>NC_059384.1:36227238-36839291 GCF_019703515.2 Myxocyprinus asiaticus | reverse complement strand
TTAGGGAGACTATTCCATAGATTAGGAGCCAAATATGAAAAGGATCTACTTCCTTTTGTGGATTTTGATATTCTAGGAAATATTAACAGGCCAGAATTTTGCGATCATAATGAACGTGATGGAATATAGCATGGTAGAAACTCACTTAAACACTGCGGAGCTAGACCATTCAAAGCTTTGTACGTAGTTAACAAAATGTTTAAATAAATATGAAATTTAACAGGTAGCCAATGTAACACAGATAAAATGGGGCTAATATGATCATATTTCTTGGTTCTAGTCAGCACTCTGGCTGCTGAATTTTGTACCAATTGAAGTTCATTTATTGAACTTGCAGGGCATCCTCCCAGTAATGCATTACAGTAATGCATCTAGTCTTGAGGTAGTCACATGCTACATTTACATTTACTTTAGTAACTTTTTGGAGAAAACATACTTTTAAAAGTAGGTTTAATGGTGGGTACGTTTAACTCTTACTCAAGTAAATTTTTAATGAACATTTTTTCTCTTTCTTCATTACAATGTGGAATGTTACTGTCGTTACATTGCTGGTTTAAATTCAATAAGTGTTAATAAATGCATAATTTATAAAGACATTTTTGAATGGGACTTTTATGATACCGGAACTTTACAGCAGCACTCTGTCACTCTAAGTCCATCATTACTGCTGCAATAGCAAGCACTCGAAACACACTTTCTTCACAACACACAGTGAAAAAAAATAGAATGATGCCTTCATTCAACACCAAAACAAGTGGAAATTTTAGCATACAAAATTACGGATCCAACTTAAGAGAACACTTTGTGGTAAGTTGTGGTGATGATAACATGGGCTTGTTTGTTATAGTCAGTTTCAGGGTGATACTGTAACTACGGGCTCTGTTTTTTAGCTCAGTTTTTAAGTATACAATTTCTTATATCAGTGCAGCAATACATCAGTGCATATAAATCCATGTAACACACTGTCTACACCAGATGTGAACGATGCCGTGTCGCAGCATCTTGAGGCTATCTTGTTGGCAGGAGTAGTGCCATTGCATGCAGCACTAAATAGAACAGGGCATCCGTTCACTGACGGCGTGCAAAGGCACGACACTACAGACACATCCAGTGTAGACAGCCTCATTGATTATAATGGGAGCGATTTACTTTTGTCGCATCGCACCTCGCCACTCGCGTCTGATTTAAATAAATAAGTAGTTTAAGAGTGTAGGGAGAGTGACTTGATTTTGTCATTCACCGTTCATCATGGGAGTGGGCGATCGCTGCAGAGCTCTTTGAGTGGTGGATTGTTTCTCTGCAGGATCATGGATAGTGTAGTTCTTAACCAAGAATTTCACAATTTTACCATGATTTAAATTTGTTGAATTAAAGCAGACAAATGGCTTCATAAGAAGCATATACCATCTATTAAAATCCTCTGAGTCTGTCTTTAAAGGTTTATACGTTTTTGTTAAAAGTTTGGTCCTCTACTTCCATAACCAGACTGTTGAGCTTTATAATGCAGAATAAGATTTAGTATTGATATAAAGACAATATTATTTGGGTGTAGTGGTTGTTGTACATCAGTCACGATCATGAGTTCATTCACGGGATGAAATACTTAAATCTGGTAGTATTTAAGCAACACAACTGAGTGTACACTCTCTCTCTCTCTCTCTCTCTCTCTCTCTCTCTCTACACACACACACACACACACACACACACACACACATACACATACCATACGCACACACAGGTCTTTATGTGGTAGGGTTGAAGCCACAGCAGGGGTCCGTGTTGCAGGTTTCCCCCATAAACCTTTCATGTGGCACTCAACGGCCCCTAAACACACGAGACTGCAGTCGTTTCCCCTTAGACCTCAACAACTTCCTGAACACAGCCGGCCATTAATTCACACACATCAACACACACTTTAAAAAGTGAAACTGTGCAATTCTTACCTATTCCAAATGCTACCTGATGTGACCCTTACAAATGACTTTTGCTGGTGTTACTTAATATAGTCATATTAAAGCCATATCAAATGAAGTGTTGTTCTAAATAGCAGCATGATTGGGCTGTTGGAATGAGGCCATAAGTAATCACAGCCATGCTGTTAATCAGAGCAAAAACATGATTGTGAGTACAAACACAAACAAATATTTTAGAAGAATATTTCAGCTCTCTAGGTCTTCACAATGCAAGTGAATGGGCACCAACATTTTGAAGTTCCAAAATGCACATACAGGCAGCATAAAAGTAATCCATAAAACTCCGGTGGTTAAATCTATATCTTTGGAAGTGATATGATAAGTGTGGGTGAGAAACAGATCAATATTTAAGTCATAAATTCTCCTCCCTGACCAGTAGGTGGCGATATGCATGAAGAATGCAAATCGCCAAAAACAAAAGAAGAAAGTGAAAGTAAAAGTGAAAGTGGATATTGATAGTAAAGTAATGACTTAAATATTGATCTGTTCCTCACCCACACCTGTTATTTTGCTTCTGAAGATATGGATTTAAACACTGGAGTCTTACGCTGCCTTTATGTGCATTTTGGTGCTTCAAAATTTTGGTACCCATTCACTTATATTGTGAGGACCTACAGAGGTTTGTATTCAGCAGAAGAAAGTCATACACATCTAGGATGGCATGAGGGTGAGTAATTTATTTGATAATTTTTCATTTTTAACTATCTCTTTAATGGTCACCAACAGTCACATACAGACTGAAAGTCGGGCTGGAATGGCAGATGTGAGTGGAATAGGATGACAGAAATTTCTCCTCTCCACTTGAAGTGTTCTGTAATCATTAGGCTCCAGCTCCACTAGAGGTTTTCCATTTCCTGCTTTGTGCTCACTAGTGAGAGTAACGGTGGAAAAACCTTGTCCTCCTTGTAAAAACCCAGCAAAAAACTGATGCGAAAATGAATATTTCATTATTGACATCAGGATGTGTATGTAGTTAATGTTTACTTTGTTGTTTTAGTGTTCAGTTATTATGCATTGGTCAGAATCATTTTAGAAATGCTAGTTCCCTATCTGTCACTCACTCGATGTTGTGTCAATGTAGTGACACTAGGGGTCACTCTTGGGAGCCCGAGACACCTCTGGTCTTTGATAAAAGGCCGATGAAAATTGGCGAGTGGTATTTGCATACCACTCCCCCGGACATACGGGTATAAAAGGAGCTGGTATGCAACCACTCATTCAGAGATTTTCTCTTCGGAGCCGAACGGTCGATGTTTACTGAGCTGACTGTTCATTCACCTCTGCTGGATCTGACGGCGCATTTCAGCGGCTTCTCCCTCCTCTGCACTGGTGCACTGCAGAGAACGCCCCTGGGCGCTTCGGCCAAAAAAAAGAGAGTATATTTTTCTAAAAGAGTATATTTCTCTAAAAGAGCGGCACACACGGAACGTCTTTTTAAAGACGCATCTTTTTAAAGATGCCTTTCTGTTTCTGTGTTATTCCTGGTTGCGGTCATTACCTCTCAACTTCTGACAGTCACGATCGCTGTCTTTCATGTCTGGGCACGACCTACGCGTTGACAGCGTTCGTGGCTGGATCATGTACTCACTGCGAGAACATAACCATGGCAACGTTGTGGTCATGGCTTGCCGAGGCTCCCCGCCTCGGTCCTTCTACCTACGGGTATGAGGCCAGCGCGGCTAGCACTGGGGGCGATTTGGGGACCCCAATGGGACCACCTCTGCCGGGTATCCCCCCACGGACCTCCCATTCCCCAGCACGCTCATCTGCCCTGATCAGGCTTCCGGATGAGTCCGCCGGCTCGTCTCACGGTGAGTTCGACCTCTTGTTCGGAGCCCATGAAGCTGATGAGCTCTCGAGCGCAGCATCGGAGAGCAGGTTCATCCAGTCAGACGCAGAAGCCTCAGCTGGGCTCCCCCCCTTGGGTACGGTTGCCCAGTCACAGGCTGATGCGGAAATGACGGACATGCTTTCCCAGGCAGCCACGAACGTCGGGCTAGAGTGGAACCCTCCGCTCTCCCCTGAACCCTCGCGGCTCGATGATTGGTTCCTGGGCTCACGGCGCCGCTCAAAGCAGCCACGCCCCGCTCCAGTCCCTTTCTTCCCGGAAGTGCATGAGGAGCTGACAAGATCGTGGGAGGCACCTTTTACTGCCCAGTCCCGATCTTTCAGCTCCCCCGCCCTCACTACCCTTGATGGTGGGGCAGCCAGGGGCTATTCGGCGATTCCCCCGGTGGATAAGGCACTCGCGGTGCACCTATGCTCGCAGAGTGCTGCCACCTGGAGTGGACGCCCAAAGCTCCCATCCAAGGCCTGTAGGTTTACGTCGTCCCTGACGGCCAAAGTCTACAGAGCCGCTGGACAAGCCACCTCCACCCTGCACGCCATGGCTCTCCTGCAAGTCCACCAAGCCAAGGCGCTAAAGGAACTGCACGAGGGTAGTTCCGCCCCAGATTTGATGTAGGAGCTGTGCTCAGCGACCGACCTCACTCTCCAGGTGACGAAGGTCATGGCGTGGTCTCTCGGGCAGGCGATGTCCACCTTAGTGGTCCAGGAGCGCCACCTTTGGCTCAACCTGTTTGAGATGGGTGAGGCCGACAAGGCACAGTTCCTTGCTGCCCCCATTTCCCAGGTTGGTCTATTCGGTGACACCATCGAGGACTTTGCCCAGCAGTTCTCGATGGTGAAGCAGCAGACGGAGGCTATCTGGCACATCCTGCCCTGGCGTGGCTCAAGATCCTGCACTCCATCTGCTCGTCACCAAGGGCGTCCCCCTGCGGTGACTGCATCGGCTCCACCGCAGCCCGCCTTCTTGGCCCAGCCCTGGCGTGGAGCCCACCGCAAGAAGCATACGCCACCCGTCTCATGGCCGACCGCCAAGAACCCACGGAAGACTTCGAAGCGCCCCTGAGACGGGTGACCCAGGGACGACGAAACCCACCTTGGAGCTGGTAAGCAGACTACATCCCCTGGTGAAGGGCTGGGAGGAGAATCTTTTGTTGCCTTTTCATTTAATTTCGCCACATGCCCAAGTGGCTGCGGTACCCAACAGTTCAGCAAAAGAGCGGCTTCCTCGTTCCCTGGGTCACATACCCGGTGTGCATGGCTGTCATCATGACCACCATCCACCTTTTCATCCTTGCAGGTTTAGCGCTCTAGCGGCGGTCTCCCCGCCCCTGCATGCCCAGCTGTGGCACAAATCCGCCCCCGATGTGACAGTCTCCATGGGTCACAAGGACAGGCCTCTTCCTCCCCTGTCCCAGGCTGTTCCGGGGTTGATCACAAGGAGCCAGGTAAGTGCTTCGATGTCCCTGAACTCAGCACGGCCACAACATGGCGTGGCACCTCGGGCTCCGCCCCGCCGCGAGGCCCCACCTGCCGGTACGTCCGACGAGATTGTCCCCTTGGTCTCCCTCACCTGGAGCTTGGATGCGTGGCTTGAGCTTTTCAATCCGTCACGATGGCTGATCCGGACCGTCCGACTCGGCTACGTGATTCAGTTTGCCAGGCATCCGCCCAGGTTCAGCGGCATCCACTTCACCTCGGTGAAGGGCGAGAACGCTGCTGCCTTGCGCATGGAGATCGCTACCCTCCTATGGAAGGATTCGATAGAGCCTGTCCCTCTGGCCGAGATGAAGAAGGGGTTTTACAGCCCCTACTTCATTGTATCAAAAAAAGGTGGTGGGTTGCGGCCAATCTTGGACCTGCGAGTACTGAACCGGGCTTTACACAGACTCCCGTTCAAGATGCTGATGCAAAAACGCATTCTGGCGAGCGTCCGGCATCAAGATTGGTTCGCGGCAGTAGACCTGAAGGACGTGTACTTCCGTGTCTCAATTCTACCTCAACACAGACCCTTCCTGCAGTTTGCATTCAAGGGTCGGGCGTATCAGTACAAGGTCCTCCATTTCGGTCTGTCCTTGTCCCCTCGCATCTTCATGAAGGTCACAGAGGCAGCTCTTGCCCCGTTAAGGGAAGTGGGCATTCGCATTCTCAACTGTCTCGACGATTGGCTAATCCTAGCTCACTCTCGGGATATGTTGTGTGCACACAGGGAACTGGTGCTCTCGCACCGCAGCCGACTAGGGCTTCGGGTTAACTGGGAAAAGAGCAAGCTCCTTTTCCCAGTTTGGAGTTGGACTCAGTCTCATTGACGGCACGCCTCACGAATGAGTGCACACAGTCGGTGGTGACCTGTTTGAAGGCATTCAAACAGAAAACAGCGGTTCCACTGAAACTCTTTCAGAGGCTCCTGGGGCATATGGCATCCTCAGTGGTTGCCACTCCGCTTGAGTTGATGCATATGAGACCGCTTCAGCACTGGCTTCAGACTCGAGTCCCGAGATGGGCATGGTGCCGTGGGACACATCGCGTGGCCATCACGCCTATCTGTCACCACCACTTCAGCCCTTGGAACGACATCACGTTTCTATAGGCAGGCGTTCCCCTAGAGCAGGTTTCAAGGTGCATCGTGGCTATGACAGACGCCTCCAAAATGGTCTGGGGCGCTGTTTGCAACAGGCACGCAGCTGCCGGCTTATGGATGGGCCCGCAGCTGCGTTGGCACATCAACTGCCATGAGTTGCTGGCAATTCTGCTAACCCTGTGGAGGTTCTGGCCATTGATCCAGGGCAAGCACGTGTTAGTTCGGACAGACAACACGGCAACGGTAGCATATGTCAACCGTCAAGGCGGTCTGCGCTCCCGTTGTATGTCACAACTCACCCGCCGTCTCCTCCTCTGGATTCAGCAGCACCTCAAGTCGCTGCGAGCCACTCACATCCCAGGCGACCTCAACACTGCAGCGGACATGCTGTCACGGCAGGTTACCCTCAGGGGAGAGTGCAGACTCCACCGTCAGGTGGTCCATCTGATCTGGAGTCGATTGAAACAGGCACAGGTAGACCTGTTCGCCTCCCAGGAATCCTCCCACTGCCCGCTCTGGTACGCCCTGACCGAGGCACCTCTCGGTATAGATGCGCTGGCATACAGCTGGCCCCCTGGATTTCGCAAATGTGCGTTTCCCCCAGTGAGCCTACTTGCACAGACCCTGTGCAAGGTCAGGGAGGACGAGGAGCAGGTCATCCTGGTAGCACCCTACTGGCCCACCCAGACGTGGTTCTCAGACCTCACGCTCCTCACAACATCCAAATTCGTGACAGCAAATTCCCCTGAGGAAGGACCTTCTTTCTCCATGTCTGGCTCCTGGACGGGACGTGGACACGATCACTCAGGCTAGGGCCCCCTCTACGAGGCGCCTGTTCGCTAAGTGGTGTTCTTCCCGATGCGAAGACCCCCAGAGATACGCAGTCAGATCGGTGCTTTCCTTCCTGCAGGAGAGGTTGGAAGGGTGGCTGTCCCCTTCCACCTTGAAGGTGTATGTAGCCGCTATAGCGGCACACCACGACACAGTGGACAGTAAGTCCTTAGGGAAGCACGACCTGATCATCAGGTTCCTGAGAGGAACCAGGAGGTTGAATCCCTTCAGACCGCACCTTGTTCCCTCATGGGACCTCTCTATAGTTCTTCAGGGTCTACAGAGATCCCCCTTTGAGCCCTTGCAGTCAGCTGAGCTTAAGGCACTCTCTTTGAAGACTGCCCTCCTGACTGCGCTGACTTCCATCAAGAGGGTAGGAGACCTGCAAGCGTTCTCTGTCAGCAAAACGTGCCTGGATTTCGGTCCGGGCTACTCTCACGTGATCCTGAGACCCCGACCGGGCTATGTGCCCAAGGTTCCCACAACCCCTTTTAGGGACCAGGTGGTGAACCTGCGAGCGCTGCCCCAGAAGGAGGCAGACCCAGCCCTGACGTTGCTGTGTCAGGTGCGCGCTTTACGCATCTATTTGGATCGCACGCAGAGCTTTAGAGTCTCTGTGCAGCTCTTTGTCTGCTTTGGTGGACAGTGGAAAGGAAGCGCTGTCTCCAAGCAGAGGATCGCCCACTGGCTCACTGATGGCATAACTATGGCATATCACGCCCAGGACGTGCTGCCCCCGGTAGGGCTATGGGCCCATTCTACCAGGGGTGTAGTGGCCTCCTGAGCCATGACCAGTGGTGCCTCTTTAACAGACATTTGCAGAGTAGCGGGCTGGGCAACACCCAACACCTTTGCGAGGTTCTACAATCTCCATGTGGAACCAGTTTTGTCCTGTGTAGTGGCACGCACAAACAGGTAAGTCCGGGACAGCCGGCCGGGTGTATCGCTTGCGCATAGCGCCTTCCACCTCCCCTGAGCTGAAGATGTGCGCCGTTAACTCCCAGTAGTGTTCACAAACTGTGTTCCCTGGTTAATTTCCTCCAAGCCCTGTGGCAGACGAGTTTGTGGAGAAACTCACTGCCGGCACAGTACACGTGCTAACTAAGCCCTGTACTGGGGTAGGTGCTCCACATGTGGTGGTTCCCCATTGGTAACCCCATGCGACGTATATCTGCCGCTAATTAGTTTCCCTGTTGGCAAACTGCGTCTTCCTTGGGCAGAGGCCCCTCTGCCCCAGTCACCATGCTTGTAGTAACTCCTCCCCTGTAGGGTAGGACCTACCATGGGACTTCCCCACATGGCATACTTTCGACATAGCTCAGCAAGATCATGTGACGTATTTCCACTTAAATCCCCCCCCCCCCCCTGGGCGGGGTGTGGTCTCCACAGTGTCTTCCCCTTGGGAGGGACACCCCCCCCTCGACTAGACCTGGTGGCCCCAGTCGGTTAATTCCCTTTTTTGTGGGGAGAGAAAAAAAAAAAAAGAGGATAAGAGGCCACGACTGGCTAGACCGTCTCTATCTTTTTGGTAGTCGACTTGTCCCCAAAGGGCCGTTCGACACTCATAACAGTGTTGGGGGAGGTTACGTGTCGGCCTGGTGCGCTGGCTACAAGGCATACAGTGGTCTGCCCGTCACACACCGCGTTCACGTAACACAGTTCAGCCAGTTGCGCAGTTTTGTATATGGACCCCTAGTGTCACAACATCGACACAACGTCGAGTGAGTGACAGATAGGGAACGTCCTGGTTACTTTTAACCTCCGTTCCCTGATGGAGGGAACGAGACGTTGTGTCCCTCCTGCCACAACGCTGAACTACCCGCTGAAATGGCCAGGACCTTGTCTCGGCTCCTCAGCACAAAACCTGAATGAGTGGTTGCATACCAGCTCCTTTTATACCCGTATGTCCGGGGGAGTGGTATGCAAATACCACTCACCAATTTTCATTGGCCTTTTATCAAAGACCAGAGGTGACTCAGGCTCCCAAGAGTGACCCCTAGTGTCACTACATCGACACAAAATCTCGTTCCCTCCATCAGGGAACGGAGGTTACGCAAGTAACCAGTACATTTTTATCAACTGACAGTTGTCAACTGATCTTCCATCGTAATGTCTGTGCTGTTATAGTGGTTATTTGTGATTTCTGTAATGCCAAACACATTTCTTTTTAAATACGTTGGTGTATTACCATGAGATCATCTCATGATATATGGCTTTAAACTGTAAAACAATAAGGTTGTATTCTTAACATTATTTAACATGAACTAACAATGAACTATACTTTTTAAGATCTTATCAATCTTGAAGTAATATGTTAATTTCAACATTTACTATTACTTTTTTAAAATAGAAATTTGAATATGTTAACATTAGTTGATGCATTTTAATGCCCATCAACTAACATTTTTTTTTTTTTTCATAAAACAACATTAACCAAGATTAATAAATGCTGTAAAATATATTGTTCATTGTACATTCATGATATTGCATGCATTTACTAATGTTAACAAATACAACCTTATTGTAAAGTGTTACTGGTAATTAAACTGCCATATACTTTATGATTAAAATCATATTTGTTCTTGGTAAAGCTCTGGCTACAATATGTAATGACATAAATAAAATAAAAACTAAATTTTTACTTTTTTTTTTTTTTGTATAATTATTTGGTCCACATTAACACATTGAATCAACAGCCCTTATCTATCTATCTATCTATCTATGTATTTACAGTACATTCAGATAATATCCAGACCCCTTCAGGGTTTTTTTTTTTTTATATTGTTATTATGCATCCTTATGCTAAAATGCTTTAATTTATTTTAATTTTTTCTCACATCAATCTACAATCCATACCCCATAATGACAAAGAAAAAAACAGATTTTTGATCACTTTGTGTCGAGGCACAGATCTGGGGAAGGCTACAAAACAATTTTGGCTGCATTGAATGTTCCCAAGAACACAGTGGCCTCCATAATTCTTAAATGGAAGAAGTTTGGAACAACCAGGACACTTCCTAGAGCTGACTGCCTGGCCAAACTGAGCAATCGGGGGAGAAGGGCCTTGGTAAGAGAGGTGACCAAGAACCTGATGGTCACTCCGGTTGAGCTCCAGAGATCATGTGTGGAGATGGGAGAAACTTGCAGAAGGACAGCCATCACTGCAACATTCCATCGATCTGGGCTTTTTGGCAGAGAGGCCAGACGGAAGCCTCTCCTCAGTGCAAGACACAATAAAAAGCATCTAAAGGACTCTCAGACTGTGAGAAACAAGATTCTATGTCTGATGAAATAAACATTGAACTAAAGGGAATATTCCTTCCATATGTGCAATTCAAGCTTGGAGCATCACCTGTTTTCTCAAGGGGGCAGTAAGCAAAACTCGCTGTATATGCAATGTGCACATCAAACAGACAGATGGCATATCATGTAATTAATTTTTAATTAACAGCCTTAATATATATATATATATATATATAGATTTAGATTTATTATTTAATAATAGATTTAAATTATAATAAGTATACAGTGTACCTTTTTGTGTTTTCACAGTCACTGTTTTTTAAAATTATTTTGAGCTGTTGCCATCGTGTTGCGATAGTCCAAGAGAGAGATGGATTAAATCAATGCTCGTTTGGTCTTTCTTGCATTCCTGGATGTCATCCTCAAATTTTGCAACCTGAATTTCTCAACCTGTATTCAACAACCTGAATACTGAGACCTGGGACCGTATGTATAAGCTTAGAGTAAAATTTAAGTGTATCAAAATTCTAAGAATGCCGTCATTTTACTCTTATTCCTAGACTTAAGAATAAGTGCGATTCATAAAGGTTCACAAGTGTTAAGACATGGTCTCAGCTACTAAATTGTTTAAGAGTTTTGGAGAGGTGTTCTAACCTAGTTAGGAGTAGCACAATGACTGTGTTCCACGGAGACAACACACTCTGCAACAAAGGAAGAATGTGTTAGACTTATGAAAGTGGAATTTTGGCAAATGGGTTTTGTAGTTGAGCGAAATGAAATCCATCAATATAATTTTTTAATTGAAGCACATTGTTTTCATTTAATGAATACATTGAAACTTATTTTGAATTAAGCATTTGAAAAATGTGATGGGCTACATACCTAAACTTTCAGAGGGCTGCAACAACTAATTAATACAATCTAAATATCACTTAAATTATAAAAATCAATGATGAAAATAATCAACAATGAATTCAATTATGATTAGCTGAATATCTTTGTACTAGCACTGTAACCTCCATCAGTGACACCACTTTACAGTAGTAAAAACGTGTTTCTATGGGAAAAAAGACATTCAAAAAATGGTACAGAGCTGCCTCTAAAAAGAGCCCAAACACAAACATGATATAAAACAATTAATAAGCTCATAGTTTTGTGTGGGGTTTCAGGTGCAGATTCCTTCTGCAGTTTAATGTGCTTGAGAGATGTTTAACCCCAGCTCATAACTTACATTTTACTGATTTATTCTTATTTGTAAATATTATAAACTCAAAGTCGTGCAAGTATCCATTTCCATTTTGCAAAACAACTTCTCCAAAACAGCAAACCCTTCAAATAGGCCAAAAATTAATACATAAAAATAAAATAAAAAAGAGGCTTACTTCATGGAGTGTGCTCCAATGCCGCTCAACCAAATGGTGTGCTATGATAAAATATTGCTGATATGTTGAATGCCAAATTTCCCCCAAAATGGAACCGTGTTTCACAGAAATCTTACATGTAGCTGTAATGGGATTACAACAGTTTGTTTTATTATTTCATTGTGTGATTTAAATTGTCCATCTACATTAAAACTGTGGAGATTTTCTATTTTTTGTAGCCTTCAGTTTACACATTGTTTGAGGACAACATTTGGCAATATGTGGAATATTTTAAAATACAGGAAGTTACATTTGGTATTCTCATTTGATTAATCAAATAATTAATAAACAGAAAGTAACCTATTATCAAAACATTGTTTTATAATGTATTGTATTGAATCATGAATGACTGAATGAATGAATGGTGTCATACCAGCTGGGACATATTACCCTTTCAGGCTCACTATTGGCTTATTCAGTGTTTGAAGGCAGCCATTTTGGGTCAACATAGTCCTTATGTCACAACACTTAAGTGTCACCTCAGTCAGCACTTAATCAGTCTTGGACTTTGCTGAAAGTTGCTTTTAGCACCTTTATAAAAAGCTCTTACTCTTACACAAGTCCTACTCTTTGCTAAGTATTTTTTGACACTTAAGTCAAAGATTAAAACTATCCTTAAGAGCATTTTTGAGAAGTTTTATACATACAGCCCCAAGGACTGTTTTTACAAAAAAAAAAAAAATCTAAGGCTAAAAGTAGCTCCTAATGCAGAAATTTAGGAGCAACTCTTAAAAATAAGGGCTGTGTCAATCCTAATTTTAGGACCCAGGACAGCTTAGAAGTTCTCCTGTAACACAGACTCCGGAGAACAGAAGTTAAGATCCATATGCGGATTAATAGTAAACGTGCAACTCATAAACAGACAGGCAGGGTAAATCACCAACAATGGAACAGCATAGGCAGACGAGAGACGTAGTCATAAACAGGCAAAGGTCAGGGCAGGCAGAAAACAATCACAGTAAGAGTCCAGGTAAACGATAGGTAAACAAGGCAGGCAGCAGAGTATCAAACGGTGGGTAACGGGCAGAAGTCAAACTCAGGCAGGCAGTATAAACAGAGGTAAATGCTCAGAAATGTTAGCAGGAGCAAAACAAGACTTCACAATGACTATTGACTGAACAGGTCTTAAATAGTCAATGAAATAGTGAACAGGTGTGAGTGTAATCAGTCCAGGTAGGCATGCTGGGAAGTGTATTTTGTGGTATAGATAGATCTATCTATCTACTGTATGTATGTGTGTGTGTGTTTATACAGTATATATATATATATATATATATATATATATGTGTGTGTGTGTGTGTGTGTGTGTGTACGTGTGTGTACGTGTGTGTACTCTATACTAAATATATATATATCGTTGTCTGTCTTCGCTGACAAATAGTGGTTCCCTGTCTACCAATCACTGTGGGCGATTTAAAAGAGCACGCTAATAAAAGGTGATGTCCATAAGAATTAGGTCAACTCCGCCTTACTCTTATCTTAAGATTTCCTTAGTAAAACTTGCTCTTAGCAGTTTTGTGAATAGGTTTTAAGCAAAAACTCTTAGCTAAGAACTTTTTGGAGATCTCCTAGTGGTAAGATATAAATCTTTGTGAATACGGGACTAGAATTTCATGACCTGAAATCCATCACTTGAATAATTAATACTTGAATTTCACAACCCCAATTTCTATGGCGTGAACTGACACAAAATATTTTCAAATATTTAAAATTAACAGCAACATTTTTTGATAACATTAAATTACACTGTCTTTTTCCCAAGATCATGAATTCAGAGGCTTTTTCAAATTCAAGATCTGGTGATACTAGTCCACTGTCCAAGGGTGTAGATTCCAGGGGGGATGGGGGGAGGTAACCCCCCAATAATCAAAACAAGCAAGTACAACCCCCCCCAATATTTATACCATGATCAATGGAAACATGTAAATGCGTCACACTGCAACCCCTCCAATGTTCAATCCAAATCTATGCCCATGCCACTGTCAGCCATTTTGTTTAAAGTTGTTCAGTTTCTTACTCTTCCCACAATGTAATACAAATTAGACTTACTTAAGACAGTGGAGCTGTGAGCTTGTTTTATACAATAGGCTTTCTTCTGCGGCTTTAGTTAGTCAGACTAATTATGCAACCGGCCCCTGGTCTTTGGATAATGCTAGAATCACTCCTTCAGTGTAAGCCTATGCAATTTTTTATTGGCTCATTTTATCACCCACTGGGTGAAAATCCAGAAGTCTGATTGCTTAGAAAAGTAATACTGTACACACCTCTCCTCAACAAGCGATTTCAGGTTTTATTCTTGTCCATAGCACAAACAAGACATTTTACACAAGTTTAATACATTTGATTATGGGTTTGTTCAAATCCCTTTTTTATTTTTTTAAAACTGTAAAAAAAAAAAAAAAAAAAAAATTTGAATAGCAATAGTAAACACCACTAATAACCGACCTGCATTCCCACTGATCAAACTCACAGACACAAAAACACACACATTCATATACCCGCATGTAAGAACAACAGTAAATGCAATAGTGCTGGATGGTCATATGATGAAGGATTGTGTAGTTTTCTCATCTCCCCTCTACAGTTCTAGCACGCTCGATTAAATAAAACCTTGCCTGAGTTTCACTAAACACATTAAAGGGAAATCACATTCCCCAGACAGAGATTAAGGGACTGTCCTCATCTGATTGGATTACTCTGGACAGCGTGCCCACTCTAACGCTGCTGTCTCACCTCTGGACACTCACATGTCCTTTATTGTACCTGGATTTTGTCTAATTTCACACAGCTTTCAATCATTTCTCATGTGAGAGGAGGGTGCTGGGAGAGTGTTTAAGGTTCAAACCCTGCGGCAGTGAGCTGTGATACTGTAATGATGACAGATCACATGAATGATTGACAATACACTGCATTCGACAGGAGCCACAGGTTGACAGCATTCAGGAAAATATGAAGAATTCAAGACGTAAATGCATTTACAAATGAAAGGTGCAAAGAAAAGACAAAGTTAAAGCTAGCACTGGCACCAAAATTACAAAAAATAATGATTGATTTTAAATGGGTTTCTCAAACTCTGTAATGGTGATCTGCCATTAGTTGGCCAATGTTTGGACATTGTTTGAGTCAATTGTTGTGTCGGGATGGTGGGAATCAGTGGTGATTAGTTAAATATGTGTGCAAATCATCAATAGGAGCCCTATTGAAGCTGTGCTTGAGTCTATGACAGATAATGTACCATTACATTTAACCTAGACAGCTATACGTGTTTAATTATATGCAAGAAAAACAAGACCAAACGCAATTCAGCATGGAAATATTACGACAGCATCAATATTGTTTATTAGATTTTGAATGCTGAACATTCTATCAATGTAAGTCAATGGTTTTCAAGATTCTCAAACTTTAATCTTTAATGTATTAAAAAGGTTACAAAAATAGATGGCATATCTAAAGGGGTGTTCACACATACAGTTGAAACCACTGGACATTACAGAGTCTCTGCTGTTGGCTGCTAATAGGTGTTTCTAATTGGCTACAGTGTCCAACTGTATCAGGAGGCAGATCACCTTTTAGTATTTGCTGCCTCGCATCACTGCTCATTTGCCTGAATTTAAACTCTGCTCAACTTTGTCACATTGGCAACAGTCACTGTCGCTCATGTCGCCTCTTCGGAACACATTTTAGATTTGAATTGCAGAAGTTTAATGCAGTATGCAGTGTTAGAGGTTTAAAGTAAACCCTCTGTAGAATGTTTGAGTAAGATACAGTGCTGCCTCGTAAACAATGTAAAAAGAGTTTGCCGGGCATGTCTGTTGGTGTTACACACACACTGTGGGAAGATTCCTGAGATACCCAGTTTGATTAAAACTTCAGGATTCCAGCACACACACACACACACACACTTGACAGGTGCTGACAGGCAGTCATATCTGCTCTCCACCCTCTGCTGCGCTCCTGCATGCTGAATTTAGCTCATTTTGTGGTTTGAATATCATGGCATGGCCACTGGTATGATCTTTAAACTTCTCTGAAGTTTGTAACATCCGTTCTCACAGAGCGTTCGGTTACCGGCAGTGTCACTTTCAATGTGCTACAGGATATCAGAGCGGATCTGAAATTAGTGTAATATTCTACGTTCGAAGGACGATCTGGATTCATTCCAGAATGCTGGCGGAGATCTGTGTGTGTATGTGTGTACAGTATTTATGAATTTGTGGGTTTGTGTGTGTGTGTGCGTATATATGTATATATAGTGTTGGCTCTTTTTGAAGTAAATAGTAAAATAAAATAGTAAAATAATAATAAATAAATACAAATCTGCCATATGGGTTTGGAACCACATTGAGGTGAATAAATAAAGAATAAAGAATAAAAATTTTTTGGTGAAATATTCCTTTAATATCTGCATTCCTGGCTGTAATAAATGCATAATGCACATTAACACACACACACACACACACACACACACACACACACACACACACACACTGGTTTCCAAGTTTTATGGGGACTTTCCATAGAAATAATGATTTTTATAGTGTACAAACTATAGATTATATCCCCTAATCCTAACCCTACCCCTAAACCTAACCCTCACAAAAAAACTTTCTGCATTTTTACATTTTCAATAAAATATTGTTTAGTGTGATTTATAAGCTGTTTTCCTCATGGGGACCGACAAAATGTCCCCACAACGTCAAAAATTTCGGGTTTTACTATCCTTATGGGGACATTTGTTCCCCACAAAGTGATAAATACTCATACATACTCTCATACACACACACACACACACACACACTCTGTATGTACATGTGTACTTCCTGTGGGAGAAGCAGAGTCCTGTCAGTGATCATGACTGCATTAAACAGAGCAACAGTAAACATTAACCACACACACACACAGTATGAGAAGACTATATTCATCACTGTCTGTATGGCGTGCAAATGGCAGATCGCTCCATCATACGACCGTGTCAGACTGCTCAATCCTCATTCACATTTTAAACATTCAATCATTCAGCTCTCACAGCTTAAACCCTGCCTACAGCTACGCACGCACGCACGCACACACACAAACACTGTTTACATGTATTCTAGTAATGTAAGATTACAGTAAAAATGCCAATACAGGCCATTAGTTTCACTAGTTAGTGTCTCTCATCGTAATAGTTGGAATTTGAAAGTATATTGTACAATAACATCCTGTATAAAATGCAACAGTGCCCGCCAACTTTTTCTGTTGTTTTTGTTCCGAAAGTATTTTCCCATTCATTTTTTTTTTTTTTTTCAGTAAGAGTTTCATAAAATCCTTTATAAAAGAGTCATGAACAAAACCAACTAACTCCAAGGTGAATCAAAACATTACAAACTTTGATTTGAAGCAAAAAGGTATTTGAATATCTGACAAAAAGACAAAAGTATAAGACTGTGTACTTAACATCTTTAATAAGGGAATGTACTACAATCCCATGAAGCATTGCAAATGACATAATCAAATTAAAAACAATGGTAAAATATACAAATATTGATTTAAAATTCAGTTCAAGTCAAGTCAAAGTTCATTAATATAGCACTTTAAAAAGCAACAGAAGTTGACCCAAAGTGCTGCACGTAATAAATAAATGTTATTAAATTAAATTAAATAAATCATAATAATCCTATTAAAACATCATATAGATAAAAAAAAGTTGTTGATTATAAATACAGAAGCAACATATATTTTATGTATATTGCAAAAGCATAATGCAAAATATTCAGAGGTATGGCATGCTTTGTTTGCCCCGATTCTCTGATTGGTGGATCTTTCTCTTCAGGATTCATGGGTAGTGTAGTTCTTCACCATGAATTCTTCTATTAAACACATTTTTAATTAAGTTGAAATAACACAGATTGATGACTGTTGATGAATTCTGGGAACTGCTGTCCGGTCATATAAATTTATTATAGAATTTACAGAATAGAATCGACCTTTGAGAATGTCCCTAAAGGTTTAGTCAGATTTAGCTCACTTCTAAATTCTCAAATTTGACAAAACCTGTGAAGAAAATGTGCAGGTCTTATTTCACCCTAAAATTAAAAAGAAATAAATAAGATATTATTTTACCATAAAGAAAATTAAGCTTATTTTTAAGGACCAGTGAGATTTTTGTGTCATTATATTTATGAAAATTATATACATATTCTCCCCAAATGCTCATTACTGTAATGCATCTGGACGGTTTACTCTAGGATTTTTTTCTTTTAATTCCCATTATTCTCAATAGTGATTCTCACTGTAAAAAACAAACAAACACAAAAACAACTTTATTATATATTTTTGAAATAATTCATAATTTGTAAATGATTTGTGTATTATTATCTGTAGAGTATCTATATATAATGCTAATATTTTTTGTACTGCCTTTAATTTATGCTGATTGACTGTAAATAAAAATCATTGTCCATACAGGTTTTGCCAGCTCACTTCTGGAGAAAATTTTTGATATTGATATTGAGTGAACGTGTGAGTCAGTGAACTCATAAGTTCTGACAAACTCATCTATCTGAGCTCAAAGAATCAAAACACTGCTCAAACTTTATCAAATCAAACAACAATCTCAAAGTTTAATTTGTCCCCTTATTTTTGTCTGTTAATCTCACATATAAAGAACCAATATTCAGATTTTTCCTGCTCTTTCTGTTTCAGTGTGCACACACATTCAGTCAGGCACGTGTCAAACTCATTTTACTGCACTCTACCAATAGGCTACAACAGTGAGTTACAGATGTTTTTTGAATAACGCAATGTCCAAAAACAATAGTACATATCAATAAATAAATAAAACTGCTATTGCCATTACAATTAATTGTAGAAGTATGGAGCGTTTAGTGCTTTTTGTTGTATCCAACACTCAGTTGTAGTGTATGATGATATAAAACACATTAATGCCAGATTATTTAAGAGTCATCAGTATCTGATGTCACATTCACACCTGCAGCTGATTGGTTGGCTGTGAGAAGAGAAGGTTGTCTTACAGCCAGTCAGATTGCATGTTTCTTTTGCTCCCAGCCAGAGCAAATTGAAAAGTTTTACATCATGGCAAACATGTCAGAACAGAAGAGACAAACACAATAACGCACAATCATTATAACGTTTACAATAAAACCAGTTCGGCTTTATACTAACACTTCTGTTTAGGAGCGCTCGTGCCCCTAAGATAAACTTTTAGGGGCACAGTCCAAAATTTAGGGGCACAATCGGGGATTCTTTTCTTAACTTTGTTATGAAACTTTGACTTAACTTTTTATGTCACAACACAACATGAACATACATATGCACAAGCAGGCATTACGCATTACTAAAGAATTCAGAAACAAAGGATATACTTGATGCATGACAAAGGACATTAGACACCTCTGATAAACCTTTTTCATGTATTATTATTTAATCTTTTTCAGTTAACCAATAACATCAGTCCGGACTGATCACCTTTATGAGCATCTTATAAATAAAAATATATTTTTTCTTCTTAACATATTAGTAGTTCATAAATATTCATATATATATGAACATTCAGTATATTATTCAAACTTTCATAACTTTTTGAATGTACTACAGATTTAACTAGTAGTGTTTTTAACCACTATGCAAACCATGCAATTGTGTGGGGCCTCAGACATCGGGGGGCCCCCGCCCCGGTAGGAAAGCTCGATGGGTGACATGTTGTTCTGGGTACACGCACGAATACACTGTTGTCAGTAGGACTTTGAGTTCAGGTTTGTAATTTATGAAAAAATATACAGGACTTTCGAACATCTTTCGCCCACGTGCTCTTACTCACATATGCGCAAACGGATGTGTTAGGGGCCATTCACACCGAACTTCTTTTTGTGCGCGTCTGCACTATTTTTCCATTGTTTTCCTTTGTAAACACGCACTGGAAGAAAGTCCATACTTGCTGCACCATGTCTCGCTATTTCTTCAGTGTCTCATGCAGGACTGGCATATTTTTAGATACTGTGTCAAGTCAAAATGAACGTCAGGTCTGAAAAACGCATGTCGAGACATCTGCGTTCTGTTTCATTCATTGTGCTGCATCTGGATTGCAAAGATGATTTGCTTGATTTAGTTGTAAAGATTTAACACTCTGAACATATTCAGGTTGCAAAGTTTAACATTATTCCAGATTATTCTGCATCAAGCAAAGTTTCAGCGTTTGATAAATGGCAATGTTTTTTCCCACCTTCTGCTCTAGTGTGCTGAGGGGCCGCAGTGCCTTGTATGTTTACCGTTACAGTACTGTTACGAATGTTGCCTACGATGCTTACATAACATACAGCCTTTTGCAACATGTTGAACAATACACTGCAGCCTCCAGGTGAAAAAGTAAATAAGACTAAATATATTACTATTGTATACAACAAATCCTCAAAGTTAGAAAAATAGTTAGAAAAATAATACTGTATCATATTATAATTACAAACTGGACAACAATGAATAATTGTTGGGTTATAATAATAAATTACAACTGAATTCCAAAATATTAGTGAGTGAAGTAGTAGGTTTTGCACACCCTGTTCATTAAAATAAAAATAAAAAGTATTTTGTAAAAATATATGTATTGCTTTTTTGTAGAAAAACTGGAAA
Source organism: Myxocyprinus asiaticus (assembly GCF_019703515.2). NCBI lineage: Eukaryota > Metazoa > Chordata > Actinopteri > Cypriniformes > Catostomidae > Myxocyprinus > Myxocyprinus asiaticus. The sequence goes on along the minus strand of NC_059384.1, from coordinate 36,818,772 downwards.
ACATATATTAATTATCTTTAACTAGATTTTTAATTCATTAAACATTTTGAATGTACTTGGCTACAATGGCTGATAGGATGAATTTAAAATTATTATTTAAAATACATTTTATGTAATTTTTTTAAGCAAACAATTTCGAAACTGGGGCCCCGGGCTGGTCGGATGCTTGGGGCCTCAGAAATTGTAAATGCCCCTGGTTTTAACTAATAATCTGTTAAGAAATATCTAATGCAACAACGCTTGTTAATGCTATTCATTACAGTGGTCATGAAATGAAGAATCAAGTTTTTCTTGATATATAGACATATAAGATGTAACAGTCCTATAAAAATATACTGTAAATTTCCTACCCAGTCTAAAAAGAGCATTTATATTTGCCACCCTGCTGAAATGTCTCGTTTTGAAATCTGTCCGTTCATGACGTCACGACATATTGCTCATTTGTATTTACACATCCCACAACATGCGTCATCGCACTCATGGCCCCACCCCCTGGTGTGCAGTTTGAGAGAAGAGGCCTTGTGTGGCTAACTATTAGCATAACATTGACCGCTGCCATGTATCTTTTGCCATGCTTTTAAAAGACGCAGTGTCAAGTTACATGTCTGAAAGGCAATTCTATGTGGCCTTGTTAGGAGATGATCAATATTATACGCTTCACCTGTGAGTGGTCATAATGTTTTGGCTCATCAGTGTATGTAAACATGTACTAAGATGGGGTCTTTGACTGTTTTGATGTGTTTCTAGTGATGTGCGCCTCAATGCAGGTTGATTTTGTATGCATGTGCTTCTAGTTTCACTGCTCTGGACTATGTGTGTGCATTTTTTTCCCAAGCTCATATCAGTGTGGATCGCTTGTGAACCGGACATAATACGATTCAAGCTTTGCAAAGGAACTGTTATTGAAGGATGGGATAGTTAAAAACACTTCAAAAATGTAAGTAAACCATTTAATTCATGAATATTTCAAATGTCATGACTGTTTGATAGTTTATGGTGCTGAGTGTTAACAGTTGTGCTTGAGATGAACAGTTTAAAATATTCTGATGCAATGTGTTATATGTACGTTATGTGTAAACTAGTGTTGGGTTCAAGTCCACCTTAGTCGAGTCCGAGTCAGGTCTGAGTCTTTAAACAGTCCAGTCCTAGTTGAGTATGAGTCCAAAAGGGTCAGACTCAAGTCCGAGTCCATAGCAGGCTGAGTCTGAGTCGAGTCTGAATGAATCTGTTCATGAATCTGAATTAAAATTGAAACCGTAAACTCAACATCAATATTTTAAGCTTATTTTAGACTTTAAAACTAAGTTTGTCAATATAAATGTAACAAAACGCCTCTGTTACATTTCATATTCACATTTTATGATTAGTTTCCTGCTGAACAAACTTCAGTGTTTTCAGAATGAAAGCATATGCTTTAGGTGTATGAAGACAAAACTGTCCTTCAACACAATTCTTATTGGGTTCTGTTGACATTTTCCCCTCCACTCAAACATAGACTAAAGAAAGTGAAAGCTGTGTTAATCATTACAACCAGAGTTATTATTATTTAGAATTTTAATTTAGTTTTTATTTCTAATTCATTTTCAATTTGTCAATTCAAAAATTTATTTTAATATCTAAATAAATAATAGTCTATACTGAGATTTCTTTCTGAATCTTTTTTCTGTATCTGCTGACTGATTTGGGAAAATAAATACTGTACAAATGAGTCAACACTGTAGTAATTAGTACTCACTGAGAAGTTACGTCTCACGATTTTACTGCAAATGCTAGATTCAAAAACACTGGAAAAGCCCAATGATAATATTAGGGCCATGTCATCATGGATATGATTTTCTAGTTAATTTGCGGGAAACCGCACAATTCAGGGCAGTTCTACGTGCTGCTCGTGTACCTAAATCCCTGATGCGTCCATGTGCATCTCGCAGCAGCTGCCGCAGAAGATAAAAAAATTATAATTTATATTTGCTTGAGCGGCAGATGCGTTGGTCTGCAATCAGTCTGAAATCTTTAAATACCAACCAAAGAAAATTTCACTGAGCACTTGTTTAACCGCAAAAAATGGAGAATAAAAATTTTGAGTCACAAATTTAACAGAATTGTTATTCAAAAGTGTAAGAGATATAGGCTAGAAAATGTGCATAAGTTACCCGGTGGTTTACAATAAAAATTAAATAAATTTTTTAAATAAAAACGTCATAACTAACTAAATTCAACTCGAAACATGAAGTTTAGCTTCATACACAAAATCTGTCATCAAATAATACATTTACTTTATAGTCTATAATTAAATTATAAACAAAACCTATCCTAATATTTTATTGTGCATGGCTGAATGTTGTGAATGGTGGACAAATGCTGTAAAAGAATGTATTTTAAGCAGCTCATCAATGCTTTGAAAATAGTCAATCAATAATTAATAGGTGCTGTTTATCTGTTTAGAGTTGCTGTCTGCTTTAGCAATAACACTTTTTTTTCCCCCCTGACTATTAAAAAAGTCACACAGTTAATTCATCAAGGTATTATGGACCAGTTACACCTGAAAACACTGTGTGGACCACAAGAGACTACAGAAGCCTACATGTGTAGATACATTACGTATAAAAAGACTTAATATCCAATATTAATACTATTTTTATGTATTTTTTTTCGATATGCTGTTTTTAGTAAATTGTGAGAAACATGATATGGATGACTTGACTCAATGAAGCCATGTTTAGTTTCTATTACATTAGATACATACTCTTCTTTATGTTTTCGTCATGCCAGGCAGCCACCTCGGTAGTCAATGTTATACAGTGGTCTCTGTAGTAACATTCAAACATATTGGTTGACTGATGAGTGTGCCTGTGCACCTGTGTGTGTGCAGGTGTTTGCTTAAACAACATGAAACAACTCTGGCTACGTCTATGACTTCAGGGGCTAATACAGCTGCATGCAGACAGAGATGTGTTCATTAATTTCTGTTTTGTTATTTATTTATTTATTTTTTTAATTGCATCACAAATGTCATGGACTCGGCTGGACTCCTGAGTCCCAAAGACTCGAGTCCGAGTCAAGTCCAAGTCCATTAAAATTGGACTCGTGACTCGAGTCCGAGTCCAATTTCGAGTACCCCAACTCTAGTGTAAACCCTGAAATTTTGTTTTATAATGTTGAGGGGCTTATTCATTCTCTTAGTTTGCTGAATTTGAGGGTCTGCATGATGTTAGCCAATCATAACAGTGGGCGTTTACGTTGAAGTTTTAAGTAGACGTGTGGCAAACATGCCTCTTGTTCTTCGGAAAGGAGGAAGTGGGAACTGGGTTATCAACCAAAAATACTTTTAATAAACAAAACACAACATAAAACTGCTTTTCAGCATAACCAAAACACACGTCGACACACATACACAGATCCATGTCTCTCTCTCTCTCTCTCTCTGGCGTCTCCGGCTCCAAATTGTGACCTGAGTGAAGATAATTAAATTATAAAAAAAGCACTTCATGACCCTTTAAACTTATTATAAAATGTTAACGATATGCTTCCTATGAAACATAGTCACACACATAAAATACCTCAGATTCTTCACTGAAGATGCTTGTTTTTGCCAACACACTCTCACAGGGAAATTGTAAGGATTTGTACGACTTTTACTAAAGCCACTGACGTCGCTGGACATCGTTTCCATCTAACACACGACAATTACTTGCTTCTGTCACACAACAGATTCCTATCATGTTTACACACTCTACTGATTGGTTAGGTTTAAAGAAGGGGTTTGGGTAAGGGCATAATATTAATAAGCATGTCCTTAATGCCTCACGCATGGAACTCACGCTTACTTCTGCATTAGACATACGGGCATTTGCACTTACAAATTCGTACAAAATCATACAAAATAGCCAACTCTATTTCTAAAAACTCTATTCTAAAATATGTATGAATTTTCAAGAGATCGTGTTGGTTTTTGCATTCATAAATGCTGTTTTGTAATAGTTATTCTATGTAAAAATGTGCTAGACGACCGTCTTTGTTCGCTGCATCAGGTCTCCCTGTATTTTCAGGATCCTGCGCGTGAGCGCCACGTTTTGTATACATCTGTCATTAACTGAATTGAAAAACATTGACAGATAATTAAAATGCTGTCCATCATGACAGATAAAAAATTAGCAAGAAACTCAGCTTAAATCATCTTTACGTGGTATATCTGCCAATGCTGCTTCGCTCTCTTTTGGTCTCTGCATGCGCGTAAGAAAGTAAAGGGAGAATGAGAGAGCGTGCCTGCACGAGCGAAGTCTCAGGTATTTTAGACTAAGAAAACAGCACTTTTGATTAAAAAAAATACAATAAAATATAAAAAAAATTTATAAAATAAAAAAATATTAGTATAAAAAACTTTTAAAAGTATATTGTATATATAATGTTATATGTATAAGGGAGTTTTAATTCTGATGGTACTATATAAGTTCATAAGTTCAGGTGTCAGATGTTATCGCACTGGTGCACCCAAATAATTTTTCACATGCGCACGCAGTAATTTTCACTCGCAAATGGTGCCCTATGCAGACTGCGTACTATGCGTATAGAGAGCGGCGGTACTGGTAATGTGTGTGTGTGTGTGTGTGTAGAGAGAGAGTGTGCTTATGACAAATGTGTGTGATGTGTGTAATGCATACAGACCTAATACACATACTCTTTCCCTCTGTGTGTTAGGTTCGCCCACAGAGTCACTGTATGCAGTGATGACACCCTGAAGTATAAACGCACACACACACACACACACACACACACACGTTTGTGCGGCTATCCTTATGAGGACTCTCCATAGACATATGTGGGGAAACATAGAATATATTGACAGATTAGTTTAATTAAAAAATATTTATTTTTCTGTAATTTCTGTTTGATTATTAATAATTGTTGTTTAATTATTCAACGTATGCATGTATATTTGCAGTATACTTACAGCTATGCGATGAGTATCCAGTAGGTGGCAGTAGCCAGGAAGAGAATCCCAGAGTAGACCTAAAGAGAAAAGAAAGAAGAAAAAGAGTTAGTAGTTGTACACATTACGTTGACATGACTGACAGTATTGTACTGAGCTCATGCTGTGAACCCTTCCTTCAAGTGTGTTACAAAATACTGGAGATGAGGATGGGATCAGTGGTGCCGTAATGAGTGAGTTGTCAACAAAGACGCTGAGCATGGATGTTGAGCAACTGCAAGATCGGCTGAGCGAGGCATTGCTCCGGCTGCGGCTCAATCAACTGCAAGAGGTGTGTGTACATGCAAAACTGTCTACAGAGGGACAAAATAAATGGCACTCGCTGATCAGATTAATAAGTGAAGTGGTAGAGAGCGTTATAGAGACGGAAGATGATGACGTAGCCCGCCAACATGTGAAAGATTTGTTAGAGTTTTCAAGTGGGATAACGCAACGCAGCGACCACACGGTACAAGATGGCGGCAATGACGCAGACATAAATTTGCGGAGCTCGCGCATTTACAGAAACAGTACACAGAACAGCAGCACTATTTTAAGTCGTCTACGAGCATGTGAAAAGTGAAATTCAATGCTTAAGAATGAAAGTTCCTGATGTGTCAAGCCCCTCCGTGTTTCCTAAACATCTGAATGTCGTTCCTGAAGTCCGACGTGATTTTAAGATTAATGGCCAAATCAGAGAACAAGGACAGAAACATAAATTGGCGTACAACAACCTGATGCACCAGATTGACGCTGGAGTGAACAAGGGACACAGAGAATCTGAGATCCTCGATGCTGTAATAAGAGCAGTCAGTCCAGGCATGAGTCTGCGTGATATGCTGGAGATCAAGACAGATTTAACCCTTTCTCAGTTGCGTACGATTCTGAAAGGCAATTACAAGGAAGACAGCTCAACTGACCTTTACCATCGGCTGATAAACATAACTCAAGAAAGCCGTGAGTCACCACAAAACTTTCTGTTCTGAGCAACTGAATTTAAATACTTTTAGCTCGTGCCAGAGAGCCTGATGGAGAAGAATCATACAGTCCTGATCTAATTCATAAAAGATTTCTGCATGCATTGGGAACGGGGTTATCCAATGATCACATTAAATATCAGCTAAAAACATGCCTTGATGATCATACAATCACGGATGAAGTTCTCATCACAAAGATGAACGAAGGTGCAAGTCTTGTGTGAGAACGATAACAAAAGTTTCAGAAAAGCGCTCACGTCAAAGAGACTAAAGTCAATGAAGTACAGGCAGAGCTACATCAAAGTCAAGAAAGAATAGGCAATGCTGCTGGAGGTAAAGAACAGTCCGCACGCACACAAGTAAAAGCTTTGAAAGCCCCACAGGTCATGGACAAGAAAGACTCTGAGCTCTATGAGGTCGTCAAGCAGTTGAGAGAGGAGATCGGAGAAATGAGGAAAGCGAAGAGCACTTACAGTTCAGCACCTTCACAGCCGTGAGAAAGGAAGCGGGAATGCCGTGGATATCAGGAGAGTGGCAGAGGTGACCAATGCGACCATTGTTTCAAATGTGGGCAAAGTGGACATCTTTCCAGAGGGTGCAGGGGATCACCTGCAGGGAGAACCGAAAGAGGAAACCCATTTAGCAGTATGATGGTAACAACTCACACGACATCATCACTGTGGCCTGACCATCAAAGGGAACAGACTAAAAACACAAGTGAACTCCTGTGTGACAGCATTAAGCAGTCGGAAGCCCGGGAGGCAGCTAAGCAGAAAGAGAGCCATCTACAGCTTATCAGATCCGTAAGTGCTAATCAGCTGTCTACCAAACATAATGCACAGTTACTGAACCTGATCGGAGAGAAATGTATTGTGAACTGTTTCTTCGATGGTGTGGCAACGCAAGCGCTATGGGATACTGGCTCACAAGTATCATGAATGAAAAGTCGAGAAAAGAACACCTCCCACACAGGACACTATGCAGTCTCAAAGAGATCCTAGGTGCTGGAAGCCTCACCGGTTGAGCAGGTTGATACAATGTCATAGAGTTTCTTCTGAACAGTGGCGTAGAGCGACCTACCAGTGTAATGATCAAAGCCATGAGTACCGCACTTTCCTGTGACTGCAAGAAAGCAGAGGTGCCACTGAACTTATTGAGGAGCCAAGACGACAGGTGCAGCGACAGAATAGCGAAAGCGGGAAGGTCAGTAACAAGAATTCCAGCAAAACAGGCTAGAACTGTGAAATGTTGCATTAAAACGGGCCCTTTACTATCTGACCAAGATGCTCTTATTGTGCCGGATGAGTGTGAGAAGTGGCCAGACGGATAGAGGATGGAGGAAAACATTGTCCGTCTCCAGAGAGGGACCTGTTCACGTATCAGCACTCCGGTAATCAATGATACTGTTCATGACATCGACCTGCCTCCACGTACAGTTCTGGGCCATATACAGCAAGTAAAGCCATCTACCCCGCTGAGATAAGACCAGTGAAAGCCCAGCAAGGGAGTGCCTGTGCTACTGTTACACACACCACCCAAAGCCTGTTTCATAAAGACAGGGAACGAGTCATCCAATCCACAGAAAATGTTGACACGATGTTCCCGACTCGCCAGAAAGACTTATGGGACCCTCCTGTTCGCATCTATCATCTAACATCTGAACAGCAGCAGAAAGTGAAGCAGCTTTTGAGAGAGGAGAGTGATGCTTTTGCTCATGATGACAGTGATGTGGGATATATTCCATCGCTCCAGCTAAAGATTTGCCTCAGTGAGACCACACCAGTGAAGCACACGTACATGTCTGTCCTGAAGCCATTGCGTAAAGAGGTTAAAGAATACCTAGAGGATCTGTTAAATAAGGGATGGATTACTAAATCCAAGTCACCATATTCCTCGCTGGTAGTCTGTGTGCATAAGAAAGATGGAACTCTCCGCCTCTGCTGTGACTACCGGGAGTTAAACAAGAAATTCATTCCAGATAGACACCCTATTCCCCATATACAGGACATGCTTGATAGTTTGGCTGGAAGCATCTGGTTTTCGGTCCTTGATCAAGGCAAAGCCTATCATCAGGGATTCGTAGAAGAGTCCAGTCGTCCTTTCACCGCGTTCATAACACCGTGGGGGTTATATGAATGGGTGAGAGTCCCTTTTGGATTGTCAAATGCACCTGCCAAATTCCAGCATGGAGGAATGCCTGAGAGAACTGTGAGATGAGGTATGTCAACCATATTTAGATGATAATCTAGTTCATTCAAAGTCATTTGAAAATCATCTTCAGGACATCAGAAAAGTATTGCAATGTTATCAGAAACATGGTGTCAAGGTAACGCCTCGGAAATGTGAAGTGTTTCAAAATCAGGTACGATTCTTAGGAAAGCTGGTGACCAAAGATGGCTACACGATGGACCCCACCGACATTGCTCCTGTCCAAGCACAGAAGGAGAGAACACCTAAGACAGTTGGTGAGGTGAGAAAGTAATTAGAATTTCTCTCTTACTACCGGTCCTACATTCAGAACTTTTCCCGCAAAGCCGCACCTCTTTACATGCTACTCGCTGAAACGAAGACATCAAAGAAAAAATGCCGAAGAGTAAGAAAAGGGGAAAAACTGCCAAGGACAGCTTGCATCGTCCCATCCAGTCACATGGACAGGTGAACATCAAGAAGTCCTTTGTGAGTTAATTGACTACTTATCAAATCCACCAGTGCTGGGATATCCAGATTTGAATTAACCCTTTTTACTCCACTGTGATGCTTCACAGGAAGGCCTTGGAGCAGTGCTGTATCAAAGACAGAGAGGCAAATTAGTGATAGCGTATGGATCAAGAACCCTAACCCCTCCCGAGAAAAATTATCATCTCCACTCGGGAAAGTTAGAGTTCCCTATCTGTCACTCACTCGACATTGTGTCGATGTAGTGACACTAGGGGTCACTCTTGGGAGTCCGAGACACCTCTGATCTTTGATAAAAGGCCAATGAAAATTGGCGAGTGGTATTTGCATGCCACTACCCCGGACATACGGGTATAAAAGGAGCTGGTATGCAACCACTCATTCAGGATTTTCTCTTCGGAGCCGAACGGTCATGCTCACTGAGCTGAATACTACTGTTAATTCATCTCTGCTGGATCTGATGGCGCATTTTAGCGGCTTCTCCCCCCTCTGCACTGGTGCACTGCAGAGAATGCCCCTGGGCGCTTCGGCAGAAATAAAACAGTATATTTCTCTAAAAGAGCGCACACACGGAACATCTTTTTAAAGATGCTTTTCCGATTGTGTGTTATTCCTGGTTGCGCTCGTTATCTCTCGCCTTCTGACGGTCACGATCACTGTCTTTCGTGTCTGGGCACTGCTCACGCGGAGACAGCATTCGTGGATGGTCATGTTCTCATTGCGAGAATATGTCCATGGCAACGTTGAGGTCGCGGCTCGCCTTCGTAAGAAAGCGAGCTACCCCAGAGGCTCCCACCTCGGTCCTTTTTGTATGAGGCCAGCGCGGCTAGCACTGGGGGCGATTTGGGGATCCCAATGGGACCGCCTCCGCCGGGTATTCCCCCACGGACCTCCCATTCCCCAGCACGCTCATCTGCCCCGATCGGGCTTCCGGATGAGTCTGCCAGCTCGTCTCAAGGCGAGTTCGACCTCTTATTCAGAGCCCGTGAAAGTGATGAGCTCTCGAGTACAGCATCGGAGAGCGGGCTCGTCCAGTCGGAAGCCTCAGCTGGGCTCCTCCCTTTGGGGTCAATTGCCCAGTCACAGGCTGACGCGGAAATGATGACATGCTTTCCCGGGCAGCCGCGAGCGTTGGCTAGAGTGGAACTCACTGCTCTTCCCTGAACCCTTGCGGCTCGGTGATTGGTTCCTGGGCTCGCGGCGTTGCTCAAAGCCATGCCCCACCCCCGTTCCTTTCTTCCCCAAAGTGCATGAGGAGCTGACAAGGTCGCGGGAGACACTTTTTACTGCCCGGTCCCGATCTTTTCAACTTCCCTGCCCTCACTATCCTCGATGGTGGGGCGGCCAAAGGCTATTCGGCAATCCCCGGTGGTTAAAGGCACTCGTGGTGCACCTATGCCCGCAGAGCACCACCACCTGGCATGGGTGCCCAAAGCCCCCATCCAAGGCCTGTAGGTTTACGTTGTCTCTGACGGCCAAGGCCTACGGTACCGCTGGACAAGCCGACTCCGCCCTGCACGCCATGGCTCTCCTGCAAGTCCGCCAAGGCGCTAAAGGAACTGCACGAGGGTAGTTCTGCCCCAGGATTGATGCAGGAACTGCGCTCGGCGACCAACCTCGCTCTCTGAGCGACGGAGGTCATGGCGTGGACTCTCGGGCAGACGATGGCCACACTAGTGGTCCAGGAGCGCCACCTCTGGCTCAACCTGGTCGAGATGGGTGAGGCCGACAAGACACAATTCCTTGCTGCCCCCATTTCCCAGGCGGATCTATTCGGCGACACCGTCGAGGACTTTGCCCAGCAGTTTTCGATGGTAGAGCAGTAGATGGATGCTAGCCGGCATATCCTGTCCCGGCACGGCTCAAGATCCCACAAACCTTCTACTCATCGCCAAGGGCGTCCCCCTGCAGTGACTGCACCGGCTCTGCCGCAGCCCGCCCCTTTGGCCCAGCCCCGGCATGGAGCCTACCGCAGGAAGCAGACGCCACCTGTCTCGCGGCCGCCCAGAACCCGTGAAAGGCTTCAAAGCGCCCTTGAGACGGGCGACCCAGGGACAACGAAACCCGCTGCTCTGGAGCTGGTAAGCAGATCTCCATCTTTTTGTTAGCGTACTTCCATGTCTCGATCCTTCCTCGACACAGACCCTTCCTGCGGTTTGCGTCCGAGAGTCAGGCGTATCAGTACAAAGTCATCCCTTTCGGCCTGTCCCTGTCTCCTCACCTTTTTATGAAGGTCGCAGAGGCTGCCCTTGCCCCATTAAGGGAGGTGGGCATTCACGTTCTCTACTATCTTGACGACTGGCTAATCCTAGCTCATTCTCGAGACATGTTGTGCGCACACAGGGACCTGGTGCTCTCACACCTCGGCCGACTAGTGCTTCGGGTCAACTAGGAAAAGAGCAAGCTCCTCCCGGTTCAGAGCATCTCTTTTCTCAGTTTGGAGTTGGACTCAGTCTCCTTGACGGCGCACCTTACGAACGAGCACGCCCAGTCAGTGCTGGCCTGTTTGAAGGCATTCAAACCGAAAACAGCGGTTCCACTGAAACTTTTTCAGAGGCTCCTGGGGCATATGGCATCCCCGGCGGTGGCCACCCCTGCTTCCGCCCTGGCGAATTCACCTGAGGAAGGACCTTCTTTCTCAGGGACGGGGCACCATCTGGCACCTGCGCCCAGACCTCTGGAATCTCCATGTCTGGCCCCTGGACAGGACGCGGAAGACCACCTGCGGTGATAGACACAATCACTCAGGCTAGGGCCCCCTCTACGAGGCGTCTGTATGCCTTGAAGTGGTGTCTGTTCGCTAAGTGGTGTTCTTCCCATCGGGAAGACCCCCAGAGATGCACAGTCAGATCAGTGCTTTCCTTCCTGCAGGAGAGGTTGGAAGGGAGGCTGTCCCCTTCCATCTTGAAGGTGTACATTGCCGCCATAGCAGCACACCACGACGCAGTCGACGGTAAGTCCTTAGGGAAGCACGACCTGATCATCAGGTTCCTAAGAGGCGCCAGGAGGCTGAATCCCTCCAGACTGCGCCTCGTTCCCTCATCGGACCTCTGTAGTTCTTCAGGGTCTACAGAGAGCCCCCTTTGAGCCTTTGCAGTCAGCCAAGCTTTAGGCACTCTCCTTGAAGACTGCCCTCCTGACTGCGCTCACTTCCATCAAGAGGGTAGGTGACCTGCAAGCATTCTCTGGCAGCTAAACGTGCCTGGAGTTCGGTCCAGGTTACTCTCACATGATACTGAGACCCTGACCGAGCTATGTGCCCAAGGTTCCCACCACCCCTTTAGGGACCAGGTGGTGAACCTGCAAGCGCTGCCCCAGGAGGAGGCAGACCCAGCCCTGTCGTCGCTGTGTCCGTGCGTGCTTTACGCATCTATTTGGATCGCGCGCAGAGCTTTAGAATCTCTCAGCAGCTCTTTGTCTGCTTTGGTACACAGCAGAAAGGAAGTGCTGTCTCCAAGCAGAGGATCTCCCACTGGCTCACTGATGCCATAACTATGGCATATGTTGCCTAGGACATGCCTCCCCCGGTAGGGCTACCAGCCCATTCTACCAGGGGTGTAGCGGCTCCCTGGGCTCTAGCCAGTGGTGCCTCTCTAATAGACATTTGCAGAGCAGCAGGCTGGGCAACACCCAACACCTGTGCAAGATTCTACAACCTCCGGGTAGAACCGGTTTCGTCCCAGGTAGTGGCACGCAACACAAGCGGATAAGCCCGGGATAGCTGGCCGGGTGTATCGCTTGCACATAGAGCCTTCCACCTCCCTTGGAGCTGAAGACGTGTGCCATTAATTCCCAGTAATGTTCACAAACTTTGTTCCCTGGTTGACTTCCTCCGAGCCCTGTGGCAGTCGAGTTTTCAGAGAGACTCACTGCCGGCCCAGTACACACGCTAACTAAGAGCCTGTTCTGGGGTAGGTGCTCCGCATGTGGCAGTTCCCTGTAAGGCTAACCCCATGCAATATATATCTTCCGCTAGTTCGTTTCCCTGCTGGCAAACTGCGTCTTCCTTGGGCAGAGCCCCTCTGCCCCAGTCTCCATGTTTGTAGTAACTCCTCCCCCATTGGGCAGGATCTACCTTGAAGGCTCTCCACATGGTTGGAAAGACCATGTGACGTATTCTTCCACTTAAATATCCCCCCCATCTTTGGGTGAGGTGTGGTCTCCTTGGTGTCTTCCCCTTGGGAGGGACACCCCCCGACTAGACCCAGCGGCCCAGTCGGATAATACCCCTTCTTTTTTAGGGAGTGGAAAAAGAGAAGGGGAAAAGAGGCCACGACTGGGTGAAGCCTGTCTCTATCTTTGGGTAGTCGACTTCTCCCCCAACATAGTTATGAGTGTCAAACGGCCCTTTTTGGGGACGTTACGTGTCAACCTGGTGTGCTGGCTATGAGGCTCACAGCAAGTCTGCCCACCACACACCGCCAGTTCACTAACACAGTTCAGCCCTGTGGCGTTTCGTATAGGGACCCTTAGTGTCACTACATCGACACAACGTCGAGTGAGTGACAGATAGGGAACGTCATGGTTACTGGTGTAACCTGCGTTCCCTGATGGAGGGAATGAGATGTTGTGTCCCTCCTGCCACAACGCTGAACTACCCGCTGAAATGGCCGGACCTTATATCGGCTCCTCAGCATAAAACCTGAATGAGTGGTTGCATACCAGCTCCTTTTATACCCGTATGTCCGGGGGAGTGGCATGCAAATACCACTCGCCAATTTTCATTGGCTTTTATCAAAGACCAAGGTGTCTTGGGCTCCCAAGAGTGACCCCTAGTGTCACTACATCGACACAACATCTCGTTCCCTCCATCAGGGAACGGAGGTTACACCAGTAACCATGACGTTTTTGGCCATGAAGTGGGCCATATGCAAGCGGTTCAGAGACTGTTATGTCTATTATGCCCCTTCATGCATTGTGTATACGGACAACAACCCTCTCACGTATGTGATGTCAACAGCCAAACTAAATGCCACAACGTACAGATGGGTAGCCGAACTTGCTGACTTTCGATTCACTATAAAATACCGTCCAGGAAAGTCGAATGGGGATGCTGATGGTTTGTTGTGCATGCCGCTGCAGATGGAACAGTACATGCAAACCTGTTCAGAAGAAATACACCTCGACGTCATGGTCAGCATAACTCAGTCAGTGATGGTACAGAGTCGTGGGAGAGGGCCATGGATGTGTCCACTTACCTTCGAAACAGCGTTGTCTGAAGAACAAGAGAATGAGCTGCTCACATCAGTTGCCGAGATTCCCAAGGAAGTCTTGAGAAAAGCCCAAGAGGAAGATCCTGAAATCAAAGAAGACTTGATGGACCTCAAATCTAAACCACAATCCACGAACAGAAGCTGAGGTAAAGAGGTTCAGGGACTGATGAGGGAAAGAGCTAGATTATACCTGGATGAACATGGTCTCTTGTTCCAGAAAACAGCAAACCGTCATCAGCTTGTATTGCCCAAGAAATACCACGAGCTTGTCTATAAGGAGTTGCATCGAGACATGGGTCACTTAGGGGCAGAACGGGTGCTGAACTTGAACATAGATCATTTTTACTGGCCCCACATGTAAAAGGAAGTGGAACATTATGTCACGCACACCTGTAGCTGTTTGAGAAGCAAACGTCCAAACAAAGCGACCAGAGCTCCATTGACTAACATCACCACAACATATCTGTTTTAGCTGGTTTCTAATGATTTTTTTGCATCTGGAGAAGTGTAGAGGAGGTTACGAATATATTTTAGTTGTGATGGACCACTTCACACGCTTTGCTCAAGCGTATGTGTGTAGAAACAAGAGTGCCAAGACAGCTGCTGACAAAGTGTTCAGAGACTTCGTTTTGAAGTTTGGGTTCCAGACAAAATTGCACCATGACCAAGGCAAGGAATTTGATAACAAGCTGTTTGCAAAGTTGCAAGAGTACAGTGGTGTGCAAGGTTCCCATACGACACCGTATCACCCACAAGGGAAAGGCCAGGTTGCTAGCCATGCTGAGCCAAAGCTGACTGGAGGACATCACTTGCAAAAGTTGTGAATGCGTACAACTGCACGAAGAGTGAGGCAACGAGGTTTGCACCCTATTATCTCCTGTTCGGCCGTACTCCCAGATTTCCCATTGATATTATGTTTGGTGTAACAGCGAAAGACCAAAGCTTCTCTTACCGTGACTATGCTGAGGACTGGAGAAAGAGAATGATGGAAAAGGAGCCTCAAAATTGTCACACAAAGAGAAGGAAAGAGGAAAAGCTTTGTACGACAATAAAGTGCATGGAGCTGAACTGATCCCTGGAAACAGAGTACTTGTCCGTAACTTTAAGGAGAAAGGTGGACCTGGGAAGCTTCGAAAATTTTGGGAAGAACAAGTTCATGTCATCACCCAGAGGAAGTACCAGGATTGTCCAGTATACAAAGTTCGACCTGAAAATGGGAAAGGAAGAACCAGAATACTGCACAGAAATGTATTGTTACTATGTGATTACTTACCTGTAGAGAAAGAATACTTACCTGTGAGACCTGCAAAACAAAACAAGAAAAATGGCAGGGTTGACAAAACATCAGCACAGCAAAACCAAACACACTGTGACAGTTCAGACACTGAGGATGATTGGAGATGCTTGATGGAGATGCCAGTAAACAAAGAGAGTAAGAACGATAGTAGGCATCTGTAGTCAAAACCCTCAGAACTTCATCCTGAAGACACGGTGATGCTGAATGATACAGATCCAGAAGAGGAAAATGAGCAAGCAGCAGTCCAAGGAGAAGATGACGTGTCGTCACAAGGCAAAGAAGTCGAAGAAACAGATGATGCTGAAGAGAGTGACTTGGAAACTCCTTCACAACCTGGACAAACTACATTATGACACTACTCTAAATCACCCCAAGCTTTGTTTTCTGCATTATATGTTCTGAATTGTTTATTTTTTTTCATATCTGCGCATATCAGTAAACATATACGCCGATACCGATATATCTGTGAAAGGCTAATATCGTCCGATAATATCGGCTGACCGAAAAAAATCGGTCAGGCACTAGACATAATGATTTTTATACTGTACGAACTATAGATTCTATCCCCTAACCCTACCCCTAAACCTAACCCGGTTTAGGTAATTAATTAATTAATTAATTAATTAACCCTCACAAAAAACTTTCTGCATTTTTACATTTAAAAAAAAACATCATTTAGTACATTTTTTAAGTGATTTGAATTATGGGGACACTAGAAATGTCCCCATAAACCACATTTATAGCATAATACCCTTGTAAATACCAGTTTTTAACCTAAAAAAAATGTCATCGTAAACCACCCAAACCCACCCACTAACACAGCAGGGCTGTGTGGAGCCGCAGGCTTTTAGGAAAGCCTTGTATTTGTGCTCCTTTATGTGTGTTGTGTAAGAATCTCTGTGTGTGTGTGTGTGTCAACTGATTTTATAAAACAGATAGTTCTGACTCCAATTTCTGGTTGGGTGAGCCACTTTGAAGCCATTGTAAACTGTTGCTAAACTAATCTATATTTATTGCTGCCATTTTTAATGGCTGTGTGTAACAGTGATTTTACCATGGTTAAGGGGTGGTCTGCTTTATATAGTAAAATCATTGTAACACACAACCTTGAGTGGATTATAGCTTTAACTCACAACATTTCAACGTCAAATAGGAAATATTTTAAGTTGCTGAGGAAACATTAGAGCTCACTGTCCACTGTTAAGAGACAAGCAAATTCTCAAAATTTCATGAAACCTGTCAAACAATATTAAGGTAATGTTTTTTCCCGAAAAACTCAAAAGAACGAAAAAAGAAATGACATTTTCCATAAAGACAATTAAGCTTATTTTTAGGACCATTATGTTTTTTTTTTTTTTTTTGGTGACTATTTTTGTCAACATTTTTTATATTGTTTTTTTTTAAACAAATCAATTTTCTTCACTTTGCAAGCACATTCACTTTGCACATTTTTGCTCTAGAGAACTTCCCTTAGAAAAGCAATTTTCATAAATTTTTCTCCCATTGAAAATATAATTGAAATTTGTTAGTGAGAAAATTTCATTTTAAAACATTAAGTGTCATATATTATTTGTATTTTACAAGGAATTGCTTAAAGGTGTTTGTTGCCTAGAAGCAACATTATGTAGCGTAATACAATTGGGCATGTAGCAACATACTGAATTTAGTATTCTGACATCCACAAAATATATAGTCACACATTTTCACTTCAAATATTTTAATAAATAAAAAATAAATCAACCATTTTTTTTATTTTATTTTTTTTTTTTTTACATTTAAAATTATGGTAACACATTCTGTGAAGCCCATATTTATAATGCATTGTAAAGGCATTTTAAATGCATTATACTGAATTTGCAATGTCTCATAATACACCTTATTATAAGTTAACTTCTCATAAATAACTATAACTACAGTTAAAATACATTATAAGACTTCCCCCATTCTTAGTTATACTTTAGATATATATGTAGTATAACACAAGCAACATCACATTTTAATGCAGCAGAAGCTAATAAAGTTAATCTTATAAGTGCTGTATAGAGTAAACAGTCAAATTGCTTTATGATGTGATCATATTTTAAGTGGTCTTTGACTGCTTTGAGTAAAGTTACTGTGACGACACGTGCTGGGCTCGTGGTTTTTCTTCTCCCTGGTGTTTGTGGGCTGGTGCTACATTTTGAGTTGATAAGCCCTGCTCATTAAGCCTACCTGGATTCACTTGTGCGGAGGGCGGCGAGGGCTTTTAAAAACCGGCTCTCATCATTCCTGAGTGTCCAGTGATCCAGACTTGTGTTATTCACTTTTGGTTACCAGTTATTCTTTTATTACTTTTTTTCCTTTTTAATAAATTATACTTTACACGTTGGATATCTTGCTCAGTCTCCCTTATTGTTGTGGCTTACAAGCCGGCCGTGACAAGTGGGAGCTCTTGTCCGGGATTTTTGTCGTTTTGGTGACCCCTTCATTCTCGGCATGGTTTGTATATTTAGTTTCGGTGATTGAGACACTTTGTTTGTTTGTGTTCATTGGCTATTTGGTGGGTGTGTGTTGCCGGCATTGTTTTTTCAGCCAATTGAATTCAGACATCATTTGTAGCTGTAACGATGCTGGCAATGATAGGCAGACGATGAAGACAATGATGTGTGATGAATCCAAGTGCATTTTATTATCAATCGTGAAATCCAAAAACCCTAACTCCCAACATGAACAAAAATACAAAAACATGAACTTGACTTTAACTTGACTTGACTTGGCTAAACTTGACTTGACATGACATGACATGAGCAATCCAACAAAGTTACATTCACAATACCTGACAATGGACAATGGCAAACATGAGGCTTAAATACATGGACGGAGAAACATGACAATGATAACCAATGACAAGACAGAACTGATAACAAGGTAACAAGACAATAAACCAATGAAAACAAAACACATGAACATGGAGGGAAACATGAAATCATATGACCAAGGAAACAGGAACAAACATGGCATGGAAACAGGAAATAACATGACATGGAAACACTTTTCAAAATAAAAGACATGAACACAAAACATGAACAAAAACACATCTAGACGTGACTCATCCCCCACTCACACCACACTTTTTTCTTTTTTTTTTTTTTGTGGGAAGGATATTTTGGGAAGTTCTATTGTCCCAGTTGTTCTGTTTGGGGAGAGGACTGTCGCGGCTCTGTCTCCAGCTTTAACTGAAGTTGTTGGTTCTCCACACTGTTTAAAAGGTAAGTGATCTTTTTGCTTTAAACAGTGGGGGATTTTAGTAGCAGCTTTATTGCTGCTGTTGCCGTTCTGTTCCCCTGTTAGGTCTTAGCGTCTTGTTCTCTTTTGGTACAAGTTGAGCTCATCGTAATTTGTTTGTTATTTTTGTGTGGTGACCGTGGGTAGAGTGGTTGTCTCGGGGGCACATCCATGGCACGGGAGAGTCGCCAGCTTGATGGTTGCTTGTACTGTGCCAACGGGTATAAATACCCCCACCAGTAACTGCACAAAGACTAGGGTGAAGTTAGTTATCATCTTGTGTGTTTAGATAGGAGTGGGGAATTTTGCTCTTTACTTAAATCCCTCTGTAAGAAGATCGGTTCTCTTGGGCAATGAAGCAGTGCAGGCAAGACTTTTATTTTCTGCCTCAGGTTCTGGGGTGACTTAATGCAGTCAATTCACATAGATTCATAACACTCAATCAGATAACAAAAGAAACTTTTCAAATACTCAATCATGAGTTTGTGCTCTCAGGGCTCTCTCTCTCTCTCCCAACCTGATGTGCTGGTGCGGCATTTAAGTCTCGTTTTTGGTCTTGGGCCTCGGACAGGCCGCGATCGCTGTGGTTTTGTCAACCTGGGGATGCACCTGCCCATGGCCCAAGTGGAACCCCAGATACCGAACTTCCACCCACCCAATTGCACATTTATTCGGGTTGACCATGAGCCCCACACGTCGCAGCGATCTCAGGACAGCTCTCAGATGTTGCATATGCCGCTGCCAGTCATTACTATAGATAATAATATCATCTAAAGATGCAGCGGCATATGCTGTATGGGATCTGAGAATTTTGTCCATGAGACGCTGAAACGTGGCCTAGGCCCCGAACAAACCGAATGGAAGGGTCACAAATTGGTGTAAGCCGAACGGTGTGGAAAAAGCAGTTTTTTCTCGGGAGACTGGAGTTAAAGGGATCTGCTAATAACCCTTTGTTAAGTCCAGTGTCGAATAAAATTGAGCCGCACCCAACCGAGGCATTGGGTACGTGTCAAATTTGGACACCGCGTTCACTTTGCGATAGTCTACACAAAACCGGACCGTCCCATTGCTCTTAGGTACCAGAACCACCGGGCTCTGTGTGACTCTTCTATTACGCCCATATAAATCATCACTTCTAATTCTTCCTTAATGACCTTCCTGAACCACCCCTGGGGTGGTCTCGATGTGGTGCTCTATGAGGTTCGTGCAACTGGGGAGAATCGAGAACACGTCCGCAAATTCCGTTTGCAACTGTGAGCTGTGACGGTGAGAGGTGGTCTCCACAAGGGACCGGGGTGAATGAATTTGGTTTGAGAGTCACCTCTGGCCCAAGCTCCACCCTCTCGGGGACTACTGTTGCTAAGGCCACAGGGACTGCCTCCCTCCACGATTTTAGGAGGTTGAGGTGGTAAACTTGATGTCCTCCACCCCTATCCGGTTGCTTAACCTCATAATAGAGATCTCCAACTCACTGTGTGACCTCAAAGGGCCCTTGCCACTTGGCAAGTAATTTAGAGATTGAGGTGGGCAGTAATACAAGCACTTTATCTCCTGGTTCGAATTCCCGTGGTCGAATGCCCCTGTCATACAGCCGGCTTTGACGTTCCTGAGCTTGGAGCAAATTCTCCTGTGTTAACTGACCCAGAGTGTGGAGTTTTGCTTTAAGATCAAGAATGTACTGAATTTCATTTTTACTGTTTGAAGGTCCCTCCTCCCAAGCTTCCCGTATTATGTTGAGCACACTGCACAGCCGACACCCATACAGCAGCTCAAATGGGGAAAACCCTGTGGAGGCTTGCGGGACTTCTCGTACTGCAAATAAAAGAGGATTGAGCCACTTATCTCAATTTCCAGCGTCCTCGTGTACGAACTTACGAATCATGTTTTTAAGGGTTTATTAAATCGTTCCTCCAACCCATCTGTTTGTGGGTGATAAACACTGGTGCGAATCGATTTTTTACCTAACAATTCGTATAGTTTGCATAGTGTTCGTGACATAAAGGTAGTGCCTTGATCAGTGAGGATTTCTTTGGGATCCCCACTCTGGAGATAATTCTGAAGAGTGCCTCTGCAACACTATGTGTTCAAGTTCAAGTTCTTTTATTTATATAGCAGATTTAAAAACAGCATTAAGACTGACCAAAGTGCTGTACAGTACAAAATCATAAAAACACACAACGATTCAAGACCAGGACATTACATACTATTAAAAGCCAGTGAAAAGAGATGAGTTTTAAGAGGAGATTTAAAAATAGATATCGAAGGTGACAATCTGATACTGATAGGCAAAATATTCCATAAAATAGGACCCACAACCGAAAAGGCTCTCCCTCCTCTGCGCTTCTGCCTCGAGTGTGGGACATTGAGGAGATATTGATCACCAGATCTCAGAATTCTAGGTGGATTGTAAGGATGTAGTAAGTCTGACAAGTAACTGGGAGCTTGGTTGTGTAACGATTTATAAACAAACAAGAATTTTAAAATCAATTCTAGCTTGAACCGGCAGTCATTGAAATGATTTTAAAATGGGGGTAACAGGATTATACATCCAACCTCCTTTGAGAAATTTTGCTGCTGCATTTTGGACTAATTGGAGTCGAGCAATTAGAGATTTGGAAATCCCACAATAGTGAGAATTACAATAGTCAAGACAAGAAGTGATGAAGGCATGAACTGCTATCTCTAATGTTTTCTCAGACAAAAAGGGTTTAACTTTAGAGAGAAGACGTAACTGAAAGAAACTGGAACCTATGACAGCACTAATATGTTTGTCAAATTTCAGTTGGCTATCAAACTGGACACCCAGTTTCCATACTTGAGGAGAGAGAAAAGCATTAAGATTTCCGCAATCAGCATTACTGACATCAAAATTGTCTGTAGGACCAAAGACAATCAGTGTCTTATCTTCAAAAATAAAAAGTTTTTGGCTAGCCAAACTTGTATTTCCTATTGGCAAGCTAAAATAGATGGTATTGCAATGTGGTCATTTCGTTTAACCGGTAAGTAGATTTGAGTGTCATCAGAATAGAAGTGGTAGGAGATACCATGCTTTCTGATAATGGAACCCAGAGGGAGCATGTATAGAGAAAAAAGTGCTGGTGCAAGAATAGAGCCCTGTGGCACACCACAGGTAAGGTGGGCCACAGAAGAGGTACATTTTCCCAGCTTGACAGAAAACGTTCTATCAGTTAAATAGGATTTAAACCATTTAAGAACATTCCCTTTTAAGCCCACACATGATTCTAGTCTGGAAAGCAGTATAGCATGATCAACAGTATCAAACGCTGAAGTCAGATCTAAAAGAACTAAAATCACAGTATCACCTGAATCTGTAGCTACTAAAATGTCATTTAAAATTCTAAGAAGAGCAGATTCTGTGCAATGTGAAGATTTAAAACCAGACTGAAGTTTAAAAAATGTGGTTGTTCTTTAGAAATACCTGAAACTGCATTAACATAATCTTTTCCATTATTTTGGAAATAAAGGGTAAGACAGAGATTGGTCGGAAATTATTTAAAACAGATGCATCTAGTGAAGGCTTCTTGAGCAAAGGAGTGACAGCTGCAATTTTGAGGCAGTCGGGGATGGACCCTGTAAACAGACATTTATTCAAAAAGGACACCAGACCAGGACCTACTGAGTCTGCTACTTGTTTGAAGTACTGAGGATGAATAATATCATGGGGGCAAAAGGAGGGTTTAAGACTGGCAAATATTTCTATAACTGTGTGTAACATGATAGGGTCAAAGGCATCCCATGAGGCTAGTGACTGCATTGAATTTACTTGATCCTCAGCGCAAGGCATTAACTCCGATCTTAAGTTAGTAATTTTGTCACCAAAAAATCTCAAGAAACTTTCACATAGTACATCAGAAGGATTAGGTATAACATTAACAGGGGGGTTCAAAACAGAAGTTATAACAGAAAACAAAACTTTGAGACAATGGTGATTATTTGTAATTAAATGAGAAAAGTAAGCAGCCTTTGCTGATTTTACAGTTCTCTGATACGGCAATAAGCAGTCTTTCAATATTTCGTAAGAAACCTGAAGTTTGTCCTTTTTCCATTTACGCTCAGCTCTTCTGCACACTTGTCTAGAAGTGTGAGTAATGGAGTTGAGCCATGGTTCAGATCTGGATTTCGATTTACAGTGCTTAAGTGGTACAGTAGCATTTAAAATGTCCAACCATGCAGAGTTTATCAACCTGAGGTGGTGGTCAGCATCCAGATCGGGTAATGGAGATTCGAGGGACAGTGATGTATTGGTCATATTAAAACGCTGATTGAAGTCCTCACAAAAATGAGGAGAGTAATAACGGACCAGTTCTTCATCTTTAGTTGCTCTTTGAGTGAGCATAGGGAGAGACATATAAAATAATATCGGCAGGTGATCGGATAACAACGTTTCTATATCAACAATGGACACACCATATGAAAAAACCAAGTCTAGAGTATGACCATGAATGTGTGTGGGGTCCTTTATCCACAGGACTAGATTAAAAGAGTCAATAAGGCTGAGGAACTCCTTCGCTAATGGTTTTGACCGACAGCACACATGGATGTTAAAATCACCAACCAGTAAAAAGCGGTCACATTTTGTAGTAATATTTCCCACGAATTCGGTGAATTAATGTATAAAATCTTTCACTGAGTGTGGAGGTTGATAAACCACCGCTAGCGTCACCGGTCCATTCCACTCCAGCCGTAATAGCTGAGCTTCGAATCTAGAATACCCAGTACATAATACAGCCAGGCAGAGTGTCTTAAAAGAGTTCTTTAAAATGACCGCTAACCCACCCCCACGTCCAGTTAGTTGGGGGGCATTAAAAAAATGTACAGTCAACAGGAACTAGATCAGCAAAAGGACTTAAATCTCCCACCTTTATCCAGGTTTCAGTAATGAACATGAAGTCCAACTTGTGAGTGGAGAAGAAGTCATTAAGTAAAAATGTCTTGTTGACCAAGGAACGTGCATTGATAAAGGCCATTTTCGGAGGAGAAATGACGCTGGAGGACTCTGTGCCTTTATCCAAGGAGCAAAGGTTTGCAGGAGTTCCTCCACCCCGATGGAAGCGGAGACCAATCCGGGAAGAGGGATCTCGGAGGATGCGTTCAGGATTTCGGGGAGAACAGGTCGAAGCCAACAGAAGGGTAAATCCAGCAGGCACCATGCAAAAGAGCCGCTATGGTCCATCTTCCATGCATAGGAAGCAGGGCTAGATAAGTAACTAGCCTGCAAATATGCTTTCAGTCTGATGGTTATCCCCCGTAATTTTCTGCATCTTCTCCCGCGTCTTCTGCAGCACTTTCTGCGGGAAACACCGAGCGGCCACCAGCGTAAGTTGTCAGGAACATCCAATTCAAAGTTCGCCCTTGGATTATTGATAACGTTGTCCAAATTCGCCTGATAATTAGCCAATAAAGTGGTTTGAATGTCCAGGAGCGTCTGGCGATCGTATACCAGAAGCGACCAGCAATTAGAGACACATAGAAACATCCAAACAAACACACACATGAAGAGCACCAGACGGCATGCCACACGTTGTTGTCATTGTTAGTGATTCCTAGAAGCAGCACTTGTGTCGCATTGCAGCTCTGATTAGTCACCTAGAGGAGGTGCATCTTACTGTCAACCTGCTAAGTGAGTTTGCCAGGGCAACAGTGACGTACCTCGCAAAGGTGGTTGGACAGGGGTCTGTGCGACCAGTGCATGCCAAGGTTGACGCAATTGATCGCTACCCCTCTCCTACCACAAGGACTGTTAAGCTACTATAATAGTTTTTGTAAGAACTTCTCCACTGTAGTGGCCCGTCTTACTGATTTTCTCAAGGCTAAGGCTGAGTTCAACTGGACACTTTATCTAGAGCCTTCTTGCCCTAAGTCTTTTGAATCGCCCTTGTTGGGTTGCCCTTCTGTCTACCCTGCTTGTCTTGTCTTCTTAATTTGTTTCTGCAGGGTCTGTGGTTGCTGAAGGCCGGAATTGGTATGGTGTACAGGTTGGGGCTATCCAAAGGCGTTGTCATGTGTATTTTGTTGATTCTTGTATTTCATGTCTTTTATTTTGAAAATTCTAGTTCCTGTCCCTTGTAATGTGATTTCATGTTTTCCCTCCATGTTCATGTGTCTTGTTTTCATTGATTGATTGTCTTGTTATCTTGTTTAGAGTTCTGTTTGTTCATTGTTTTTTTCTCCCATGTCCATGCATTTATACCCTCATGTTTTCCATTGTCCTTTGTCAAGTATTGTAGATGTTTGGTAACGTTGTGTCATGTCAAGTCAAGTTTATGTCTAGTCAAGTTTATGTTAATTCAAGGTTATAGTCAAGTTCATGTTTATGCTTATGTTTCATGTTTATAGTTAGGGTTATTTGGATATCACTTTTGTTTAATTATTTGCACTTGGGTTCTTCATTCCATCGTCATCGTCTTAATCATTGTCAGCACCAGCAGCACCATTACAGGCGTTTTTTTTTTTTTTTTTTAAGCAGGTCTCCTTTTACTATTGAAAACTTTGATTGAAAATCAGGGTTATTGCACCAAATATTGATTTCCGGACTCTTCTTATGTTAAAACATTAGTATTGTTTAAAAATGAATATGAACTTGCTTTCTTTGCATTATTCAAGGTCTGAAAACACTGCATCTTTTTTGAAATTTTGACCAGTTGTTATTTTCTGAAAATAAATGCTCTAAATGACAATATTTTTATTTGGAATTTGGGAGAAATGTTGTCAGTACTTTACAGAATAAAACAAAAATGTTCATTTTACTCAAACACATACTTATAAATAGTAAATCCAGAGAAACTGAACATTTTGCAGTAGTGGTCTCTCAATTTTTTCCAGAGCTGTATATATTTATATATATATATATATATATATATATATATATATATATATTACAAATATATATAATATATTATAACTAATGCAGATAAAATTGGATGTTGCTTATGTTATAATGCATTATACTATATAAAGTATAACCATAAATAGGTAAGTATTATAATGTATTATAATTGTGGTTACAATTATTTATGAGAAGTTATAACATAAGGTGTATTATGAGACATTAATAACACATTATAATACCTTTACAATGCATTATAAATATGGCTTCACAGAAAGTGTTACCAAAAATATTTCTCAAAATGTGTACAATAAAGGGTTAAACAAATTTTCTCCCAAAATAATCTCATTACTGACTGGACATTGTTTTTTTTTTTCATAATTTTCTCAATGGTGATTCACACTGTAAAATATATATATATATATATATATATATATATATATATATATATATATATATATATATATTACAGTGTGAATCACCATTGAGAAAATTATGAAAAAAAAAAGAATGTCCAGTCAGTAATGAGATTATTTCGGGAGAAAATTTGTTACACATATATATACACATATATATACATATATATATATATATATATATATATATATACACACACACACACACACTCACCAACCACGTTATTAGGTACACTTACTTATTCATGCGATTATCTAATCAGCCTTTCATGTGGCAGCATTGCACTGCATAAAATGATTCAGATACGGGTCAGGAACTTCAGTTAATCTTTACATCAACCAAAATAATGGGGAAAAGATGTGAACTCAGTGATTTCAACCCTGGCATGATAGTTGGTGCCAGATGGGCTGGTTTGTGTATTTCTGTAACTGCTGTTACCCTGGGATTTTCACGCTCAACAGTCTCTAGAGTTTACTCAGAATGGTAAAAAATCCAGTGAGTGGCAGTTCTGCAGTTGGAAAGGCCTTGTTGATTAGAGAGGCCAATGGAGAATGTCCAGACTGGTTCGAGCTGACAGAAAGGCTTAACTCAGATACCCACTCTGTTGAGCAGAAGACCACGTTGGGTTCCACTTCTGTCAGCCAAGAACAGAAAGCTGCTGCTGCAGTGGGCACAGGCTCAACTTTCTGTTCTTGGCTGACAGAAGTGGAACCCAACATGGTCTTCTACTGCTGTAGCACATCCGCCTCAAGGTTCGACATTTTGTGCTTTCTGAGATAGTATTCTGCTCACTACAATTGCACAGAGGGGTTAACTGAGTTATCGTAGCCTTTCTGTCAGCTCGAACCAGTCTGGACATTCTCCATTTTCCTCTCTCATCAACAAAGCATTTCCGAGTGCAGAACTTCCACTCACTGGATGCTTTTTTATTTTAGGCCACCATCACCACCATAAATAAACTCTAGAGACTGTGGTGTATGAAAATCCCAGGAGATCAGCAGTTACAGAAATACTCAAACTAGCCATTCTGTCACCAAAAATTATGCCACAGTCGAAATCACTGAGGTCACATTTTTTCCCCATTCTGATGATGTAAACATTAACTGAAGCTCATGACCAGTATCTGCATGATTTTATGCATTGCACTGCTGCCACACGATTGGCTGATTAGATAATCGCATAAATAAGTAGGTGTACAGGTGTACCTTATGAAGTGCTCAGTGAGTATATATATATTAGTTGACCGATATGGGTTTTTTAATGGCTGATGCCTCTATCCAGAGAGCAGGGGAATTATGAGAATTACAAACAAAAACAAAGCAAAAAAAAAATAATAATAATTAGTAAAATATCTGGAAGCATTACAGTAATAATACTGTAATATACAGTATAACTTAATTTTTTCTTGTGGTTTTTGGGTGAAATGTGACCTTCGTGAGATTCATCCATTAACACTCTAAAATTCTAGCAGGCTGTTGTGTGTGTACAGTTGTGTATCAGGAACAGTTTTGAGAATATCCTCATAAAAATAGAGTGTGGGATCTGTCAAACAACACTAGTCTCATCTTGCATGACTCAATTAAAGATAGCACACACGCACGCTAACCCTAACCACTAAAGAGATGGCTCTGCCATTTAACTCTATAACTTCACATTCCTTCTGATCTTTAGTGCTGGAATCAAACATATCTGATTACCATGGCATAGAAATCATGAAAATGACAATCACAGCTGAGATGTTATGTCAAAGGCAGATAGTTTAAAATAATGAAACTATGACTGAACTGAAACTTTTTGCTAAATTGTCATGTATGTCCCATTTTGTCCACAAGCACTGTGAGGATTTTTTCACACACTAACAGCCTAATTTGTTTAGTGGTGGTGAGTTATTCCATTGAAATTGAAATTCAGATATATTATTGAATAGTTGACATGAAATACTTAATGTGAATGTCCTGCAGTGTCCCAAACTACACTGTAACTATTTATTTATTTTTTTTACTGTAAACAACAGTTTTCTAATTCTTTTCTGTTCTCCTGATCTGGAATTTCTTATGCTTCTGTGTCGACCATTCTGGCTACCGAGGGAATTCACAGCGGTCATTATCACTGCTGTGTACATCCCGCCACAAGCCAACACAGACCGGCACTCAAGGAACTGTATGGGAGTATAAGTGAGCAAGAAACCGCGCACCCTGAGGCCGCGTTCATTGTGACCGGGGACTTTAATAAAGCCAGTTTAAAATTAGTCGCACCAAAATATCACCAGCACATTAGTTTCAACACACGAGGGGACCGGGTTTTGGATCATTGCTACTCTCCATTCCGGGATGGCTACAAATCCCTCCCCCGCCCACCATTTGGCAAATCGGACCACTCTTCCATTCTGCTTCTGCCCGCTTACAGGCAGAAACTGAAACAGGAAGCACCCACCCTCAGAACGATCCAGTGCTGGTCGGACCAATCAGATTCTACGCTACAAGACTGTTTTGATCACACGGACTGGGAGATGTTCCGGTCCGCCTCTGATGACGACATCGAGCTTTACGCTGATAGCGTAATGTGTTTCATCAGAACGTGCGTAGAGGAAGTGATTCCGACCAGAACTGTACGAATCTATCTGAATCAGAAGCCGTGGATCAATAGCGATGTTCGCGCGGCACTTAATGTGCGGACCTCCGCTTTTAATTCCGGGAACGCGGAGGAGCATAAACAAGCCAGTTATGCCCTCCGAAAAACTATCAAAACAGCAAAACACCAGTACAGGGACAAGATTGAAGGACAGTTTAACACCACCAATTCTAGAAGCATGTGGCAGGGAATTAACATCATCACGGACTTTAAAGGGAATAAAAACTCCGCCATGAACACCGCTGCCTCTCTACCGGATGAGCTAAATAATTTTTATGCTCGTTTCGAGGGAAATAACACCGCCCTCGCGGAGAGAGCTCTCGCGGCTGAAGCTACAGAGGTCAGTTCACTCTCCGTCTCTGTAGCGGATGTAACCCGATCCTTCCGACGGGTGAATATCCGCAAAGCCACAGGCCCAGACGGCATTCCGGGCCGCGTCATCAGAGCGTGCGCGAACCAGCTGGCTGGTGTTTTTATGGACATTTTCAACCTTTCCCTCTCTTTGTCTGTAGTCCCCACATGCTTTAAAACATCCACCATTGTGCCTGTTCCAAAACAATCAAAAATAACTTGTTTAAATGACTGGCGTCCTGTTGCTCTGACCCCCATCATCAGCAAATGTTTTGAGAGACTAATCAGAGATTACATCTGCTCTGTCTTGCCACTCAATCTTGACCCGCTGCAGTTTGCTTACTGCAACAACCGCTCCACTGATGATGCCATTGCATCTACAATACACACTGCTCTCTCCCACCTGGAAAAAAAGAACACTTATGTGAGAATGTTGTTTGTAGACTACAGCTCAGCATTCAACACCATAATGCCCTCCAAGCTAGATGAGAAACTCCGGGCTCTGGGCTTAAACAGCTCGCTGTGCAGCTGGATCCTGGACTTCCTGTCAAGCAGACGCCAGGTGGTTAGAATAGGCAGCAACATCTCCTCATCACTGATCCTCAAAACTGGAGCCCCACAGGGCTGTGTTCTCAGCCCACTACTGTATTCCTTGTACACACATGACTGTGTGGCAACACATAGCTCCAATGCCATCATTAAGTTTGCTGATGACACGACGGTGGTAGGTCTGATCACTGACAATGATGAAACAGCCTACAGAGAGGAGGTGCACACTCTGACACACTGGTGTCAGAAGCACAACCTCTCCCTCAACGTCAGTAAGACAAAGGAGCTTGTGGTGGACTTCAGAAGAAAAGACAGAGAACACAGTCCCATCACCATCAATGGAGCACCAGTGGAGAGAGTCAGCAGCTTCAAGTTCCTGGGTGTCCACATCACTGAGGAACTCACATGGTCCGTCCACACTGAAGTCGTTGTGAAGAAGGCTCATCAGCGTCTCTTCTTCCTGAGACGGCTGAGGAAGTTTGGAATGAACTGCCACATCCTCACACGGTTCTACACCTGCACTGTGGAGAGCATCCTGACTGGCTGTATCTCCGCCTGGTACGGCAATAGCACCGCCCACAACAGCAAAGCACTGCAAAGGGTGGTGCGAACTGCCAAATACATCATCGGAGGTGAGCTTCCCTCCCTCCAGGAAATATACACAAGGCGGTGTGTGAAAAAAGCTTGGAGGATCATCAGAGACTCCAGCCACCCGAGCCATGGGCTGTTCTCACTGCTACCATCAGGTAGGCGGTATCGCAGCATCAGGACCCGCACCAGCCGACTCCATGATAGCTTCTTCCCCCAAGCAATCAGACTTCTGAACTCTTGATCTCTCATGATCAATACACATCAGCACTGCACTTTATTACCCTTACTCTTATATCTCACACCGGACTTTCATAAATTATATTATTATTATTATATTATGTCTCTCTTAACAACTGACTATCAACCGACAGCCTGAATGTCAATACAGTACAATACTGTACATTCTATGTATATATATATATATATATATATATATATATATATATACATATACTTTTTTTTATTTATTTTTTTATATATATTTTAATTTTTAATTTTTATTGAATAATGTGTATCTATATAGTAAAAAAACAAAAAAAAAACAAAAACAAAAACAGTGTATTGTATACTGTACAGTGTATGTTATTATTTGTATATTGTTGAGTGTAATTATGTGTATATCAGATGTTTAAATTGTGCTGTGTTAATTTGATGTTATTGTAAATTGGTATATGTCTCATCACTGTCACGACTGCTATGTTGATCGGAACTGCACCCAAGAATTTCACACACCATTGCACTTGTGTATATGGCTGTGTGACAATAAAGTGATTTGATTTATTATGCAAGCAGCTTTTATGAGATCATATTAAATAGGTGACTACATTAAATAGTTTTGTAAAATTTTGTAAACTTTGTAAACGTTTCACTCCGCAGTACTGTTTGAAATAGTGAGGGCAAAACAAGTGATTAAAATGATCATAAATGAAAAAGAAAATATGGTGACCTAAAATCTTGATTGAAAAAAAAAAAAAAAAAAAAAAAATGTCATGCATCAACTATTTATAATTTTAAATTAGTTTATCTGTAATATTGTACCCAATTATATTATGTTGGATGAAACACACACACCTGTCTTCATCTCCACCTTAGTAATAATGGAATCACACAGGTGTCACTGTAGAGTCTCACAGATTGCTGGAAAGAGAGAGAGAGAGAGAGAGAGAGAGAGAGAGAGAGAGAGTTTCAAAACCTATTAAGCTTCATTATTAATAATAATAAAAATACATTTTATTTATATAGCACCTATCATATATAAAATGCAGCTCAGAGTGTTTCACAGGTGAGAATATAAAAACATAGAAAACTAAAAAAAAAAAAAAACATTTCAGACAAAGTAAATCAAATTAAGACAGTACAAATCAAACAGATCATTGTTGTCTACTGTCTACATAAACCTTTTTAAGCAACATCCTACCTGAAATGAAACCTCGTAAGTCACTGATTTTAAATGCTCCACATAAACAGCAACTCTACGCATAAAACACATAGCACTCCTCACATGAAGGACGCAAGAGCAAGTAGCTTGGTATTGATAATGATTTACCGATTTGTTTTGATTCCGATTCAAATGTTTTTGATTCGATTCAATTCGATTTGATTAAATTCCGATTATTTTGGGTATATTTTAGTTATAATGACCATTTTGCTTTCATATGAAATAAATTATCTTTCAGCTATATTTGCATATGATAATTATACAGGGGACCTTCTAACTTAGTACATTACATTAGTCTTGAAATTGCACATATTATATTTAATGGTAATTATGGGCCCTAATTAAGTCATAAGCACAAAGTCTATGGGCATGGCCAGGAAGTTTTGATATTTTTGTGCAAGCGTGCACTAAATCTAGGTGCAAGTGGGTTTGGCGAATCAGCATCTTCATCCAACAGCGAGAAGTAGTTTCATATAGCACAGTCCCATTGGGGGGTATTTATGTATTCTTTGAAGTAAAGTAATAGCAAGAAAAAAAAACGAATCTAAATGTTAATAACTACAGTCTTGACCAACACAAAATAGTTATTGTGTGAAAGCATATAAGCTCTATAAGAACAAGTGCTTTGAAATTTGCAGACATATCAGAAGTGTTCCATTTTGATAATTTATAAAAAAAAAAAAAAAAAAAAAATATTGCACTGTCTGATTAATGGCACGTATCTCCAAAAAATGAATTTTTGAAGAGCAATGAAATACTTTTTTTCTCATAAACAATCTTACAAAATGAATAAAAAAATAACATAATTAGTCACCTTTAATTTGAAAAAATAAAAAAAATTAAAAAATTAATCTTAAACAATCTGTGTAAGAGGGTTCAGTGGAAAGGAGGAGGCGAGAACCGGCTTGACAACTTAAATAATAATTTAATAAACAACTTAAACAAAAACACAACTATAAACACACAGTACAGCTGCCTGTCATTCTCCCTCTCTCGAACTGTTGTCCCCGGCCGCCTTTATCCCTCGCGCGCCCCATCAGGCTGATTGGGGACCGGGCGTGCGTCATTCCAGCCCGGCCCCGCCCTCCTCGGCTCTACAATCTGTTAGTGAACTGTTTGATATTTTAATTGGATTTACAGCAAACATGGACATACACGGTTGTCTTATCATGGGTTCCAATAGCACATGTTCAGTTACAGACTCAAGTCTAACTGTTTGTGTTCCCAGAACTCAGTTGGTAGGTTATTGATTGCTAGATAATTTATTTTTTGGATATAATCTGAGCTTTCACTTACTATTTTAAATCAAAATCTGTTCCCTTTTTATTCACTTCACTCGACATTGCTGTAAGCAGTATGAGAAATACATTCCTCGATGACCTAGTTGAAACCCTTGTAAAATAACGGCAATCTTCTGATTGGTAATGATAATCTGAGCTCTGCCCCTTTAGGTGCGCAGTCCACATAGATGCATTGTCCTTTGTTAGTTGGCTGATGAAGGCTTTTGTTGGCAATTCATTGATAGTATATGTATTCCATTTTAAGAGTGTAGTCCATCTTTAGACCAAGGTGATGCAGGCAGAGATCAGTGAAGTGCAACGCAGTTCAACTGGCAGTACATTTTGGTGAGGTCCATCCTAAATCCAAGGTTCAGGCAGTAGCATATGAATATCCCATGTCTTATTGTTGGAGTTGGCATCAGTTCATCCCTTGAAGTCCATCGTAATAGACTGAAGTGATGTCTGGCTGGTACCAGTTACATTTAGTCGTTATCACTCAGAGACATGAAGCAGTGGAGTCCGACACCAAGCAGGAACGGAGCTAGATCTGGCTGGCTCTGGAAGCCTCGGGATATGAATACTGATGTTGAGACAGGGAAACAAATAGAATAATATTAGCATAGATGCCATTAAATTTTTTGCAGAGTTATAGATCATGATAAATGTTTCTGGTTCCAGCAGACCTAACTAACGCAGCCTAATTGTGAGTTGATGGACAAATTAGGTGTATGCCTGGCTAAATAGATAAGTCTTTAGTCTAGACTTAAACTGAATGAGTGTCTGCGTCCCGAAAAGTGTTTAAATTAATATGAAATTTACAGGTAGCCAATGTAACGATGACACAATGGGGCTAATATGATCATATTTCTTGGTTCTAGTCAGCACTCTGGCTGCTGCATTTTGAACCAATTGAAGTTTATTTATTGAACTTGCTGGACATCCTCCCAGTAATGCATTACAATAATCTAGTCTTGAGATAATGAATGCATGAATTCGTTTTTCGGCATCAGCAACAGAGAGCATGTGTCGTAACTTAGCAATATTTCTGAGGTGGAAGAACGCTGTTCTATAAACATTGGAAATTTGATTTTCAAAGGACAGATTGGTATCAAATATAACACCTAAGTTCTTCACTGTAGAAGACAGTGTAACAGTACATCTATCGAGAGTCAAATTATATTTTAGAGGCTTCTTTTTAGAGGTTTTTAATCCAATAATTAGTAGTTCTGTTTTGTCAGAATTCAGCAGAAGGAAATTTCTGGCCATCCAATTTTTGATTTCATTGATACACTCTGTTAATTTGGAGAATTGTGAAATTTTGTCATTGTTTCCAAGAAATATAAAGTTGAGTATCATCAGCATAACAATAGAAATGTATTCCACGATTCCTGATCATATTTCCCAGGGGATGCATATATAAGGAAAAAAGCAGAGGCCCTAAAACTGATCCCTGTTGCACTCCATACTTAACTTTTGTTTGATTTGACAGTTCCTCGTTTACACAGACAAAGTGGTAGTGGTCTGCTAAATAAGACCTAAAGTATGCTAATGCAAATTTACAAATGCCAACATAACTCCCAAGCCCATTCAAGAGAATGTTGTGATATATGGTGTCGAAGGCAGCACTAAGATCTTAAAGCACTAGAAGAGAAATGCAGCCGCAATCAGATGATAAGAGCAAGTGATTTGTAACTCTGATAAGTGCAGTCTCTGTACTATCATGGGGCCTAAATCCTGACTGAAATTCTTCATATGCACTATTTCTCTATAGAAATGAACATAGTTGTGAGGACACTAACTTTTCTAGTACTTTCGACATAAACGGGAGATTTGAAATCGGTCTATGATTAGCCAATTCCCCAGGATCAAGCTGTGGATTCTTAATAAGTGGTTTAATAGGGTAGCTCAGTGAGTATTGATGCTGACTACCACCCCTGGAGTCACGAATTCGAATCCAGAGTGTGCTGAATGACTCCAGCCAGGTCTCCTAAGCAACCAAATTGGCCCAGTTGCTAGGAAGGGTAGAGTCACATGGGGTAACCTCCTCGTGATCGTGATTAGTGGTTCTCGCTCTCAATGGGGCGCCTGGAAAGTTGTGCATGGATTGTGGAGAATAGCATAAGCCTCCACATGCTGTGAGTCTCCGCAGTGTCATGCACAGCAAGCCACATGATAAGATGTGTGGATTGACTTCTCAGAAGCGGAGGCAACTGAGACTTGTCCTCTGCCACCTGGATTGAGGTGAGTAACCATGCCACCACAAGGACCTAGTAAGTAGTGGGAATTGGGCATGCCAAATTGGGGAGAATTTTTTTTTTTTTTATTATATAAAAATAAGTGGTTTGATAACTACAATTTTAAAGTTTCTTGGGACATGTCTAAGGATAGTGAAGAGATAATATAATAAGAAGAGGTTCTGAGATTACAGGGAATATCACTTTTAAGAGCTTAGTTGGTATTGGATCTAACATACATGTTGTGGTTTTTGATGTTTCGATAGGTTGTGATGAAAACCTATGACAGCGAAGGATTGAAGTTGCTTGTGAGGAAAATAATGAGACACTGTTTTATGTAGTACTGTGACAGACGATTGCATAATTCCAATTTTATTTCTGATGATTTAAATTTTATCAGTAAAGAAATTCATGAAGTCATTACTATTGTGCTGCAACGGAATATCTGGTTCAGTCGAGGCTTTATTCCTAACCAATTTAGCCACAGTACTGAATAAACACCTAGGATTCTTGTGGTTATTTTCTATGAGTTTGCTCAAATATGCTGACCTGGCAGCTTTTAGAGCCTGTCTGTAGCTACATACACTATCCTTCCATGCACCACAAAATACCTCTAATTTTGTATTGAATGAATGAATGAATGAATGAACGTTACATTTATATAGCGATCTTCTGACACTACACACAAAGCCTTTACACAGTGAACAGGGGACTCTCCTCAACCACCACCAGTGTGCAGCATCCACCTGGATGATGTGACGGCAGACATAGTGCACCAATACGCTCACCACACACCAGCTATTGGTGGACAGGAGAGAGTAGAGTTATTGAGCCAATTAATGGATGGGGATTATTAGGAAGCCATGATTGATAAGGGCCAATGGGGGGAATTTGGCCAGGACATTGGGGTTACACCCCTACTCTATTCAAGAAGTGTCCTGGGATTTTTAATGACCACAGAGAGTCAGGACCTTGATTTAACATCTCATCTGAAGGATGGTGCCTTTTTACAGTATAGTGTCCCCGTCAATATACTGGGGCATTAGGACCCACACAGACCGTAGTGTGAGCACCCCGTGCTGGCCTCCCTAATACCTCTTCCAGCAGCAACCTTAGTTTTCCCCAGGAGGTCTCCCATCCATGTACTAACCAGGCTCAACCCTGCTTAGCTTCAGTGGGCAACCGGTCTTGAGCTACAGGGTGATATGGTTGCTGGCTAATATTTCACTTGTGCTCCATTTTCCGAGCTGCTTTCTTGAGAGCATGAGTGTGATCATTGTACCATGGTGCGGGGCTTTTTTCTTTAATTTTCTTTAATCGAAGGGGAACGACACTATCAAGAGTGCTAGAGAAGACTGTATTTATATTTTCTGTTATTACTTCAAGTTCTTCTACACTTTGTGACTTACTGAGTATACTGTATGTGATAAATCTGGAAGATTATTAGTAAAACTATCTTTAGTGGTTGAAAGAATAGTTCTACCTGTACGATAGCATGATGTAGATTGAGTAACATTAGCTGATCACAGCATACAAAAGACAAGGTAATGATCTGAGATGTCATCGCTCTACGGCATAATTTCTATAGTATCAACATCAACTCCATATGACAGAATTACATCTAGCGGATGATTATGGCAATGAGTTGGTTCTGTCACATTTTGTCTGACTCTAAGAGAGTTGAGAATATTGATAAATGCTAATCCCAATGTGTCATTTTCATTATCTACAGTATGTGAATGTTAAAGTCATCAACAATTAAAGCTCTATCCACAGTAACTACTAGATCTTATAGAAATCAGAATATGGCCCGGGTGATCTATATACTGTAGCAAAGGCAAAAGACAGATATTTTTTATTTGTATCTGACAGTGTCACATTAAGTGTCCTCTGAGTAACACTAAAACCTTCACTGTAAATTGCAGCAACACCTCCTCCTCTACCCTTCAGACGAGGCTCATGTTTATAACAATAAACTGGGGGAGTAGATTCATTTAAACTAATATATTCATACAGTTTAAACCAGGTTACAGTCAAACAGAGCACATCCAAACTATGATCTGTAATAATTTAACTTACAATTAGTGCTTTGGTTGAAAGAGATCTAATGTTTAGTAGCCCTGCTTTTATATGATGTTTATCTTCAATTTAAATTTTTTATTTTTTTATTTTCAAGTTTTACCTTAATACATTTTTTTCTAAATGATTTAGTGAAGGGTTGGTGTTTGGTAGTTTGGGGAACAGACACAGTCTCTATGTGTTGTAGTTTATGTGACCTGTGTGACGTCTCAAGGCAGTTTGCAGACGTTCGGATTAGGCAGTTTGTCTGCTTCCTGACCTGGGCCCCAGTTAGTCAAATAATATCACTATTAAGACTATGAGCCAAATTACTAGAGAGGAGAGCGGCACCTTCCCTGGAGGGATGGAGACCGTCTCTCTTTAGCAGGTCAGGTCTACCCCAAAAAATCTTACAATTGTCTATAAATCCTATGCTATATGCATTAGCCAGCACTTGTAAATTTGATCTGGTGTCAGACGCCTGAGCCCCTGAAATACATTTAACAATAGTGGCTGGAGTCTCTATTTCCACGTTCCTTACAATAGAATCTCCTATACAAGGGCAGTTTCAACATGATTCTCAGTGGGTGCATCACTGAGTGGGGAGAATAGATTGGAAACCCTAACAGGAATGGGAGAGTGGTGTCGCTTTGCTGAGTGAGTATGCTGCCGAGACGTCACCCAAATGCCCTGCTGCGGGTACTCCACAGCTGTAATGAAAGTGTGTGTGTTGATCGCTGTTCTACCCGCATCCGAAACAGTATCTACCGGCTTCTCTTTCTCACTGTGAATGTAATCACAAGAAGCAGAAATGAGCCAGCTGTTCGAGGTGCACTTATACACACGCTGCTCATCCCCGCTGGGATGGTAGACAAATGCGGTTCTGCGTGTGTTGTGTTCACATATATAATGTTATTACTCAATAGAGAAAGCGCTTGTTGTGTCCACTCTCGCTGCACTTGCTCGAGATGCACAAACATTTACGCGACATTCTTTTTCCCTCCCCACTTGAGTTCACCGGGAGATTATGCATATGTGGTTTCTGTGTGATTGTGTCCACATAAACTATATTGTCACATGAGCAGAAAAGTTCACTGTTCACTCTGCTCCCCGCTGGTGTTTGGCGGAAGGTCTCGCATATTTTGTTTTTGTGTTATTGTGTCAGAGATATTCTCGCTGCCTATTCGAGGCAATCTCTTCACTACACTTCAAACTAAAATACAATTGTGTTATTTACACAAATCTATACTTTTGGACTCCTTTCATAGTTGTACATATTTTAACACTGTTTTCAAAGAACAAGAGGAGATACTTTACCTTGGTGGTGATTTTATAAATGAGCAGACCAACTCTAGCTTTAAGTGACAGCTGGACAGCTGATGTTAATTAGTTGACACTCTTCAAAAAATAAGGGCGGGACAAAAGGCGGTTTTGATGGACATTTCTCAAGGCCAATGGATATACTTGTTAAACAGAGAGCCTCATTAAACATAAGCAAATTACTACGAGAGGTGTAACAAGTCACAATTGTAGAGTTAGCAATGCGTAAAACAACATTTGTACAGTCATCATTCTCAGTAAAAGATATTCAGTTATGGAATAAATTACCAACAGAAATGAAAAGACAAACAGAGTTGAAAGTGTTCAATAGAACTGTAAAAAATTGGCTTAAACAAAATCAAGTTTGTGAACATTGATATATGCAGTCTCTGTATTGTCTATTATATATTCTATGTATATTTTTTTACTTTTTGTTTTTACTAAAAGCCTAACCAGGGACATGTGCTGCAAATTAGCTAGAAACCTATGTACAGAGCATCTGCAGCTCTTAAAATTACTTATGTAGCAATGTTATTCTGTATTGTACCTGTCAATAAACAAACAAATAAATCAATAATGTACATTTATTATGTTTTATTTGTTTGGAGAGGCTTTTGGACACTTAGATACGTTGTTGGACACTAGGATAAATAATATTTGTAATGCCATAACTTTGTATTGCTTTGTTGTATAAAAATAATTTTACTCAGTTACAGGTGACATGATTTGGGAACAAAACAAAAGCAGTTTTTCGGAGCTACCTTATTTACACCCGGGAAAAAAAGTTCATTTTTGGGTCAAGTTATTTTGTGATTTTTCACCAGTTTCTTAGGCTGAGAGTCTCAGAATTTATCATAATCTGTATCATTAAAAAAATTGAAATTTAAAATGAAACCAAACACTTCCCTTTTTAGTTATAAGCCTTTAATTTTGGGAATGCCACTGAAACAGGAAATCTTTAAAACACCCTCAGAGCTTAAAGGGTTAAGCACAAGGAACAATTTCCGTGGTATATAAAGCACTTACAATTAAGAAGAGCTGTTCTCTGGCGTTCTTTTAAATCCAGTGTTTCAAATGTGGCGTCTCCTCAGCTCCCGAGATCTTTCGGGATAGTAAAGTGTTCAGTCGATCCGCACTTCAGAATCTTGTCGGAATCGTAATTCAGCCGGGTATTTCTCGCTTACTCTTTTATGAATACTGATGATTTTGACATACTACTCCAATGGCATACTGTTTTTGGCATACTATATAGTAGGGAAGTATGGATATTCGGAAGCAGAGCTCATCTTGAGCTGTTTGCAGTCTGTAAGTGTGGTTTGCTGCCTCTACAGCAGTGCATCTGTACAGCTAGTTTTGTGATTACAGCCCCCTGCTGAAAACACTGGTACTTCAAGCTTGAAATGCTCAGATGGCAGGAATGTTGCTTATGGTCTGGGGGCATGATTAATTGCGCTCATTTTTTTAACAAGTTATTTTTTATATGATTAATTGCACTGAATTAACGTTAAATCATCAGCTCTAATATACTGTATGTTAATTCTAAAAATGACAAGGTTTCTTTTAGGAGTAGCAACCACTCAGCAATGACCTAGAAGCACACTAACAACCACCCACAACCAAATATTAATGCGCTAAAAACCCTTTAGAACAACTTAGAACAACCGTATATCAATGCTCCGGCAACCACAACACCCTAACAACTGCATAGAAATTTGTAAAAAATCATTAAGAACATTTTAGCAACCGCTTAGCAATGCACTATAAAAAAATAAAATAAAAAAAAATTAAAAAACAAAATTAAACTAATAGCCCCTTAGCAACTGCATGACAACCACCAACAACAACCTAGCATCATGGTGGCAAGTTTTGCCATGGGCAAGCACCACTCACATTTTCTTCAGAAAATATAACAATCTAGTTTATTTTACAGCTCTGCTGAAACTCAGCATGTATGGAGTGATTAAGCTGTGAGTTTGATGAGCGTTGTATTGATCTCAATGTTGTGTTTCCTCCCATCAAAAGAGTGTGTGTGGTGACAGACAGTGGTATCGACTGACACACTGAAGTGGTTTACAGCACACAGCATGTGATATGATGAAATAAAGACAGACAGAAAACAAAAATGACTGAGGATTCACTAATAATGAATTGGGGCTGTTGAAAGCACCTTTTATTTGCACACATATCATCTGTGCTATTTCCGTTTTACTGTATTATGCAAATAAGGTTAGGGTGTAAACTCATCCACAAAATCTTTGCTGAATGCAATTTACACGCCGCAATTCCCATACATGCGGGTCGGCTTGGTAAGTGCTACATTGTGGAGGATACAGTAGACTGCTGTTATCTGGCATATTTTACTGGGACTGTGAAGCATCACTCTACCAACAACATGATCACATGGGAAGTCGACGAGTTGCTACCGATTGTTCCAGTACCTTGAAATCTACCCTTTTCTTCCAAGTTACTGACAAGCGTCTGATAGCGCTACTGATAGTGTGTTGCATGAGCAGCCTCAGAGACACAGGTTCTGGTCCCATAAAAAACAGGAATAATTGCGTTCACATAAACAATGATGAATGCGATTCGAAGGTTGCGTTTTCCCCTCTCTAAAATACAATTTTTACTCCACTGATGGCTAGGTTGGTTTAGGGCATATGGTTAATATAATATGCATTACTCTTGACTGTATTTGATAATTTACAATTAAAAATACAAAAACTTGCTTAACAACTAGCATTCAACAACACTTCCAGCTTCGGCCACTGGGGGCAGTGATTTGAATTTCAGTAAGCACAGACCGATTTCAGTTGAAGAACTTTTGACCAACTGTTGTCATATTCACAGTGAAATCAGTCTGTCACAGCTGTAATCTGGACACCTAAATTGACTAAAATTCCAAAAGATTTGACTACTCTGTTGGCATGATTGTTAGAAAATACACATAAACATCTCTTTTATTTGTTTTCCGTGGGTTGAAATAGCACTATTGGAACTAACTAAGCCTAAAACCAACCCCTTACCATAACCCTAACTGTGTCAGGCAAATAGCAAAAAGAGTTTGTTTACAAAGAAAGGA
Organism: Myxocyprinus asiaticus; assembly: GCF_019703515.2. Classification (NCBI taxonomy): domain Eukaryota; kingdom Metazoa; phylum Chordata; class Actinopteri; order Cypriniformes; family Catostomidae; genus Myxocyprinus; species Myxocyprinus asiaticus. The sequence continues at coordinate 36,777,584 of NC_059384.1, read as the reverse complement.
GGCTAGTTTATGCTGAAAAGAATGACAATGTTGATCTTTTATTTTAGCACATTTAGCAGCTGGTTAAACTGGATTGTGGTTGGTTAGTGAATAAGATGCAGGTTTTTGCACTGAAATATAGCCCTCAAAAGTGCCACTAGTGTTCCGTAAAGTTGGCCCTGTATTTATTTATTCTTTTAGCTTTTAAAGCATTAAATCCAAATGTCAATGGGCTGCACCCATACACTGCCCTTTAAAGGCAAAATATAGTAACTATACATTTTGTCAAAATTGAGTTATGACCAAAATCGGGTCTCTTAGACTATGATCTAACCTGTGACAGATGGGTTTGGCTCAACTATGCTCAGACAGAGAAAAAGTATTGAGACTGTTTTGTAATAGAGTGCAACAGCCTGGTTCCGGAGGTAAAAAAAAAAATAAATAAATAAATAAATAAAATGTGCATAGGCAAAGTGATATTTAATGATAGTTACAAACCTTTAAATACAGACCTACTTTGATTTTGTTGATGGTATATGCTTCTGTTGAAGCCATCAGTCTGCATTTTTTCAAATTTATAAAAAAAATAAAAACATGTTTAATAACAAAATTCCTAAAAAAATAAATAAATAAAAAAAAATACACTATCCAAGATCCTGACAAGAAAGATCCACTAATCAGAGAATTGCAGAAAGACCACCAAAAGAGCTCTGCAATAGTTGTGTAGTTTGGGCCATATGCAAGCAGTGCAAAAAGTATGCATACTTTTTACCCAGTGCTGTTTGCGTATAATGATTTCTAAGGATCAATGTTTGCCTATACCTTCGGTATACCTACTTGTTTTGTTGCTTCAGAAGTCCATAATCTACTGTCATGTTAGCTTCCCTTTAACTGTATCCAGGGCTTGACATTAACACCCACCAAATGGAGGTAAAAATCTGCAGCGGCTCTTTGACAGGTGATGTTTTCAGGGGTTTTCCTGCATTCAATATACCGTGACTGTCGGGCGACTTGGGCCGCTGCCGATTCAAATTTAATTCTATTCATCTTGCGTTCATTTGTTTATATGCGTTATATAGCCCTCTTCTATCTGTGCGGTGTGAATAAAGCTTGGATTCACGTGACCACCACAGTGCACACACCGGTATAGTTGTGGAGACCACGCAACTTACGTGACCCATTTGAATTCTACAGAGAATGTTCTACTTTAAAGCATTAAATGGGGGAATTCAAAACTCTCAAATGGCTAGACAGTCCCGACATTAAAATCAGCACCGACGAGGTAGTCAAATGCACATTATTATTATTATTATTATTATTATTATTATTATTTATTTATTTTATTTTTTTAAATACACATCATCATCCTTACACCTTGTCCTAACCAGATGCAACAAGAATCCAGCGACAAGCAATCTGTCTTTCCACACCAGGTGCAATGTGACACCATGATATTCTTACACTAACATGAGGATAATTGACAATAAAATGTTAAAAAGAGAGAATCACAGACGGAACATTATGTTTATTGAACGCAACTCATTTTCTCACATAAGCGCCGTAACGCTTTCTACGGCAAGCCCAGAGGGGATAAATACACAATCACACACACACACACACAGAGGGAAAAATCGCATCCTTATTCAGTCTCTTACGACGTTTATGTTCATGCGGTACTCCTGTTGTTATTTCGCTAAGACTGTTTTGTAATAGAGTGCAACAGCCTGATTCTGGAGGTAAAATAAATAAATAAATAAATAAAACAATTTTTTTTTTTTGCATAGGCAAAGTTTTTAATGACAACTTAGTTACAAACCTTTAAATACAGACCTACTTTGTTTTTGTTGATGGTATATGCTTCTGTTGAAGCCATCAGTCTGCATTTTTTCAAATTGATAAAAAAAAAAAAAAAAAAAATTCCTGAACTCTCATATTAAACATATGAGGGTAAATCTAGTATAGCTTATTTTTATTACAACTGTGAAAGTTGTAGTTAAAGGTTTCTAAATGTGTTTAGGCTATTAGTTTTTTTTTATTTTTTTATTTTTTTTTTTATAAATACTATAGTTTATTTTAATGAAAACTATCAAAATTAACCTAACCACAGTAATGTGGAATCTTTTGGTTATGGCCTTTTTTGTTATGAATGGCACTGTTAAATAATGGTAGAGCAATGGTAAACTTTCATAAAAGCATGTACAATTAAGAATGAAGGGGTTAAAATCTGAACATGGACAAATTGTTGACAAAGTTTTCCCCTTGTTCTATACTTCTGTTTTAACTGGCCATGTTTGCCCTCAGATATTCTAAAGGTGACTTAAATCATTAGGCCTGTGTCCTGCAAAACTAATTTAATTCTTGTTCAAATAATATGTCCAAAGAAATGAATGCAGTTACAGTCTCCAGTCATCTTTATCACTTTTTGTGGGCTGCAGGAGTTTAGCTAGTGAAAATGCTGAGTGGCTAGTGACTTTGGAACACCACTAGCCACAGTGGCATTGCCCATTGAACCAAAAAGTTAATGTCAAACCCTGACTGTATCCCATGCTGTTTTGTGAAACTGGCAATTCTTTGTTGTCATTTGTGCATTATCACTTGAATTCTACCATACCCCACCCTTCACAACCTCTGTCACCACCATCATTGACTGAGGGAATTCATAGCAGTGAGTGGAGAGACACTCTCATGCCGAAGCAGTATCAGGTAAAATTAATAAAAGGAAAATATATGTTGCCAACCGTCCCTTATAATAAGGAATCGTCCTGTATTTAAGAGGAAAAAATGTGTTTCATATGAATTCCATATGGGATGCAGTTTGTCCTGTATTTTAGCGGCACACACCCAAACTGCTGAGAATGTTTTCTGTCAGAAGCAGGAGAATTTTGTCAAAAATATAGCTAGCATTCGAATGCATGTTAATTGTTTCCCACAACTGTAATGTTTACCAATTCATGACATGGCAATACATTTTATTGCATATGTCAGTGCTCGATCTGGAAGAGAGACAGACTCAGCTAAATGATGGTGAAAAAAAATGCAGCACTTCTAATACAAAAGAACAGTACAATAATACAGGTTTAGTTAAACCCTTAACGTGATTTTCTTACATTTCCCTTGTCATAAACACAATTTCCTGCAAAAAAAAAAAAAAAAAAAGAAAACAACAACACTAATCCAAGGAGAAAAACACTATTTTCATGTTAAGCCTTTTCTCTCCCTTTCTCTCTTCTTCCTGGCCATTGTATTAAAGTGTTTTTCATTTTAAGTGCAGTAGACTGAAAAGACTGAACACGTTTGTCTGCGAAGTTTTTCAGTGTAAACAAGCTCTAGATGGTCATGCAACTCAGCGACCACCCACTCCCATGACACACTGTGAAACACGCAATGGAGTCAGTCTCCATAAACTCTTAAACTACTTAAATATTTGCATAAGAGCTGTCAAAAATAACACGTTAACAAATGCGATTTTTAAAGAAAAAATTTAATGCTTTAATTTTTGTTTTGTTTTTTGTTTTTGTAAGGTGCAATTTAACCACAGAATTGTGTCAAGTCTTTACTATCATATAAAAGCCAAACACACAATACATGTCACTGATGAGGGACCGCTGGCTTATTGGAAGCTTCCCATGGAAGCAAAGTCTGTCAGTGCGCCACTCAGAGTTAAAATCATTTAAATTTTGACCCATTTTTAAACCCTGCAGCACTTTTCATGTGAAGATCAAACTTCAAAGTGCTGCTTGACGGAGATGCTACAACGTTGACGCCCTGACACAAATCATAATAATGTACAGATTTTGCTCTTATGGAAAGAAATTAGTACTTTTGTTCACCAAAGTGGCATTCAACTGATCACAATGTATAGTCAGGACATTAATAACATGCAAATTACTATTACAATTTTTAAAAACAAAATTCAAAACTACTTAAACTATTTCAAAGATTTCTCATCAAAAAATCCTCCACGTGCAGCAATGACAGCTTTGCAGATCCTTGACATTCTAGCTGTCAGTTTGTCCAGATACTCAGGTGACATTTCACCCCACACTTCCTGTAGCACTTGCCATAGATGTGGCTGTCTTATCGGGCACTTCTCACACATCTTACAGTCTAGCTGATCACACAAAAGATCAATGGGTTTAAGATCCATAACACTTAATTATCTGTTGTCCAATGTCTGTTTCTTTGCCCACTAACCTTTTCTTTTTGATTTTCTGTTTCAAAGGTGGCTTTTTCTTTGCAATTCTTCCCATAAGGCCTGCACCCCTGAGTCTTCTCTTTACTGTTGTACATGAAACTGGTGTTGAGCGGGTAGAATTCAATGAAGCTGTCAGCTGAGGACATGTGAGGCATCTATTTCTCAAACTAGAGTCTCTGATGTACTTATCCTCTTGTTTAGTTGTACATCTGGTCTTCCACATCTCTTTCTGTCCTTGTTAGAACCAGTTGTCCTTTGTCTTTGAAGACTGTAGTGTACACCTTTGTATGAAATCTTCAGTTTTTTTGGCAATTTCAAGCATTGTATAGCCTTCATTCCTCAAAACAATGATTGACTGATGAGTTTCTAGAGAAAGCCGTTTCTTTTTTCCCCATTTTTGACCTAATATTGACCTTAAGACATGCCAATCGATTGCATACTGTGGCAACTCAAAAACAAACACAATGTTAAGCTTCATTTAATGAACCAAATTGCTGTGTTTGATATATTGGCAAGAGATTTTCTAGTACCAAATTAGTAATATAGCATGATTACTCAAGGATAAGGTGTTGGAGTGATGACTGCTGGAAATGGGGCCTGTCTAGATTTGGTCAAAAATGACTTTTTTCAAATAGTGATAGTCAGAAATTTACATACACTTAGGTTGAAGTCATTAAAACTCATTTTTTAACCACTCCACATGTTTCATATTAGCAAACTATAGTTTTGACAAGTCGATTAGGACATCTACTTCGTGCATGACACAAGTAATTTTTACAACAATCATTTACAGATATGTTGTTTCACTTTTAATGGACTATATCACAATTCCAGTGGGTCAGAAGTTTACATTCACTAAGTTAACTGTGCCTTTAAGCAGCTTGGAAAATTCCAGAAAATTATGTCAAGTATTTGGCAATTAGCCAATTAGCTTCTGATAGGCTAATTGGAGTCAATTGGAGGTGTACCTGTGGATGTATTTTAAGGCCTACCATCAAACTCAGTGCCTCATTGCTTGTCATCATGGGAAAATAAAAAGAATTCAGCCAAGACCTCAGAAAAAAATTGTGGACCTCCACAAGTCTGGTTCATCTTAGGGAGCAATTTCCAAATGTCTGAAGGTACCACGTTCATCTGTATAAACAATAGTACGTAAGTATAAACACCATGGGTCCATGCAGCCATTATACCGCTCAGGAAGAAGACACATTCTGTCTCCTAGAGATTAACGTAATTTGGTGCGAAAAGCGCAAATCAATCCCAGAACAACAGCAAAGGACCTTGTGAAGATGCTGGAGGAAGCAGGTAGACAAGTATCTATATCCACAGTAAAAAGAGTCCTATTTCTACATAACCTGAAAGGCTGCTCAGCAAGGAAGAAGCCAATAAAAAAGCCAGACTACAGTTTGCATGTGCACGTGGGGTTAAAAAAAATATCTTACTTTTTGGATAAATTTCCTCTGGTCTGATGACCATCGTTATGTTTGGAGGAAAAATAGTGAGGCTTGCAAGCCAAAGAACACCATCCCAACCATGAAGCACGGGGGCGGCAGCATTATGTTGTGGGGGTGCTTTGCTGCAGGAGGGACTGGTGCACTTCACAAAATAGATGGCATCATGAGGAAGGAAATTTATGTGGATATACTGAAGCAACATCTCAAGACATCAGCCATGAAGTTAAAGCTCGGTCGTAAATGGGTCTTCCAAATGGACAATGACCCCAAGCATACCTCCAAAGTTGTGGCAAAATGGCTTAAGGACAACAAAATCAAAGTATTGGAGTGGTCATCACAAAGCCCTGACCTCAATCCGATAGAAAATTTGTGGGTAGAACTGAAAAAGTGTGTGCGAGCAAGGAGGCCTACAGACCTGACCCAGTTACACCAGTTCTGTCTGGAGGAATGGGCCAAAATTCCAGCAACATACTGTGAGACGCTTGTGGAAGGCTACCCAAAATGTCTGACCCAAGTTAAACAATTTAAAGGCAATGCTACCAAATACTAACAAATTGTATGTAAACTTCTGACCCACTGGGAATGTGATGAAATAAATAAAAGCTGAAATAAATCATTCTCCCTACTATTATTCTGACATTTCACATTCTTAAAATAAAGTAGTGATCCTAACTGACCTAAGACAGGGAATGTTTTCTACGATTAAATGTCAGAAATTTTGAAAAACTGAGTTTAAATGTATTCGGCTAAGGAGTATATAAACTTCTGACTTCAACTGTATCTTACAACCCCAATTCCAAAAAAGTTGGGACAGTATGAAAAATGCTAATAAAAACAAAAAGGAATGATTGGTAAATTATATTCACCCTTTGCTATATTGAAAGCACTACAACTACACATATGATGTTTTACCTTATGAACTGTATTGTTTCTTTTTTCTTTTTTTTTTTTTCTTTTTTTTTTTAATGTACATTAATTTTAAATCAGATGATTGCAACACACTCCAAAAAATTTGAGACAGGGGCAATTTAAGACTAATAACGACGAGTTAAAATAACAAGGCAATGTGAAACAGGAGATGTTAAACTGGTGAGGCAATTTTGTCATCGTATATAAGGAGCCTCCAAAAACAGCTTAGTCCTTCAAGAGCAAGGATCATTCAATACTTGTCAATTTGCCAACAGATGTTTCAGCAAATAATCCAGCACTTTGAGAACAATGTTCCCCAAAGAAAAAATGGAAGGATTTTGGGCATTTCACCCTCTACAGCGCATAATATAATTAAAAGATTTAATGAATCTGGTGAAATCTCGGTGTGTAAAGGGCAAGACGAAAACCACTTCTGAATGCGCGTGATCTCTGATCCCTCAGACATCATTATATTAAAAAACGGCATTCATCTGTAATGGATATCATGAACATGGGTTTGGGATTTCTTTAGTAACCTTTGTTAGTCAACACCACTCGCCACTGCATCCACAGATGCAAGTTAAGACTTTACTATGCAAAGCAGAAGCCATACATCAACACTGTCCAGAAGCGCTGCCGACTTCTCTGGGCTTGGTCTCATCTTAGATGGAGAGTAGAACAGTGGAACTGTGTTTTTTGGTCCGAAGAGTCCACATTTCAAAAGGTTTATGAAAACACAGCTGTCGTGTTATCTGGGCCAAAGAGGAAAAGGACCATCCAAGCTTTTATCAGCGTCAGGTCCAAATCCAGTGTCTGTATGGACCAGGGGTGTGTCAGTGCCCATGGCATGGGTAACATGCACATCTGTGAGAACACCATGAATGCAGACTGATATGTAAAAATTTTGGAGCAACATATACTGCCATCCAGCACTATCTTTCCAGGGACGTCCCTGCATGTTCCAGCAGGACAACTTCAAACCACATATTGCCTGGATTACAAGTGCATGGCTGTGTAAGCAGAGAGTGCGGGTGCTAGATTGGACTGCCTGCAATCCTGACCTGTCTCTAATTGTGACATTATTAAGCACAGCATCCAGCAATGGAGACCCTGTTCAGTTGTGCAGATGAAGACCTATATAATGGATGAATGGGGGAAAATTCCACTTTGTAAACTTAAACTTGTGTCTTCAGTGCGCAAATGCTTAAGTGTTATTGGAAGAAATGGTGATGTTTCACAGTGGTAAACACTCGACTGTCCCAACCTTTTTGGAGTGTGTTGCAATCATCTGATTTCAAATTACTGTACATAAAAACAAAAAATACAAAAAAAATAAATAAAAAAAAATTAAATTCACAGGGTAAAACATCGTATAATGTGTAGTTGTAGTGCTTTCAATATAGCAAAGGGTGATTATAATTTACAAATCACTCATTTTTTTTATTAGCATTTTTCATACTGTCCCAACTTTTTCGGAATTGGGGTTGTAATACATTGTTGAGCCTATAAATCCTTTTTTTTTTTTTTTTTTTTTTCTCCAGTGTATGGAGCCTAGTTCTTTCAATTAATCAAACTCCCACTTAGTGTAACGTTGGTGTCTAGGAGTGGAAGAGGATGAGAGGAGACACAGGAGTAGATTCTTTAAATCTTTTAATACTAATCGTTGGAGTGGAAACAAACGATAAAGCTCAACATGCTAACATAACACTTCAAAGACTGACAAATGATGAACAAAACTAGAGAGCATATATATACACAGGGAAACTAATGAGGGAATGGAAGGCAGGTGCAGATGACGATGAACAGATGGACGTGATTAGGGCAGTGAACTATGGGAGATGTAGTGCAGTGGAAAACTTCAAAACAAGAGTCCTTGAAGACATAAGGGAGACAGACTGTGACACTTAGGCCTTGGGAAACGTTTAATGTTACTTGAATTGGTCTTATATTAGTGCATTTCTATCTTTATACTGTGGAAGGCTTTGTTTTGTAAAATGTTAATAAACATGGTTACATATTGTTGTTTTCTTCCCTAAGAAGGAACAAAATGCATTTTGACAGAAAAAGTACAGTATATATATATATATATATATATATATATATATATATATATATATATATGTATAGTCAACTTTCAGCACTTTCAAAATCTGCAATTAACTTTGAAAAATCATTAGATTAATCATGATTAAATATTTTAAACTGACGGCACTAATTTGTTTATATCTGAATATTTTGCAATAACCTCATATACTGTAGTTTCTATAGTTTCTATAATTATAATAAACAGTTGTAAGTATTTTTATTGCATCATTCTCAATGCTAAATGAGATTTTAGTTAATTCACGCATTTAAGACATTAAGTATACAGTCCTTCTACCTTTCTCTTTTTGTCCTTTTTGCTTCAAATCAAAGTTTTTAAAAAATACTTCTGGAACCAAGACGGCTGAAGAAGTGGGCGGGCACTGTTGCACTCTATTCACATTTGTCTCGACCATTAAACAATTTTTTTAGTCTCAGTTTCAGTGTTGCTGTAGTTACTGCATCGAAGCTTTGTGTGGCAGTTCAGACTAGTGTAACACGTGTTTCTTTTGTCATTTTCAAAATCATTATCATAAAATTGCTGTGAGTGTGGGAATCTAACATATCTCACATGTGATATTTATTAGTAGTTCTCAGTTTTCTGTTCATCAGGGTTGAGCTGAACCCTCTCTGACCTCACGAGCCACCTCTAGTCCCCAAAAGATGCCCAACCCCGGGTTAGGGAGTTCCTCTGTGACCCCAAGTAGCCTTTAATGCAAACTCTTAACGTGAGAACCACCACAGCTGCTGCACAACTCTTCCAGCACAGCAATTCCATGTCCACTAGCCCGAGTGGCACTCAGACCTGCTAATACTACAGATAACGTCAAACAAGCCGAAACTTGTCTGCTAAATCCGTCGATTCAGCCACTCCTAAAGACACAGTGGTGTTCAGGTGAGTCCAGGCCCAGGCCTGCATTATAATCAGGGGTAATGTTAAAGGCTGCTCCACTTTGTCTTGTCTCTGTTTTCATGCTAATAGAAACTGACAGCTAGCTTTGCTCTTTTATGGTCTTTGCGTCACTTGGAATCAGTCATTGTGAAATCAGATGGTAAGAAGAGGGCAGAGTAGGGCGTATGCAGACACCCTCCCTCTCTCACCACATTCACACACACATACACATGGGGCAGGGTGTGGGTGAAAGCCAGGCCTTTCTCTAGATGTGGGTCAGTCTGCTCTGGCCTGTAAAGCCATATTGATTTTTTTCTCCGGTCAGAAACAGCTAATATGCAGCTACTGTCACTCCAGTCCAGTGCAGCAAACCATTCTCTCTCTCTCTCTCTCTTTCTCTCTCTCTCACTGCTTTTCTTTACAGTGTCCTGAAATAGACAATTGATGTGTTTGATAGACAGAGTGCCTGATCATCTGAGAGAAAGTGAGACAGACAAGAATTCATCGCACCCCCCTTCCCGGTTTTAAAAGTGTGCCGCTTTACCCATATGTTTGTCTTTCAATGCAGAGAATGTAGTCAAATGGAAGGAGCTGATAATGTGTGTGTGTGTGTGTGGGCTATCACCCTGACCACAACACACTCTGTCTGACAGCAGATGAAGTATTATTTAGACTGTTTTATCTGGGCTGAATTCATAGAACATGTGTTTATGTGCAGTGTGTGTGTGTGTGTGTGTGTGTGTGTGTGTGTGGGTGGGTTTGGGTGGTTTATGAGAAAAAAAAAAAAGGTTACAAACTGGTAATTACAAGTGTATTATGCTATTAATGTGGTTCATGAGGACATTTCTAGTGTCCCCATAATTCAAATCACTTAAAAAAAACATACTAAAAGATGTTTTTTTGAAAATTTAAAAATGCAGAATATACATTACATTATGGGTCTGTTTTAAAACTTAGTGAGCTGCCTTACTGTCTCCTTTCATTTTCATTCTTACTGAAATGGAGTCTCTGAAGAGACTGACTTGGGACACTCTTCATAGGTAGCATCTCGACGCGTCACTCAAATATTGCTCCTCACGCACATCACACGGGAGACTCCACTTGCAACTGACTTCATTACAGGTAGTCAGTTTTCTATCATATTTTCATCAATATTTTCAGTATTTAATGGTTTATATTATAAACAAAGTTTAGATCGTTTTGTCCACCATCTTGGATTTATTTTCCTACTGAGCTTTTTGGGATTGCCCACCAGGGGAATAATACATACGATGATACCTTAGAATTTGGCCAAAACAAGAAATCTAAGGAGACAACACAATTAAGATACCTACCCTTTGGAACACGCTTTGCATCTTAAAGTGCTGCGTCAGGAGGCAGCTCACTAGTTTTTGGAACAGTCTCTATGTCATTATCACCACCTTTACATAATTTAAATCACTCAATATAAATGACCATTGAACTTCTAATGGGAACATTGGACACCAAGTGGTGACTCAACACATGACCAAACCAATAACCCCTATTTCATTTATTGAACTATGGGTTGTATTTTCTTTATCTTGCATAGTTTTGTTAATGGTTTTCAAAGAGGGCATGTTATGCAACTTGTCCATGTTGGCATATGACTAATTTGGCTAGTTTCTACCCAGTGACAGTGAACTGAATTTGTGCCAAATACCATATAATTAGACTGGATGCATGGCCTTTGATATCAACAACAAAATATACAGGAAGTGTTTTCTCCTCCCTTTTAAAAGCTGATATGCCTATTTATTCTGCTTTCTTAACTATGCACTATGTTATTAAAGATTATATGGTCCATTTTATGGCACTCTTAACAGAACTAAGACCCATTTCTAATGGCCCACAATGTTTTAGATTACCACAGAAACAATTTTTTGTTTTTGTAAAAACAAAACAAAAAAAGTTGTGTTTACTATAATGGATTTACAATGAAAGTATATGAGGCAAGTGTGCTGGAGTGTTTAAAATGGGCTGATTTCAAGAGAATTATGTGAGGTTGGCAAAATTTTTACAAAATGATGTTAGCCTGCGTGGTTCATTGCACTTATCATGGCAGTTCTGTATGTAAGTCAAGTGCTTTAGTAAAAGTGTCAGATGGTACAAGTTAGCATTGTGTGAGAAAGAGAGCAAAAAGTAAGTGTTTATGAACTGATACAGTAATCTGCCATTTTGTTGTTGTAGCACCTCTAGTGTTCATTTCACCAGGAAACTGCCGCGATAGCTACAATGAGCCATGTTTTTTACAAAAATACAGGTATAGTAACGTGATTCCACTAGACAAATTTGGTTTAAAAGCAGAAATGTGTAGCTTGTAAGCACTTTATTAATATGTTTCCTCCAAACACAAATATTTATTTGAGATGTAAAGTTGTCTAAATCTTCCTTTAAGCTGTGTATTTTAAAGTTTATCCTGATACGGTGACTTACCCTATGGACTTCCACTCACTACATGTCACCCATGCTGTCCATAAAACTTTAATTATATTGAACATGGAACATTCTTTTAAAAAAGGGGAGCATATGTCATACTTTGAACCATGAGGATTTACAAGAAAACTTAGTGCGCTAAGACACTAGTGAAAGCTTTGAAGGATTTGATGGATGTGTTTGATGGATATGAATGTGTAAAATGTGTTTTGAATGTGTAGAAAAAGCTAGATCAGTTTGAAACCAAGTGAGAATAAAGCAAATTCGGTCAACTGATGCTTATGTCATAGTGTTTTGCAGCGAAAGTAACAATTTTCTCTTTTGATTGCATGACGAAACATCACTGTTTAAACCCTTTTCATTTGTCCTCTGCAAACTTGCAATGCACCTACTGAAATCAAAGGATTCACAGCGATCTCTGATGCATTATGAACTCTTGTGTAGGCACTCTAACACAACACCATCTAGCTGAAATCCAATCTAAATGATTGTTTGAAATGATTACAAACATTTAAAACTTTAAAATAATAATTGATTTGTCACTTTTGAGAAAACCCAAATCTGTAAACTGAATTTGGAATGATAGACCATAAACATGGAAATGAAAAACAGCACGTCAATAGTTCAGATGTCTCCAAACACCAGCGCACCACGGCTTGACCTAACACCTTATGCTTATCTCCAGAACCAACACTGAATAAACAAAATCCATCTTCCCATGAGTTTTACTGCACTGTATATAGTGCAATTGTTACCTTAGGTGCTATAAGCGATTTTTCTTTTTTTTTTCTCTCTCTCTCTTTTTTTGGAATGCCATACAAAAATTGATATATATATATATATATATATATATATATATATATAATATAATATAATATAATATAAAAATATCCTTAAAACATGATAAGCAAAATGATGTTAGGTCATGTCACATAATGAAGTTCACAAAATTTACTTAGGTTTATGCTTAAAACTATTAATAATAATAATTTAAAAAAATATATTTGCCAGTGGAGTAAGAAAAATCAACTTATTTACCCTTTGGACACTTCTTTTTAGCCAGTTACAAAACTAGACAATCATCACAAATGCTCTCTGCCTGCCAATCACTTTGCGTGTTCAGGTTGCTGATATTGGATTAGCTGACATGTATATTATCTGAAATCGCATTCAGGTCTTTAAGACAACATTTCTACATGATCCGACATAAAAAATGAAAATAATTTCAGAGGTGTACCTAAAGTAGGGTTGGATAATCACATGGAATCATATTTTTTACTTAAAAAAAATAAATAAATAAATAAAATAGTTAATTTTAAAATTACCCAATGCAGAACATTCCTTTACAGTGTGCATTCACACCACCATGTGTGCTGCAAGAATGGAGTGTGCTGTTCATAGAGTGCTAGCAGGACAGCACTCGTTTAGTGCTCTCATTAGTGCGCTATTCGTTATCAAGTATGCTGTAGGCCTTTTCTCAATTACACTCATTTAAGTTCTGCCCTGTAATTACATTCAACTCTGCTACCTGTAAGGTGGGCAACTGTAAATTAATTTGTAAGTTTTTTGTCTTGTTCTCTGGGGAGGTAATGCTGATGTGGGACATTATTCAATACAATAAAGTACCCATACATGAAAGTAACCTGACGAGCAGAGACATACATTTAAAGTTCACCATGACAGGAAATAATATGTCATGTTTATAACTTGACCCCAGCCCAACGGGATCTGACAAACCATTAAGTTTCGGCCGGGATCAGTTCAGACAAGTTAGAGCTTTTCACACCGAATGTGTTTTGCCATGGGTCTGCACTGTTTTTTAATTGTTTTTCAGTGTAAACGTGCTGGATGGACATCTTTGGCAGCTGTATTGCTGTTTTTTTCTGTGTCTTTCTGTGTCTTTTTAGACACTGTTTCAAGTTAGAGACACCAGCGTTCTGTTTCATTTGTTATGCAGTGTCTAGCTTGTTTTAACGCAGGTGTCACAAAGATTCAGCGTTCTGAAATTCAGTTGTAAAGAGGACTTCCAGTGACTGTTACACATGATTCCAGATTGTTTTTCACCCAGCAAAGTTTTAGCACTTGATAAACTGTCAATATTTTAAAAAGCTAAAAAGCCAATAAAAAAGCCAGTATTTTTTCCATTCTGCTCTCCCTTTTGCTAATGCCTACATTTATTTGCTTGGAGAAATTATAAAGAGAGTGAACGATTTTGCATTTGGATTGGGTTCAGACTTAAAATTTGACAGCATTGGTAATGATCGGATTGGATGGTTTTGGGTACGGGCTGGGTTCAACTTAAAGACGGTGCAGACCCATAGTGTACAGTGCATTTATATCATATTATATGCATCATCTTCTGGTTTACTTCCAAAGTGGCAGAGGAGAGTACAATTTCTGTAGTGAATCATGGCTTTTATTATTTTTTCTAAATGCTGCTACCTTGTTAGTCCTTGCCTTTTCTGTCATAAACATTTGCATATATCAGTAACCATTTGATGCATATTGTAAATTTTTTACACAGAGATAAATGCTTGTATTTGATTAAATTCCATTATCTACAGCAAACTGACTAAAATATATTACAGTGTCAAAATAAAAGTTCCCCAAGAAATATGCAAGAATGAATCTGGCATCTTCCATGTTTCCTATTATCTCTGACTTCAAAACAGTTGAGTATGAATGTGACATACTCTTAGTTACGACTTCAGAAGTGGGAAGTAGGATAAATCTGATAGCACATGAAGTTATAATTTCGAAAACTGTGGGATGGTTGCTTATTTTAAATATTTATTTTCATTGTCGTACACTTGACCCATAGGCTTCCACTGTATTAATTATTGTAAACATGTTACTTGTTTGTTTTTCCTGGGAAATGTTGAAATTATCTGTGACTATGGTAATCAGCAAGGCATTTGTAATGCAACATAGACATTAAGTTGAAAATAACCTGGAATATTTCTGTAAACTACAATCTGCTGACATACAGTATCTGAAGTCTGTTGAATCAATCCGTCACAATGCTTGGCAACTATATTTAGCCAAGCAGTGACCCTTGTCCACTAAATTAATATGAGGGTCTTTCTTTCCACATGGCATTTATAGCTCATGTGTTTTGTGTGTCAAGTGCACTTAGTGTGTTTAGAGTGCATTACAAGTCATGCTGGAAATTATATACATTACACTTGCACAAAATAATGCACATACACTTGTAAAGCTAAAATGTTAAAATATATCAGATGACATCAAACTGATTCTGTACTGGACTCTATTCAATACATTTTAATTTGTGTGCATCTTATTTGGAGACTTATTTTATGAATAACTTCCATTACATAAGTTTGACTTGGAATGTATTGTATTTTCCAAGTTTATGCTATGGTTGTTTATAAGAAGATATTGCTTTTGTAAACTTTACTTAAAGCAGGCAAAGAGCACTTATAATATGATCACATCATAAAGCCAGTTTACACTATACAGCACTTATACAAACTTTATTAGCTTCTGCAGCATTAAAATAGGATGTTGCTTGAGTTATAATGCATTATACTCTATGGATAGGTAAGTATTATAATGTATTACAATTGTGGTTAAAATTATTTATGAGAAGTTATAACTTATTATAAGGTGTATTATGAGACACTATGAACTCAGTATAATACATTTACAATGCCTTTACAATGCATTATAAATATGGGCTTCATAGAAAGTGTTACTAAAACTTGTTCACTCAGACACATGGGCCACAATTCCACCCACTTTCACAATAAAATAAAACCTACAATAGAATACAAATTCCCTTTGTGTTTCTGCTCACACTAACAGCAGTTTTCCTGTCTCGCACACACTAAACACTCACAGACATAAAGCGTGTTCTGCTCTCAGGCATTCAGTGTCAAATGAGAGACTTTAATAAAGTGAACTGCCACTATCTGAAAACATTGTGCATTCTAGAAGCAACCCCGCAGTTCAAAGTATCGCAGCATAAACCGTGACAGATGCCAAACGTTAAACATGACATGTGCACAGGGCTGAACGCTTGTGCATACTGACGGAGAAAACACAGTATGTTCTTATGAGGCCGTATGTTCACATCTCTGTATTGTTCTTATGTGATCTGTGAAGTCATGCTCCAGTGGCTGTTTGAAGAGCGTTTTGTTATAAAAATCTATGGTACACTGACAGAGCCAAACAACTGTATCAACATTGGCATTATGGACTGTCTGGCCCAAAACAGCTCCGAAATGCGTCAGAGCACAATTCATAAGGGTGGCATCCTTAGCATTATTGCAAGGGGTGCTAAAGTGGGCATTAATTTAAACTGTCTTTTTCTAAAGTCTTTTTTCTTTCAGGTCAACTACTGTCATGATGGAGCAACTGTTTGAAGAAAATTTTGATGATGTGTGTAATTGTTCAGATGTTAAAATTCTTATGTATACAAGTTTACTGTGCAGAGTCAACCATTAAAAGTTTATTTCTTCAAAATGTGTTACACTATGATGCTTTTTAAAACATTCCTCTGTTTGCTTGAGCATCCCCAAACGTCTGACTCAAGAAATGGAGTCTGGGGCAGAACTATCTGTTGGACGACCAATGGAAGACGTGGGGAGTTTTCGGGAAACCTGTTTGAAAATTAAAAACAAACTTCACCATTAAATTGTCGAGATGTTTGGAAGTCTGTGCCCTAACTTTCTGATGCATATTGCACACAAAACTGGAAAAAGCTTTCTCAAGTTAGTAAGTCCTAATCTGATTGGCTGGTTTGATGGTAAAAGTACACATGACTTTTTATCAGTCCATCTGGAAGTCGTGTTCATGAGGTTATGGGTTGATACAACTAGTGCTTTCGAAAATGTATTGATTACTGGATTTGCCAAAGTTTGTTGTGTTAGTGACTTTAAATCTTCAGAGATATTCAGAGTTTCGTTTGAGGCATGTAGTAGCAAGTAAAGCAAATATCCAGGAACTTTATATTCTGCTTTGTTTAGTTATGTCTGTGAAAACTTTTTGTTAGTAACTTGTAACTTGTTAGCAACTTGTATTTAAAGCTATTTAAAGAAGAACATATGTTTAAATATACAATAATCAGATCATTAATTGTTATTTATTTAATTAAATAATATCACCAGCTAGTTTAATTTGGAAGAAATTAAACAATTAGGGTGACAACATTAAGTGAACATATACATTTATAATAAACAAAAACTAATAAAACTAGGTAACACCCTATTTTATATAACTCGAAATATAGTAATGAGCATCAGCAATTAACTATATATTTTAGGGATGGGATGATATGGATATCTCACGTTCCCTATCTGTCACTCACTCGACGTTGTGTCAATGTAGTGACACTAGGGGTCACTCTTGGGAGCCCCAAACACCTCTGATCTTTTTTTAAAAGACCAATGAGAATTGGCGAGTGGAATTTGCATGCCACTCCCCCAGACATACGGGTATGAAAGGAGCTGGTATGAAACCACTCATTCAGATTTTCTCTTTGGAGCCGAGCGGTTCTATTCATTGAGCTGAATTCATCTGCCGAGTTCATTCACCTCTCTCTGCTGGATCTTACGGAGCATTTCAGCGGCTTCTCCCCCTCTGCATCTGTGGTTTGCAGAGAATGCCCCTGGGCGCTTTGGCAGAACATTTAAAAGAGTATATTCTAAAAGAGTATATTTTCTTTCTGAAAGAGCGGCACACACGGAATGTCTTTTTAAAGATGCATCTTTTTAAAGATGCCTTTCCGTTTGTGTATTATTCCTGGTTGCGGTTGTTATCTCTCCGCTTCGACGGCCACGATCGCTGTCTTACGTGTCTGGGCGCTGCCCATGTGGAGACATCGTTCATGGATGGATCATGTCCTCATTGCAAGAAAATGACCATGGCAACGTTGCAGTCATGGTTTGCATTCGTAAGAAAGCAAGCCACCCCAGCGGCTCCCTGCCTCGGTCCTTCTATCCATGGGGATGAGGCCGTGCCGGATAGCACTGGGGGCGATTTGGGGACCTCAATGGGACAACTCCACCGGGTATCCCCCCACGGACCTTCCATTCCCCAGCACGCTCGCTTGCTCCGGTCGCACACTTGGACGAGATTGCCGGCTCATCTCAGGGCGAGTTCGACACCTTGTTCAGAGCCCGGGAAGAGGATGAGTTATCGAGTGCAGCATCGGAGAGCGGGCTCGTCCAGTCAGACGCAGAGGTTTTGACTGGGCTTCCTCCTTCGGGAATGGTCGCCCAGTCCCAGGCTGACGCGGAAATGACGGACATGTTTTCCCTGGTGACAATGTTTTCATTGTCGGGCTAGAGTGGAACCCTCCACTCTCCCCAGAACCCTCTAAGCTTGATGATTGGTTCCTCGGGGCGCTGCTCACAGCCGTGCCCCGCCCCCGTTCCTTTCTTCCCGGAAGTGCATGAGGAGCTGACAAGATCGTGGGAGGCACCTTTTACTGCCCAGTCCTGATCTTTCAGCTCCCCCGCTCTCACTACCCTTGATGGCGGAGTGGCCAGGGGGTACTCGGTGATCCCCCAGGTTGATAAGGCGCTCGCGGTGCACTAATGTCCGCAGAGCACCGCCATCTGGCGTGGGTACCCGAAACTCCCGACCAGGGCCTGTATGGTTATGTCGTCCCTGACGGCTAAGGCCTACAGTGCCGCTGGACAAGCTGCCTCCACCCTGCAGGCCACGGCTCTCCTGCAAGTACACCAAGCCAAGGCGCTAAAAGAACTCGAGGGTAGTTCTGACCCGGGACTGATGCAGGAACTGTGCTCAGCAACCAACCTCGCTCTTCGGGTGACGAAGGTCACAGCGCGGTCTCTCGGGCAGACGATGTCCACCCTCATGGTCCAGGAGTGCCACCTTTGGCTCAAATTGGTTGAGATGCGAGAGGCTGACAAGGCACGGTTCCTTGATGCCCCCATCTCCCAGGTTGGCCTATTCGGCGACACCGTCAAGGACTTTTCCCAGCAGTTTTCGGCGGTGAAACAGCAGACGAAGACCACAAGACCCCGCACCCCATCTGCTCATCGCCAAGGGTGTCCTCCAGCTGCAACGACATCGGCTCCGCAGCAGCCCGCTCCCGTGGCCCGGCCCCAATGTAGAGCCCAGCGCAGGAAGCAGACGCCACCCGTCTCATGGCCGGCCGCTAAGAACCCGAGGAAGGCTTCAAAGCACCCCTGAGACGGGCGACCCAGGGGCAAGGAGACCTGCTACACTGGAGCTGGTAAGCAGACCACTCCATCCCCCAGTGGAGGGACGGGAGAAGAATCTTTTGTTTCATTTTCATTTAATTGCGCTGCATGCCCAAGAAGCTGCGGTACCCAAAAGTTCAGCAAAAGAGCAGTTTCCTTGTTCCCTGGGTCAAATGTCTGGTGTGCACGGCCATCGTCATGACCACCGTCCACCGTCTCATCTTTGCAGGTATGGCACTCCAGCGGCAGTCCCCCCGCCCCTATGCGCCCAGCTGTGGCACAAACACGCCCACACGAGATTGGGTCCAGTGGACTACAGGGACGAGACGACTCCTCCCCCCTTTGACCAATCTTATGGTGGGTGGCAGGAGCCAGGTAAGTGCTTCGATCTCCCTGGACTCAGCACAGCCACAGGGCTTGGATCCCCTCGACGTGGCACCTCGAGCTCCGCACTGCCGCGAGGCCCCACCCGCAGGTACATCCGATGAGATCATTCCCTTGGTCCCCCTCGCCCGGAGTTTGGGCGCGTGGCTCGTGCTTTC
The DNA here is from genome assembly GCF_019703515.2 of Myxocyprinus asiaticus. Classification (NCBI taxonomy): domain Eukaryota; kingdom Metazoa; phylum Chordata; class Actinopteri; order Cypriniformes; family Catostomidae; genus Myxocyprinus; species Myxocyprinus asiaticus. The sequence continues at coordinate 36,757,884 of NC_059384.1, read as the reverse complement.
CAACCCATTGCGATGGCTGGTCCGGACCGTCCGACTTGGCTATGCGATTCAGTTCGCAAGGCACCCGCCCAGGTTCAGCAACGTCCGCTTTACTTCGGTGAAAGGCGAGAACGCTGCTACCTTGCGTGCGGAGATCGCTACCCTTCTGTGCAAGGGTGCGATAGAACCTGTCCCTCCAGCTGAGATGAAGAAAGGGTTCTACAGCCCTTACTTCATCGTACCAAAGAAAGGCAGTGGGTTGCGACCAATCCTGGACCTGCGAGTACTGAACCGGTCTTTTCATAGACTCCCATTCAAGATGCTGACGCAAAAGCGCATTCTAGCAAGCGTCCGGCATCAAGATTGGTTCACGCCGGTAGACCTGAAGGACGTGTACTTCCACGTCTCGGTCTTACCTGACACAAACCCTTCCTGCGGTTTGCTTTCAAAGGCCAGGCTTACTAGTACAAGGTCCTCCCCTTCGGCCTGTCCCTGTCCCCTCACATCTTCATGAAGGTTGCAGAGGCAGCCCTTGCCCCGCTAAGGCAAGTGGGCATCCGCATCCTCAACTATCTCAACAATTGGCTGATCCTAGCTCACTCTCGAGAGTTACTGTGCGCACACAGGGACCGCATGCTTCGGTACCTCAGCCGACTGGAGCTTCGGGTCAACTGGGAAAAGAGGAAGCTCTCCCCGGTTCAGAGCATCTCTTTTCTCGGTTTGGAGTTGGACTCGGTCTCAATGACAGCGTGCCTCACAAACGAGCGTGCACAGTCGGTGCTGAACTGTCTGAAGGCGTTCAGACGGAGAACAGCGGTTCCACTGAAACACTTTCAGAGGCTCCTGGGGCATGTGGCATTCTCAGTGGCAGCCACACCGCTTGGGTTGATGCATATGAGACCGCTTCAGCACTGGCTTCGGACTCGAGTCCCAAGATGGGCATGGCACCGCAGGAGACATCGCGTGACCATCACGCTGGTCTGTCGCCGCCTCTTCAGCCCTTGGACTGACCTGGCATTTCTACGGGCAGGGGTTCCCCTAGAGCAGGTCTCCAGGCACGTCGTGGTTACAACAGACGCCTCCAAGATGGACTGGGGCGCCGTATGCAACGGGCACACAGCCGCCGGCTCCTGGACTGGCCCGTGGCTGCGTTGACACATCAAATGCCTAGAGTTGTTGGCAGTACTGCTCGCCCTGTGGAAGTTTTGGCCGTTGATCCAGGGCAAGCACGTGTTGGTCCGGATGGACAACACAGCGACGGTAGCATACATCAACCGCCAAGGCGGTCTACGCTCCCATTGCATGTCACAACTCTCCCGCCGTCTCCTCCTCTGGAGTCAGCAGCACCTCAAGTCGCTACGAGCCACTCACATCCCGGGCGACCTCAACACCGCAGCGGACACGCTGTCACGTCAGGATACCCTCAGGTGGTCCAGCTGATTTTTGAGTCGATTCGGTCGAGCACAGGTAGACCCGTTTGCTTCCCGGGAATACTCCCACTGCCCACTTTGGTACGCCCTGACCGAGGCGCCTCTCGGTATAGACGCAATAGCACACAGCTGGCCCCCTGGACTATGCAAGTATGCGTTTCCCCCAGTGAGCCTACTTGGACAGACCCTGTGCAAGGTCAGGAAGGACGAGGAGCAAGTCATCCTAGTAGCACCCTACTGGCCCACCCAGACATGGTTTCAGATCTCACACTCCTCATGACAGCCCCCCCTGGTGAATTCCCCTGAGGAAGGACCTTCTTTCTCAGGGACGGGGCACTATCTGGCACCCACAACCAGACCTCTGGAATCTCCACGTCTGGCCCTTGGATGGGACGTGGAGGACTTAAGTGGCCTACTGCCCGCGGTGGTAGACATGATCACTCAGGCTAGGGTTCCCTCTACGAGGCGCCTGTATGCCTTGAAGTGGCATCTGTTCACTAAGTGGTGTTCTTCCTGACGTGAAGACCCCCAGAGATGCGCAGTCGGATCGGTGCTTTCCTTCCTGCAGGAGAGGTTGGAGGGGCGGCTGTCCCTCTCCACCTTGAAGGTGTATGTAGCCGTTATTTCGGCTCATCATGATGTGGTAGATGGTAAATACTTGGGGAAGCATGACTTGATCATCAGGTTCCTGAGAGACGCTAGGAGGTTGAACCCCTTAGGGTCCTTTGTAGTCCTTAAGGGTCTAAGGGGAGCTCCCTTTGAGCCCTTGGAGTCAGCTGAGCTTAAGGCACTCTCTTTGAAGACTGCCCTCCTGACTGCGCTCACTTCCATCAAGAGGGTAGGGGACCTGCAGGCGTTCTCTGTCAGCGAATCGTACCTGGAGTTCAGTCCAGGTTACTCTCATGTGATCCTGAGACTCCAACCGGGCTTGGTGCCCAAGGTTCCCACAACCCCTTTTAGGGATCAGGTGGTGAACCTGCAAGCGCTGCCCCAGGAGGAGGCAGACCCAGCTTTACGCATCTATTTGGATTGCACGCAGAGCTTTAGAAGCTCCAAGCAGCTCTTTGTCTGCTTTGGTGGACAGCGGAAGGAAGCGCTGTCTCCAAATAGAGGATCACCCACTGGGTCATCACGATGGCATATCAGGATCAGAACGTGCTACCCCCTGCGGGGTTACGAATCCACTCTACCAGGAGTGTGGTGGCCTCCTGGGCCCTGGCCAGTGGTGCCTCTTTGGCAGACATCTGCAGAGCAGCGGGCTGGGCAGCACCCAACACCTTTGCGAGGTTCTACAATCTCCGGGTTGAGCCGGTCTCGTCCCGAGTAGTGGCAGGCACGAGCAGGTAAGTTCTGGGACAACTGGCCTGGTGTACCGCTTGCGCATTGCGCCTTTCCCCTCCCTTGAGGGGAAGACGTGCACTCTTGACTCCCAGTAGTGTTCACAGACTGTGATCCCTGGATGACTTTCCTCCTTAGCCCTGTGGCAGATGAGTTTGTGGAGAAACTCGCTGCCGGCTCAGTAAGTGCGCTAATGAGGTCCTGTACTGAGGTAGGTGCTCCGCATGTGCTGGTTCCCCCGAAGGCAACCCCATGTGATATTTTCCGCAAAATCTGTGTCTTCCTTGGGCAGGGGCCCCTCTTCCCCCGGTCGCCATGCTTTGTAGAAACTCCTCCCCCTTTGGGTAGGACCTACCATGGGACCTCTCCACATGACATACTTCCGACAAGGCTCGGTAAAGACCATGTGACATATTTCCACTCAAAATACCCCCCCCCCTTTTTGGGCGGGGTGTGGTCCCCGCAGTGTCTTCCCCTTGGGAGTGACACCCCCCCGACATAGACACTTAGGGCTCCCAGTCAGTTAACAAATTCCACTCTTTTTGGGGAGAACTTGTTCGACTTGTTCCTGAAGGACTGTTCGACGCTCATAAAGAATGTTGGTGGAGGTTACGTGACGGCCTGGAATGCTGAACTGCCTGCTGAAATGGCCGGGACCTTATCTCGGCTCCTCAGCACAAAACCTGAAATGAGTGGTTGCATACCAGCTCCTTTTATACCCGTATGTCCGGGGGAGTGGCATGCAAATTCCACTCGCCAATTCTCTTTGGCCTTTTAAAAAAAGATCAGAGGTGTTTGAGGCTCCCAAGAGTGACCCCTAGTGTCACTACATCGACACAACTTCTCGTTTCCTCCATCAGGGAATGGAGGTTACAAAAGTAACCATGACGATTTGGTTTGATGTACGATATGAGGTTAACGATTCAATATACACCGATTAGCCACAACATTAAAACCTCTTGCCTAATATTGTGTAGGTCAACTGTTACAACTGTAGGTTATAACAGAATGGCACAATCATAAAACAAAACATGGCAACAAATTAAAAAAAGAATTGACCCCTGTTCAAAAGTCTACATACCCTTAGTTCTTAAGACTGTGTATTGCCCCTTTTAGCGTCAATGACAGTGTGCAGTCTTTTGTAATAGTTGTCTATGAGGCCCCAAATTCCTGCCTATTCGTCTTGGCAAAATGCCTCCAGACTTTGGTCGTCTTGCATGAACCGCACATTTGAGATCTCCCCAGGGTGGCTCGATGATATTAAGGTCAGGAGACTGTGATGGCCACTCCAGAACCTTCACCTTTTTCTGCTGTAACCACTGGAGGGTTAACTTGGCCTTGTGCTTAGGGTCATTGTCATTCTGGAAAGTCCAAGTGCGTCCCATGCGCAGCTTTCGTGAAGAAGAATGCAAATGGTCTGCCAGTATTTTCTGATAACACGCTGCATTCATCTTGCCATCAATTTTCACAAGATTCCCCGTGCCTTTAGAGCTCACACACCCCCAAAACATCAGTGAGCCACCACCATGCTTCACAGTGGGGATGGTATTCTTTTCACTATAGGTCTTGTTGACCCCTCTCCAAACATAGCGCTTATGGTTGTGACCATAAAGCTCTATTTTGGTTTTGTCACTCCAAATTACAGTGTGCCAGAAGCTGTGAGGCATGTCAAGGTGTTGTCAGGCATATTGTAACCGGGCTTTTTTGTGGCATTGGTGCAGTAAAGGCTTCTTTCTGGCAACTCGACCATGTAGCTCATTTTTGTTAAAGTATCGTCGTATTGTGCTCCTTGAAACAACCACACCTTCTTTTTCCAGAGCAGCCTGTATTTCTCCTGAGGTTACCTGTGGGTTTTTCTTTGTATCCCGAACAATTCTTCTGGTAGTTGTGGCTGAAATCTTTCTTGGTCTACCTGACCTTGGCTTGGTATCAAGAGATCCCCGGATTTTCTACTTCTTAATAAGTGATTGAACAGTACTGACTGGCATTTTCAAGGCTTTGGATATCTTTTTATATCCTTTTCCATCTTTACAAAGTTCCATTACCTTGTTACTCAGGTCTTTTGACAGTTCTTTTCTGCTCTCCATGGCTCAGTATCTAGCCTGCTCAGTGCATCCACGTGAGAGCTAACAAACTCATTGACTATTTATACACAGACACTAATTGCAATTTAAAAAGCCACAGGTGTTGGAAATTAACCTTTAATTGCCATTTAAACCTGTGTATGTCGCCTTGTGTGTCTGTAACAAGGCCAAACATTCAAGGGTATGTAAAATTTTGATCAGGGCCATTTGGGTGATTTCTGTTATCATTATGATTTAAAAAAGAACCAAACACCTATGTGATAATAAATGGCTTCATATGATCATGATCCTTAAATAAAAGATTTAAGATTTTTTTTGCATGATTAGTCATATTTTCAAAATCAATGCCAAAATTTCACAATTTCTGCCAGGGTATGCAAACTTTTGAGCACAAAATGTGTCCAATTCCCACTACTTAGTAGGTCCTCATGGTGGCGTGGTTACTCACCTCAGTCCAGGTGGTGGAGGACAACTCTCAGTTGCCTCCGCTTCTGAGACCGCCACTCTGCACATCTTATCACGTGGCTCATTGTGCATGACACCGTGCAGACTCCCAGAATGTGGAGGCTCATGCTACTCTCTGTGATCCATGTAGAACTCATCACGTGCCCCATTGAGACTGTACCCTCCCTAACAACCAGGCCAGTTTGGTTGCTTAGGAGACCTGGCGAGTCACAAAAAAAATAAAACAAGTTGATTTTTATTTATTTACTTTTGACATTGTTTGTCTGGCTTCAAATAAAGAGGAAGTAGTTTTCATTTAAGTGTTTAATTATCTGACTGGAGTTCCAAAAATAGGGATTACATGGTTATTATAAACATGTATTACTTACACTGGTGGCCAAAAGTTTGGAATAATGTACAGATTTTGCTTTTATGGAAAGAAATTGGTACTTTTATTCACTAAAGTGGCATTCAGCTGATCACAATGTATAGACAGGACATTAGTAACATAAAAAAATTACTATTACAATTTGAAAAAAAAAAAAAGAACTTCTTAAACTACTTCAAAGAGTTCTCATCAAAAAATCCTCCACATGCAGCAATGACAGCTTTGCAGATCCTTGGCATTCTAGCTGTCAGTTTGTCCAGATACTCAGGTGACATTTCACCCCACGCTTCCTGTAGCACGTCATAGCTTTGGCTGTCTTGTCGGGCACTTCTCACGCACCTTACAGTCTAGCTGATCCCACAAAAGCTCAATGGGGCTAAGATCCATAACGTCTTGGTTACTGTCGTAACCTCCATTCCCTGATGGAGGGAATGAGATGTTGTGTCGATGTAGTGACACTAGGGGTCGCTCTTGGGAGCCCCAAACACCTCTGATCTTTCAGAAAAGGCCAATGGGAATTGGCGAGTGGAATTTGCATGCCACTCCCCCGGACATACGGGTATAAAAGGAGCTTGCTTGCAACCACTCATTCAGGTTTTGCACTGAGGAGCCGAGACAGGGTCCTGTCCATTTCAGTGGGTAGCTCAGCACTGTGGCAAGAGGGACACAATGTCTTGTTCCCTCCATCAGGAAACGGAGGTTACGGCAGTAACCAAGACTTTCCCTATCTGTCACTCACTCGACATTGTGTCGATGCAGTGACACTAGGGCTCCCTATATGAAATGCCACAACCAGCTAAACTGTATTACGTAGACTGGTGATGCAGGTGCAGGCAGACCACTGCGTGCCTTGTAGCAAGTGCACCCGGCCCCCACGTAACCTCCCCCAAAGCCCCACAAGTGTCGTACGGCCCCTCGCACCCCGGGGACAAGACAAACTCGTGGTGGGGACAGGCCGCGCCAGCCGTGGCCTCTTCTCTTTTTTTCTCTCACAAAAATCAATCAGCTGGGGCCATATGCATCTGCGTTGGGGGGGGTGTCCTTTCCCAAGGGGAAATATACAGCAGAGACCACACCCTGCCCGAAGGGGAGGTAACTTGTGGAGAATAAGTCACATGGACTTACCGACCGGCAGTGTCGCATGTGGAAGAAGTCCCGCGGTAGGTCCTAACTGGCAGGGAGGAGCTCTACAAACAGGGCGACCGGAGGCAGAGGGAGCTCTACCCAAGGGAGAGACGCGGATTTACCAACAGGGTAACCGTACCGTGGAAAATACATCACAAGGGGTTACCACAGGTAACTAGCACATGTGGAGCACCTACCCCAGTACAGGGCACACTAGCACACATACTGGGCCCGGCTACGAATTCCTCCGCCGAAGGGCAAGGGAGGAAAGACATCCAGGGTTCACCGTCTCGTAAACTCGCATGTGGGAAAAAGTGCACGTCTTCCCCTCCGGGAGGGAAAAAGGTTTCGCCGTGTTTTGGCAATTTCAAGCATTGTATAGCCTTCATTCCTCAAAACAATGATTGACTGACCAGTTTCTAGAGAAAGCTGTTTCTTCTTTGCCATTTTTGACCTAATATTGGCCTTAAGACATGCCAGTCTATTGCATACTGTGGCAACTCAAAAACAAACACAAAGACAATGTTAAGCTTCATTTAATGAACCAAACCGCTTTCAGCTGTGTTTGATATAATGGCAAGTGATTTTCTAGTACCAGATTAGCTATTTAGCATGATTACTCAAGGATAAGGTGTTGGAGTGATGGCTGCTGGAAATGGGGCCTGTCTAGATTTTATGAAAAATGACTTTTTTCAAATAGTGATGGTGCTGTTTTTTACCTCAGTAATGTCCTGACTATACTTTGTGATCAGTTGAATGCTACTTTGGTGAATTAAAGTACCAATTTCCTTCCGAAACAGCAAAATCTGTACATTATTCCAAACTTTTGGCCGCCAGTGTACATTATTTGCTTATTTAATATATAAGCCAATATTTATTGATTTCCAAAAAAAAAAAAAGTTTACTATATCATGAAATATATCGTTATCTTGATAAAAAGTACTCTTATCGTGATATAAGATTTTGGTCATATCGCCCACCCCTAGATTATTTTAACCGGTTTATATATGTGAACTGTTCTAAATAACTGATTTGGTATCCCTAGCACTACATGAGAGAAAGAGGATGGTTTAGGTCAGAGATCTTCAACTCTGTTCCTAGGGTCCCACAACACTGCACATTTTGTAAGTCTCCCTTAGCTAACAAACCCAGTTTAGATCATGGAGCCTCTACTAATGAGCTGATGATTTCAATCAGGTGTGTTAAATAAGGGCGACATCCAAAATATGCAGTGCTGTGGGTCCCCAGGAACAGAGTTAAACAGGTTATTGTGTCTGATTACTCCCTCAGTTCCACTGCTGCTGCGTTCACAATACAATGTGACTAATGTAGTGGTTTGTGAAGCTACAGCACTAGCGTTGGAATACATAGTTTGTACTGGAAAGCTACACTATTGTGAAAATAGTTTAACTACTTTCACGCTACTGAAAAATGTAGTTAAGTTTGTAGCATCACTACTTTTAGTTATCTACTCCCCAACACTGGCTTTCTGTTCAATCGCTTGTGGAAACTGCTGCGGCATTATTATTATAATTTATTTTTTCATACACCAGTTTTTTATTATAGTAAAATATATCTCAGATAATCTTGCCCCTTAACAGCATGTAAATACAAAACTGACTGTGATTGATCACTTTTCATGTCAGTAGGACGTCTCCTTGTCTAAGTTGCAATAAGACCAAGATATTTAGCAGTTTTAGTAAAAGGTCTGACTATGCAAGACTACCTCCACATTAACACAACAATACAAGTTAACTACGTTAAGTACTGCACACTTGCAATGTGTTGGCTAGGCATTTGCATATTTGTGTAGACAATTTTTCTGTGCTTCCTCCTCACTTAAACAAATGGTGGATGATAACTCATCACAGCCCAGTTCACTAACAGATCAAACACATCCTTGCTAAGATCCACCATGATCCACAAGAGAAACATGTAATCCTGACATACACAAATGTACAGCACAGCTTCTGTATGATAATTTGAATTAACTGCTCTCAGTATTGAATGATTAACCCATTCTGACTGATGATTACAAGTTCAAAAGAAAGTGGAGTAAATGCACATTTGCTGAATGTGCTACTGGTTAACAGCACGTCAACAGTGCAATCGCTCAGGTTGTACAGTTGCAGTGCCCAGATGATCAAGAGTTCTTTAAGAAATGCTGGTTTCCCATTTACTCGTAACACACACAGATCATCATCATCATCTCATTATCAGGTCCTTCAAAGGTAAAGTGTGTAATTTCTGTGCCACTAGTGTCATCAACTGGAATTGCATAATCTTTTTGTTATATGAATTCACAGGTTGAGTTCACATTCAAGTTTATCAAATTTGTGTACACAGCGAAAGAAAACTTTACGCATGTCCTTGCATTCCCCTTGAGCATTTTGTCACTTCAGTACAGGACACAATGCGTTCCACATGGGATGTCTGAAAATTTTGAGAGCTTCAATAAATGACGACTCCATCTGACCGGGAGATGGGGCCCCCTCGAGTGTTTTGCCGCTTAAATACTGGACAATACAGGTAATTTCGGCCAAAATACCAGATGCCCCGGCAATTACGGGACATTTCCCTGATGAAAAGACCAGCATTGCTGGTCACCAGCTTATGTTGTGTTTTGGGTGCTCAATACAATAACCATCAATACAAACTGAAAAAGTTTCCTATCCAAATAGGATTTAAACCAACTGAGAACACGACCTTTGATACACACACATTGTTCAATGCGAGAAATAAGGATACGGTGGTCTACAGTATCAAATGCAGTGCTTTGATCTAAAAGCAGAAGTATCACAGAAATCCCGAATCAACAGTTAATAGGATATCATTTAAAACTTTTAAAAGAGCAGACTCAGTACTGTGATGTTTCCTAAACCCAGACTGGAATGTTTCAAAAGTACTAATTATCTCTAGAATAATTTGCAACTGAAAAAGAACAAATTTCTCTAAAACTTTAGAAATAAAAGGTAAATTGGACTAAAATTAGATAGGACTGTCGAGGCAAGATTTGGCTTTTTAAGCAGGGGTGTAACAGTAGTATTCTGGGACAATCCCTGTAAGCAGACAATTATTTATTATTGCTAAGACACTTGGCCCAACTACATCAAAAACTTGAAAAAGAAAACGGGTGGGGATGGTGTCATACGGAGACGTAGTAGGTTTTAACTGCTTAATTATTTCTTGAAGTGGGTTAAAATAAATAGTGTCAAATTCATTAAAAAAAACTATGTACAAGAGGGGGGTCAGATGGATCATAATTTGAGTGTATAATATGCTGTCTAATATCAACTATTTTAGCCATGAAAAACCTAAGAAAACTTTCACATATTTGATGCAACAAAGTGAACAATAACAGGAGGATTAATAACAGAATTTATAGTGGCAAAAAGAGTCCTAGGTCTATAACGATTTTTTGCTATAATGTCAAAGAAATACTTAGACTTTGCAGATTTTACTGCTTTCTGATATCTGTTTAATGTGTCACGTAACATTTCAAAAGACACTTGTAACTTTTTTCCACTTCCGTTCAGCTCTTCGACAAGCCCGTCTTAGTGCCTGTGTGGTGTTATTTAACCAAGGCTTAGATTTGGGTTTTTGTTGTTTTGCTCTCGTACCGGCCTGTTGGTTTTTGAGATTTGATTTAAAATAGAACAGGTAAACATAACAGGTTTATGATCGGGGAAAAACTTAAATCATGGATTTCAAGATCACAGATAGAAAATCCATGCAGCAGAACAAGGTCTAGTATATGACCCTGTTTATGATTTTCACCATTTGGACAAAATCAAAAGAATCAATAAGACTAATAAACTCCTTTACCAAGGAATCTGAGTCACAGCAAACATGGATATTAAAGTCCCCAATGATCAAGAGTCTATCATATTTAAGAACAATTTCTCCTAAAAAATGTGAAAACTCATATATAAAATCTTTGTTAGGCTTAGGCGGATGATACACCACCACGATCGTTAGTGCTTGATCCTTATCCAACTGAAATAATAGTACTTCAAAACTTGAAAATATCTCTGTTGTTAAAGTCAGACAACAAAAGTTCCTTTTAACTTTTTAAAATATATTATTTGACAAGCTCACTACAGTGATTATTTCAAGAGCTTCCCAGAACACTTTGCATAAAGCCATAAACGTAACAAGGCCTGGCACCAAAATGAAAGCATTTAAATAATTCTGAGTATTCACAAGCTTCCACAAACTGAAGCACTGAACTGAGTGCTAAACAAATATTAGTATGTGATGGAGCGTATCACTCATCAACAGCATTTGGGTTCTTAGAAAGTCAAGAATGAGTTTACCATTACCATCACGCACACACACACACGTTGGTGCAGCTATCATTATGAGGACTCTCCACAGACATAATGATTTTTATACTGTACGAACTATAGATCCTATCCCCTAACGCTACCCCTAAACCTAACCCTCACAAAACACTTTCTGCATTTTTACATTTTCAATAAAACATCGTTTAGTATGTTTAAGCGATTTGAATTATGGGGACACTAGAAATGTCCTCATAAACCACATTTATTGCATAATACCCTTGTAATTACCAGTTTGTAACCTAAAAAAAAAAGTCCTTGTAAACCACTTAAACCTGCCCACACACATACACACACAAAAGGCTGTTTATCCCAAAATGGACCACTTGTACTAAAATGAATGGGATAAACTTGAACACACAATATTGCAGATGTAGAAATGGAAGTCCCACCTTAAAGGTAAAAGAGACAATCACCTTTTAGATACAGACATCACCTTTCAATCAACTCCAGAAAGCGCATGTGCATTAGCTAGACAAAAAACTTAAAAAAGGAAGGTAAAGAAGCACAATGCATTATACCATTATTGTCAGATTTTACTGCTGATTTGAAATATGTTCTTTGATCGTATCTCGGCCAACTGGAAATTTCGTTAATTTCCCATTCAAGTAGATAGGAGCTGCATGTCACTTGTATCCATGAATAAAATGTATTATTATTATTATTTTTATTATTAACACTGGCTGTCTGTTAAGTCACTGAGGTTTCCTTGTCAGAAAGTGACACACTAACATGACTTTAGAATGTTCTCTAAATGCTCCTGTGGTCGTGATGTTGACCCACGATGAAGATCAGGTCCTAATGATGACCTATGACCAATTTCTAAAATTATTTGTGCTGCCTTTTTGATCATTTCAGTTGTGTGCACAATATGACCACTAAACTAGAGATGCTTATTCAATGCCAGCCTCGTTTCACACCATCTTTCTTTTTTTATCACAGTCAGCAGGCATGCCATATTCAAAGAAAGCAGAAAATTCTCTCATACTCTTATTGCTCTCTTTAGTATGCATATTAAATACATCATGGCAGATACAGCCTCTGAGATCAACAGTCTGTAAAACACTCTGCAAATATCACATACTATACATTTCAAAGATGTAGTTTTCATTTAGAAATAAGTACTTCTGTTACAAAACCTAGTGAGCTTGCTTGCTGTCTACTGAAACCTCATAAGTGACGTATTTGGCACAACTGTGCAGCAGAGAAGCAGCACACCTCATGTGCACAAGAGACTCAACTTGCAGGTGATTTCAAAAGAGTTTGGTGTTAGCATGTTGCTAAGCTAATGATGTGTTAATCATAGGCACATACAATACATAACCAGTGATGGGGAACCTACTTTGAAACTTTAGCTTCCCAAGCTACAAACTACTCATAACTTAAAGGAATAGTTCACCCAAAAATGAAAAATCTCTCATCATTTCCCACCCTGATGCCATCCCAGATGTGTAAGACTTTCTTTCCTCTTCTAAACACACACACACAAAAAAAAAAGATTTTTAGAAGTATATTTCAGCACTGTAGGTCCTCACAATGCAAGTGAATGGGTTCTAAAATTTTGAAGTTCCAAAAGGACATAAAGGCAGCATAAAAGTAATCCCTAAACTCCAGTAGTTAAATCTATATCTTCACTTTGTCAAAGCACACCTTCACCTTGTCAACGTACACCTTTAAAGTTTTAAATGCTATCTGGGTCGGCAGCTCACTAGATGTTAGAAAAGTGTTTGTGTCTGCCTGAGCCCAACATTCTGAAATTTTAGTATCTAAAACATGAATGATGATCCTTATGATATGAAGACCTATTGTGAAGAATAAATGTCATTATTATGGGTATTCTTTGAAGCAATACTGATTACAGTTCTACTGATGCAAACCAGACAGCATAACAGATGAATTCTGTTTCATCAGGTGCTAAAATCAATCCTTATATGATTTGTGGTCACTGCTGACATGTTGTTTTGTGTCTGGGTGTCAGGACTAGTGCATTTATTCCCCATGATTCTATGCTTACATCAGAAGTTGGACTGACATCGTTGAAATGCATATATATATATTTCAACACAGTGTAGTGCTGCAGCCTTCATGTTTGAGTAATCTAGACATGAATAATAAATTAGCCTTCAGGTTTATGTATTTTTTCCTTATTTGAGCTGCGTTATTTATAGCTTCATCTTTATCACAAGCTTAAATATATTACAAAATATTGTGACATTTTGATGGTGGAGGGGGCTGTTCAGGCCAAATAAACATTTGCTTAATCAATCACAGAAATTCAGCATCAGGCAATACCTCCTACAGCACCGTTGTTCTTGCACCCACACCATTGCCCATCCTGCCAGACTCTCAAACACTGTGCGATTATCTAGACATGGATTTGCAGCCATGCTTAAAGGAATAGTCCACCCAAAAAAAAAATTTAAAAAAATGGCAAAACATGCACATGTATTTGGAATTAAACGGAAGTGACAATAAAGTGAAACCGGAGCATTTAAGGTTCACAGAGCACTTTATAGTCAAAACCGACATTTTGATCAAATGCAAGCCAAAATTCACTGGAAGCCCCTGAAACTAGGTTCATTTAAGTGGTCTGAGAGCAGTTTGCAGAACTCCAAATGACCTTTAAAGCAGACCAATAAGAGATCTGAGCCCACTTTCAAGGTCACAGATAAATACAAAGAAACCTGAGTCCTTTTAACTTTTTTTTTTTTCCTCTCTCGGTTTTTGACAAAGCAAAAAACATGATCTGGTAATGGAGATGTGTGCTGTCATTTCAAAAACAGCAATAAACAGCAGGTACTGCTGCAATTACTCACCAACTAGTGGACTGCTTTTCTAGATAACTAGTCGACTTGTAAAAGTAAGTAGTCATGTGTAATGATGAGTCAACGGAGTTGGAATCCATGTGCAGCTTTAATAACAATAAACGTAGTAATACAGATAGGCAGGGGTCAATCACCAGCAACAGTAATATCCAAGGTAATCCAGAGTGGTAGTCAATAAACAGACAATAGGTCAGGGCAGGCGGCAGACAATCACAGGTTATATCCAAGTATACAAGGCAGTAATAGTAGGCAGGCAGCAACAGGTCAAAGCAGGGTAAACAGTCCAGGATCAAACACAGGAAAAACAATAAACTCAGAGAACGCTTAGAAATGTCAGCCAGGGCAAAACAAGATTTCACAATGATAGCCAGGGAGAGTGAGACTTAAATAGCTGAGTAGATGAGGAACAGGTGAGCAAGTAATCAGTGCCAGGTACAGGGATTATGGGAAATGGAGTTCAGAGTGTAAAAGTCAATATTCAGGTGATGGAGCCATCAGGTGGTGAGTGGGAGGAATTACAGAGGCGGGATTCGTGACACATGGAACCCCTAATGTGCACTTTGAAATCTTCTAAAATCATACAATATAATACAGTCATACAATGAAAATAAATTACATTTAAGTCATTATTCACTGAAAATCTTGCTTTATTGCTGTGGTCACCATTGACATCTCCTCTTGTGTTCCACAGTCTAAAGAAAGTCATACTGGTTTAAAAAAAATCTTGTGAAATATGTGAACTACTAAGTGTTTGAGTGACCTTGAATGCACAGGCAAAAAGCTAAGTAAAAAAAAAAAAAAAAAAAAAAAAAAAATTTATTTAATTAAACTATTTATAGATGAAACAAAGGGGAAAAGTGGCTAATTGAACAGCTGCAGTGTGATGAAATGCCACTCCTTATGCTGAAGTTTAAAAAAAAGCAATTTCTCTTCATCCTGCAGAAGAAGAGTGTGAAAAGCTCTCATTTAATCAACTAACATTGATATTACTTCTGGCAATTAGAGGCATGCTGATAATGATATGAGTTTTCAGCTGTAAATAATTATGCTGCCTCCAGGCCACACTTCCCTTCCTCACTGTATCTATAAACAATAATCAAACCACCAGGTGAAAGTCGAGGGGCTTTTTTTTTTTTTTTTTTTTGCGCTGCAGTTTGGGGAAAAACATCAGTGCAGCCCCCTGGTGTTGCCCTTGGCGTCTGTGACCTTCAGTAGCAAGGCACAGGCGGCGTAGGGAGTTAATGCATCGGCCTATCGATCTATAGACTTCCACATCAAACGGCCTGTGTGCATGCACGCTTATTTAGCCTGAGAGCAGGGTGGGACGTGCAACCTCCCTGTAGCCTAAAACAGCGAGAGTCATGGAGACCGACCGAAGACTGCAGACTTTCACTGGTGCAATGTGATATTTAATAATGAGCGAGATACACGCCGACCTCAAACAGCTCTGTTTTGTTTGTTTAGTGGGTGTATTCTATTGGGTGCAGTCAGTGTTTGGGTTCGGCTAATTGTGGCACATGCATTTCATATGCATTAGCAGTTAGCATCTGTCTCACATGCTGCATGAAATTGTTCATCATTTATCATGATCTAGATTCACAGAAAATACATACAGGACCAAAAGTCTGAAAACACTAGTAAAACCAATAGGGATATATATATATATATATATATATATATATATATATATATATATATATATATATATATATATATACACACACACACACACACACACACCATCACACACAGTATATGTATTTTATATATATATATATATATATATATATATATATATATATATAGAATATTGATGAAGCAACATCATTTCTGACAAGAAATAGTACTGGAAGTTTGCTTTGATTAGAATTAATCTTTAGATAAAAGGTGGTGAGGGGGGCTTTTAAGCCACATTTGGGGGTTATAATGATATTGTGTAAATATGGGGGTGATAATTATAATGAAAAATGTGTCAGCTTATACAAATAATTTTGAGACAACAAGATGTACCAATTAACTTTTTTTTGTGTGTATTTCATAATTAATTTACAGTTTACATTTAGCTGAAATTAGGCAAATGTGTTTTTTTTTTTAAATATTTTTACCAGTATAAAAGCATATTAAAGAAAATCGTTGTGTATTTCTCATTAAACTGCATTATAAATTCACAATAATGTTAAAAACGCCCACTATGAGTTCAGATGAACCAGACAGATCTTAACTTTCTTGTCTCACAGCAAACAACACAAACTAAGAAAATGTATAACTACAGAACATACACTTCAGTGAAAGACTGCTGTTGTTTTTGCTCACATTGGTACTTTTAGTGTGTGAGTGCTAAGAACAACAGACAGTGAACTTTGCTTTCGAACTTCATCCAGAGCGAGTACAGACTAAGATGAAGAACATAATTAAGGAAACATATGAAAGGCTGCTGGAAGTATACGATTAATTAGCCTCCTGTCAATATTCTCATCAATACCCGATTAACAAATGACACATTGCCCTATGAATGCTATTGATCTGCCTGCATTCCAAACATTAATAAGCTGAAGCAGCCAAACAAACTGAAAAGCTGACAAAAACAGACGAAAGTCATTTCTCATGAGCAGCTTGTTGATACACTTTGGCAGAGAGCCTGTCTAGCATAAGAGTGAAACCAGCTTTACACCACACAATGCACACAAAATAAGCATACAACTGAAAGTGAATTAAAGTCTAAGGGTCAATCGTGTTTTTCAGGGCTTCTTTATTCTTCTTCCCCAAAATACATTAAAAATGCAATTTATACAGACAATAATTTGAATACACCCCTTATATGATAAGCATATTTCCAATTTTTGAATAAAGTTTTTTTTTTTTTTTTTTTTTTAAAGCTTCAAATCAAAAATCTAAAGAGCACCTTAGAGGACATTGAGGAAATGAATTTTCTGAAATAGTTTTTAATCCCTTGCAATAGTTATCCGCCACTTACTAAATTACCATGGTTTTACTACAGTACCCATAGTAGCCACAAATTTTATAATTGGTTTACAGTAACTTTATTTTAACAATGATATTTGTGGTAAAACCAAATATTTTTAATATTAAGTATATATATATATATATATATATATATATATATATACACACACACACACACACACACACACACACACACACATCATGCATATTTGTATATATATATATATATATATATATATATATATATATATATATATATATAATTTTTATTACCATAGTTTTGTATTTCTGCAAATTCACTTTGACGTTGCATTCTTTAGCTATCACTATAGGAGCACCTCTTTGGGGTGGTGACCTTGAAATCCTTTACCATCATGCCAATTTGATTGGCTGGTGACATTTGGCACTCTGTGTAACATAGACTCAGGAGAACCAGAAGTTAGATCCATTTGCAGCTTTACTTGTAAAGTCACAGAGAATATACAACAGGCAGAGGTCAGTATTCAAAATATACAGCAAAGTAGGCAAATCCAATAATCGTGGTCAAAAGACAGGCAGAGGGTCAAGGCAGGCAGAAAACAATCACAAAGGGTATATCCAGGAACAGATCA
This sequence comes from Myxocyprinus asiaticus, assembly GCF_019703515.2. Taxonomy (NCBI): domain Eukaryota; kingdom Metazoa; phylum Chordata; class Actinopteri; order Cypriniformes; family Catostomidae; genus Myxocyprinus; species Myxocyprinus asiaticus. The sequence goes on along the minus strand of NC_059384.1, from coordinate 36,740,353 downwards.
AAGTCAAAAGGCAGGCAGCAGTGAATCAGAATGACGATAACAGGCAGACTAATATGGGAAAATGCTCAGAAATGTTAGCCGGGGCAAAAACAAGACTTAGCACTGAACCCAGTGTTTGCAGTGCTTAAATAGTCCATGAAATAAGGTACAGGTGTGTAGTAATCATTCCCGCTGAGGATGATGGGAATCATAGTTTGTTAGAAACAGTTAATACTCAGGTGATAGTGCTCTCTGATGGTTATCGAGGGGAGTGTTCGTAACACTCTGCCTATGCTGATGTCATTGTGGGCATCTTAGCTGAAGCCCACCACCACACCATCATAATTTATCTCTTTCAGGGCAGCGTAGTCATCTTTTGTGCTCTGGAACCCTTAACAAGTACTTTGCTGTTCGTTTTACACCCAATCAGCCAGAACGAGTTATATTCTTGTCTCTGTGTGCTCCAGCAAAGAAGCACCACTTCGAAAATACTTAGATGTTTACAGTGTGTTTACACTGCACTCCAAAAGGAGTGAATTAAAGCAAAGTAAAATAGCTTCTTACTGAAACACGTCTTTTAAAAGATGGCAAATGTTTTACAGATGTTTTCTACCTTGTGAGCGATACATCCCTGTGTCCGATGGGCACGGGTGGTGTCTTTTATGCTTGGGCTGAGCTCATGCTGAAGCAGTGCTTGTAGGGTCTGACTGTGTTCATTGCAGATGCATGAAGCTCAGGACGCTGCGCTCGTGGCTCACTTTCATTGATAAATGGAAGTCAATCCCTCTCCCTCCCGCTTCGCTCCTTCTGTGCCTGCCAAGGGACTGCATGAAGGAGGGGCACGAGGGAGGGATTTGCAGAGTATGGAAACTTTGAAGAGGATTTGTTGCAAGCACAAACCTTGCGCACCTCCGATACTCTTATATAGTGCCTTGTCCTGTGCGATTTGCACGTGATGACCTGCACCCTTAGATTGATGCACATGGTTTGTTCATATTTGCTGGCATGAAAAAAAGGGTGATGCTATATCGCTAAAGGCCTCTAATGCTGAGACCTGGTTATGCTCAGGAGATGAGCAGAGTGTCTGTATTTTTGCAGAAAATTATTTGATTGAGGTTCTCGGTCAGACAGTCAAGAGCCTTCAGCTCGACTCATCCAATCGATGTTGTTGGGTAAGGCCTACACTTCAGCTGGTCAGGTGGGTGTGGCTTTCAACACCATGGCGGTATTACAGGCCTACCATCCAAAATTTGCTGAAGGACTTGGATAAGAATGGTCCAGACCCAGGGTCTGTCCAAGAGCTGCATCGCACCACATATCTGGCACTCCGGGCTACAAAGACCACTGTCCAAGCCATCATCAGATCTATGGGTAGCCTGGTGTCCACTCTGTACCACATCTGGCTAAATTTATTAGATTTGAGTGAGAAGGACAAAGCTGTCCTGCTTGATACCTGGTGTGCCAGCAGGGCCTCTTTGATGACCCTGTTGATGCTTTCACTGAGAGATTCCAGTTGACAAAAATGCAATTTCTGGCTTATAGACACATCCTGCTGAGGAGGTGTAGTTCTCTATTCAAAATGGTTTGCTCTACTTTGGGGCAGTATCCAGCTAAACAGAACTGTGCCTTCGTCCAGAGTGCAGATAGAGCCACCAGTGAGAAAACCCAGCAGCCTGCACCTAAGAGGAAAGTGGTGCTTCCTGAACATCATCCCAGTGGAAAAGTTTCTTCTGGGCAGGCCAAGCGTTCCTAATGGTTTAGCACCTATGAAGCGGGGTCGTACACACATGGACCAGTCTATGCCAGCTCCAAAGAAGGCCTGGAACACTTCTCTTTGTCCCCACTGCTCTCCCCACAGTTTTTGTTGGCTAATGTCTGCCCTCTGAACTGGTTTTTAACAATCAATCTGAATGATGCATACTTTCATTTGCCCCTCATCACAGGCCATTCTTGAGATTCGCCTTCGAAGGTACTGCATTTCAGTTCAAGGTCTTACTCTTCGGTTTGTCAGATATACGTAAAATATGCGTTTTCCCCCGCCGCTTGCTACATCAACTGCAGATTCAGAAAGACAAGGAGACAAAGTTGCTAGTTGTGCCAAAATGGCCCAACAGCCACTGGAACCCAGAGAGGGTAGAGCTGCCAGGGCCCCTTCAACAAGATGGCTGTATTGCTTAGAGTGGTGACTCTTTGCAGATTGGTGCTCCTCCCAGGGTGAGGTCCCAATGCATTGCCCTGTGAAGATGATAGTCTTTTTCCTGCAAGAACTTTTGGTCTCATTCCATCTATGCTCAAGGTTTACGTCACCTCAATAGCTGCTACTCATGGCCTCTTTGAGGGCTTGTCTGTAGGCAAAAAATCTATGGTCAGTAGATTTCTGCGATGTGCAAGATGGCTAAGATCCTCTCGCCCTGTTACTGTCCCAATTTGGGTCTTATCACTGGCATTAAATGTGCTTACGCATTCCCTGTTTGAGCCACTAGAGGCGGTAAGCATACACATCTTTCACTGAAGACTGGCCTGATAATCGTTTTGGCATCAGTATAGTGTGTCGGGGATCTTTAGTCAGTAATTCTTGCTTAGAGTTTGGACCAGGCCTTCTTAAGTCGAGAGAAGGTTATGTGTCCAAAGTGCTGGCAATCCTCTTTAGGGCTCAGGTTTTTACCCTGCAGGCATTCTCACCTCCCTTTGAGTCGTACGAGGTTAAGAGACTGCACATGCTCTGCCCTGTGAGGGCATTATACATGTAGATTGACAGAACAAGTCAATTCAGGGTGTTGGAACAACTCTTTTTTTGCTTTGGAGGTCATTTCCTGGTTTTGGCCATCTCCAAACAAAGAAATTCACACTGGGTCATTGATGCTATTGCACAAAAGCCATAAAACTAAGAGACTGACAAAATGGCACCCTAAAGTCTGGCATGGCCCGGCTAAATGAGATGAACCACATCTGGCCAATAAAATGAAAAAAGAGACTTGTTCAGAGAACATTCTCCCTGGGAACCCCAGGAAAAGCTAAGATACACTCCTTTTGACCTTCGATATAAACCAATTTACTACACTATAACTAAACTGATCAGGAGATCCCGAGACATCTGATCATTATTTTACATACAGCAGCTAAAAATGAAGTCCCTTTGTTTCTGTCACGGATCCTTCTGACCCACCTACCAATTTCATTCAACCATCTCACTCTCCTGAGTACTAATCACCCACACTTGCCTCCAATCATTGCATCAATCAACCCCTCTATATAAACCTCACTCCCCTTCCATTCTGTGTCTGGTCTCAACTTCGTGTACAGACTCACTTACTTGTATCTCCAGCATTAAATGCCATCACGATTCCTCTCCTCTCCAGCGACTCTTCTACTCCAAAAGTTTCCTCTCCAGCGACTCCAGTGTCCATCTCTTCAAAACAAGCTTCGTTGTTGCAAACCCTCCACCTCAAGGAAAGTCACCATCTCTATCAGCATTAGTCTTCATCACGTAAACTATCACCACTGCAACCCAGTACTGTCATGTCATCACTTACCTGCTGTCTTTGTTTGTGTGTCAATAAATACCTGCTTGGGTTCAAACATCATCCTCGAGTCTGAGTATAAGTTACAGTTTCATTCATTTAGTAACACATGAACACTTAAAAATGAGACATTTCCTGTATCCCATGACTATCATCATTGTTCAAAACTTAGAGACTGAACAGACTGGATCTGAACTGTTGAACTTCGCTTTAGCAGGACAAACTAATGCTTATAACTTAACATGTACAAAATAACTTTTGAAGTGTATACAAGTGTATCTCAGGACATCTCATCTTAATTTTGGAACTTTGACACAAACTTACTTTACTGTCATTTTACCCTGCACATAATTTGCTAAAGTGCCTAGAACTCTCGTTCAAGGTTTAACCTGATAATATATCCTGACAATCATGTTTCTCAAAATGTGTAATGAATTATCTGTGTTAAAACTAAAAAAACTAATTAGTAGGAAGTTGTATCATGCATTATAACTGAATTTCAACTGTAATTTAATAAAAATTTACAAGTGTTTGGTATGTAATCGATTGTCTCTTAAATTCCAGAATGATGGTGTGAAGTATTTTCGGGTTATTTGCAGTTATAGTTTTCTTATGAAATTCATGATTAAAATGTTTTTTTTGTTGTTGTTTTTTTTTTGCGGGAAACTGACAAACCTTGGAACAGGCCATAAATTGATTATCTTGAGGGGAGGACACTTTTTATCATGGGCCCTCAGAAAAGCAGCCTCTGATTGGCTTAGAGCCTCTTTTTCGGGTGTGAACAAACCGGATGGGTTAAAAGACCAGCCTTGACAACCCCCTCGAGTTCTTCTCTTGCTCCGCGCTTCTTCACTTGCTCCGCGCTCTTGCCCTCATGGCTTGCAGCCTCGCCCCGGTGCCCCTCAAGTTCCTTGCAATGTAGAAGTCCAGGAAGGCTCAGAGTAAAGCTCAGAGGAAGCCCTTCTCTGCGCTACGACACACACGTGTCGGGAGTTGCAAGTCTCCCATGCGGAAGGCCACACTTCAAAGCCCCGCCTCATCATCGCAACAGACAACAGACATCCACGATTTTAACAGAGGTCCAAAACATTGACGGAACGAACTTTCTACAAAGAGCCAAAGAACCAAGAAAAATAGGAAACGCAAGTATAACTCCAGACTTTGCTGAAAGTGCCGGTGTTAGACTGAAAGAAGTATCGAATGGGTCTCAAGGCATTGTCTATAGACTCCATAAAGTTCATTTTCTCTGTATAGATAATTTCCCCCACATTCTGTTACAATTCACTCACAACCTGTTTTTCATGTTTGTGTCTATGTGTTAGATTAGTTTTATGTTTAGATTAGCAATAAAGTCTTGTTTGTATTCAATGATAATTTGACTGTGGTATATTTTAATAATCTGGATTATTTCATTATTCTGGATATCTCCCTAATAATCGTCAATTGATTTTTTCAAAGATCCGGCCCTAAAGCTATACCTAAAATATTTGTGATATTATTTTCAATAAGCCATGAGAATAATATTACTCCAATATGTGAATTAATCATAATTCCCACAATAAAGCTAATTCCTTACAATAGAAATTGTGAGCAGATACAATGAGACGTTGTATTACAATTTTAATGTTGGAGAATTTTAATCAGAAAAATAATCTAATTATTTGTCCTTTATCTTTCTTATAATGGTTGTCGAACGTGACTAATTCCATTATAAATTTCCTTACATAATGGCGTAGACATGCGGACAGTTTAATTAAATTCCTAACACACATACTGTTCCTACATTAATGATGGAGGTACGCGGGCACTTTAATCCATACTGTGCACATTTGCATATATTAATGAACCCAAATCATTAGCCATTAAGCAAACATTAAATTAATGTGAAACGGAGAGCTTTGCTTTCACTATCAAAATAGCTTGTATTTTTGTGGGAGTTTGGCACAAACCTCAGCAAACGGCACGCGCATCACAGCACTTCAAAGCAGTTCATCATCACACGCTCTTCAGAAGCTGCTCTGACTGCGGCCTGTTTCATTTGTAGTGCTCAGATAATGACACAGTCATGGTAATCATGGTATTTCTATATTCGCTTTAAAATTCCCTTATTTGGACAGTAAAATGTGAGTGCAATTTAAAGATCACAATAATCGCGGTTAGATAAAATAATCTTGATAAGGTGATTATGTAATGCAGCTGAATGGCAAGCCTCGAGGTACTTATGTCATAACAAAAAGCAAAATGGACTGGTACCTCTTCGCCTTCACATCCGTAGCAACAATCAGTCGAACCACAAAAGGACCCACAAACAAACCATACATAGGCCTCCTCCCGAGGTGGTCTGCGTTCGGTTCGTTTGTGGGACATTTTAGGGGGTTTCTAAGATCATTTGGTTTGTTCACATATACACGTTATATCGCTCTGAGACCATTTGGAGTGCTCAAATGAACTAGGTGTGAAAATGCCCTATGTGGTCTCAGAAGCTAAAAGCAGACTCGATATAAATGTATGGTACCTGAGCAGCCAAGGGTTTAGTCCCCTCACACTAATAATTGTAATGAACGCTAGATGAGGGATGATCGGGCCTGTCCTCCAGTCGCAGCTTTACACAGGTTAATTAGGTAAGATAACATCATCAACCTCTTTCATCCCTACACATGAAATTAATTGGATAAGCTGAGCTGGATTCAGGTGTATATATAATAATGTGAACGACTGAAATGATAATGGAGAAGAAATGTCGGCCGGCCACATCTTAAAAGATGTCTTATTTAGATTTTCTAACAACCTGTCTAATAAGCACATGGACACTAATGGCATACTTTACAGTAATGAATAAGTAAAGTGGAACAATAGTGGCATGGCAGTGAGCATCTGTAGAAAAAGACATCATGGCCAGTTTGATGTGCTTATCATAATATCAAGTAATTAGTCAAGCAAAAATACATGATGAAGTGTGCTTAATAAAGCCATGTAATGTGAAAATGTTTTTAAGGGATCATATCAATCACTTCATGGTTTGAGTCAAGATAGGAAGGCACGTGATTTTTTACAATTATTGTTATTGAAGTGCATTTGATATAATGACACATGTCACAAATATAGGAGCGACCAGGGTTAGTTACTATAAGGTTTTAAAATCAAATGTCTCCATAATTACACTGTTAAAAGTGGTAAAATGCAACTGTTACCTTAAAGATCTGTTGTGTAACCTAACATTTAAATTTTACCTTTGTTGCTGTAACCTAATGTAGTCAGGGTGGTTCAGTCATATTAAATAATATTTTTGACTTGAATAAAACCAGTTCATTTAGATGTTACCACATAGAGCACATTTTCTATACAATGTATAAGACTTGTCGTCCCCCACCCAGTAGTTTGTTTTTGGTTTCAAACACCAAACCCTCTTAAATTAGAATTATCTTATATTTAACATTCTTTGCTATTAAAATTATTTGCTTAGTTTCAAAGCTTAGCCTATAATAAGCTGTTACAAGGTCAACATGAGTTAAATGTACAGGTATCTGTATAACACACACACACACACACACACACACACACACACACACACACACTGAAAATGGTTTGAGAGGCCTGATGTATGAAACACACACTGAAATTATATACACAATATTTCAAATGTCTTGAACCTGTTTTGCCTTCTAGGAAGACACTGTTATCAGTAACAACATGCTCATTTGTGTGTGTTTTTGTTGGAAAACATTTACCATGTTGTGAGTTGTCACATACGGAAGTGCCTTGTGTTTTGCACGCTCATCCCTCACAGCAGATGTGAAGTATGTTTGTAAATTATGGATGAAGAACTTTTGTGTAAATTGTCATACTACATAATGTATGTTTACAAAGCTGCATGACTGCTAACCTTAGACAGGAGCTCATTACAGTTGGTGAGGTTGAGGTAACAAAGGGCTCTTTTGCACATAAAGTCACTTTCTGATCTTTATCAATAATGAAAGATAATTTACAATTGGCCGGATAGGCCATCTGTTTTATACACCTCTCATCTGCCTAATTGACAAACACAAACATTTTCTGTCACATGGTGTACCGACATATCATCAATGGAAGTCATGAGGTAATAGTTATACAGCTGATACAATATTCATGAACCCGCAGCGAGTAAACCAATCCTGGGTTGGCTCATGAATATTAATTAGACAACGAGACCGTACGCTCCCGGAAAGCCACAGAGCAACGTTACATAATTAATATTCATAGAGTAAGCTTTCTCCGTTGAATGACTGTAGTATCGTGAACCGGATACATCAGTGTCGCCATAGCGACAGATGCCTCAGAAACTAAGGACTTTTTCAGGTATCAAAGTGTCTGTGTTTTAAACATTTCAACAACTTTATATTACTTTGTAACAGTTGTATGCGAAGAATTTATTTTTCTTAGATGATGACAGGATAAATTACATGGTTTAAACGGAATATAAACTGAATGAATGTGCTGTTGTATTGGCAACAGGACAGCACAGTGACATCCAATAATTACTTTCTATAACTGAGGTAAGTGTGTGTGTGTGTGTGTTATTGAACATATTATCATAATATTAGAATCTACAGTCCCTAAATGTTTTTCTGAGGATGAAGCAGGGTCACATCAGAGTCTTTTCTTATAACATTTTGCTGGTTTTTAATCATGAATTTATTTGATGCAGAGAGATAACAAAGTGCATAGCCTATATTTTTATGAACTAGTCCTGGATGCTGATTGGTCAGTACAGCCTTCCGGTCCCATGTTTATTATATTAATGCGCAGCACCCATGGAGGCCAACTATTAACATTAGCTACACATCAGGGACCAGCCAATTCATCTTATGCTCCAGAACAGTGGTTCCCAACCCTGTTCCTGGAGGCCCCCCAACACTACACATTTTGGATATCTCCCTAATCAAACACACCTGATTCAACTCATAAGCTCGTTAGTGGAGACTCCAACACCTGAATTGGGTTTGTCAGAAAAGGGAGATATACAAAATGTGCAGTGTTGGAGGGCCTCCAGAAACAGGGTTGGGAACCAATGCACCAGAAAAACCAAGTAGGTGTAGCAGCAGGCCGGAGATCACCAAATGGGGGCATAATCTCCAAAAGAGGGCAGAGTTACTCCAGAATGGGGTGGGGTTACTCCAAAAGGGGGTTGCACCAACTCCAAAAGTCACTTCCACTCACAGTTGGAGGTTGGCATCCGTGAAGCAAACTCCCCTCACTGTCTTCAAAAAACAGCAAAAGGCACATCTTTTTTGCACGCTAATCTCTGTCTTGGATAGTACTTTTCTGATGCAGTTGAGACATTGTAATGCAGCCCTTTTCGTACTACTGTCCTCTTAAGATGAATGGCTTATGTTGTATCCTTCCTCATTTTGAAGGTTGCTTTGGATAAAAGCATCTGCCAAATGAATAAATGTAAATTTTAGGGTTATGGTTAGGGTTAGGGTAGGTGCTCCCTTTATCTTTTCTGGCGGTTTGGAGCTCCCACACTTTTTTGGAGCTCTGCCTGCAGCTATATCCTTTTTAGATAAACTAGTGTTCGCTGCACAGCCATCTTGGAGATTTTAAAACAAGAGTACTTCATTTATAAAGCATGAGTGAACGTACTGATGATATGCTTCTGTGCTCATGAAACACCAAGAGACAACGCAAAGTCATTAAAAATATCTCGGTACGACACCTCTGACCATATTCTCATGTCATTAACCCATCACGTTATAGTTAAGGTGAGTAGATTTTTTTAATGTTACACCTGGACAGGGGAAAGGGTGCCACTATATTCATACATACATACACACATACATGTGAAAGTGTATGTTTTATATTATATTCCGCTTACAACAATTTTAATAAAATGTAAGCCTTTTAAAAATGTGGGGTGACAAATACATTTTAACAAGTACAATTTACATTTCCTTTTATATTACAGACTTGCATGTGAAACCGAGGTGGGAGCAAATCACACATGTGCATTCTGTCATGAAATGAATCAGAAATGAGGACCCAATTGCAGAAATGAGGGAAAATAAATATTTTATCAAATAAAATACAAACAGGGAAAACAAACTCTCACAAGGGAGAAAAACTGAAAAGCAAAAATAAATAAATAAATAAACTTCTAAACTGAAAGACAAAATGACAAACCAGACTGGAGGCTAAGCAAACAAACCACTGACTTAAAAACATGAGACCAAAATCTGCCAAACACAAAAGAAAAGAGAGCACAATATATACAGACTGAGCACATGAGGAACAGGTGAAGACAATCAACATAACGAGGACTAGACTAGAGAGTGAGGCCAGAGGGAATGAGTAGGTGGGGTCGGGACAGCACATGACAAACCACAACACTGACTAAGACACATGCAAATGCACAACACAAACACACAGAAAATAAACAGACAAAGAACATAGCTCAGATTGAGTAGGACCGTGACACATTCTCAAGCAAGTCTCAAGTCCCAAATCAAGTCTCAATTCAGCCTGATTAAATTGAAAATGGCTTGACTAGACTTTGACTTGAGGACCGATGACTCAAGACTGTACTTGACTCTGATGACTTGGCAATGACTTGACATTTTTCGTGTTATGTGCTTTTATGACTAGTAATAAAATAATATTTAAAAATATTATTGCAACAACAGTGAATTGATACAAAAAATTTAAACCACGTGTCATCAGTGTCTGCGCACTTCCTTTACGCTGCACGTACATAGAACTGAAACAGTGTGTGCCAACTACAATGGAGTATAGCAAAGCAGCCCCAAAGTTAATTTCTCTTGGCTATTAAAACTTGGCTATTAAAAAATGGACCATATCCATGAAAAGAGATCCACTGTATGCACAATATGCAATGAATGGATTTCGGACACAACCACAATGACCTAATACTTCATTTGATGCTTAAAAAAAAAAAAAAAAAAAAAAACACACAAGGAAATGTATGTAAGCTAATCTGATCAATAACTGATTGTAAAAAAAAAAAAGAGACATTATTCAATGAAAATGGAGCATGTGGATTTCATCTTTGGAAACACAGAACAAGTGAAGCCAAACTTTTACTTTCATTATAGAGAGCAATCAGTATTACAGTACATATAGTGAGAATGGGTGAACGTTACTCAAACCATATATAATTTTTTACAGTGCTTTAGCCCTTTATAGTGCATACATTTGTGAAAATGGACACCGATAATAATTCTTCATGAAGTAAACATTAGAATCCATCAATATCTCTCTACATTTGTAAAATTTTGGACTAAACTTTGGATGTTGAAGTTATTGTTTGTCATGATTAAAAAATAATTTAATTGTTATAACGTAGTCAATGTAAGCAATACTCGTGAGGCAACCTTTGCATTAGAAGGGATTTTTAAACATAATGAATAGATTCACTTGCATACCTTTCCTTGTTTTTTTAATTTTTATTTATTTATTTTTTTATTTTTTTATGTTGAATGAAGTTTGAGGTCGTTTTGGTTATGTCCGAAATCCAGACATTGCATATTGTGCATGTGGTGGATCTCAGATTTCAGGCAATTAACTACAATATATTATGAGAGTAAATAAAAAGGTCAAACCATATCAATCATTAATTATATTTATGGTATGGAAAATGCCCTTAAATGGTTATCTTACTACTTGAAATCTTCTTAATATTTGAAATCTTTGATCTGTTGAAGCTTGTGTCAATCCAATAACATACAGTATAGCCATAATCAGTGAATCAGTGAAGCTTCAGTCAACTGAATATTTTGTAGCTGCTTCAAAAAACGCTAATCCAGCATGGGTTTTATCCCAGCAAAGTAATACAAATACTTACCTGCTGTTAAATGTTACTGCCCCGACCATAAGCACATTTAGTGAATGGAGCAAAATGACCAAATTGCATTGGTACCTTAAAATAAAATATAATGTTGTTAAGCTAACATAGTTTTATGAGAATTAATGGGAAGCTTATGTTTTGACCAGCAGATGCAGAACACCGAACTGTAGAAACTTGAGTAATGAAGCTTTATCATTTCAAACATCTGTGATAAAGCCCCATTGTTTAGAAAGCTTGAAGTCCTATCACAAATAAAAATAATTAATAGTTTACGATAATCCATAATATTGCAAATATCTACAATGCCAGAATGACTCTAATAAAACGACCTGTAACATAACTCTGATATTGGAATTTGTACCCCCTTTTATTTTATTATTTATTGTATTAGAACAGCAAAATGCATTGTTCAGTTAATTAAATACTTTAATGTAATGCCTAGGTGTCAGAGGGCACACAGCACCATATGATACTGTGATGAAGAGGAGGGCATGGCCGGGCCGAGCCGTGTTGGAGCACGGCCGGCACTGAATCAGCTGATCAGCGGGAGAGCGACATAAAGGGCAGCCGGACACGCCGGTTCGAGAGAGACGCACTTGGCCACGTTGCATATGTGTCTGTGTTTGTTTACATTTATTTTATGTTGAGTTTCTCATTAAAACTTTATGTATACTGTTCAGCCGGATCCCGGCTCCTCCTTGCCCGACCTTGAACTGTTACAGTGGTGCCGAATCCCGGGACGAGGAAAGATGCACCATCAAAGAGTCCTTGCCGCTGACTGAGAATCGCGATGCCGAGGGAGTGCTCGATCTGGTGGTGCTGGAGCTCTGCGTCAACTGGCAACCGAAAGGGACAGAAATGTTCCCTGTCTGTCACTCACTCGACGTTGTGTCGATGTAGTGATGCTAGGGGTTCGATCTTGAGAGCCCCAATCACCTTTGCTTAAAATAGATAAGGCCAATGAAAATTGGTGAGTGGAATAAAAGGAGATGGCATGCATCACTCATTCAGATTTTTTCTTCGGATCTGAATGCATGTGTGTTCATCCTCTCACTCTTTGCTATGCTACTGGATTCTTACGGTGCATATCAGCAGTCACACTCACACGGTTGAGTGCTGTTTTTCCCCTGGGCGCTTCGGCAGCCTGAGTCTGCAGGTGCTAAAAGAATATATTAGAAAGAGTATATTTCCTTCTAAAAGAGCTCATGCAAACGTTTGCCATCTTTTTAAAGATGTAGGGCTTTACTGGTTGTTTAGATCAGTGTTACTATCAGAAATAATTAATAATTATTTCTTTAGTTATTAATTAATATTCAAATTAAATAAAAGAATATAACTCATTAAAAACCTCATTTAGTGTAAATGTAGTGCGCTACGTTCAGGAGCGGGTTTGGTTATTAGCAATAATTTGTCTTCTGAATACATGAGGCCCAACATTCCCACCTTTGGTCTGAAGAGTTGGATGTTGTCCAGCATCTTTAAAGCAACTGGAGGGCCGAACAGTTCTTGTCGGTTCACAGTAACCTGTGGGTTACACCATCCATGTATCCAGGACATGTGTTCACAGTCCATACAGTTCATTAGAGTTCACAGAGGCTTTATCATCTGGACAGAGATTGAGGCACATCTGGGCATAGAACTTCTAGCTAAATCTAAAACTACATTCATCACACATAAACATTTCAAGTTATTGGTAGGCACAGCATTAACCATAACACAATCCTTTGTTGTTCTTTGGTCATAACACAAAATCAAAGTAGGACCTGACAATGGTTACTAGGACCAAAATGTTAGAGGAAAGGATAGGAGGGTTAAAGGCTAAAAGGCTTGCCCTTGGAAATGATTAGGGTTAACCTGTGGGATGGGCTCAGACTGGTGTGTAAAACACGGCTATACGAGAAGGGAGGCCAGTCTGGCCTGTAAGTGTTGAATGTACCTGTACATGGCGTGTGCAATAATTGCCGTGATGTTCCAACCACTAAGGAGGAGCCAGAGGGAAACCAAACTGATAGGGTGTTCTTGGTAAGAAAACGATCTGCTTATGTGACTAGGAAATATAGTGGTCAAGCCAGTCGGTTTGAGACTGAACTTCACTAATTTCGTCCCTTCAGCCTGAAGCTGCTGTTGAAGGGTGTCATCAATGGTGAGGTTGTGACCTCTTAATGCGTCCATGATCTCAATTTCTGCGTCATGTTTGTTGACATTGAGATGGATGACAATATCGTCAATGTGCACGGTGGCTCCTTGGGGAACCATTAAGAACACCGTTTGGTTTGGTAGCCTTAGTTTAGTGGCTGTATAATGGCGGTCATATGACATTGGGACTTCGGTGGCTGGTGTGTTAACGAGCCAGCAATTGCCTGCTCGCTCTACCCTTGTCTCTGTTCCTTCATCTTTGATGGACATGCTACCTTGACATTTGTTCAGGTAATTCGGCTCTTAGGCCGCAGTGGTAGTTAGTCGCCTCTCTAACAAAGGGTTGTATTTGGACAAACCCATTGAATGTCCTTTGTCTTGGTACACATATTTAGGTTTGGGATAAGGTAGAGCGAGGGGTCCTCATCATGGTAGGCGAGTGTTGGTGGTGTTTTGAGGTGAATGTGTGCATTACCTCTCTGAAAACCAACATTAAATACGGACTTTAGTCTGTATATATTCTGGCTTTTTATGATGGATAAATCCTATTTCGAGGTTCAGAGGATTTACATGGATTGGAATTTCATTGCCAAAACTATATGCCAGGTGTATCTTTGAAGGTTGCACAATGGAGATAGTAGATCTAAGGATTTGTTCGAAAAGGTCTAGGGAGACCAGGTAAGCTGGAATCCTTCCACCACTCAGACTGAGGAGCTAATTTCCTGCATTAGATCTCTAACGATATGCACATAAGTTGTCTTCTCTGACAAAGTCCCTAAAGCATGCAAAGTGTTATTGATAAGAGCGGAGTGCAAATTTACAGTGACTATAGTACCCTGAAGGGTTTTACCCAGGCCCTGTAATTGTTCTTGTTGGGAGTCGTCGTCTCTGCTGGATTTTTGGATGATGGCGACTTGTCCATCTGAAGGTGGCGAACTGTTTTCTGGACTAAGTGGACATGTGTCCACGACGGCAGTCAATGAGTGGAGCCAACTGGTTCAGTAGGTCTTGGCCAACTAACAGTGGTTCCGTATTAATGGGACATATGTAAACAGGGTGTACTAGTGTCATCCCTTGAAAGGTAATGTCAATCCACACCCATTTTGTGATAGACAACATATCTTGCATGTAGCTTGTGATTCTTATGCTGCAGTTCTGTCTGTAACAGTTTGCCATGGGAGAGCTTTGCTCTAGCCACCTCTGCGAAGGTGTTGGAACCCATTAAACCTATTTCGGAACCAGTGTCGAGTAGTGCATGGGAGCTGATGCACCCATGTGTCAGGTGTTGCTCTTATGGAACAGATCACCCAAGAAGGTCAGAAAAGGAGGGTGTGGCGTGTTAGGAGTGACTATTTTGGGGAGCAACTTGGACCCTGTTCCCCTTTCCCCAACCTACAAAGTAAACTTTGCCGTTAACGGGAGGGAGTACATCGTCTAGTCATACTGACGAGGTTTGAGTGCCGTGTTCCTTTGAGGAGTTCGGCGGACCTGGTGAACAACGGAGCACGTCAAGCTTCATTACTAACTCAGTCAAGCATCTCCTTATATCCTCCATTTCCTTTCTCAAATCTTGTTCTCTGAGGGGGTTTGAAACCTTGTCTACCCACTCACCTTCTTGTTTGGGTTTTCGTTCAAACCGCGACTTTCCTTTTGGCCGGCGCACTTTTTGTCATTTAGGCCTGCCGTGACCCTGGGTTTGTGTCTGGTCACCAACCTCCTGGTTCTGTTGCCTACCCTGCTGGCAGGGTGATTGGTGCCTCTGGGGTCCTGTTCTAGCATTCACCTTAACACGAGGCATTTCGTTGCCTTCAAGCACTAGGTCTGCATATTCTGAGGCTTGGATCCCCAGGACTCTGGCGTCGCCTTCATGCCCTCGGGCAGAGCGCACGCATGTCTCCCATACCAGTTGTGCGTACCTTCTGATTTCCTGCATGGTGGGGTTGCCCGTTCTGCAGTGCATCATGACGTCATATCGCACGCACTCGTGGAGGTTGTGAAGGAAAAGAGACTTGAAAGCTTGTTCCTCCTCCAGACCTGGTTCGTTACTTACTTGGAAGTACACGGTTCTCAGGCATCTGTAATACTCACGCGGAGGCTCGTGCCTCTTCTGGGTGATGGTGAATGCACCTATGGTAGCGGAGGCTTTGTCGGTATACAGCGAATACTTCTTGCATAGGGCTTTACACAGAGCTGAGTAGCGGTTTCGGGTACCAGTCGGTAGCGTTTCCATGAACACATGGACACTCCTTACCGTGGTCTTCCATATGAGCTTGAGTTTTTCACGCGACGAAGCATAAGGCAAGTCAACCAGACAGTGCTCAATTTCTCTGAGATATTTGTTGATGTTTCAATCTCGATTACTTGAGTCAAAGCACTCTGTGTCCCCTGCGAGGGACTCAAGTTGTCGAGTGCACAAGCCTTGGTGTCGGTATGACCACGGGTCGTCCGAGTCATCCAAAACACCATAGTCACGCGGATCACTATAGCAATGAGGACGACTTCCTCCCCTTCGTGGTGGGAAGGAGTCCAATTGACATGTGGGGGTGGACCACGGGTTACGTACATCTCCCTGGCTAATGGGATCTTCGAGCCGCTTACACTAATCTGGGCTTGGAAGTAGTTTTCCCCCCTCCGTGGTGTGGAATCAGTCGGTTTGAAACGCACGGTGGCATGACTGAAAACTGACTGGGGGGGTCAACTGTAAGGAGGGGCACCTGCATCCAACCAGCAGGCCGCTGGAGGAGCTTGAAAGGTGTCTTGGAGGACGAAGACAGAGACTGTACCACCAGGGGCAGCTCGGCTCCTAGCGTGTGTCCCTGGGTTTCTCAGGGGCACATTTCTACGCGTAGCGCTAAAGAGGGGGCCCTCTTCTATGTCAGATGTTGTGCTGTCCGTTTCAGCTGCACTTACCTGATCTGACTCTACTCGCTGCCTGCACAGGGTTTCGTTTTCCTCCTGCATCAGGGGATTATCTTCCTGTGCCTGGACTTTCTCAGCTTCTGTGCACCTAACTTCTTGGTGCAGGCTGAGATTTTCCCTCTGCACCGCTTGGTAGCTAGGCGAGCTGGGCCTGGTGCTCTGCGGTTTGCAGTTGGGTTTTGCGGTGATGAAGAAGGAACATTTGGCCCACTAGGTCCGGGATTGTGATCTTTGGCTACCCGACTGGGTTGTTGACATAATCAACTAGTTCCTGCAATGCTTCATCACAACGACTAATATTGTAGCCGTTAAGGTTATCTCTCTCCTCTACGGAGAGACGGAGGACAGCAGCAACCACATCTTGCAGTGCTAGGTCGACTGATCTCTGTGGAGCTTCAGCTCCAGTCACGTGGGGTGACTGGTGACTCATTTTACTGGGGCAGTAAAAATTCTTGCGACACAGTGGCTCTGATAGCTTGTTGTGTTACAGTTTCTATAATGCTGACACGAACACACAGGTGAGAGGCTTCGACCTGTGGCTTACGGGCTATTGTTATGTAATGTGTGAATTTCACTGCGTTCTCTCCTTGGTGGACGTCAATGAGGTGACTTGGCACCTCTCTGTAACATCTAGGTGAAAGCGTTAGAAGTTAAATAACAACAACAGCAGGTTTTAAGCAGACTTAAAAACTATCATAACTTACCAACCCCTAATTCACTCTTAAGAGCACTTTCACACCACACTGGCTTATGCTTGGCAAGTCGTGAGATAAGTCAATTGTCAAACAGAACCAAACTTTGAAGTAATGATTCAAGTTATTACTTTGGATTCTTATGCATACACACTGTGACAAACTGGCACATAGGATGTCTCACAAGGGGCACCAATTATTATGTAGGGCTTTACTGGTTGTTTAGATCAGTGTTAACTGATCACATGAGAGGAAGGTAGGTGTGTGTGTGTGTGTGTGTGTGTGTGTGTGTGTGTGTGTGTGTGTGTGTGTGAATGTGTGTGTGTGTGTAAGGTGTGACGCGCACAAAATGGTGGACGTGACTCATGAAATCTGCCTCGAGTGTCTGGGGTGCCAGCACACCGAGGCGGCTTTCGTGGAAGGATTATGTTCTCATTGTGAGAACATGCCCATGAGAACATTGCGTTCGCGGCTCACTTCCTTCTTCATGAAGCAAGGAGCCACTGCAGCTGCTCCCCACCCGGTCCGTCCTGGGCTGACGCTCACCCGGCCGGGTCGGCAAACACCGCGGGCGATCTGGATGTGGACATGGGAGCGTTTCCATCAGCTCAGCCACTGAGGACCTCCCATCCCCCAGCATGCTCGTTCTGTCCGGACGAGCTGTCGAGCGATGCAGGCGGTCTGCATCAGGGCGGGTTTAATGTGTCATTGGCAGCTCGTGACGAGGATGAGCTTTTGTTCGCGGCATCGGTGGGTGGGCTTCTGCTATCGGAAGCGGATGAATCCTCTGAGCTCCCGTCCACGGTGGAAGAGCACAGGATGAGTTGGACGCTGAGATGGCAGCTGTGCTTGCCTGGATGGCTGCGAACATCGGGCTGAAGTGGAACCCACCACACTGCCCTGAGCATTTGCGGCTGGATGATTGGTTTCTGGGCCCCACCCCAGTGCCTTTCTTCCCGGAAGTGCACGAGGAGCTAACGAAGTCATGGAAGACACCTTTTACTGCCCGTACACGCTTTGCGGGCTTGTCCACTCTGACTACCCTCGATGGTGGAGCGGCTAAGGGATATGTCGAGCTTCCCCAGGTAGAGCACGCCGTAGCGGTGCATTTATGCCCGCAAGGGGCAGCCACCTGGTGCGGCCGACCAAGGCTCCCTTCCAAGGCCTGTAAGTTCTCTTCCTCTTTAATGACAAAGGCTTACAAGGCCGCAGGTCAGGCCATTTCCGCCCTGCACACCATGGCCATCCTGCAGGTCCACCAAGCCAAGGCGCTAAAAGACCTGCACGAGGGTAGGACCGACCCAGGGCTGATGCAGGAACTGCACACTGTGACCGACCTTGCCTTATGTGCGACGAAGGTCACGCCGCGCGCCCTGGGGTGGATGATGTCCACGCTTGTGGTCCAAGAGTGGCAACCTTGCAGAGATTCGTGACTCCGAGAAAGTCCACTTTCTTGATGCACCCATCTCCCAGGTGGGGCTTTTTGGTGACACCGTCGAGGATTTCGCCCATCAGTTCTCGATGGTGAGAAAGCAGACCGAGGCAATTAAACACATCCTGCCTTGGCACGACCTGGCAAGGTCAGGCCACCGAGGTCCCAGACCCCGTATGCTTCTCGCCAGAGCCGTTCCCCTGCGGTGCCAGCCCCGGCTCCTGTACCATCGGAGCCCGCAAGCTGACCTCAGAGAAAAGATCCTCCCATGGGAAGTCGGCTCCACCTGCCTGTCAGTTGGCCCCCCAAGAACCCCAGATGGGCTTTGAGGCGGTCCTGACATGGCCCACCCAGGGATTAGGCGACCGCTCCTGACCAGTCTGGCCCGGGACATCTCTCCAGCCCTACCATCGCCCACATGGTCAATAAAAGAGCAGTTTCCTCATTCCCTGGGCCAGCGCACTCGCAATGGCCAGGCACTGGAAGTCTTTCCGGTCAGTCAGGCGAATACGAGTACTTCCGTTCCCTCATTCTCTGTCGAGAGATAGCCGGTGAACAGGTAAGTGTGCTGGTCTCTGGGGCCGCTTGCCTGCCCCAGTCACCAGCCACCTTTGCGGGCTTGCGGAGCAGCACGTCCCCCCTGGGCTGTCTTGCAGGTGGGGCGCCTGCTCTGCCTTGTCGTGAACCACCCTGCCCGGGCAATGTAAGTCCAGTTGTCCCCCTGGTGCCGCTGTCACAGAGGCTGGTGGCCTGGTTAGAGCTCTCCAGCCCCTCACGGTGGCTCATCAGGACGATTCGCCTCGGCTACGCGATCCAGTTCGCCAGACGCCCGCCCCGGTTTAGTGGCATCCTCTCCACTACAGTGCAGGGCGAGGGTGCCTCCGTCTTTCGGGCGGAAGTTGCCACCCTTCTGGCAAAGGGAGCAATAGAGTCCGTCCCCGTAGCTGAGTTGCGAAGGGCTTCTACAGCCCTTATTTTATCGTGCCCAAGAGAGGGGGAGGGTTGTGCCCAATCTTGGACCTGCATGCCCTGAACAAGGCCTTACACAGGCTTCCATTCAGGATGTTAGTGCAGAAGCGCATCCTAGCGTCAGTACAACATCTTACACAGTCTTCCGTTCAGGATGTTAAAGCAGAAGCGCATCCTAGCATCAGTACGACATCAGGATTGGCTCGCAGCCATCAACCTGAAGGATGCGTACTTTCACGTATCGATCCTTCCTCGACATAGACCCTTTCTTCGGTTTGCGTTCGAGGGATGAGCATACCAGTACAAGGTCCTCCCCTTTGGTCTGTCCCTGTCCCCTCACGTCTTTACCAAGGTCGCAGAGGCTGCCCTGGCCCCACTAAGGGAGAAGGGCATACGCATTCTCAATTATCTCGATGACTGGCTAATCCTAGCTCACTCGCGAGATCTATTGTGTGCACACAGGAATCTTGTGCTTCAGCACCTTGACCGACTCGGGCTTCAGGTCAACTGGGAGAAGAGCAAGCTCTCCCCTGTGCAGAGCA
This sequence comes from Myxocyprinus asiaticus, assembly GCF_019703515.2. Classification (NCBI taxonomy): domain Eukaryota; kingdom Metazoa; phylum Chordata; class Actinopteri; order Cypriniformes; family Catostomidae; genus Myxocyprinus; species Myxocyprinus asiaticus. Next base: position 36,720,323 of record NC_059384.1, on the reverse strand, counting down.
TCTCTTTTCTCGGTATGGAGTTGGACTCGGTCGCTCTCAGGGCACGTCTTAAGACCGAACGTGCTCAGTCAGTGAAGACCTTCAGGCAGAAGGTAACGATGCCAGTGAAACAATTTCAGAGGCTCCTGGGGCATATGGCATCCTCGGCGGCGGTTCTCCCCCTCGGGTTGATGCATATGAGACTGCTTCAGCACTGGCTACAGACTCGAGTCCCGAGGTGAGCATGGCGCCACGGCACCCGGTGCGATCACTCAGGCCAGGGCCCCCTCTACGAGGTGGCTGTATGCCTTGAAGTGGCGTCTTTTCGCTAACTGGTGTTCTTCCCGTGGGGAAGACCCACAGAGATGCGCCGTCGGGTCTGTGCTGTCTTTTCTTCAGGAAGGGCTAGAAAGACGGCCGTCTCCCTCTACCCTGAAAGTGTACATGGCTGCCATAGCAGCTCAGTATGATACACTGGACAGCAGTCCCTCACAACAGCGCGATCAGATCAACAGGTTCCTCAAAGGCGCGAGGAGATTAAATCCTCCTAGACCGCACCTGATCCCCTCTTGGAATCTCTCTGTGGTCCTACCTGCCCTACAGAGAGCCCCGTTTGAGCCCCTGGAGTAGGCCGAGCTCAGCATTCTGTCTCTGAAGACGGCCCTCCTGGTGGTGCTCACTTCCATCAAGAGGGTGGGGGACCTGCAGGCACTCTCTGTTACCAGTGAATACCTGGAGTTCTGGCCTGCACACTCTCACGTGATCTTGAGACCCCAGCCCAGTTACTTGCCCAAAGTTCCCACCACTCCTTTTCGGGACCAGGCGGTGAACCTGCAAGCACTCCCTTCAGAGGAGGAAGACCCGGCCTTGTCGTTGCTGTGTCCAGTTTGTGCCCTGCACATCTATTTGGACCGCAATCAGAGTTTTAGACGCTCGGAGCAGCTCTTTGTCTGTTTTGGAGGACAGCAGAAGGGGAAAGCTGTCTCCAAGCAGAGGTTGGCCCATTGTATTGTGGATGCCATTTCTCTCGCATACCAGTCTCAGGACTTGCTGTGCCCCTTGGGGGTCCGGGCGCACTCCACTAGAGGTGTTGCATCCTCCTGGGCACTGGCAAGGGGGGCCTCTCTAGCAGACATATGCAGAGCTGCTGGTTGGGCTACGCCCAATACATTTGTGAGGTTTTATAAGCTACGCATAGACCCAGTTTCGACCCGAGTGTTACGCGGTAACAGCAGGTAGACCGGGCGGCCGGTTGGGTGTACCGCTTGCATTGTGCCTTTCCCCTTTTTCAAAGGTGATAATGTGTGCTTTTTGTCCACAACAGTTCCCCGTGAACTCCGGACGCCTCTTTTATTCTTTAGCACTGTCCGGTGACGAACTTGGCGGAGGAGTAATGCCACCAGGCCCAGTACTCGTGGTATTCCCCATTTCAGGTGAGCCTTGTGCTTGTGTTCAGTGCTCCATGCATGGTGATTCCCATTTGGTAATCCCGTTTGATGAGTTTCCACTGTTCAGTTTCCCCCTTAGGTGAAACTTGTGTTTCCCCTCATCAGAGCTTTCTCTGTCTCAGCCACTGTGCTGCATACCCTCTCTGTAGATAGGGTCCTCCTGTGGTATCATTCCATGTGTGTACTTCCCCATTGGTAAGTCCATGTGAGGCATGCTCCACATGTTAACCTCCCTCCGGCAGGATGTGGACTCCGTAGTGCTCTCCTTCCTGGAGAGGGAAGAGCATTTCCCAGTGCTATTCTAGAAAGTGCTCGGCGGGAGATTGTTTAACAGCAAATTAAGAAAGGCACTGCTGGTAGCCTACTTGGGTAAGTGCCTTCTCCCCCCTTAACTGGACTAGGGAGACGCCTTAACTAACTCGCTGGAAGGTCACGACATGGTTGAGCGCTCGCTGCGAGGCATGCAGCAGCTTTCCCGTGTCCACTCTTCCGTGCCTCTTGACATGGTTCAGCGCTTGCGACGTTTCCTATAGGAACCCCTAGTGTCACTACATCGACACAACGTCGAGTGAGTGACAGACAGGGAATGTCTTGGTTACTGATGTAACCTCTGTTCCCTGATGGAGGGAATGAGACGTTGTGTCCCTCCTGTTGCAGCGCTGAACCGGCTGCTGACATGGCCGGGACTCTCTATCGGCTCCTCAGCATAAATCTGAATGAGTGATGCATGCCATCTCCTTTTATACCCGTATGTCTGGGGCGGAGAGTGGCATGCAAATTCCACTCGGCAATTTTCATTGGCCTTTTCTATTTTAAGCAAAGGGGATTGGGGCTCTCAAGATCGAACCCCTAGTGTCACTACATCGACACAACGTCTTGTTCCCTCCATCAGTGAACAGAGGTTACATCAGTTACCAAGATGATTAGTTCACCTCTCGAGTCTTCTGGTCCGAGTTGTTCGTTCTTTTGTCACATGACAGCCGTATACACTATGCATTGCTCACACAGGAAACAGAAATGATTAGTTCACCTCTCGAGTCTTCTGGTCCGAGTCATTCGTTCTTTTGTCACATGACAGCTGTATACACTATGCATTGCTCACACAGGAAACAGAAATGATTAGTTCACCTCTCGAGTCTTCTGGTCCGAGTCGTTTGTTCTTTTGTCACGTGACAGCCGTATACGCTATGCAGTGACAAAAGAACGAACCACTCCGACAAGAAGATTCCAGAGGTGAACTAATCTTTCTGTTTCTCATAATTTGTCCTTGGCTGCATTATCAGTTTTTCCTTATTGGGACTATAATCAAAGTTTGCGTAAGTAGACGTGTTGGGGGGATTTGGCTATTGAAAATGTAACATTTTAATTTAATTCTGCTCAAATGAACGAAATGAACTAAATGACTTGAATAAAGATTAGTTCATTTTGCTGAACGAGACTCAAAGTTTCAAGTCAGTAAAATGATCCTATCTTCCCATCACTAAGGACCTGTCTCTGTTTGAAATTTCATGTCAACTACACATTTTAAAACACATTATTAATAAGTTGAAACCTAAAAAATTAAGCAGAATTACACGTATAAGAAATAAATGTTTATATAGTAAAAGTGCAGTGTGTCATAGCTGTCTGAATGTGATCTGCCAGGTCCAATTTACCTCCATGTGTGTTGGAAAAACAAACATTTACAGTGACAGCAAAACACCTCACTAGCATTTTAAAGGGGTGGTGTAGACTCACACCATCAACTCTTGGTGAAAAATACTTTCTGTGCTCCCACACTTAATCCATTTTGATTGACTTGTCTCAGTAGCTTCAATACAAACGTCCTGGTTACTTGCATAACCTCCTTCCTGGAGAGGGAAGAGCACTTCCCAGTGCTATTCTAGAAAGTGCTCGGCGGGAGATTGTTTAACAGCAAATTAAGAAAGGCACTGCTGGTAGCCTACTTGGGTAAGTGCCTTCTCCCCCCTTAACGGGACTAGGGAGACGCCTTAACTAACTCGCTGGAAGGTAACGACATGGTTGAGCGCTCGCTGCGAGGCATGCAGCAGCTTTCCCATGTCCACTCTTCCGTGCCTCTTGACATGGTTCAGTGCTTGCGGCATTTCCTATAGGAACCCCTAGTGCCACTACATCGACACAACATCGAGTGAGTGACAGGCAGGGAACGTCTTGGTTACTGATGTAACCTCTGTTCCCTGATGGAGGGAATGAGACGTTGTGTCCCTCCTGTTGCAGCGCTGAACCGGCCGCTGACGTGGCCGGGACTCTCTATCGGCTCCTCAGCATAAATCTGAATGAGTGATGCACGCCATCTCCTTTTATACCCATATGTCCGGGGCGGAGAGTGGCATGCAAATTCCACTCGCCAATTTTCATTGGCCTTTTCTATTTTAAGCAAAGGTGATTGGGGCTCTCAAGATCGAACCCCTAGTGTCACTACATCGACACAACGTCTCATTCCCTCCATCAGTGAACAGAGGTTACATCAGTTACCAAGACGATTAGTTCACCTCTCGAGTCTTCTGGTCCGAGTCGTTCGTTCTTTTGTCACATGACAGCCGTATACACTATGCATTGCTCACACAGGAAACAGAAATGATTAGTTCACCTCTCGAGTCTTCTGGTCTGAGTCTTTCGTTCTTTTGTCACATGACAGCTGTATACACTATGCATTGCTCACACAGGAAACAGAAATGATTAGTTCACCTCTCGAGTCTTCTGGTCCGAGTCATTTGTTCTTTTGTCATGTGACAGCCGTATACGCTATGCAGTGACAAAAGAACGAACCACTCCGACAAGAAGATTCCAGAGGTGAACTAATCTTTCTGTTTCTCATAATTTCTCCTTGGCTACATTATCAGTTTATCCTTATTGGGACTATAATCAAAGTTTGCGTAAGTAGACGTGTTGGGGGGGATTTGGCTATTGAAAATGTAACATTTTAATTTAATTCTGCTCAAATGAACGAAATGAACTAAATGACTTGAATAAAGATTCGTTCATTTTGCTGAACGAGACTCAAAGTTTCAAGTCAGTAAAATGATCCTATCTTCCCATCACTAAGGACCTGTCTCTGTTTGAAATTTCATGTCAACTACACATTTTAAAACACATTATTAATAAGTTGAAACCTAAAAAATTAAGCAGAATTACACATATAAGAAATAAATGTTTATATAGTAAAAGTGCAGTGTGTCATAGCTGTCTGAATGTGATCTGCCAGGTCCAATTTACCTCCATGTGTGTTGGAAAAACAAACATTTACAGTGACAGCAAAACACCTCACTAGCATTTTAAAGGGGTGGTGTAGACAAAATACTTTCTGTGCTCCCACACGTAATCCATTTTGATTGACTTGTCTCAGTAGCTTCAATACAAACGTCCTGGTTACTTGCATAACCTCCGTTCCCTGATGGAGGGAACAAGACGTTGTGTCGATGTTTTGACACTAGGGGTCACTCTTGGGAGCCCGAGACACCTCTGGTCTTTGATAAAAGGCCAATGAAAATTTGCATACCACTCCCCCGGACATACGGGTATAAAAGGAGCTGGTATGAAACCACTCATTCAGGTTTTATGCTGAGGTCCTGGCCATTTCAGTGGGTAGTTCAGCATTGTGGCAGGAGGGATACAATGTCTCATTCCCTAGTACAGGGCTTTAGTTAGCACATGTACTGGGCCGGCAGCGAGTCTCTCTGAAAACTTGACTGCCACAGGGCTCGGAGGAAGTCAACCAGGGAACACAGTTTGTGAACACTACTGGGAGTTAATGGTGCATTTCTTCAGCTCAGGGGAGGTGAAAGGCACTATGTGCAAGCAATACACCCGGCTGGCTGTCCAGGACTTACCTACTTGTGCGTGCCACTACACGGGACGAAACCGGTTCCACCCAGAGGTTGTAGAACCTTGCAAAGGTGTTGGGTGTTGCCCAGCCTGCTGCTCTGCAAATATCTGTTAGAGAGGTGCCCCTGGCCAAGGCCCAGGAGGCCGCTACACCCCTGGTAGAATGGGCTCGTAGACCTACCAGGGACGGCATGTCCTGGGCGTGATATGCCATAATTATGGCGTCAATGAGCCAGTGGGTGATCCTCTGCTTGGATCTGCAAGGGCTGAAGAGGCGGTGACAGATTGGCGTGATGACCACATGATGTGTCCCACGGCGCCATGCCCATCTCGGGACTCGAGTCTGAAGCCAGTGCTGAAGTGGTGAAGGGGGATGCCCTTGGCAACAGGCAGATGGGGTGTGGGATCTTGAGCTGCGCCGGGGCAGAATGTGCCAGATAACCTCCGTCTGCTGCTTCACCACTGAGAACTGCTGGGCAAAGTCTTCAGTGTCGCCGGACTGGCCAACTTGGGAAATGGGGGCAGCAAGGAACCGTGCCTTGTCGGCCTCTCCCATCTCGACCAGGTTGAGCCAAAGGTGGCGCTCCTGGACCACCAAGGTGGACATCGCCTGCCCGAGAGACCGCGCCGTGACCTTCGTTGCCCGGAGAGTGAGGTCGGTCGCCGAGCGCAGTTCCTGCATCAATCCTGGGGCAGAACTACCCTCGTGCAGTTCCTTTAGCACCTTGGCTTGGTGGACTTGCAGGAGAGCCATGGCTTGCAGGGCGGAGGCGGCTTGTCCAGCGGCACCGTAGGCCTTGGCCATCAGAGACTACGTAAACCTACAGGCCTTGGACGGGAGCTTTGAGCGCCTGCGCCAGGTGGCGGCGCTCTGGGGGCATAGGTGCACCGCAAGTGCCTTATCCACCGGGGGGATTGCCGAATAGCCCTTGGCCTCCCCACTATCGAGGGTAGTGAGGGTGGGGAAGCTGAAAGATCAGGACGGGGCAGTAAAAAATGCCTCCCATGACCTTGTCAGCTCTTCATGCACTTCTGGGAAGAAAGGAACGGGGGCGGGGCATAGCTGTGACTGGCTGCCCAGGAAAGCATGTCATCATTTCCGTGTCAGCCTGTGACTGGGCGACCGCACCCAAAGGGAGGAGCTCAGCTGAGGCTTCCGCGTCTGACTGGACGAGCCCGCTCTCCGATGCTGCGCTCGAGAGCTCATCACCTTCGCGGGTTCCGAATAAGAGGTTGAACTCGCAGTGAGACGAGCCGGCGGACTCATCCGGAAGCCCGATCGGGGCAGACGAGCGTGCTGGGGAATGGGAGGTCCGTAGGGGGGATACCCGGCAGAGGTGGTCCCATTGGGGTCCCCAAATCGCCCCCAGTGCTAGCCACGCTGGCCTCATACCCGTGGGTAGAAGGAGCCTTTGGGGTGGCTTGCATTCTTACGAAGGTAAGCCGCGACCGCATCGTTGCCATGGACATGTTCACGCAATGAGAACATGACCCATCCACAAGCGCTGTCTCCGCGTGAGCAGTGCCCAGACACGAAAGACAGTGATCGTGACCGTCAGAAGGCGAGCGATAATGAGCGCAACCAGGAATAACACAAATTGAAAGGCATCTTTAAAAAGACGTTCCGTGTGTGCCGCTCTTTTAGAGATATATACTCTTTTAGAGAAATATACTCTTTTAGAGAAATGTACTCTTTTAGAGAAATGTACTCTTTTATTTCTGCTGAAGTGCCCAGGGGCATTCTCTGCAGTGCACCAGTGCAGAGGGGTGAGAAGCCGCTGAAATGCACCGTCAGATCCAGCAGAGGTGAATGAAAAGTCGTGGGAATTCAGCTCAGTGAGCATGACCGTTCAGCTTCGAAGAGAAAATCTGAATGAGTGGTTGCATACCAGCTCCTTTTATACCTATATGTCCGGGGGAGTGGTATGCAAATACCACTCGCCAATATTCATTGGCCTTTTATCAAAGACCAGAGGTGTCTCGGGCTCCCAGGAGTGACCCCTAGTGTCACTACATCGACACAACGTCGAGTGAGTGACAGATAGGGAACAGGAAGTTAGATGACAAAATCCTGAAGAGTGGAGCGCTGAAAAGGGGTGGGGCTGAATAAGGTGAATATCATCTAGCGGAAAGATTAACTTGCTTAATAAATATTGTTATAAATATTTGTATCCATAATATTCTAAATTTTATTTTTATTTTTTTATGTTGCACCTTTTCTAAAAGCAATAAGGCACCCTAATGTCACTCCAAATGCATGACTTTCTTACTTCAGTGGATGAATGAACCTTGTAGTGAACTATTCGTTTAAGGTGATTCCATATTGTGAATATATTCTGCTGTGTGTTGTGCCTAACAACATCATTTTGCCTTGAATATACACAAAATATAACATGACCTTTCATACCTTATTGCTTAAATGCGTATGCTTATGTACTCATTGATGGTCATTTTCACTCATTGTCAGACGTTTGTGTTGTTGAAAAGCTGCTGGCACGCAAAATATTTGAAAGCAACATTTGGCAGATAGAAACTAACAGCTTTTAGTACCAATTGTCTGGCCTTTTTGATGTACTGCATTTTATAGCCCCTATAAAATATTCATCCTCCCTAACTTATTAGTTACTGAGAAAATAAATCACCAAATGAGAGACATTGGTTTGAAAAATCATCTGTAATCCAATAAGATGCACATGTGGAGGAGCCGCAGAGGCCTAGTGCTTTATAAGAGAGAATCATGTGTGCTGTGAGTGTCTGGCCGACTTACAGGATGAATTGAAGCACAAAGACAGACACACAGTGGGAGGGACAGTGAGCCAATGGTGTTTCTCCATTGCCGATTATTTATTTCAGTGTGTCTGAGATGCAGTGGATATCCTGTACCCTTTGCGTTTGCAGAATGCAAATAGTTTTTTTTCTGCGTTATTGCAAGAAATGTAATTTGAAACAATTACCAAAAGACTGGTTACTACACACATTTCTCCCCATATATACAAAGTTCAGATTCAATAGCTTAACATGTTTTACAATGGCACCCGGTGGAGCGGCGTTAAGTATGAAAAAGTGTAGAGTTTCACTGTAAGCCACATTGTTCGGGATAATCTTTCACATTTTGCCTGGGGTTTGTTTTGTTATTTCTGCAGAAAGTTGTGCAGGCCATGTGAATTACCATGAACAGTGCAGATAGAAATACTAAACAGACCGTATCTGATATAAGTAAATAAACAGGACTTAAACAATAATGGGAAATCATTTGTTACCTTTAATAATACAGTTTTCTTATATTGCCACTCATCTAGGTGCATTGCAAATATATTAGCTGTGTAAACATATAACCCTGTATGGCAAGAAAAATTAACATGACAATAAACAATTCTCAAATTTTTATAGCTCCCAACCTGTATGCTGATTGGTCAACACAGGGTTTCAGTCATGCTTCATGATATAATACAGTAGGAAGAACTATGACAAACAATACTTTCACTATGGCATCATTTTTATATCACCAGAACTTGAATTTGAAAAAGCCTCCGAATTCATGATCTTGAGTGTAATTTGATGTTATCGAAAAAGTTTGCTGTTAATTTTAAATATTTGAAAACATTTTGTGTGAATACACCTAAAAAAAAAATCAGGTTGTGAAATTCAAGTTTTAATTATTCAAGTTGTGGATTTCAGGTCATGAAATTCAGGTCTCAGTATTCAGATTGTTGAATACAGGTTGAGAAATTCAGTTGGCAAAATCTGAGGATGATATCTGGGAATGCAAGGAAGAGCATTGAGTGTTGATGTAATTTTAGAAATATATGTAACCCAAGTTATGTACTTAAAGTAATTACCTTAACTGAAAGTCAGTAATTGTAATCTGATTACAAGAATTTAAAATGTAATATATTACACTACTTTCTGACTTTAAAATTAATTAGATTACAGTAACTAATTACTTTGTGATCAGATCCATCCAACACTGGCAACATTTAGTTGTATCAGGAACTAAATCGTCAGTCAGAGAGATGGCACTTTGTGACTTTGCTTAAAATATAACATGTTAATTACAATTTCTGTTCTTAATATTTTAATTATGTACAGTAGTAACCACTTTATAAAATCAATAAGGCACTCAAGGCCAGGGACAGACTGGGACTAAAAAGTGGCCCGGGACTTTCTGGCCCAGAGCAGCCCACCAAACACGGCCTGCAACACACCACACCAAAACACTCATTGATTTCATTTTCCAACATTTCTATTGACTGCTAGTCATGACAACAGGCACCACCAGTGAAAACAAATTCATAATTTTAAAACATATAAAGCCACTGTAAATGTGATGAGTGGATTTTTTAGAGAAAGCACTAAAAATAAGCACTTTATAGCTCAGACAAATAACATGTCCGAAAACTTTTTTCCAACAACATACAGATGTTAGGTTAAAATGTACATGAAAGTACATACTCAAGTAAAAGTGTGTATTTTAGGTGCTGTGACAAGTCAGCATTTCTTCAGAGTTTTTAAAGATCTTAATCATCTTGTGCAAATAAACTATTGTGGACACAACAATTGTAATAATAATATATTATTTATGTATATATAACTATACAAGATCATAAAATATTGTTTAAAATAGTTAGATGAAGAAAGTGTCACACAGCAGGACACTGAAGACAATGCTTAAAATGATTAAATATACTAAAATTACATATCTATGTGTAAATGTTTATTTAAATAAATCAATGAAAACAAAGTTGGCCAGAATATGTACATATATAAATATAAACAAATATTAATATATGTAAAAAAAAATTAAAATAAACATACCTCTTAAAGTGTAGAACTTTGCAGTTATTTTGCAGATCAATTGCTCATATTTTCACTCTGTGAGTTTGTTGTGTCTTTATATCTGCAGTGTTTTAATTCCTTCCCCAGATTATTCTTGAGAAAACGTGAAAAGCCCAATGCTTTGACAAGCACTGTTTCTGCTTTCCTTTAAACAAAGTAAACCTCAAAGACTCAAATAGCCACAAAGTAATATTTTTCATGACTTGTTTTCTGAATTTGTATCAGTCGTGAGCATTATACAGCAAGCCGCACTTTAGCTCCCAGTAATGCTTTGTGGTATGAATAAATTATGCAATTGCCTATGTATTACTCATACCTTTACTGTTTGCCGATTTTATTTATGCTGCTGTTATTGTATTTATTGTAACGTGCAGTAATTTGTCATTTGGTGTTTATTCAGAGCTCATCTTATACTTATGTAATATGTTGTTTTAAGTTGTCGCCATTATTGTGATTTGTATGTCAAATAATGATGTCCACGCAAGGTTCTCAGTTAATGCACGCTTATGGATATGTGCTCCATTATGTACATAATTTCAAAATAAAAGACAATATGTTATTTCAAAATACAAGCCATTGTATTGGCTTTACCCTTTCAAGCCATTGTATTGGAGTTAATTGATTATTTGCTCTAATGTGGTCCATGCAGGTATGTCGGAGACCAGTGCGGCTGCCTATATCGCCTGTAGGACAGGCCAGTACTTGCGCAGCACCGGGCTGGCCCAAATTACCCAGCAGCCCACTTGGAAACACACGGTGCTCCTGATGGCCAGTCCGCCCCTGCTCAAGTCTGTGATATATTGCAGCGGTTCAGGACCCAGAGTTTACATTAGACATCATGTGGCGACACAACACAGCACCAAAATTGTTCATCATACAAAGATAAACAATAATCTTAAAATAAATCATTGAAAAATATTAATATTTATTATTTGCATTTTTTTCCCCTCCTGTCCATGACCAGAACGTACTTGGGACCCATTTTTCAGTCACGACCCAATGCTATATTGTGAATGTAGTAAACATACTCCACTTTGTGTTGTGCCGAACAATAGGCTTTTGCTGTGACCATTTTGTCAATACCTTATTGCTAAAATTGAGTAAATGTTTATGCATTTTTGTTTGCAGTACCTCATGCATCAGTTTAGAAGTATTTCTGTGTCTGATTATTCAATTGAATCTTAAAAATATGAAACTAATTCCCAAATCTGCATCTTGTGTACACTTGATAAAGTCAGCCAAAATGCATTAATTTCCTGTGTTTCTGAATGCACAGGTAAAGGTCAAGAGTCACCACTCAAGGAGTAGTGAAGCGCACCCTCTGTTGCGGTGGATGTGAGTTTGCTTTTGAGTTGACAGGGTCAGAGGCTTTAGCTTACAGTTTTCTATTAAGTCAGATGTAGTTTTACTGTTCACATTTAATATGTGCTGCAGAGCCTGTGAGAGGACGATGGGGAATTGAGTGAAGAAAATAGAGGATTTCTCAAACATCCGAACAAAAAACTTCTTTAAAATCCCCAAAAGTGCCCATGGTCTGGGCCTGTCCACACATTCAACTGGACTTCCACTTCTCAGATTTATATACATAAAAAGCACAAATTAATATACAGTACATATTTGAAATGAAGCTTATTTTAGGGTCATTAATATTTTTTACATTGTGACATTATTTTCATGACAGATACACACATTTTACCCCGTAATTCACATTACCGCAACAAAAAAAAAGATGGTCATTCTGATATTCTCATTACTGCAATGTGAAAAAAATAAAATAAATAACAATAATAATAATAAACCATTTAAATTATAAAATACTTATACATCGTAGAAGTACTCCCTTGGTGTACTGCCTTTCATGTTTACTGATTTTAATAATAATAAAATAAATACAATAAAAAAAAAAATATTTTTACAACATCATTGTGGCAGTGGAGGCGTGGTCAAGCATCCGTCCGGAGAGAGAGAGAAAGCAGTAAGGGCGCTTGCACCTGAGCTAGATTATGTTTAACACCTGTCTCTAATTCCAGTGAACATGGGGAGAGCGGCATATAAACAGCCACGCCACCAGCAGCAGAGGGAGAGAGTCTGGCACAAGGAAGGCCACAGTGCTACAGAAGCTGTTGTGCTTAATCTATTGTGTTTGTGAAGCTGATGTGTTTAAGTAACTATGTGCCTTGATCGGTGAGGATTTCTTTCGGAATCCCCACCCAGGAGATTATTTTGAAGAGTGCCTCCACAACACTGCGTGCTGAGATGTTGCGCAGAGGCACTGCTTCCGGATATCGCGTTGCATAGTCCACTAGGACCAATACAAAGCGATGTCCGCATGCTGACCACTCTAATGGCCCGACAAGGTCCATTCCAATTCTCTCGAAGGGGATCTCGATCAGCGGAAGAGGGCGCAGTGGTGCTTTTGGGGTGGCCGGTGGATTTGGGTTCACGGCATGCCGCACACCACCTGCGGACATCACCCCAATGCCCGGCCAATAAAAATGGGCTATTAGACGGTTCAGTGTTTTTCTTTCCCCTAGATAGCCTGCCATGGGATTATAATGAGCCGCCTGGAACATCATTTCCCGACGGCTCCGTGGTATTAAGAGCTGGGTTGTATCTTCTTTTGTTTGAGTGTCCTGCATCACTCTATACAACTGCTCGTTTATAATTGCAAAATAAAGATATGAAAGGGCGACACCTGGCTAGAGTTGTTGACCATTGATCACTCTCACTTGGTCAAAGGCATGCTTGAGAGTTTCGTCTCGTGACTGCTCCAAAGGGAAATCCCCTATGGGAAATCCCCCGAGGACGGGAGGGGCTATAACCTCTCCCCACCTCACGTCATCCTGACGTGGAGCAGACGAAGACAGCCCTGGCTCCACCTCCCCTGCCAGAGCATCGCACATCTGTGTGGAGTGAAGGACCCATCCACGCATATTCCCTTTAATACATTTCTAATCTCAGGCCAATTAGTCCCCAGAATCAGCAGATGGGTGAGGTGGGAACTAACCGTGGCCTCCACTCTATGTTTTGTTCCCCGAAATTTAATAAAAAAGGGTCACCATAGGGTAGTTGTGAATATCCCCATGCACATACTTCACCCTCACTATTTTAGCTGTGCCCAAAGCCTTGCGTTGAACCAAGCATTGGTGGATAGTGGTTTGATTACAACCCGTGTCCACCAATGCTTGGTGAGTACCCCCCTTGACACTTATCAGAATCCAGTATGCTCCGGCCCGATCGGGGGCAGCCTGCGGAGTGTCAGGTATCCGGACCACCGTTCCCAGCTCCATGACAGGGCACTGATCCTGGAAGTGTCCCAGATCTCTGCAACTCCAGCAGACCGGCCCAGGCGCCACACCCGCACCTGCGTCAACGGGCACTTCCACCTAAGGGGGAGAGCGGCGGGGCACTGTTGCTGCTATGGGCGACGAGAAACCCCGCGCATGGGGAACTGGCTTTGGTGGCAGGACTCCTTGCCTCCGCAGGGCAGGAAGGGGCTCTGGGGAGAGAGCAGAGTGAGAGAGAAGAGGGGAGGGGGAAGAGATCGGGGAAAACATAGGGGTGGGGGAGAGAGAGTGGGAGGGCTCGTCTGCCCTCTGGTATGCCGCCAAATGGTCCTCCGCCAGTCAAACGGCTTCCTCCAGTGACGCCAGGCAGTGGCACTGGACCCACTCCTCCATTCCTCTTGGCAGTCAATGGATTAGCTGCTCCAGCACCACCTGGTCGACAACTCCCACGACGTCGCGATCCCCCGCCAGCAGCCATTTCCGGCACACGTCTCAAAGCCGTTGGGAAAAAGCAAACGGGCGGTCGGTCTTTCCCAGCTTCAAGGTCTGGAACAGCTGGCGATACTGTTCCAGGCTATAACCCACCCACTGCAGGATAGACTTTTTCAGGTCATCATAGGCCAGGAGATTAGTTGCCAGCAACTGTTGGGCGGCAAGCTGAGCTTCCCCGGACAGCAATGGGAGGAGCCTGGCCGCCCTCTGGTCACGCGGCCAGCCCCAGATCTCTGCGGTTCTCTCAAATAAGTTGAGGAAAGCCTCAGCATCGTCTTCGGCTCCCATCTTCAGGAGTGTGGGGGGAGGCAGTTGGCTGCGGTGGTCCGGGATCGTGGCTCTCTCTTTCTCCTGGCCGAGGAGGCTCCGGATCGCAAGCCGGTCCTCTGCTTGAGCCCATAGGATCTCAAAGAAGCGCCGTTACTGGTCTTGGCATAGCTCAAGCAATGATTGCTGGTTGGACTGATGCATACTGGTGAGGGACTGGAGGATCTCGGCCACATGGGAGGACTCCATGGGGCGAACTTCAGGAAGGAGAACACAGGGAAGCGGGGTTTCCAGGTTCAGGTAAGAGTTTTAATCGGCCACCTCAGTGCTTTACAATCTCACAAACTCATCAGTTTCACAGGCACGTAGTTACTTAAACACATCAGCTTCACAGACATGTAGTTACTTAAACACATCAGCTTCACAAACACAATAGATTAAGCACAACAGCTTCTGTAGCACCGTGGCCTTCCTTGTGCCAGACTCTCTCCCTCTGCTGCTGGTGGCGTGGCTGTTTATATGCCACTCTCCCCATGTTCACTGGAATTAGAGACAGGTGTTAAACATAATCTAGCTCAGGTGCAAGCGCCCTTACCGCTTTCTCTCTCTTCGGACGGAAGCTTGACCATGCCCCCGCTGCCACAATCATCTTTTTTTACTTTAATACAATGCATAACCCTTACTAGTACTTAATGTAGGCTTAATTTTCTGTATGCAAAATATATTTTCATATGTTGTGTATTGATTTGGGGGTGACCAGAACATTTAATTTTGGTTTTGTGAGAATCACACATAAATTAGACACTTCAGCATTAAATCTAAAGAACATGGTTTTATTTGGAATAGCATACTGACATACTACTTACTTTATTTCTGCATTATGTTGCATTTATACTGCACAGTATGCAAATGTTCTGTAATCTTGGATTACCTCATGTTTAACATCATTTTTTTTTTTTCATGTTTTTATTGGACTATAAGACATTTTTATACTAAATTTATATAAAAATACAACATAACCAATTTTTTTTTTTTTTTTTTTTTTTTTTTGCCATAATTATAACTGGACTTCACTCACTGAATTAAAACATGCAACTTGTTGAGGTCATGTGACACCAATATAACACACTAAGGGGGAATTCACTAAGAATGAATTGTGCCTGGTAAATGTGCTTTTTATTAGCACGCGCTCTCTGCGCTGGTTTAGCGCCTATTCACTAAAGGAATAATGCAGATCATCCTACAGCTCAAACCCACAAAAAGTGTGCAGAACGCAATTTGCACGCTCAGTTCCGATTTTGCGGACCTATTCTGAATGCTATAAAGCGAAGGATGTCGAAGATCCGTTTGACACACCGTGCCAGGACTGTAATCCAGACACCTAAATTCTCTCTTAAGTGCTCTTGACCTCACCGCACATCTGCGAATGTGCCAGGCTATAACCCTCTTCTCTATCATTTGATCATTTTTTGATGAATTACTACTGATATGATCGTTTGAACATGTTCACAAACATCTCTTCTAAATACAATTCATTTTACCGCCTACTTTCATTCGCGGTAATAGCGCAACCTAAATTGCACCAGGCAATTTTTGTGAATCAAGCACAATCTACAATGAGCCTAATTTACATCGAAAGGAGGCGTATATGTGCGGAAAGGAATAACAATGACTTCCTTTAAATCCTCAAGATGAAGTGAATTTTCAGTGCTGATTGCACCTGCTAAAATACATTGCGGGTGGTTAGTGAATAAGATGCAGGTTTTTGTGCTGAAATACCACACGCGAAAGTGTCACAATTGTTTAGTGAATCTGCCCCAAGGGTCTGCTCCAAATCCTAGTGATTTGCCTCCGGAGGCAGCACTTTAAGACATAATAGGTGTGCTCCCGACACACAGGCTGTTCCATAAGGTAGGTAACTTAATTACAATGCCTCCCAATATATCTCGTTTTGGCCAAGTTCTAAGGAATCATCATATGTATCTTTCACAGCAGGCAATCCCAGAATGCACCATGATGAGCTAGAAGGAAAAATAAATCCAAGATGGCAGATGAAGCAAGATAAATTTTGATTATAAATATACTTAGAATCCATTAAATACTGAAAAAAATCGATAAACAGTAGTTTAATATGATAGAATACTGAATATTTTACCCAAAATGTGTGTGTGCTATATGTATTTATGCTCATTAGAGTATCGCGTCATTCCTCTCTCATCATTCCTCTCCTGTCACCAACATTGAAATCAGTTGCGAGTCAAGTCTAAAATTATCAAGTCTAATTTATCAAATGTTTATCATGGATTAAAGTCTACTGTTTCACTTGCTTTTTTTTTTTTTTTTTTTTTTTTTTTACATTTTAGGCATTTACAGTGTATACACACAATTCAGTAAGCTAGTTTTCCATTCTAAACACAGCTCTTATTAAATATGCTTGGCTTATGCAAGCTGCAAAATAGTTTTTCCCTTAGACTTTTAATGGCATTTTTAAACGACAAAGAAAATTCTGTTATTTTTCAAGGTTCTGTTTTTCCCTCTTAATCAGGTAGCATCAAAGGGGCACACATGCATAAATAATTGGCTAATTCACTTAAAGGGGCCAGTGTAGATTAATTAAGTCTGAATTCTAATTATGTTTTCTTGTTTTCACCAACTGACATAGTTGTTGTTCAACATAAAGCTATTATTTTAATAACAATTAGTATTTTATGAAAATGCATGTTCTAAAAATGCATGAAGAAGGAGCTGCAGTAAGGGGTTTGTACAAGCCAGCTAGTGCTTTCATTAGCCAAAATCTTCATTGCCTTGTTTGTGAAACACTCACACACTTGCAAGTTCCTTGTGTCCTTGAAAGATAGGGGCTGTATCTGTGTACTAGTTTACAGTGTTTGATAAGTTACTACAAAAGGTAATTCACTACAAATTATTAACTTGTAACCGATAAATTGTAATCAGATTACTGACTTTACTGATTATTTAATCAAACAAGTAATCACATTACTAATGACTTTTAAGCTACTCTCTGGTGGTGGTTGAGTAGATTCCCCTGCTACCATGTAAAGCGCTTTGAGTGCCTAGAAAAGTGCTTTATAAATGTTAGGAATTATTATTATTACAAATCTTTTTCACAGAAAAGCTTTTGTTTTTCTGCTCAACAGCCTAGTTCCTCCTTGTTCATTGATTCATAAGGGGACACACGCCCATAATATGTAACATAATTGCAAACAAATTTTCATATTAATGTAATTCATGTTTTAAATGCATTCTACATAATATTGTTTTAGAAATTCTATGTAACCCATGTAATGCACTTAAAAGTAATGAACTTTTTTGTGTGTGTTTTCCATGGGAACACACAAACTGATACAATGTATACCTTGAATGCACTGTAAATTGCTTTGGATTAAATCTCTACCAAATGAATAAATGTAAGGTAGAACTTACTTGAAAGTCAGTAAATGTAATCTGATTACAATACTTATATGTAATGTGCTACACTACTTTTATTACTTTAAAACTCATTTGAATAATTAATTACTTTGTAATAGACTTACACCAAACACTGCTAGTATAACGCTGATTTTAAAATAGATAGTTCCAATTTTATATTCTGATGAGCAGCATTTGAAACTGCTGTGAAATTCACATAAACTTGACTGCACATTCTAAATTAATGTGTAAAGATGCTACATTGCTTGGCAACTGTAAATAAACTATATTACTTGTGCCTAACTATGAGGTTTAATGTGAAAATAAAAATCTTATTGTCCCTAAAACATTTTTTATATGCGAAATATAACATCTTATTTGTTCATTTTGATGTGGGAGTTAAATAGGACTAGGACATTTTCTTGACACGTTTCATGAGAATCTACATTTTAGATGAATTATAGCATGCCACACTACTGAAATTGCTTGAAATTTAAAGTCAACTACCGATGCGCATGTGTGTATATATATTTAAGTTTAAGATTAAAGCTGCAACATAGAGAACAGTGGCTGTCAGCGCATCAACAGGCCGAGAGAGAGAGAGAGATTGTGGTAGGTCTTGTTTACCGCAGAAGAAAACAGTCAGACGTAAATGAGGGTTGACGGTTTCATGAAGCACAATTGTTTGACGGCAGATTGAATGTGACTGCTCTGAACTGGGCAATGATCCGTACAGTATGCAAAATTCACTCTGGTGCTGGTCTGTGCCCACCAGCCCTAACGCATCCCGGACTGAAGAAGGCATCCATGTGCCCAATTCCTTTCGACAACAATCGCATTCTCTTATAAAGCTCATACATTTCTCTTGTCATCCACTGTAGAGGATTTATCGCTCTTCTCGGTGCTGTGTGCGGCATATAGTGGCATCATGTTAATGTTCATTGAAAGAAAACACAGCAGTTTTCTTTCTAGCAGTAAAGCGGATGCCTCTGGATGTCAGCATGGTCGTGTTTTCATCTTGTTTTTTCGCATAGATGTACAGGATTACTTGGCACCTCGCACCAGCCCAACACTGCATTTCTGATGTAGTTTTCTCAGACAATAAAGCCATGTCAAAATAGATCCAGCCATGTATATTTGTGAAATGTTTATGATATTTAAAGCATGTAGCAGTTCCAAAGCATGTAGAGTTTGGCACACAGCCCTGCTGATGAATAATGATCATAATAAAGTTGATTCTTTTAGATCTTAAACAGATATTTACTCATCCCTCAGCACAAAACAGCCCAAAAGAGAGAGCAGTAAGATTAAGATACATATTCAGATAGTGAAATTACATGCTATACATGCCTTTTTTTTTTTTTTAACAAACAGTTCTTGATAAGACCAACCGTTCTTGGTTAGTATGTTTCAAACCACAGATTTCAAAATACTTGTGACCAGTGTTGAGTAATTTACTCAAAAAGTAATCCACTACATATTACTAATTACTTCTATACAACTTTAATCAGAAAACTTTACTGATTACCTCAAAAAAGTAATGACATTATTAATTACTTTTTAAGTTACTTTCTAAAACACTTTTCTCAGAAAACGTTTTGTGTTTTTGCTCAATGAATTCAAAAATGTGTTACCCAAGTAATGTACTTAAAAGTAATAAATTGAAAGTCAGTATCTTTAAACTGCTTACTAGAACTTAAAATATGTGTTATACTACTTTTGACTAAAAATTAAATAGATTACAGTAACCAATTTTTTTTTGTAATCAGATTACACACAACACTGCTCGTGACATTTCAGAGGAACACCATTAACAGTTCAAGTGCAAAATATTAACTAATCTTTGGTCAGGGTAACTCTAAACATGTATATAACCAAAGGTAACCAAAGGTAAATTGCATGTGATATAACTGGATTTATATGTAAAAATTAAAAGGAAAACAGATATACACATTCATAAGTCATACACTCACTGAGCTCTTTATTAGGAACACCTGTACACCTACTTATTAATGTGATTATCAAATCAGCCAATCATGTGGCATCAGTGCAATGCATATATGGGTCAGGAGCTTCAATTAATGTTCACATCAACCATCAGAATGGGGAAAAGATGTGATATAAGTGATTTGGACTGTGGCATGATTGCCAGACGGGCTGGTTTGAATATTTCTGTAACTGCTGATCTCCTGGGATTTTCACATACAACAGTCTTTAGAGTTTACTCAGAATGGTGCCAAAAACAAAAGTCATCCAGTGAGTGGCAGTTCTGTGGATGGAAATGCCTTGTTGATGAGAGAGGTCAATGGAGAAAGGCCAGACTGTTCAAGCTGACAGAAAGGCTACAGTAATTCAGGTAACCGCTCTGTACAATTGCAGTGAGCAGAATAAAATCTCAGAATGCACAGCTTGTCAAATCTTGAGACGGATGGGCTACAACAGCAGAAGACCACGTCAGGCACTTTATTAGGACCATAGTGTTCCTAATAAAGTGCTATGTGAGTGTATAATAAAAATAAATAAATAAGACACTTATCATATATTTGCTTAGATCTTTGATTATCAGTGCACCTAGTGATAATACAGGTGCATCTCAATAAATTAGAATGTCGTGGAAAAGTTCATTTATTTCAGTAATTCAACTCAAATTGTGAAACTCGTGTATTAAATAAATTCAGTGCACACAGACTGAAGTAGTTTAAGTCTTTGGTTCTTTTAATTGTGATGATTTTGGCTCACATTTAACAAAAACCCACCAATTCACTATCTCAACAAATTAGAATACATCATAAGACCAATAAAAAAAATATTTTTAGTGAATTGTTGGCCTTCTGGAAAGTATGTTCATTTACTGTATATGTACTCAATACTTGGTAGGGGCTCCTTTTGCTTTAATTACTGCCTCAATTTGGCGTGGCATGGAGGTGATCAGTTTGTGGCACTGCTGAGGTGGTATGGAAGCCCAGGTTTCTTTGACAGTGGCCTTCAGCTCATCTACATTTTTTGGTCTCTTGTTTCTCATTTTCCTCTTGACAATACCCCATAGATTCTCTATGGGGTTCAGGTCTGGTGAGTTTGCTGGCCAGTCAAGCACACCAACACCATGGTCATTTAACCAACTTTTGGTGCTTTTGGCAGTGTGGGCAGGTGCCAAATCCTGCTGGAAAATGAAATCAGCATCTTTAAAAAGCTGGTCAGCAGAAGGAAGCATGAAGTGCTCCAAAATTTCTTGGTAAACGGGTGCAGTGACTTTGGTTTTCAAAAAACACAATGGACCAACACCAGCAGATGACATTGCACCCCAAATCATCACAGACTGTGGAAACTTAACACTGAACTTCAAGCAACTTGGGCTATGAGCTTCTCCACCCTTCCTCCAGACTCTAGGACCTTGGTTTCCAAATGAAATACAAAACTTGCTCTCATCTGAAAAGAGGACTTTGGACCACTGGGCAACAGTCCAGTTCTTCTTCTCCTTAGCCCAGGTAAGACGCCTCTGACATTGTCTGTGGTTCAGGAGTGGCTTAACAAGAGGAATACGACAACTGTAGCCAAATTCCTTGACACGTCTGTGTGTGGTGGCTCTTGATGCCTTGACCCCAGCCTCAGTCCATTCCTTGTGAAGTTCACCCAAATTCTTGAATCGATTTTGCTTGACAATCCTCATAAGGCTGCGGTTCTCTCGGTTGGTTGTGCATCTTTTTCTTCCACACTTTTTCCTTCCACTCAACTTTCTGTTAACATGCTTGGATACAGCACTCTGTGAACAGCCAGCTTCTTTAACAATGAATGTTTGTGGCTTACCCTCCTTGTGAAGGGTGTCAATGATTGTCTTCTGGACAACTGTCAGATCAGCAGTCTTCCCCATGATTGTGTAGCCTAGTGAACCAAACTGAGAGACCATTTTGAAGGCTCAGGAAACCTTTGCAGGTGTTTTGAGTTGATTAGCTGATTGGCATGTCACCATATTCTAATTTTTTGAGATAGTGAATTGGTGGGTTTTTGTTAAATGTGAGCCAAAATCATCACAATTAAAAGAACCAAAGACTTAAACTACTTCAGTCTGTGTGCATTGAATTTATTTAATACACGAGTTTCACAATTTGAGTTGAATTATTGAAATAAATGAACTTTTCCACGACATTCTAATTTATTGAGATGCACCTGTATATGATACATCTTGAATTCTCATTCGACAAATAGGCCAAAATTTATTTTATTTTGTGTGGTCTGATCTGTATAGCCCGTGTTAAAAGCAAATACAACAATTATTGCAATAGACCATGTATTTCTGCAACACAAGTATAGCTACTTATTTGTGTATGACCCAGGAATGGTTACAGTAATTTTGGCAAAGTATTCTTAACTGAGCTTTTTCACTGGTGTGTTAGCTGGCCTATACTCACTGTAGAGGGATGTACTTATAAAAATGACAATAGACTTTGCGTTTCTGCAACAAATGTGTGGCTACTTATTTGTGTTTGACATTGTGTTTGAGGTTAGTTGCAGGTAAGTTTGTTAAGCATTTAGCACCTGTGCAGAATTAACTAGATGGCCTTATATAGGCTTTATTAATTCTATATTAGCTAGACTATAGCAAACAAAGTCACTGACATCCATACACCTTTACAGTACTACTGTACAAGTACAGAAATTCATCAGGGAAAATAGAAGAATATGACAATGCTGGTATGACAATCCCAAAAAGTAATTAAAGAGATTAGTTACTGCGAGATAATTGAAATCCACCAGTGTAAGAGGGTGCTGGATGGATAATATGAAATGTTGAATTGGGAAGGATAATTATGTGTCATTGTGCTTTTGGCAAAATCAGTATTTGCTTATTTCTCAAGTGATGGCCCAATTATCACTTGTAAATTTCCATGCAGGACATGCACCAAAACATGCAGAAATAACAAAGTTTTATCCATTCTAAAATGACTATACATCAGAATAAGAAAGTTAAAATGAGAAAAAAAAAAAAAAGAAAAAAAGTTAATTGACACATTTGAAATTTGTGGTCAGTTTTACCATCTTCCTGTTGGAAAAATTGATTTGAAGACAGTGGTGGAAAAAAAGCAAATGGTTTTTAAATAAGTTACAATTAGATTAGCATTAATCTCAGCAGTGCAAATGAATGTGTGGCTTTAGGGCTTGTTGGATGTGAAAGCAGATTTCTAAAGTCTGCACAGATTGGAATGTGTACTGCTCCACTTTAATTGCGCTGTCATATTGGATGAAAAACATTTTCCACTTACACTGCTGTCTTTAACATGATGCTTTATGTTTTCTGCATTTGTACACTCTCTTCATATCTAATACTGCATTTATCGCTTTAATCTGTGCCATTCAGTGCCCATTTATACATGCACGATGTAAATACTGCAGTTACGCATCTTGACATTGTGCGCAAATGCTGAGATGTTTTGATTTTTCTTTTTTCTTTTTTTTTTCAAAAAAATAAATAAATCAAAAGACAGAAAAGATTTACTTAATAAAAAAAAAAGAAAAATAATAAAAAAAAGGATTTAAGGATTTAATTTACATTTTGTTATCTTGCTGAATTATATGCAGTTAATGGCCAAGTTTTAAATCAATACATAACTAAATGGTGTCAGTCCATATAAAACAAAAAAAGTTTGCTCATTTATGCTTTGTGTGATTCAAATAACTACTTAAGCAATACAAATCAAGTACAAATCAACCTTTGGTCTCACACTAGTAACATTAAATTGTCATAATGTTTACAATCAATAAAATCATTCTTTTTGGCAGACACAAAAAGTGTCTACATGTTTCCATTGATCATGGTATAAATTTAAAAATGTATTACAAAAATAAGGTTGTACTTGCTTGTTTTGATTATTGGGGGGGGGGGGGGGGGGACTACGCCTCTGTGTGTAAGGATTCTCATCCTGTTTTTATCCTTGTATGTGTTTACCAAAATGTTGCGTGCAATGTGTTTATCATGATTTGCATATTCATACGCAAGGCAAATTTCCAACATTTTCACGTAGCGCATATGAAAATGCATGTTTTTTTGGAGGGGAACACATGGTCGAAGGTGTGTGGGGGGGCGGAGGGGGGGGGGTGTTGGACATTGTAAGTATTTTAATGTGACCTTCATCAGGCATTCATGTCAACTTATCTATTTATGATTCCAGTTTCTTCCACTCCTGTTGTTCAATTAGCGCTTGACCCCTTTAGCAGCGTTGTAAATTAAATGACATTTCCGTGTCGTCCCATATTTAAAATACTGCGTTAGTTGCGGATCAGAAATGATGATCTTCATTCTGCGGCTAATTTATTCATTTAACAATTCCCCTCCAGAAGTTACAGCAGAAGGCTCTGGAGCAACCTGAGCAGAAGAAATCCAAGTCGGCTGAATTTCTGATGGGTGAGTCTCGCGCGATGAGTTATTGCTCATAATTTGTGTAAGGATTAATTAACTAATTACAGACAAATGGCTCTGGGCTAAATTTTGCTCTTGCTTGTCAGGGCGCAATTTGTAATTATTTTAATCATTTCTTCTTCTCCTTCATCTTCTTCTTCGTCTTCTCTCTTTCTCCCTTTTTTCCTCTGCGTGATTTGGGTTTAATTTTAACCTCGTTGTGTTTCTGTGTCATTCTGGGAGGGAGGAATCACTGCAAGGATTTTTCTCTTGTCATTAAATGTGGTGTAGAATAATGCGACTCCCTGACCTTCTCGTATGCCCTCTGTCTGCAGCAGAAGGCAAGGAGGAAAGGGGCGTGATGGAGGGCACAGTGAATCCTGCATTCCAGGAGGATGTGGAGGTTGAGAGCGAGATGAGAGGCGGCATGCACGATAGCACCCTTGCAGCTCGGCGACAGCACATGCCGGCTGCAGCTGCCGCACAAGGTGAAGCTTCAGTCTTTATTTCAATCAGGCTGTTGTATCGCAGGCCCGACCTCACAGTCCACCGCAGCCTCTCCCGACAGGTATCCCGGTGCAGGATAGGTGCATCTGCACATGATGCAGGACAGGTTTGTGTATCAGACAGTTAGAACATGCCGAACTGCTCATCATCTTGAAGAATCCTGTTTAGATCTAGAAAGAAACTATGTTTTTACAGTTGGGTTTATGCGGTCTTCTTTCCAAATGGTAACCAATTAGAACGAAATAATTTTTTTAATGAGGTTACACTGCTAAATGGCTTTAAAATTAAATAACAAATAATGCATTCACATCTACACCAAAATGCTGATAACTAGCAAAATGAGCTTATTCAATGAAAGAAAACTGCATTTACATGAGATTTAAAATCTTTGGGTTATTTTCTGGTTTGATGTCACGTCAAAACGTAAACAGTAAAGTGCACAACACTTGCGCACATTGTATAACAAGTAATATCACTGGTAAAGGGGTTTACATGCAGAGCTAAATCTACCTGTATCGACTGGTTTGTGCTTAAAATATTTATGACCTCACCCCAATTAAAACACACAGTTTAAGGTGTTTACAATACCTTGCTGTGTTATTAAGCATAATCGTGTAAGATTGTGCATGTAAACGCACTCATTGGCACAAGAATGAGGATGGCTGTTTGATAGATGACACATCTTACCATGGCATAGTCTTCTTGGTACCACAGCCAGCACCAGACAGGTAAACTGGGCAATGAAAGGATTTGTGCAACAGGAAGAGGTGTAATTTGGACAGTTTAATATGAAATCCTTTGTATTTTTTTATGGTTGGGTTCATGAAAAATTCTCTGAAATTATATAATAATGTTAATAACCAATTAATAGCATTTATTACTGTTTCTGATTATTGTCAGACAGTTTTTCTAGGGATTCAAACTAAAATTGACTCATGTGTGATTTCTGACTGATTTGCCAATCGATTTGATTCATTAAAAATAACTGCACCAACAAAGTGATTATTTCATGCATTAGACAATATATTGCACGTTAATGTTTCTCATATAACAGGTAACATTATAGAAAATTCAGTGCAATATTGGCCTAATGACCGTGTGTAGAGAGCAAAAAGGCAGTTTGTGCATTTAATCATCTTAATAAAAACTATCACAACAAGAGAAACACACTGATATGATCTTACAGATTATAATATATTCTGTCCCACATTATATCTCTGAGATACAGCATGACAAAATGTTATATCCATTTGAGCAAGAGCATCCTGCTTTCATACTGGATGTAGAGATATTATTGTCTCTAACTGAGTAGAGAAAGTGAAGACACAAGCAAATGTGAGCGATACATTACAAAGTCTAAAATTTAATTCATGGATTTCAGAAAAGCAGCAGAAGAGAATGACAGTTTTACACAGCAAATTTAGATCAGTTACTATAGTTAAAGAAATATACTGAATATTCAAAGTAGACTTTTGTCATGTGAATTTTGTTGGTTTATGTTTTTCATGTCTTTTATTTTGAAATTTCTAGTTCCTGTTTCATGTCATGTGGTTCCCTTGTCATGTGATTTCATGTTTCCCTCCATGTTCATGTGTCTTGTTTTCATTGGTTGATTGTCTTGTTATCTTGTTTAGAGTTCTTTGTGTTTATTGGTTATCCTTGTCATGTGTTCTTCCATGTTCATGTATTTAACCCTCATGTTTTCCATTGTCCATGGTCAGGTATTGATTGTTTGTAACTTTGGTTGTGTATGTTTATTTATGATTGTAGTTAGGGTTTTGGATACACTGTTGGAATAAATTTGCACTTGGGTTCTTTACTTCTTTGTCATCGTCTTTGTCATTGCCAGCGACAGCAGCAAAGTTACAACTTTATTGATTTTTATAAGACAATATTTAATAAACATAATATTTATCTTTTAAATATAAGCAGAGATTTCTTCTGGATTGCAGTTTTTGTGCTTCCAGTTTATGATGTTTATGCATGTTGCTGAACACTATTTATTTAATTGCTTCTTCAATTTATAAAGTTTGCTAGATCAACTTTCAAGTGATATTTAATAAAGAATAACTGAAAACCTAAAATGGGCCACAAATCGAAATATAAAATATAAATATACAGTATATAAAAAGATAAAAATGTATAAATAAAATAAAATAAAAGTTGGAGTGTAGATTTGTGACGGCTGCCGTCTGTTAGTGTTGTGAAAGCACACTGGAATGAACATAGAGTGTGTTTTAGCTGGCAGGCATATTCCTACATGTAAATAATTCAAATGATTATTAAATTCAAGCTGAGATCAAACCTCAGCCTTCGCCTATGCATAATTTCAAACGTAAAACCGCTGTGTTCAATTCCTTTGATAAATACTACATCAACTTTCATTTCACACTGCAAAAGAGAAAATGTCTATATGAGCAGTCTTTTTACTGTTTTCGTAAATCAGAATGTTGTTAAGATTGTATTTACTTATAGGTTAGATAATGGCATGCTTTCCCCACCCTGAATCTCCCTGATAAACAGCATTATTCTAGGGTTGTCAGACTGCATTGGAGAGCTGCATTATTGATAGCGTGCATGGAGAACAGAGGAGAGTTTGATTAAGGACAAGAAGCTCTGGAAGATGGCCAGACTGTTTAGGTAAATCAAAGATATGATTCAAATAAACCATGTCAGAGACAGCCAACGTTATGCAAATGTGAATGTGCACACCCAACCCTTCCAAAAAAACAAAAAACAAAAAAAAAAACACACATATTGAAGCCAAATGTTTCAACTGTGTTTTCTGTGGAAAAAGCTTAACTTTAGGACTCAAGTCACTTCAATTTATTTTATGGGTAAAATGTTGGGCATTACCACTGACAACGATTAAATCGCTGATGGGTTGAACTGTATCAGGAGGTGGATCGCTGCCTTCACTCCCATTGGTAGTTGCTGTGTCGCATCACTGCTCATTTGCATAAAGTTGAAATCAACTTTCTCACATCGCCAATGTTCTCTGTTGCTCATTTTGCCAGAAACAGAGAAAGTATAAGGAGGGGAAATAGAAAAATGGCTGCTGTAGGAATTAAAGTCCTACACTTTTTAGAGGCATCAACTGTTTGTTTGCTCATATTTTCTGCACATTTGTACTATAGAATGTGCATTAGTTGGACCAGGCTGAAATATACAGTTTTTTTTTTAAACGTGATCAAAGGTAAATACGAAAACTTTTTGATACCATTGTTGATTTAATATATATTAATGAAACATAATCTTGAAAAAGAGTTTTGGAAATTTCAGCTTTTCCCCATTCAAGTAGATAGAAGCTGTATTTATGTATAATATCCTTATAGAAAATAGCAGTATCACTTTACATATAAAGGGGTTCATTAATGACTAATACTTCATTTACAGATGCATTATAAATAGTTAATATGTGCTTATAACTACATGCATTAAAAGGGTGACTTAGAGACATTTTACCTCATGTTATAAATGCTTAAGAACACTTATTAAACATTTAAAACCTATGAAAAACTACATTAATGTAAAGTGGACACATATGAAGAATTTATTAAGGAGTTGCCAGCATTAGAAACCAATGTAATTATGCCTGATGACTATTAAACCATACTGAACCACTGATAGATAGATATATATAACTGGATTGCTGATGACGTTATAACATTGAAGCCACTGCTCCGTCATATTGCTATGTCCAAACATTTAATTCTTCCAGTTCTATTAAGTCATTTCATTGACTTAATAGAAAATCATCTCATGTCAGTGAGTAAACATTGGCCATTTAATCGCCTATTTTATTTCTAAAATCTGCCTGTACATCCCTACAGTGCAAACGTCCTACACATGTAATTATTTATTTATTTAAAGCCAAAACTTTTTCCTGTTTCTTGAAAGCTGGAGCGGGCTATGTATATCTATATCAAACAGTATACCTCTAACTAACTTCAGTGGCGAACAGATCAGCTGAATGTAAAAGTTCAATGAAACTGAGGTAAGATACAAACAGACATTTTCAGAGATATTGTGAACATCGAGGTGTTCAATCATAGTTACTTGTTTCACATACGCTAAATGGTTTAATGAAAATGGCCTTTTTCTCATGGTCACTTGCCTGATTCTTTCTCTCACTCTCTCTAACATACACACAAAGCGGGCGCACAGAGAGGGAGAGAGATAAGCAAAGCAAAGATATATTAAACTGATACACAAGGTTAAAATGGCAAATGCACACAGAAAAATGCATGACATACTTCAATAGGAAAACAAACAAATCCCTGGCATTCAAGTTGATTTAGAAATACCGGTCTGACTTTTTTTAATAACCCTCCTAGGGAAAGGATGTGTTGTGACCCTAAAACAAGCAGATATTACAGCTTTTCCTACTTACATTACAACTTTGCATATTTTTGCATTGTTTTGCACTTCCCTTGACGATTGCACTAATAAGCTGCACACTGGGACAGGTGAATGCTCTGACATTGCGATCCGCTTATATTTTCTCCCTCGTAAGGAATATAATTAATAACAAGCAAATTAAACATTAAAGAGCACCTATTATGGTTTTTAAACGTGCCTAATTTTGTTTTAAAGGTCTCATACAATAGATTTACATGCATCCAAGGTCAAAAAACACTTTAATTTGCTCATAATTTAAATTGCAGCATTACCTTTTTTTTTTCCCAGTGTCAAAATCGACTTGTTCAATGATCTGTTCTAAAGGATTCATTCTAAACTCCTCCTTTCAGAGAGCCTACTCTGCTCTGATTGGTCAGATGTCCCAGTCTGTTGTGATTGGTCTGCTGCTTAGTGTAGTGTTTGAGGGTGGGTCAAAGCTGTTCGCGAGCAGCCAATGAAGACCAGAGGTGGGTTTTTTGTTACCAAATTACATAGGTTAGTACAAGAAGTAAGTCTGGAATTACTAATGACTCATTTCAGGTTTTCAGTATCGGTTCTTTCTTTTGTGAGTCAATAACTCCATTTATCATGCACTTTGATTTTTGAAACTTTGCAGACTTTTTTACAATCACAAACAGCTATATAATACACTACATGAAAGGTAATATTTGAAAAACCATAATAGGTGCTCTTTAAACATGATTCTCACTAGAGGGCGAAATGCGACTGTTGTATCCAGAGCTCGGTGACGATGAAATGGCAGTGTAATCAGCTGTCAGTCATTAAGGCTCTATGGCAGTTAGGGCACACCAAGATGGCTGCTTGAACACTTCCAGTGGCTTCACCTCCTGCTGGCAGTTGACTACTGCGTCAGCGAGATCCAGTTATCTATATATATATATATATATATATATATATATATATATATATATATATATATATATATACTGTATAATAGGGGGACTATTCAGCATTTTTATAGTCATTTTAGGGTTTGTTGACATTACATCGTTATGGCAACAGAGTTGAAAAATTGTCTATAACTTTACACAGAAAAAGGTTAGTAAGCGATTTTATCACACTTAAATCATGTTAACATGCATATTATGTGTGTTTTGTGGCAATACTTTTGAAACAGTGAGTATTTTAATGTTTACGGATTGGCCCCATTCTCTTCCGTTGTAAGTGTCTCACCGGAACCCAGGATTTTCCCTTTAAATGCTCACTATTTGGCAAGTATTTGGTAAGGATTTTTATTCATGCTGTTAAAACTATAAATCAATCATTTATAATGCATTTGTAAATTACTTATTAGTCATTAATGAACCACTTTATAAACCCTTAACAAAGGGAACATTTATGTAGAAGTAATGTAAAAAATAGCTGCCAAAGGGCGTTGCCAAGATGGCGGCCAAGTGAGCTGACTTGCCTTAAAGCGGCTTTGTCCTAAATCATCAAATTTCACTGAAAATGAATGACTTCAGGTGGCTTTGTTGCTGCAAATCACTGATAGAGTGAACGGCCCTTTACAGTTTGCCACTTTTTCATAATACAGATGATATTCTAGCAAATATCACCTCTTTATATAGATAGATTCCTCAGATGCATCTTCCACAGCTTCTGAAGTCTTTTTCAAGATGCCCACGGATGTCCCTCATCAAACGACACATGTAGGTGTTGAGTACTGAAGACCAGAGAGCAGTTCCTGTTTAACAGGAATAACCCCTCTAGCTGCTGGCTTTCCATAAAACTCTGGAAAGAAGCTTTGATGCTCAAAGGTCAGTGATTGCTAATAAGGAGTCAACGGGATACAGCGTGTGCTCTGTCACCCTCTCTCTGACCGGTGACCCTGGAGCAGTGTTAGGGTATTGTCTTTGAATTCCAGGACTCTTTGGCTTATTCGCATTTCTCATTAGTTCTTTTGAACACTGGTAACATATGGCAAGTTGCATTTAAGAGACTGCCTGTGCTGACCTTTCCTAGCATGCTAATTAGGCCCCTGAGCAGCGTCGGGCCTTCGTGAGAGCCACTCAGGGAAACGAGGCAGAGCAGGGCCTTATCAGGTAGACTGTGACAGCCAGCCAGAGCGGTGTGGACTTTCAAAATTAACATTTTCGCTTCATATGCTTCTAATAATCACTAATCTCACTGGCCCATCAACCATCCAGCCCCTCACAGTTTCTTTTCTCTCTCTCACCCGCCTGGACTTTCCACAGGAAATGAAGGTGCCCAAAATTGCTTTGACCCCTTGGCGGCAGCGAAGGGCGACCCAAGGCAATGCAGCATGTCTGGGGTTGGAGCCAGAGATGAGCTGGAATTAAGTATGCCATTTTTTTCACGTAATAGGCCATCTCAGTTCATTAAAGTGAGGTGAGTGAGATCACTCGCAGCCAGTCAGTGTGCAGGGCGGTCTATGTAAATACTTTTACTGATGGGTGACGAGATAGGGCGGCACGGTGACTGTCATTGCTGAAGGTCACCTCTCATTGGTCAGTTCATTTCTGCTCCCTTTGCTTCCCTTAACTTGCTTTAAATGAAGGGGGTTCCTGACGCTAGAATACCACTACATGGACCGCAGCACGTCTATTAGAAGCGTGCTCTAGGGAGCAAAGTCATATGCATGTTATAATGAAACGTGGCTATTAACAGAAAAGCCAACCTGACTGTATCTTTTCAACATTGCCGTCCTGTAATATTCTACAATCCTCACAAACCTAAAACCTTTGATAATGACACTCTAGAGGTGGGACACCTTCAAATTATATTTTGCATAAATTTCATTGCCATCGAATGACTTACATCGGGCTTACCCGCGTGTTATTATTAGCTCTGAGCTATAATCATTTAATGTAAATGAAGGTCAAGAATTAGTGTCAGTTCGTTGGAAATTCATGGCATATATTCCTTTATGTTTCCTTCAGACTGTGCAATACAAGTGAAATCCATCTGTGAGAGGTGTTGGAGAGCACAACAATAACATTTACTGGCCATCAGCTTTACTATTACTCAGTTTTGATTATTTTTTCCCCCCAGAGTTTATGAATGCAGATGAGAGAAACCTTTATAAGAAACTTTCTGAAATTCTACAACAAGAAGACACTTCCACTGGCATAGATCTACCAGGTAATATATCCTCAATTGATTATCATTTAACATTCATTTTATTTTATTGCTATGGTGTAATGGCTAAAGGTCAGGGCTGGTAACCATAAGGTTGCTGGTTCGATTCCTTTAAGAAGCAAGCCATATAAGCTTTGCTGTCACATTTACCATGGAATTCAAACCATGTTGCTTCAGGCGGAATCCCATAAGACAAAAAATAACAAAATGAGATCTCTTTAATATTTCATTTTTATTTTATTTTTTTTTTTTTTTCTAGACATGAACAAGTCTCCTGCTGTTTCTCTTGACTTTTCTCTTGAAAAAAAGACCTCAGTAATTTCACACGTCTCCTCTTGGGGTTCAAAAGAAATCTCAACAAAATGCAAAATAATAATAATAATAATAATAATAATAATAATAATAATTTGTACTGCATATGTTTGTCTTATTTTCTGGTAAAAATATCAAAACATCTATAAAACAAGAAAAAATTACTTAAAGGGATAGTTAATCAAAAAATGAAAATTTGCTCATGATTTTCTCAGAAACATCAATATTTAAGTAATTTTTTACTACCAGTTTCCAGTTTCACTTTCACTTCCACATTCTTCTTTTTTTGTTTGATTTTGCTGATTCACATTCATTGTGCATATCGCAACCAACTGGGCAGGGAAAATAATTTATAGTAAAAAAGGACTTAAGTATTGATTTGTTTCTCACCCACACCTATCATATAGCTTCTGAAGATATAGATTTAACCACTGGAGTCTTTTGGATTATCTTTATGCTGCTTTTTGGAGCTTCAAAGTTGTGGTACCTATTCACTTGCACTGTGAGGACCTACAAAGCTGAAATATTCTTCTAAAAATCTCAGTTTGTGTTCAGCAGAAAAAAGAAAGTCATACACATCTGGGATGAGGGTGAGTAATTGATGAGAGAATTTTCATTTTTGGGTAAACTATCCCTTTAAGAAGCAGAATGGAATAAGCTATTAAGTCTTATTTTCAAAGAAATCTAACATAATTTAGTGGTGTTTATGATTTAAAAAAAAAAAAAAAAAAAAAACTATTTACTAGGGGTGTGCAGTGAAGCCATTATCTGTATTTGTATCTGTATCTGTTCATATGACAAAATTATCTGTATCAGTCTCTGTATTTGGATAGAACCGAGTGTGGGCGGGGCTTAAACCAGAAGTGTGTCAAAACTAAATGAAATGCCCATTCTTAAAGGTTACATTTATAGTTTCTATTAATAAAATATGCCTTGTATATGCCTTTTTCATAATAATAGCCTAATAATAATAATAATAATAATAATAATAATAATAATTATTATTATTATTATTATTATTATTATTATTATTTTTATACAACTATTATTTAAAAATTTTTTATTTAATTCTTTTTTTCTAACCAGATGAAGCTGAATTTGTAGGCTACATTAACTGTGGAATATGCTGTTAACTGTGGTTTTTCCTGGTATTTCTGATATTAATATCTGCATGAAACAGAATTTTCGTTTGTTTGTGCATGTATAACAAGTTTCAGTTTCTTCATTTTACATAAGGAGGAATATTCCGAATAGATGAATACTCTATGGAGCATTTAAACCTTTATGGAGCATTTTAACTTTTTTTCAGAATAACGTCTTAACCAGTTAATTACCTTAATCGCTGATGTGAATATAAATGTGGTCAACTTTAAGAGACGGATAGACGAGCTCCGACGTGAAATCATTACTTCAGGTCAGGAATTTAACATCACACTCAGGTTTAGGCTATAAATGAATACATGAGAATCACGTGTGAATCTTGTGATTCATTAACATAGACATTTCAACAGGTGGAAATATATATGATGTCATATCTTAATGTTACACTTGACAAGCTCCAGATGCACACAATTAACAGATACCGCAAAATGAGTCAAAACCGCACCCATCTGATCTGAAATCACATTGTGCACATTTTCATTTGTAAGGTTTACACTTTAGAAATACTGGCTGCACGAATTCTTAAATTCTTTGTAATTTCGTATATGTTTATTTAAAATTTCGCTTTATCCTTGTGCCTCTTGGATAATCAGTCATACAAATATTTTTTATATTTTTCAAATGAATCCATTATTCATTTTGAAGTCATTATTCATGCCTTTCCAAACAAGGTATTCGGCTTCAGGCTCATCTCTACTATTTACCAATGTGGTAAAATGTTTTCCCTTTGAATCAACATTGGCAAATATTTTTTAAAAGTTTTTTTTTTTTTTTATTATTTATTTTTATTGTAATAAGCACAACTGTTACTCAACATTTAGTTATATTTCTCTAAAAACAAGAGTTAATAGCTTATTCCATTTTGCTTCTCAAGTAAATTTGTCTTGTTTTAAGAAAAAATCTTCAATTGAAAGAGTATAAATCCTCAACATTCAAGCATTGAGCTCCAGGTGTGCATGGAGCTCAACTTCCTGTGCGAGATCCATTGTTGTGCATGGCTCCAGTGTTTGTCCCATTAGCAGAGGGTTGGATTATGACTCTCTCCCAAGTAGGAAAATCAGCAGCGGGCTTATACGGTTATTGTCTTGGTGTAAATAGCTCTCGGTGGATTGGTTGGAGAACTGCACAGCAGTTGTAATTGGTTTGCTGGAGTGTTGTTGGGTTTAGGCCTTTCGGTACACGTGAATATGGTGTTAGCCGTCTAACACTCAACTGGATTGTTGTGGATTTGGCTGGAGCAGATAGATTAGCCTCTTCATTATTGTCTTAGAATGCTCATGAAATCCTTCAAAGAAACAGAAGGAAAGAGGATACAGGATTAGCACACACACAGTAGAAGGAGGAGGACGATCACGGCTAGCATCCATCCATGAGGCTTTACCACCGTCACAATAGACTTGTGACAATTGCCTGCAAGCCTTCTTCTACCTCCACCTCCTAGTGTAGGCCACAGTCTAGTAATTCTCCACACTTCTTACAGTTTTACACTTAAAAATTTGAAGCATCATTAGCGGAATGGACACAGTCCAGTGTGCAGTGTGTATATCTCTGGGGGAGGACATTTTATATTGCCAGATATTTCTTTCTGTGACAGACGATACATTTTGACTGACTCGTGAGGTTCTTGATATATATATATAATGGTAAAGGTAATAGCTCTTTTCCACAACCTAGTGAGCTGTCTTGCTGTCTACTGTCTGCATAGGCAGTTACCCTCTAAGCCAAGCGTACACTACACAACCTGCAGTCAGCACCCTGTGACACACAGTCTTGTTTTTCATCATGCTGGTGCGCACAATACAGGACTGTAGTATGTCAACTACACAACCATTCGTCCCGTCTGAGGCCATGTGTACACTAGTATTAAGATGCGTTTTGGGTGATCCGATAACAAATGTACAAACGAGACTCACCATTACACCTGGTCACCTCTTTTGACCACTTGTGCTTGGATTTCAAGGAGATAGTCTCTGATTTCATGAGGATATGTAGTACATCAATCATCACATCTGTGTGTTACTGAATGATAATAAAGCACAAAAAAGTAAAAAAAAAAAAAAAAAAAACTAGAAAGAAAGCACTCAAAACAGGCCCACAGTTTTTCTTAATTATTTGCAAACATGACGTTTAGAGCAGAATTCTGAGTTATTTTAGTGCAGTACAAGTAATTGAGCTTATAATGTTTGTGCTGCTCATATCTGTCCCAATGGACCCTTTTCACAGGTCTGCGTGCTGTGAAACGGAAATTGTCATAGTTGACAAACTTGAATGGCGGTGAATGGGGGACCACCAAAATAATTTTTTTTGCTTACACCTTAGCTCCAACAGCAAAAGAAAAAAAAAAAAATCAAGGATATTGCTATCACAGCTTTGCAAAAGAAGTGCTGGATAACAGCAGAAAGAAGAGAGAAACAGGCCAATTTTTCTGTCACTCCCTCAGCAACTGTGCTAGAAGCCTCATCGCAGCTATGGTAACTGATTTTTTTTTAAACATATTCCAGGGTAATGTAATACAAAGTACAATGTTACAAAATTGACATGAAATATTTTTAAAATTGGAAATATAAAAAAATTTGCTACATTTACGTTGTTAAAGAAGGCGGAAACGCATCATAAAAGGTCTGTGAAAAGGGTCTATTGTGCATGTTCATGCATTCGCTTTTTTAAATATTTAGACCGTACGCTTATCTGTACGTCTGGGACTAGCTCGGCATGTCGCAGGAGTGTGCACTCAACAAGAGCGTTCATCGTGAGATCCGAGACTTCTCATCGCAGACCAGTCGCCGACTCAAAACATCAAAGAAGACGAGCTAGAGCTGTGCAGTGTACACTAGACTTGAGGCAGCATCCTACAGTAACTGAAAAGGGACCTTATAAGTGGCAGATTTGGAACTCTACACAGGCAGCAACACTGTGCGTCATACAAATACTTCTCATGGGCGCACAGTAGACTTGACTCACAATTGATTCCAGTAGAGTTTGATGTTTTAGCAGGTCACTAAGCTAACAACACAATACTCTAATAAGCCTAAAAATACACAGCACACATAAATATTGTATAAAGTAGTGCATTTTTCATTAGAATAAACTATTTTCATCAATACTTTTTGGTACTGAATGAAATATACGTACATTTATAATCAACATTACTTTAGCTTCATCCACCATCTTTTCTTAAGATGCCTTAAAATACTGTTTAGGTAGGCAGCTCACTAGGTTTTTGAAATCGAGTATGTCTGAACAGTGTATGTATGCACTTTGACTGGTCTAGATCCAGATGTTTCCCCGTTGGTGTGTTGTGTGAATACTGTAAAGGGAGCACAATCACATTAGAGCTTCATTAGCACTACACGCTTTTGATTAACTCGCTGGTTTAATTAAATCCTATTTCTGTGTAATTTGGTTCAAACGAGGAATGTGTCTGAACCTCTGAGTGAGGTCTGACATCACTGACATTGACATTGACTCTTCAATTTTCTGTTTGAGTGGATGCATATGATTGTCTTTTATGTCCACTAGTTATCCTGCATTATATTTAAAGTCGGATGTGGGATATTCATACCTGATATCTCCAATCTCTGACCTTGAAGACATTCCATTGCCAGATGCTCGGAAGATAATGTACAAGGAAATAAAACTGCAATGCTCCCATTATATTTGCAGGAGTTTGATTGTTTACAGAGAAGTTTCCTAGCACACAAATTACAGAGGATAAATGATACTATGCAATGCTAGCATGTTCTACATGTGTTCTATTATCAAAAGAAATTATAATTTGACCTTATTTTACACACCTGTCTCTTCAATTTTTTGCTAAACAATTTTTAAAATCATCTGATTTAGGAACTTTGACTTATTGATGAACTTAATAAAAAAATAATAATAAATGAATTTATACAGTTAACTGTGTGCATCTCTTACATACAGTACATACATACTCATACTTTTTTATTACTATATTACACATTTTAGATTAAAAGTAAAAAATAAAAAAAAATAAAAAAATAAATAATACAAGTGGATGAATGGAAATTATGCAAAGACCATATCCTTTAAACAAAACAAAATGAAAACTATCTTATATTTGAGCTTTTTCAAAATAGCCATTCTTTGTCTCAATTCCAGCTCTGCACACTCTGGTAATTCTCTCTATCAACTTTATGAGGTGCATCCTGAGATGCTTTTTAAACAGTCTTGAAGCAGCTCCCATCTATGTTGGACACTTGTTGGCTTATTTTTTTTTTTTTTTTTTTTTTTTTTCACTATTCATCCATTAATTCTTTTTCAATTTTTATTATTATTATTAAAATCATAGGTACAATGTATAATTGTCTAAAAAAATATTCAACTATTTAAGCATAAGCCTGTAGATCAAAAGCTTTTTAAGATATGAGAAACAGAAATTCACTCAATTCTGTCCAAACTTTTGACTGCAGTACTGTTACAAAGATGGTTCTATAAAGGTTCTTTCGTGCCATTAATAGCTCTATTTAGAACCATATCTAAAATAGTTATTTGCATTGGGCATTAGGGTTCTTTATTCCCGCCCTTTTGGTTTTTGAATATGTAACTGTCAATAAATTCTTTCAAAGCTTCTACTAGATTGGTTGACTCACAGCACTGGAGTCCTTGCAGCTCAACTGACCAATTTCATGCACTGTCAGCACTATCCACAGGTAAACTTGATATATTTTTTTAATATGTTGCTAAAACATGTTAACCATTTGTAGTTTAGCTGGACAGTTATCAGGGACTACAAATCCCATTAGCTTCATTAAATGGGAGTGAGGGTTTGCTTATTTCTCTTTCACTTTACTTGCTGTTTTTGAAAGTAAATGCAAAGTTTACAGTTGATCGTAAACATGTTGTTTGGGAGCACATGTTTTATCAAGAGGTTGACCAAATTTGAAGTCATGATTGGTAGCACATTTATAACACTTCTGTTACCGCTACAGCAATAACTGTTTGTGTTGGGGAGATTGCATTTTCTCAACTGATTCACATCATCAAAATCCAAGACAAATAGACAATAAACTGTATGGCGCACTTTCCCCAAGCTGTTACTATTTAAGCATTTGCAAATTCAATTTTCTTGTTGCAACAATGTCATTTAAGCATTCAATAATTATAAATTATTTTACTCAGAGCATCTTAACCTTTAGATTTAGACATGTAGCTGTACATAGTCCAAATAAAATCTGCATCCAGTTATTTTTTGCAAATATATTTAATAATACTGGAAGGATTTCATGAATATAGAACTTGGAGAATGACATCTGTTATTATCTCTTAATAATAATCATAGATCAAATGAAACTATGCCTGTTATCAGACAACAGACAATTGTGTCACTGCTTGATAAAGTCAGTACAGAAAATGGGTAAGTTTGATTTTGAAAAATGTTGAGGAAGTCTCTATTAAGATCTTTACATTTTAACACTTACAAAGTAAAACTTTCTGTAACTGGTGGTTTCCTACCCATGATTTTTTTTTTTTTTTTTTTTTTGTGTTCGCAACTTGAACATGCAAGTGTGACCAACTCAAGAGCTGAGCTGTCATTTTGTCATTTTCCTTAAAATACTGACATTTTATTCCGAAAAAGGAGGTAATATTTTGGACTTTTATTGTGATTTCAGGTATCCATTCCACCGTGGTATGAGTCTCATTGTCTGCTCTGATTACAGCACATGCCTGCCTAAAAACTGATTATGTGAGTTTTAAGTACCCCTATTTATCTCTCTTTCTTTTTATATCTGTTTTTTACTTGAATATACACTGTAATTAATTAATGCATTGTAATTTATTTGTGTCATAGGTTTACAGTTAAAATGCAGCTACACTATGCCTTCCAGCAGTGTTCAGTGATAATACTTCTCTCTGCTTCTCCACTAAGCATATGCGTTATAAAGACTGGATTTTGATCCATATATAATTTTGGAATGTTTCAATTATTTACTTTTTATGCATAAACATTTTGCCCAGTCAAAAAAAAAAAAAAAATCACACTTTATATATAACTTTTTCTTTTTCACATTGGGAAGGGCACACATATATTGTCCACATATACTGAAACACTGACTCTGAACCTAATTGTGTATTTCTACTTAGACAGATGCTGTTGGATCCCACAACCCTTATTACCTGCAGAGAGGTGCTTTCACTCAATTGCACCAAAATACACAGTGATGGGTGGTGAAGACATCATAGGGGATTGTGAAGATATTTTAGTGAAATTTTTACATCTATTTTGTTTCCTTTGACTTTGCTCATCCTTGAATTTGTAAATATGGAAGAAAAAAATATTTCTATGCTAGCTTCTATACTACTCCATCCACTTGGCAGTGCAGATATTGTTGACTCTGTTAATTGCTAAATTATTAAATGTTAATGTAAATGTAAAAATATTCTCTCTGTCCTAGCCTTGTTTGGAGCAATGTAGGGGTCTGCTAATTCATTTGCATATGCATTTATCAACTCTTTCACATACAGGTGCATCTCAATAAATTAGAATGTCGTGGAAAAGTTCATTTATTTCAGTAATTCAACTCAAATTGTGAAACTCGTGTATTAAATAAATTCAATGCACACAGACTGAAGTAGTTTAAGTCTTTGGTTCTTTTAATTGTGATGATTTTGGCTCACATTTAACAAAAACCCACCAATTCACCATCTCAACAAATTAGAATACATCATAAGACCAATAAAAAAAAATATATTTTTAGTGAATTGTTGGCCTTCTGGAAAGTATGTTCATTTACTGTATATGTACTCAATACTTGGTAGGGGCTCCTTTTGCTTTAATTACTGCCTCAATTCAGCGTGGCATGGAGGTGATCAGTTTGTGGCACTGCTGAGGTGGTATGGAAGCCTAGGTTTCTTTGACAGTGGCCTTCAGCTCATCTGCATTTTTTGGTCTCTTGTTTCTCATTTTCCTCTTGACAATACCCCATAGATTCTCTATGGGGTTCAGGTCTGGTGAGTTTGCTGGCCAGTCAAGCACACCAACACCATGGTCATTTAACCAACTTTTGGTGCTTTTGGCAGTGTGGGCAGGTGCCAAATCCTGCTGGAAAATGAAATCAGCATCTTTAAAAAGCTGGTCAGCAGAAGGAAGCATGAAGTGCTCCAAAATTTCTTGGTAAATGGGTGCAGTGACTTTGGTTTTCAAAAAACACAATGGACCAACACCAGCAGATGACATTGCACCCCAAATCATCACAGACTGTGGAAACTTAACACTGGACTTCAAGCAACTTGGGCTATGAGCTTCTCCACCCTTCCTCCAGACTCTAGGACCTTGGTTTCCAAATGAAATACAAAACTTGCTCTCATCTGAAAAGAGGACTTTGGACCACTGGGCAACAGTCCAGTTCTTCTCCTTAGCCCAGGTAAGACGCCTCTGACGTTGTCTGTGGTTCAGAAGTGGCTTGACAAGAGGGATACGACAACTGTAGCCAAATTCCTTGACACGTCTGTGTGTGGTGGCTCTTGATGCCTTGACCCCAGCCTCAGTCCATTCCTTGTGAAGTTCACCCAAATTCTTGAATCGATTTTGCTTGACAATCCTCATAAGGCTGCGGTTCTCTCGGTTGGTTGTGCATCTTTTTCTTCCACACTTTTTCCTTCCACTCAACTTTCTGTTAACATGCTTGGATACAGCACTCTGTGAACAGCCAGCTTCTTTGGCAATGAATGTTTGTGGCTTACCCTCCTTGTGAAGGGTGTCAATGATTGTCTTCTGGACAACTGTCAGATCAGCAGTCTTCCCCATGATTGTGTAGCCTAGTGAACCAAACTGAGAGACCATTTTGAAGGCTCAGGAAACCTTTGCAGGTGTTTTGAGTTGATTAGCTGATTGGCATGTCACCATATTCTAATTTTTTGAGATAGTGAATTGGTGGGTTTTTGTTAAATGTGAGCCAAAATCATCACAATTAAAAGAACCAAAGACTTAAACTACTTCAGTCTGTGTGCACTGAATTTATTTAATACACGAGTTTCACAATTTGAGTTGAATTACTGAAATAAATGAACTTTTCCACGACATTCTAATTTATTGAGATGCACCTGTATGTATTTGTTGAAGTATTTATTAATGTGAGTTATGCATTTAGAATGATTTTAATCACAATATTTTTTTTATTTTTTTTTGTTGACATTTTTTTTCAATTTAATTGAAAATAAAAGTACTTTTAATTAAACACATGCCTTGCTTTTATTTATTTATTTGTTTGTTTGTTATATTTAGTGTAAATCTGTAACTGAGGCTTTAATGTTTTATAGGAGCAGGTATATAGAGGGGTAATAAAAATAAAAAAAAACCCTCCTTGCATCAAAAATGTTCTTCATAGCACTATTAAGGTTCTATATAGTACTTTCAAATAATTCATCTTTCTGTGAAGGAAATTCCAAACTGATCTTGTGGAAACTGATTTACACGAGCTCTGGTGAGTTTCTGTGTTAATAGAGGAAAAGTTCTATTAAGTTCAATTTAACTGATGAATGTTTAAGATAAAGGTATATATAGTTCTTTTTGAAAACTTTAAATAAATGTTCTATTTAGCACCAAAAAGGGTTCTGCTATTACAAGGCAAATAACCCTTATCTGGTACTATTTAGAAACATTTTTCTTTGTCTGTAGGCACAGTAATGTCTGATCATGGTGCAGAGTGGCGAGCAGCTGGAGAGGAGAGAAGACACAATCCTGCAGTATGTGGAGCAGCTGAATGAGCGTGTGAAGAAACACATGATCCCATTGGGCAGACCTGCACTGGTACAGGTCAGAGTTACATCACTTACTACATATACTGATGAGTCAAAACATATTGACCACTCACAGCGAATAACGTTGATCATCTCCTAACAAGGCCACATGTCAAGGTCTGGGTAGATTAGATGGTAAGCCAACAATCAGTTCTCGTAGTCAATGTGTTGAATACATGAGTAAAGACCTGAGCAACTTTGACAAGGGCCAAATTGTTATGGCCAGATGACTGGGTCAGAGGATCTCTGAAACAGCAAGGCTTGTGAATAGCTTTAGGAACATGGTGAAGAGTTCAAGGTGTTGCCATGGCCTCCAAATTCCCCAGATCTCAATCCAATTAAGCATCTGTGAGATGTGCTGGACCAACAAGTCCAATCCGCGGCGGCTCCACATTGCAACTTACAAGACTTGAAGGATCTGCTGCTAATGTCTTGGTACCAGATACCACAGGACACCTTCAGGGTCTTGTAGAGTCTGTGCCTCATCAGGTCGGTGCTGTTTTGGCAGCACGTGGAGGACCAACAGCATATTAGGCAGGTGGTCATAATGTTTTGGCTCATCGGTGTACAATACACACTTCATCCAACATTACCATGAACACCTGTTGTCAGTCTC
This sequence comes from Myxocyprinus asiaticus, assembly GCF_019703515.2. Classification (NCBI taxonomy): domain Eukaryota; kingdom Metazoa; phylum Chordata; class Actinopteri; order Cypriniformes; family Catostomidae; genus Myxocyprinus; species Myxocyprinus asiaticus. The sequence goes on along the minus strand of NC_059384.1, from coordinate 36,677,468 downwards.
ACTCTTCTGAAGATCTTACTCTTCATGCTGCCCACTGCAGACAGATTTTGATCAAAATATACTATGAGTAGCCTACACTCACTCTATAAGTTTTAACTTAATAAGTGGTGTTTATTAAACCATCACACTTACTTTTGTTCATATTTATTTGTAAGTGATTTGGACAAATCATCCTGCACCGTTTTTGCTACATGAATGATACCTCAAATCCTGCAGTTAGATATTTTTTTGTTTTGTTTTCCCTTTGAAAACAAAATGGAAAAAAACGAGTTTGACAGTTAATCTGAGATTTTGCAGGCCAGTTTCTAGATTCTTCACTCTTTATAACTCTGAATACAGTCCATATGGAAGCATTGTCAAAAAACGTTCTCAAACGCAGAACTAAATTGGAAGAGATCACAATTTGCCATCATATTTTTAGCTGTAATCTGTCTTGGCAACTTGTTACGACTGAAATGCGAATGAAGAGTTGCACATTAAATAGAGAATGTGAAGTTCAAGTGAAAAATGAATCCACACAATGAGCGGATGGGATGTAATGGTTATGTTTGAGTCATGCCTTGTGTTGAATAATCACTCTTGGTTTGTGTGTGACTGCAGATGAGATGAGCGCCTTATACTGCTCTCCAACTGTTAAAAAAAAAAAAAAACACACCATATTGTCCCCAGCACACGCCACAGCTATTTCACAATTATATTGTGTGTTTAAGCAGTGAGCGTTAATGTACCACTGTCAGTCAGCCTGTATAAAGCCTTTTAAATGTTCTGACTGAATTATGCAATGTGTTTCTGTTGGGTTTGTCTACAGATTCTATGAACATGTGTTTAATTTATGTTAGCCTCATAAGGCTGTGTGCTGGTCTGAAACGAGAGCACAGATTTTCCTCTTTGGCAGGAAGAGCATTCAGAGCGAGGGATGACGGAGGAGATGTTGTGGGCGAGGAAGCAGAGAGTGATGTCGCTCTTAAGGGGGAATTCAAAGGTACTGAAGTGTATCCAGAAAATGCAATATTATTGTTGGTCTGTCAAATGAGATTTCATGAGGTACAGGAGCTGATACTGAAACCATCCATCAACTCAAAAACACAATCACAGGAAATTCTATAGGATTCTATACATATAAAATATGTATAAATAATGTGCATTTGTAATAAAAATCATGTTAGACATGAATATTGTAACACAGACTCAGGCTGAGTGGGATCCACGTGCGGTTTATTAAAACACAAGTTCAAAGTACAAACAGGCGTGGGTAGGATAACCATGGCAACCAACAATATCAGAGACAGGGCAGTAAACGTAGTCAAACAGGCAGAGGATCGGGGCAGGCAGCAAAACAGTAATAGTGGTAGTCCAGGCAAACACAGTGATAGGCAGGCAGCAGAGAATCGTAAAGGGTAATCCAAAGCAGAATCAAACATGGGCAGATCAACATAGTGAATGATAATGCTCAGAAATGTAGCCGGGGCAAACAAGACTTTGCAATGAATGAACACACACACCGTGCTTAAATAGTCTGAGTGATATGATGCAGGTGTGGAGTAATCAGTCCAGGCATGTGGGCACTTGAGAAATGTAGTTCAATGTTAATATTCAGGTGAGTGAGACCTCCGGTGGTCGACTGAGGAATCTTCACAGGCATTCGTGACAGAGCCCCCCCGCGAGCGGCTCCTGACGCGAGAGCACAACCGATGTTGGGGTCTTCCTCGAGGTTTAAGGGCCGGTTTCTGCGGGTGAGTCCTATGGAATTCTGCGATGAGATTGGGGTCGAGGATATCATCTGCCTTGACCCAGGACCTCTCCTCCAGACCGTACCCCTCCCAATCTACCAGATATTGGATCTGGCTTTCCCTACGTCTGGAATCTAGCAGATCTCGCACTAGGAATGCTTCCTCGCCATCCACGATCATGGGTGAGGGGCCTGCGTCACCGCCTTCCTCCTCCGGCCTCGGACCACCGGCAGGTTTCAGTAGAGAGACATGAAAAGTGGCAAAAATATGATAATTAGCAGGTAATTGGAGGCGATATGACACAGGATTGATTTGTCTTAGAATTTTGAATGGACCCACATACCTGGGACTGAGCTTTTTGCAAGGTAGATGGAGACGAAGGTCCCGGGTTGAAAGCCACACCCACTGTCCTGGAACGTAGTTGGGACTGGGACAACGATGGCGGTCAGCTTGTTATTTTCCCCTGTTTATGGCATGCTGTAGATGGACATGAGCTTGATCCCAAACAGCTTCACTACATTGAAACCAGTCGTTAACAGCAGGAACATCAGATGGTTCACCAGACCATGGAAATAGAGGGGGTTGGAACCCCAGGACACACTGAAAGTGTGTCAATTTTGTGGAGGGTTTGAGTATCGAATTCTGCACGTATTCTGCCCAGGGAAGAAAGCGGCTCCAGTCAGCTTGATTCTGTTGACAGTACATGCAAAGGAATTTTCTGAGTTCTTGATTCAGACGTTCAGTCTGGCCATTAGACTGGGGGTGGTAACCTGAAGTGAGACTAATATTGACATTAAGTAGTCGAAAGAAGGCTGTCCAAACCCTTGATGTAAATTGAGGACCCCGGTCAGAGACAATGTCTTCAGGAAGACCATAGTAGCAGAACACATAATGGAAAAGATGTTCTGCGGTTTCAAAGGCTGATGGAAGCTTAGACAGGGGTATTAGTTGACATGCCTTAGAAATACGGTTAATATGGTGGTGTTTCCTTGAGAGATGGATAGATCGGTGACAAAATCAATGGCGATGTGGGACCAAGGTCGTTGTGGTATGGGTAGAGGTTGTAGCAACCCTACAACCCTTCAGAAGGTGTGACAAGCATTCGCGAAGGTACTGGTGTCTGCCTGTAACATCTCCCACCAGAACTGATTTCTTAACAATCGTACTGTGGTAGTAATGCCTGGATGGCCAGAGCTTGTGGAGGAGTTCACCCAGCAGATTACCTTTTCTCGTAGACTAGGTGGCACAAACGTTTGGTTGGGCAGACATTCTGGGGGGATGGGTTCTGTGCATGTGCCTGGGAGATTCGGACATGATGTCCCACTGGACCAGGGCTAGGATCAGAGAGGATGAGATGATGGGTTCTGGAGAGAGATTCTGAGGATTGGAGTCAAATTGACGGGATAGTGAGTTGGCTTTGATGTTCTTTGATCCTGGATGATAAGTGATTGAAAAGTTAAAACGAGTGAAAAGTAGTGCCCATCTGGCCTGTCTGAGGTTTAGTCTTTTGGCTGAGCACAAGTATTCAAGGTTGCGATGATCGGTTAATACCAGAAATGGATGTCTGGCCCCCTCCAGCCAGTGTCGCCATTCTTTGAATGCTGCTTTCATGGCTAACAGTTCACAATTGCCCACATCATAATTCTGTACAGCAGAGGAGACTTTACGTGAGTAGTACACACAAGGGAAAAGCTTAGGAGGATTACCTTGGCGTTGAGAGAGTATAGCGCCAATACCAGTGTTTGATGCGTCTACTTCAACCACGAAAGGTACGTTGGGATCATGATGATGCAGAAAAGGAGCAGAAGTGATGCGACTTTTCATTAAAGGCTTGGATGGCATCAGTAGACCAGCGAAGTTTGGTGTTACCTCCCTTAATCATGGCGGTGAGTGGAGCGGCGACAGTGCTGAAGTTTAGAATGAATCTTCTGTAAAAATGTGCAAATCCTAAGAATTGTTGTAGTTCCTCTACTGTAGTGGGTTTAGGCCAGTTTAGAACCATCCGTACCTTGCCCTCATCCATAGACACCCCTTCTGGACTGATGATATAACCGAGGAAGGAGATTGAAGTTTGGTGGAATTCACATTTCTCTGCTTTGGCATACAATTGGTGATCCATGAGACGCTTCAGAACTGCCCGGATCTGCTTGATGTGTTCCTCCAGGGTGTCTGAATATATCAAGATGTCATCTATATATACATTTAAGCCCTGGTTAAGCATGTCTCTGAATACGTCATTTATGAAAGACTGGAACACAGATGGACTATTGGACAATCCGAACGGCATAACGAGATATTCATAGTGCCCGCTGCTGGTAGAAAAGGCAGTTTTCCATTCATCCCCCTCTCGAATGCAAATGAGGTTGTACGTGCAGCATAGATCAAGCTTAGTGTAAAAATTAGCAGTTCTTAGTTGTTCCAAAGCTGCGGGGAGCAGGGGTAAGGGATATCTGAATTTAACTGTTATATTGTTTACACCATGATGATCAATACAAGGATAAAGACCCCCATCCTTTTACCCCATGAAGAAGATTTCTGCTGCCGCCGGTAAAGTGGATGGACGAATGAAACCCTTTGCCAGTTCTTCTTCAATGTATGATTTCATGGCTTCAGCCTCAGGTTCTGACAGGGGAAAGATTCTGCCTCTAGGTGGTAAGGCACCAGGTAACAGATCAATGGCGCAGTCGCTAGATCGATATGGTGGTAGTTGCGAGGCTTTGGTTTTACTGAAGGCTTCAAATAGATCAACATACTCAGAAGGTATATGTGGTGCTATGTTGGACTCGTTAGTCACCATAGTGGTATTCACAGACATAGGGATGATTGATTTTAGACACTTGGATGAGCAGCTGGGATCCCATCGCATGATCTGCTTCCCTCGCCATAAAATTTGTGGGTTATCGTCCTGCAGCCAGGGTAAACCGAGGATAACTGGGTTGTGTGGAGAGTGGATGACGAAGAGGTGTGTTGTTTCAGTGTGTAAAATTCCAACTTGCAGAATGAGGTCAGTGGTGGTGTACAATACCTGGCCGGTCCCCAGGGGGCGCCCATCTAGCGCTGCCACTGCCAAAGGAAAGTTGCAAGGAATTAGTGGTATCTTATGCTGTCGGGCTAAATTTTCATCAATAAAGTTGCCCGCTGCTCCCGAATCTAACAAGGCCTTAGTGATGATGGTGTCTGACAGGAACGTTAGTTTTACTGGCACTTCAATATAAGCAGTGGTTTGAATAGAGGAAATCAACACACTTACCCTGCGATTGTGTGTTTGAAGAGGTTGTGTCGAACAGTCAGCTCTCAAATGTCCTGCTTGACCGCAATATAAGCAGAGACGGTTCCTGATGCAGTGTTCACACTCCTCTGTGGAGGGATGAGTTCGACCGACCTGCATAGGTTCAGCGTCATCACTGGGTTTCATGAAAGGGCTGATAAATTGATTAGGTTTCCTGGAGCGAATGAGATTGTCAATACAAATAGCAAGGTCGATGTATTGGTCCAGGGTTCTGCCTTCACCATGGCAGGCCAGCTCAGATTGCATGTCAGTGTTTAATCCTTGACGAAACAGCAGGTTTAATGAGTGCGAAAAGACAGAGCGAATTCAGCTACAGTATTTCTTCCTTGACGAAGTGCAAGCAGTTGTTCCCCAGCATTCCTTCCTCCCTCAGAATGTTTGAATACCTCTCTCAGACGTTTAATAAATTCATTGAAAGTGGTGCGGTTTAGTCCTTGATTGGCCCAGACAGCTGTTGCCCATTCCAACGCCTTACCTGTGAGCAGTGAACACACGAGAGATCTTGCTATCATCGGTTGTGTATAATGAGGGTTGTTGAGCCAGGAACATAGAGCATTGCATGAGGAAGTCTTTACACATGGTTGGGGTGCCGTCAAATTTTTCTGGAAAGGCTAAACGTGGATTAGCAGTTACTGTACTGTGAGGTATTGAGACTGGTACCTGACTCGCTTGAGGCGCTGGGGAAATGGATTCAGGTGCGGCCTGATGGAGACTTCTATCCTGAGTGACAGATTTCACTAACTCTTCCGTTAGTGTGGTGAGTCGGCATAGTTGTTGTTGGTGAGATGCCAGTAGGTTAGCTTGGGCAGAGAGTTCGCTGGACAGATGCATGAGGACCACTGGATCGGTAGTTGGCGAAGTCTTCTGTAACACAGACTCAGGCTGAGTGGGATCCATGTGCGGTTTATTAAAACACAAGTTCAAAGTACAAACAGGCATGGGTAGGATAACCAGGGCAACCAACAATATCAGAGACAGGGCAAACGTAGTCAAACAGGCAGAGGATCGGGGCAGGCAGCAAAACAGCAATAGTGATAGTCCAGGCAAACACAGTGATAGGCAAGCAGCAGAGAATCATAAAGGGTAATCCAAAGCAGAGTCAAACACGGGCAGATCAACACAGTAAACAATAATGCTCAAAAATATAGACGGGGCAAACAAGACTTCGCAATGAACGAACACACACACTGGGCTTAAATGGTCGGAGTGATATGAGGCAGGTGTGGAGTAATCAGTCCAGGCATGTGGGCACTTGGGAAATGTAGTTCAATGTTAATATTCAAGTGAGTGAGACCTCCGGTGCCAGTGGTCGATTGAGGAATCTTCACCGGCGTTCGTGACAAATATATTTTACAGAGTGTGCACTGTACTGAAATTCATCTTCTTTTTCTGCAATTAATTTAGCTTGAACCGTTTAACATTCAGATTTCAGTCAGATGTTGGTTTATATATAATCTCAAACTCAGGTGTGGAATTTTTATTTTGTTGATTTTATAAACTTTATATTTTTAAGAAATGTAAAATTTAAGTGAAAATAATCTCCCTTTGACATCAATAGAATACTTGCCATTTAAAATGTAACCAACAGTGATGACATAAGCACTATTTTTGCAAACTTAAATGTAACTGGTCTTGACTTTCTTACATCTGCTGTATTTATCTACAGCCGCCTTTACATCGCAACCAAATTCATTTACACAGCACCAAATGCTAAACCTAAACGTACCTTTTAAACACAACAAATCTAGTTCTTCTTTAATTCTAATGCGATTAATTCAGCCTGGACCACTTTGTTTTGTAGATAATTTCAGTCTTTGGTGTATCTATATTTATTTATTTTTTTGGGAAAACTTTAAAATTAAGATTAAATACCTCCAGAGACTAATTTTCTGCAATGACTGGATAAAGTTAACTAAACTGAAAAATAAATAAAACAAATCTCCCATTTACTTACATTGTAAGAAAGTTCAACATTCAAAATCTAATGGACAGCAATCATATAATTGCAGCATTTGCATATTTAATTGCAATTGGCTATCTTTCTAAGCATACTGAATTGTGATTATTATTTTTTTTTTCATGTATCTATTTAACCATCTATAGCCAACTTTACTCTTCACAGTGACTATGGCAATAAATAAGAAAATAGCATGTTATCATTCTATTACTCTTTTTGCAGTATATAGTATGCATATTGTACATATATACTTTAAGGGGTCATGACATGAAGAATTACATTTTCATATAAGAGGTCATTGTACTATAAAAACATACTGTTTCGGAAGTTTAGGAACTGAAATCTTGCTCCTTAATAGAAAAAGAGCATTTATTTAAACCAAGCTACAAAAATGGCTAATTTGGAATTTGTGGAACTTGTGACGTCAAAAGGACAAAATACATCTCCATATGACTGCCTCTTCAGCAAGACATCAGCGCCTATTTTTCCGTCATTGCACCCATGGCCCCGCCCACTGGTGCTTAGTCTGTCACACAGATGAAGAGGAGAGAGATGGGCCTGTCATGGGAAATTCATCCAAAGGGCACTTATATTGGACATCTTCATGTGTATGTCTGTATTTAAATGTTTTCTACATAAACGTGCACGGCTTTGACTGTTATCGTGCATCTTGTGCCGCTTTTAAAAAATGCGCTGTCAAGTTATAACTCTAAAAAAGGAGACCCCATTCTTTTTCATTTTTCTGTTTGCTGTCTTGCTGTTGTGCTGTTTTGAAGGTGCCCTGGACTGTTTTTGCACCCATCTGTGCTATTTTTAATTGTTTGTCTATTGTAAACATGGACTAGATCGATGTCTTTGATCGTTTTGATGCATTTCCACACAACACAAGTGTGGTACAAGCGCAAATTTTAAAAATGCGTCTCATTCTGCTGCTGCCTCTGGCTGGAAGAAATGCATGCAGTCCTGTGTGTAAACAAACAGGGAAAATGTGAGAAGCACCCAACATCACCGTGGATTTTATTACGCTTGAGTATTCATAACATTTCAGCATGGATTGTGTGTGTTTTCGGTTCATATTAGCATTTGCAAAAGAACTGTTATTGAAAGATGGGGCAGTTAAAATTACCCTATTGGATGAAAAACCGTAAGTAACCAATTCCATTCACAAATGTTTCAAATGTCATGCCTGTTTGATAGTTTATGATGTGCTTTAGTGAACAGTTTCATACATTCAGATGAACTGTGTTGGGTGTAAGTTGTTTTAACCCTGAAATGAGGTTTTATAATGTTGTGTGGAGTTCATTTTCTTTGGATTGAGATTCAAATATGCCTGTATTGGAAGGGCTGCACGATGTTAGCCAATCACAACAGTGGGTGTTTACATTGAAGTCTTAAAGGGCCAGACAGCTTAAAACTGAGCGTTTCAGACAGAGGGCCAGAGACAGAGTGGAAAATTATTATATATGACTAAATTATGACTGTAAAAAAATTTATGAAAAAAAAAAAATCTTTACTAACATTATAAGTGGACCTCAGGGAAGATAATGAAATTATTAAAAAAAAAGAGTATGCCATGACCCCTTTAAATACCCTGAATACCTCAATGACCAACCACATTCACAAACGTATATCATTGCATAATGCATATCCATACTTTTTTTAAATAGTAGGCACTATACAGTATATACTGCACTTTATATAGTAAGCAGTAAGCTAGTATTCCATTCAACTTAGCCACTTTTTTTATTCTTAAGTGCAGTCGACAGAAAACAAGATGTATGTTGAGTGTCACAATAATGGCAAAGTGGCTCTGATGCTGCATTTCACTTACACAGAACTAAAGACTAATACAAACTTTCCTACAACTGTTACATTATTATTTTACTGCCTGGAAAATCGAGTTTCTTTGCACTCTAAGGCCATACTCACACTAGGCCTGGTTGCCTTGTACCATGCCCAAGCACGATTGTCCCCCTCCCCACTCCCTGCCTGCCTGCCTGCACTCACAATGCATTTAATGTTCTGGACCTGAGCACGCTTACGTCATTATGATGTGACTTTTTGTTTTGAAGAAAACAGGAAGAAAAGCTTTCTAGCAGAGCACAGTGGAGTCCATCATAGTGGCTTATTTTGAGTCGTTTGGGACGCAGTGACACACAGCCCTCTCACATGCCTAATTGTCGACAGCATCATACCACTGGAATTTATCATTTTCATCCGACGAGCTGCCTGATTTACGGAGTGCATCCCAGTACCTACAGATACTGAACCCTCAGTTTTTTTCAGCTTGTCAGGTCATTGCTCAATGGTTCTTTGGTATCCACGAGCACAAAGATAGTCGCAAATTTTACCAAATGTCTTGTAATTCTTGTGTGTTCTTGTGTGTTGTATCCAGTTGTTCCTGTATACTCTCGTCTGCCCAAATTTCCAGTAAACACTGCACCTGTGCCTTAGACCAAAGTGATCCCTTTGCCCAGTCACATTATTGACGACATGTTTCAAGTTCCGTGCTCAGTCATGGTTAGCGATCACACTAGATGTGTACCTTGCCTGAGCCAACTGAATGGTACGGTACAGACTGCCTAGAGTGAGTACACCTTAAAAGCTAATTTCTCAATTTTGTTGTTTTGTTTAGATAATTAGCAGTTGTATATGTAATAATATAGCTGCAAGCAACAATTATTGGTGCAAAGCTAATATAAAACAAGTAGTAGGTTGCAGTAAGCACAATGTGAGGACTCAATCGTCATTTCATTTTTCAACATCATTTTTCACACCAGTCTCAGTGGGACTCAAACACCCAACTGGGGTGTGTTTGCAGTGTTATCACAATGCTTTATACACTGTGCCACTCAGTTCACATAGCTCAACATTGCCAAAGAGATAAAGAATGTCCTGGGGATCCAGAGCAATGCATTTTTAGGATGGATACACACCTGATTCAAAGCATCTAGTTTACAGAGAGATCCATGAACTGAACTGAGTGTCACAAAATGTGCAGTGCTGTGAGACCTAAAACCAGATTTGAGAACCACTGATTTATTGCATTCATTTAGACCTTTAGCCCATGAAATCAACCGTTATTGTGCTCAGCAAGATGCAAAGTCAAGAGCAACAGAAGCATTTATGATCACGGTGAAGACTGGATTCATACCCTCATTCACATAAATGTTCTGATTATAAGTCAGTGCGTTAACACTCTAAGCCACACCAGACACACTTTTTTGTTATAATGAAACAGGCCTATCAAAATGAGAAGCAGCAGACAGAAGTACTGCCATGATACAGCTGTTTCAAAATTGTATTAATATACAGTATACATTCAATAACTTTTCTGGCATCATTTGATAATCATTTGAGCCAAATGCAGTGAGAATTGACCAAAACGTTGCTAATCAACACACCTGATTCAAATCATTATCTTGTTAGCAGAGAGATCCCTGAACTGAACTGTCACATAAGTGAGCCATACAAAATGTGCAGTGCTGTGGGACATCAGAACCACAAATGATGACAACTGATTTAAAGCATACATTTGACAACTTTAGACCTTTAGCACATGAAAAGTCGAGAGTAACAGAAGCATTCCTGCTGGACTGGGATGAACACCTCACTGACCTCTGCTTGCATCATATTGGTCATAGGATGGACTACACTCTCTTAAAATGGAACACATAAAAAAATAAAAATAATAATAACATTATTGCCAACTATAGCCTTCATCAGCCAAATAAAAAAGGATGCTGCATCCATGTGCACTTTCACAGTCAATTTGGGATAGATTTCAAAGACACTTGATCATGAATCTTACATTTCAGTCAATGTCCTTTAGTTTTAAACATTGCCCACCAACATCTACTCAGTTTACTCAATTAATACATGACTTGTGGCTTCTCCCATTTATTTTTTTTTAAATTTATTTATTTATTTTTTATTGACCTAAGAGATCCAGTGACACCAACCTCATGATTTTAGGACAAACTGTTCAAAAGTTACAAGCAAAACAACCTTTTTTTTTTTTATTTGTACTTTTTTTTACCTAAGGTGGTGCTGTCACCAAAATTTGCATGTACCCTCAGATCATGGTCCTAATGAAGCACATTAGGTTTCCCCCGATCTTGGTAACTTCATTTCAGCATAATTTGGTAAAGGTTGGGTTAATCAAATAGCTTTTGATAACTTTTGTGCAGATCAGACTGAAGATCATCTGAGGAAAAGATTGTGAGAAGCACAAAACAATAAAAAATAAAAATAATTGAAAAAAGATTTACATATTCCTAGATGGCAGCCACTGTAATGAACAGAGTTTTAATGTAAGTGATGCCCTTTAGAATCTCCACGAGGAGAGTAATCAGAAAAAAAAAACAAAAATGAATTTTGTTTCTAGACCAAACGGTTCAAAAGTTATGCGCAAAAGAAAAGTTATTTTTTGAACTGGTGGTGGAGCTATAGAGTTTGTCCCCTAAATCTGCCCCCATTGTTTGGCCCTTAAAATTGGAATGGATTCAATAGGTGCCTACGCCCCTTCGGGGCTTGGCCCCTAATAATGTATGTATGTGACCTGTTCCATAATTTTGAATCACTGTGAGGCACATTTTAAGTTATACTATTTGAGTAAAAAGGAAAGTCTCAGACAACATTTAAAGGGGTCATGACATGACTAATCAAACTTTCCTTGATATTTTGACATATAAAATGTCATTATACTATAAAAACATATTGTATTTTTCAGACCAGAAAACTTCCTTAGTAGAAAAAGAGCATTTATTTAAACCAAACTGCAAAAATGGCTCGTTTGGAATTTGTGGGACTTGTGACATCACAAGGACCAAATACATCTCCATATGACTGCCTCTTCAACAAGACATCAATGGCAATTTTTCATCTAGTGATTAGAAATAACATTAGAATAACATTAGAAAGCCAATAATTTTTTTGAGTTGTTTTTTGTGTTAAAGTGACTAAAAATGGCCGAGCATGTAATATATAATTTAATTTCTGATTTTGTTTGTGTTATATTGTCTGTTTTTTGTGTAGATCAGGCACATGGATGAGGAGGAGACCGTTCTCCAGGACAGACTGTATGCTGTGTTCCAACGGAGCGTGAATTCCTCCACATCCCCTCTGATGTGAAATAATAATTCATCTGTGTTTCCAAAACCATTTACATTTTGCTGACATTTGTGAGATGTAATATACTCCACATTGCATTGTTTCTACCAGTGCATGCTGGGTAAGTTGCCAAAGGGGGGGAAATCTGTCCGTGTCATTGGACGCAAAGTAGCATCAATTTCATTCTGTTCACTTCAGTCTGCATCTCTCTCTCTCACTCTCTCTCTCTCTCTCTCTCTCTTTCTCTCTTTCAGTGTGAGGCCTGCAGGCATGGCTGTGTTTAAGTTTGTAATAATTGCGCACACACACACGCACACACTGATCTAATGAAATCAGGGCTGTTAGTTATACACTGGCACAGGGGTTTGTTAGGTGACCCTGTCCGTGCACTCAGTCCTCTCATATTAGTGCAGGGTGGCTTTTAGTCAGTTGAGACGTTTGTATCATGTTAAGGCCACACCACCCACATTCAGTGAAAGATTACACTGAGATATCTATTTTTTCCAACAATGACAAAATTATCCTCAGATGTAAGTTAAATCTGTAAAAACCTCCCTTTGGGGACATGCCCTAGGACATTCTCAATTGGAAAAGTGATTTATTAATAAAGCAAACAATGTTTATATATATATATATATATATATATATATATATATATATATATATATATATATATATATATATATATCAGCATTTATAATAAGCTTTATATAAAACAATAGAACTCTATGGCATACTTTTATGTGTGTGTTTGTGTTTGTATCATCAGGGCAGAAAAAAGATTGCTGAATTCTCTGCATCAACGTCAAGCTGAAGTCATCGACCAATATGGTGAGATTATAGAAGAGACAGGAAACACAGAGGCACTAGGCATCGGACCTGACATCCACTGGCAGGTACACACACACACACACACACACACACACACATGCACGCACACACACACACACGCACACACACACACACACACACACAGCCATGCAAAGTAGCAATAGTTAGTTATCCTTACCCTAACACTAAATACTAAATGATTTCAATTAAATTACAATAAATTTGAGATTCATATATGTATAATTTGAATAGATAACTGGGTCAGTACTGGTAGTATTACTCAGTCTGTGTGTGTCTTGTAAAAAAATACAAATGAAAATGGGGTTGAATATCTGTGCAAAATTGTCAGTAATACCAGCCTCATCTAGCAAATATCATTGCATCACAACACATTATTTACAGTCAATATTTGTATACTTTGTGCCAACAAAATCCCAGGAGATCAGCAGTTACAGAAATACTCAAACCAGCCCATCTGGCACCAACAATCATCCATGCAATTATCTAATCAGCCAATTGTGTGGTAGCAGTACAGTGCATAAAATCATGAAGATACGGGTCAGGAGCTTCAGTTAATGTTCACATCAACCATCAGAATGGGGAAAAAATGTGATCTTAGTGATTTGGATCGTGGCATGATTGTTGGTACCAGATGGGCTGGTTTGAGTATTTCTGTAACTGCTGAACAACGCCTGTTCTTTGCATTCCAATGCTGCATGGGATTCTGAGTTCATCAAACATAGATTGTTCTAAAAAACAAGCCCTTCCACTTGTTTTCCCGGAAGTGGTGAAAATAAGTGATGGACAGAATGGGAGGAAGCACAAGTGGACTAACTTATACATTATTTGTCTGACGTCAGAAAAGATCACTGCATCACTGCATAAAACAGCCAGCTCAGACGGTAACAGCTTTAAACTTGTATTTTTTGCATTTTTTGAATGTTGATCAAATAAAGCACTAAATATATTGTGATGTTCAAAAAAGACTATTTTAGCAGCAGTTTCATTATGACAACCGCTTCAGTCCCTTTCTGCTGGTAAATGGCTGTGTGAATGTAGATCACATCGTTTTGATCGTACACCTCTGAGCCCAGCCTAGAGTAATAACACCTGTTTGATTATACATGCAAAGAGGTTAATCAACAAACATAAAGGCTTTAACAATGCTGCAAAATCATAGATTATTAATGAGATTAAAAGAAGGAATTATGTAATTTTGTGTTTATATTCATTACTGTAATGTCTTTACTCACTTGTGTTGTCACTTTCCTTGTCACGTTGATGTCAAAAGAATGATGCTACTCAGAGTGCTGTCCCATCTTACCTAGTCCTTGTTACCTAAAGTCCTCTGAGAAAACACTTTTCAGCTCTTCATGCTTCATCATATTATAAAACCTGATGACAAATAAACCATACTGAACATTATGTACATAGGTTTCTTATTTCCCCAACTCCTAAATACATGCTTTATATATGTCCGCTTAACATTTAGGTACATTTTCATAGGTTACTAATGTTGAACAAGCGTTATTAAGTATCTATGACGTGAGGTAAAATGGCTCACTATTTGGCAAAGGTGAGCAGGTAGCGGGTGGGAGGTTCACTGTGTAAAGAGTGAAGATTATAGAACAGTTTGCAAATAAAAGATTCTGATATTTTGTTCAAACTTTTAAGATAAAAGTGAAAGCAGGCACCAAAACTAGGACTGCTTAGAGACCTAATATACTGTAAGTTCATAGTTATTTATTCTTACAAGGAATGTTTTGGGTTTAATACAACTTAAACTCTATTGACAGTGTTTGTGGCATAATGTTGATGACCACAGAAATAATTTCGACTTATCCCTCCTTTTCTGAAGAAAAAAAAAATCACATTCAGTAAGGCACATGATTAAAGTAAACGTGTCCAATACACAAAACATGAATTACACACGGTTTCAAAAGTACAGCCACAATACTTAAACATAATAAGTGTTAGCATGACTGTAGTGTGATCAAATCGCTAACTAACCTTGTCTCTGTAAAGTTATCAAGTATTTCAACTTTGTTGTCTTGACGACGGAGCACCGGTTAATCTAAATCTCTGTAACTTTAGCACAATGTAAAGGGAAACCAAAAAAAAAAAAAAGAGAGAGTTGACGTGACTGAGACTTTTGAAATGGTTTTTATCATTGTCTTCTGATTCTGAATGAGCCGTTATGTTATCCTTTCCATGATTAAACATATACAGTAGATAAGAGGCAGTAGAATATGTGCATCTATAAGCTGCTGTATAGAGCACGAGTAGCAGAACTTCGGCCAAGTTTGGCATTGCATTTACAAGGTGTAGGACACACACACCGCCACCAATGATGAGATTGCTCTGGCAAACAGGAGCGTCAATACCAAGGTCACCACGGAAGTTGCTAATACATCGCTACCCCCCCGGAAGAACCATCCTACTTCATGTGCTGGATCTCCTGCATTCACACCCCCAGTTGCCATTCAATCTGCCAATGTTATCGGACGACCCCATTCCTCTGCCATGCTTTCTGTCCAGTGTATACTGTATATTATAGTGGTATTGTTTATTACAATGTTAAACGCTTGCCACCTTTTATTAAGTATGTCCTATTTGTTCATAAGGTATCAGAGAGTGCGAAATGACATGATGATGAGTCCAGTAGGAGGCGATATGCACAAAGAATGTGAATCGGCAAAAACTAAAGAAGAAGAATGTGAAAGTGCAAGTGGAGATTGATAGTAAAAAAGGACTTAAATATTGATCTATTTCTCACCCACACTTATATTATTTCTTCAGAAGACATGGATTTAACCCTTGGAGTCTTATGGATTAATTTTACGCTGCCTTCATGTGCTTTTGTGCTTTTAATATGCATGTTGTTATAACCACACATCAATTATTTATGATGCATTTGTAAATGAGTTATTAGTCATTAATAAACCCATTTATCCTTAACTAAAGGTTGTGTTGCACATTTTTTCTGCTATTTCTGTAATGACTATGCTTTTTCATATAATACAGTTATAGAACCTAGAGAATAATGAGCTAAATACATGTAAACATAATTAAATATTGATAAAGACTAAGAGAAACTTACCTCTGTTTTAACCATGTGGTAAAAAGACTTTTTAATTCACTCCCTTAAATATGTCAGGAAGCTCAAACCATTATTTTAAGAGGCGAAATGTCACAGCATAACAGGTTTTATCAAAAAGTGGAAGACAAATCATATATATATATAATATTATTATTATTATTATTATTATTATATACATATATATATTATTTATTTATTTTTATTTATTTTTTTGTGAAAGCCGTGATATTTTAATTTCAATTGTAAAATGTAGGCAGAATTCAATTATTCTGTTAAGTAATTTAAATGGAAGGTTGATGAATGAGGACCTGCAAATTGGCTGATATCCAATAAAAAAAATAAAATAAAAATAAACATTTAAAAATATTGTGTACTTAATCTAACAAATAATCTGATTTAAATTGAGTATTCTATCAATTGATACTGTTTCCTGAGAATGAGTCAATGGTGTCCACCATGTGTTTTCAGAGATGTTTTCAGACTTTGAGGGCAGCAGTCAGAGGACATTGTTCAGTTGTGTGTGTGTTGTTGTTTTGAGGTTTAGTGTTGTAATGACTCCTGTAAGAGGGCAGCAGCAGCAGCATTGTCGGTTTGCTGATTGAGCGTGAGCTTTTGAGGGAGGCAGTAAACGCGGTGAGATCGTGGTATAATTCCTCAGCCTGGCATCCATGCCCCCCAGTCACTGTTCCATTATCTCTCAAATTGCTGTGTTTCAGAGAGATAAAGATATTTTATGGCATGCTGACTTGAAACACCCCGTACAGCCAGAAAAGCAATGGCCGACCTGCCAAGCATAGTAATTTTATTGGTAAATGACAAAATCTTTGTTTAGATGACATTTCCAAAATTACAGTGGCAGATGAATCTCAAATATAAAATGTCACATTTGGCATGCAAAACTATGAAAATATATTTCTGTACGAAATTCATGGAGGCATTTAATTTAGAATGTGTTTAATAACTAAGCCTGCCTGCATGGGTAATCCTGCCTTCAGGACTCAAAAAGATTGTCATATTTATTCCCCCCCCCCCAACACACCCTCCTCACTTCTCACGCCAAAAATTTTAAGGGTAAAATGTTCATTGTTAATTAAGATTTACTAATTAAAATGAAAATAATTAAGGAGAAAGCTTAATCTTGGAATATTAGGCTATACTTAGAAAGAAAATAAGTTTTTGTATGTGTATATGCATGTGTGTGTGTGTTTGGTGGGGGGGGGGGGGGGTTCTGTATGCTGTGTGTGTTTTGTCGATCTGTCAGCAAGTTTTTGGCAAAAGGCAGCCTGCGTACCAGAAAGCGAGAGATGAGAGAGGAAGTGTAAAGGATGCAGTGAGCTGCTTTGATGTCATCTACACCAGTAGTACAGTGTTATGCCACTTACAGCGCTGCATAAAATACAATGCTCGCATCACGTTTACCTTCCTGGAAATCTGTGTATTAGCTTAATAATTTTGCTCTCTTATAACTGTAGTCACTAGAGGCACCAAAAGGTGTTGTTGCAGTGCTGGGGTTGTTGCAGTGCTTTTTTTTTTTTTTTTTTTACAATTGTACAGAGCGGTTGTCTGTGTTACCATAGACTTTGTCAGTTCAAACCAGTCTTGCCATTCTCTGTTGACCTCTCTCATCAACAAGGCATTTCCGTCCACAGAACTGCCGCTCACTGGATGTTTTTTTTTTTTTTTTTGGCACCATTCTGAGTAAATTCTAGAGACTTTTGTGCATGAAAATCCCAGGAGATCAGCAATTACAGAAATACTCAAACCAGCCCATCTGGCACCAACAATCATGCCACAGTCCAGATCACTGAGATCTCATTTTTTCTCCATTCTGATGGTTGATTTGAAAATTAACTGAAGCTCCTGACCCGTATTTGCATGATTATTTGCATTGCACTGCTGCCACATGATTGGCTGATTAGATAATCGCATGGATGTTTCTTGGTGCCACACGGGCTGGTGTGAGTATTTCTGTAACTGGTGATCTCCTGGGATTTTCACACACAACAGTCTCTAGAATTTACTCTGAATGGTGCCAAAAACAAAAAACATCCAGTGAGTGACAGTTATGTGGACGGAAATGCCTTGTTGATGAGAGAAGTCAACAGAGAATGGCAAGATTGGTTCGAACTGACAAAGTCTACGGTAACTCATATAACTCTGTACAATTGTGGTGATGAGTAGCATGGTTGGTGCTGTTTTGGCAGCACAAGGGGACCTACACAATATTAGGCAGGTGGTTTTAATGTTGTGGCTGATCGGTGTATATATACATATACTGTAGATGTTCAGTAAATTTTGACTTTCTCTTAAAATAATAATCACAGGGCTTTTTGGCAAGCACACATATACATTTGGCATGTTTCAGCACTGGTATTGCATTTTGCATTACAGTATGAATTCTATCTAGTCTGACCTTCATCTTTACAGTAGAAGGGTCATTCTACGTAAACAAAAAACAAAACAAAAAAACACATTTTACAGTTTGATAAGGTGATTTTAAAGTACTGTTTTGTCACGTTTTTTTTATAAATCACATTGTGTCATCTTAAAGGTGAAGTATGCAATTTCTACATTACTAGTGGCACCAAACAGAATTAAAAAAAAGTATTTTCAAACAACCATTGCCAACACCCCTTAGACTCATCACACCCTTTCGCACTCTCTGATTCCCTATGAACAAATAGTCCATACTAAATAAAAGGTGATAAACATTTAATGTCGTAATGAACAAGAACACTATAAGATATACACACAGACAGAAAGCATGGCAGAGGAATCAGGTCATCCGATAACATTGCCGGATTGAACGCCAGCTGGGTGTGGGATCCAGCACATGAGATGGTTCTTCTGGTAAACTAGTAAGCATAAAAATACATATTCCAAGTATCATATGAATTATCTGGAGCTCGACAGTAATGAGCTAACTTTTTTGGCAATACTTTAAGTGAAGCTTACCTGTCGAGAAGCAACTAGGCAAGTTTGGTGTTTCCATGGGAACCCTGATTGTTTCCATGGCAATGCTGATCATTACGAACTTCAGCTGTGAGCAACACCTGCCCCTTGTTTGTTCCCCGTTTTAAATGCCCCTCGTTTGTCCGATGTTGTCTTGTTGTTGTTGCGTTGTTCAAGGCTATCAATGTGTCTAATATTGGTTTACCTTGCACTTTGCCTTTGCCTGATATCATTGCCCAGTTCCCTTGGAGGAAGATTCCTTGGTCTCTGCCTGTGTGTCGGAGGGGGAAACTTGTCTGGGCTCTACTGGAACAGATTTCTGCTTCAAGCCGTGTATTGGAGAAGATGGCATCGCAGCTTGCGGAACTCACCGCAGCGGTTCAACAGCTCCACCCAGCTTCTGATCCTGGCTCGCCTCAGGACACATCCCTATCAGCTTTGTCAGCTCACCATGCCCCTCAGCACCCAGAGGTGCGCATCCTCCCTCCAGCTCCATTCTCAGGTGAGGGATCCTGTAGCGCCTTTTTGCCCCAATGTGTGCTGCTCTTCACTTCGCAGCCCTCTGCTTTCTCGACAGAGAGTATGAAGGTGACTTACATCATCCTGCGCCTCACCGGAAAGGCTGCTGTGTGGAGAATCGCCATGTGGGACAATGAATGCCCTTGCTGCACCTCGTTCTTGGATTCCAGTGTGGAGTTTTATACGGTCGCGCTGCAGTGTGATGAACCGATCACCACCCGGGGGAGGAGGAGGAGGAGCCAGATGCCTGCTCCTCTTCCGCTGCCAGCTTCCACAGCTATGGAGGCCGTTTCCCTGCTGCTGTCAGCACCCATGGTCACTGTGGCCGTTTCCCTGCCACGGCCATGAGGGCCATCTCTCTGCCGCTGACAGTGCCCACGGTCACTGAGGCCGTTTCCCTGCCACTGCCAATGTCCACGGACACAAGGGCCATTCCCCCACTTCTGTCTGCACCCATGGTCATTGAGGCCATCTCCCTGCCACTGCCTATGTCCATGGTCATGAGGGCCATTTCCCTGCTGCAGCCAGCACCCATGCCACACATGGCCAATGAGCCATCGCCTACGCCTGCCACCGCCAACAAGCCAGCACCCATGTCTGCCACTGTCAACGAGCCTGTTCCTGAAGCCCCGTCCATCCCAGAGCCAATGCCTGAAGCCTTGTCATCCCAGAGCCAGTGCCTGAAAACCTGGCCATCCCAGTGCCAGCATCCTCAGTCATGATGGCCACTCCCACAGCAGTGCTCCCGGCTGCCTGAAGGAGGAGGAGAAGGGCTCCTGTTCCATAGGTGCCCCCAGCCATGGAGGCCATTCCTCTGCCGTTGCCAGTGCTTCCGGCCACGGAGGCCGTTCTCCAGTCGCTACCAGCGCTCCCAGTCACGGAGGCCATTCCCTTGTCACTGCCAGTGCTCACAGCCACTGAGACTGTTCCCCTGCCACTGCCAGTGACCACAAAGGTTGTTCCCATGTCTCTACCTGTGTTCACAGCCACAAAGGCTGTTCCCATGCCACCGCCAGTGTCCACGATCATGGAGGTCATTCCCCTGTCTCTACCCATGTTCACAGTCACAAGGGCTGTTCCCACACCATTGCCAGTGCCCATGACCACGAAGGACATTGCCCTGACTTTACCTGTGTTCACAGCCATGAGGGCTGTTCCCACACCATTGCCAGTGACCATGACCACGGAGGTTGTTCCCCTTTCATTACCTGTGTTCACCGCCATGAAGGCTGTTACCCTGCCACTGCCAGTGACTATGAAGGTCATTCCCCTGTCTTTACCTGTGTTCACAGCCATGAAGGCTGTTCCCCTGCCACTGCCAGTGCCCACGACCACAGAGGTTGTTCCCCTGTCCCTGCCTCTGTTCACAGCCATGAAGGCTGCTCCCCTGCCACTGCCAGTGCCCATGACCACAGAGGTCATTCCCTCATCCCTGCCCATGCTCACAGCCATGGAGGCTGTTCCCCTGTCACTGCCAGAGCTCTCAGACATGGAGGCTGTTCCCCAATCACTGCCTGTTCTCACAGCCACGAAGGCTGTTCTCTTGTCACCGCTAGTGCTCACAGCCACTGAAAACGTTCCCCAGCTGCTGCTGCCAGTGCTCACAGCCATGAAGGCCATTTCCCCGCCGCTATCAGTATCCACACCTCAGCTTCCCACGGCTCCGCCCCCTAAGCCGCTCCCCCCGCTCCCTGCCCAAGCAGCCACTGCCCAGTCTTGTGTTGCCTCCACCCTTTGGCCTCCTCACAGGCCACCAGACCCTGCCTTTGCCCTGAGGCCCCCTCCCAGGCCATCAGACCCCTCCCCTTTCCTTAAACTCCCTCCCTGGTGTCCCTCTCTTCCTATGGTGTTCCTTGTTCTTTGTTAAGTTTTCATGTTGTTTGTCTCTTACTTTTTTCTTTTGTGTGATGTTCCCGTTGTGTTCCCATTGAGGTGCCTTTTCAAGAAGGGGTACTGTCACAGTCTAGTCACCTTGTCAGGTTGGGGTTCTGCCTGACGGGACTGTGGCAGTATTGGCCTGCCTCAATGTTTTGTGTACCCACTTTGTGTGAGCACATGGGTCCAGTTGTTAGGGACTGCCATGTGCGAGATACCGCTGTGCACCCTCCGGTGATGTCATGGTCCTGTCAACCTGTCAGGTTGGGGTTTTGTCTGACGAGGGCCGTGGCATCATCATTCCCTGTCTTGTTTTTGTCAAAGCGTGTTTACATTTTGCCCTTATGCGTTTCAGGTACCGCTGGCATGCTGAATCAGCATTTCCATGGAAATCCTGATTGTTTCCATGGGAACGCCGATCATTACAACCTTCAGCTGCGAGTGGCACCTGACCCTTGTCTGTTCCTCATTTATTTAAATCTCCTCGTGTGTCATCTCCGATGTTGGATCATTGTCTAGTTGTTGTTGCATTGTTCAAGGTTATCAATGTGTTGTCTAATATTGGTTTACCTTCTACTTCGTCTTCAGCTGATATCATCACCCAGTTCCCTTGGAGGAGGATTCCTCTGTCTCTGCCCATGTGTTGGGGGCAAACTTGTCTGGGATTTACTTTTTTTGAGAGAACTTTGCATTGATTAATAAATTCTCTGTCATTAATAAAGTCACCTCTGCTCTTGGGTCCTGTCTCTCACGTTCCCTGAAAAAAAATACATACTTCACCTTTAAGCCTAATTAATAAATTGAATTGTTTAATTTGTTTTTGTTGGGGCATAATTAGGTGTTTCTTCAACTTCGGGCATTTTTAGCACTGTGTACTTCTAGAAAGTGAAGACTCATTAAAAAAAAATTTACACTCTTTTTTTTTCACACTATTTATTATCATTTGACTTCTAAAAATGTCCATGTACATGCTGTGAGGACCAGTGGACCAGATAACTCAATTGCAGTGAAAAATTAGAGGGTCCTTATTAAAAAAGCAAATAAAGCCCAGAAAAAAAAAAAGAAAAAAAAATATGTCAGTCTGAGACCTGGTAAGATCAGTAACAGGCTGGCTGGAAATAGGGCTGACAGGACCGACCAAGGAAAGGTGGCTAAAGGCAGTGACGAATAGATAGGCTGACCAAAAGCTATATAGCTGTAGCCAGACAAGGGTAGCAAAAAAGGAGTCCTAGGTGTGCAGAGGTCAGGACCAGCAGGGCTGAACACCAATGCAGAAAAGTGAAGCTGCGGTGGGCTGGAACCTAAATGAAAGTCAGGCAATGACTTAGCACTGGACAGACTAGACAGCAGACTGAATCAGGCAGTGGCAAGCTTAATAGGGGGCGACAATGGGTAGGAATCAGAGAACGGAGAAGTGAGATCAAAAGTAGACAAAACCAGGGAGGATGGGAGCAGACAGCCAGACAGGCAGAGAAAAAGGAAGATATATATATATATATATATATATATATATATATATATCCTTGGTGGAGAGTCACACCCTTTTGCCCACAAACATACATAGGAGTCAGAGTGCTACCACTGTCAGCAGCATCCTTGGTGTGCCCCCCCCACCCCCCAAAGGAGGGCCTCCCTAGCCCTCTTCCTGGAGTGTTGGTACCACTTAAAAACGGCATGGACAGAAAGGATTATAGTCTCAGGTTCCTGCAAAGGGAAAAGAGGAGGTTGGTAACTGAAGCAATATTGAAAAGGGGAAAGACCAGTGGATGAAACAGGCAGGGAATTATGGGTATATTCAGCCTACATAATTCCCTCCAAAAGTTGAAGATGAACTGGGGCCCCCATATTGGAAACGAAGTCCACTGGAAGGCTGTGGATCCAGCAGACGTGGTCTACCACAACCATTGCCTTCTCCTTAGCAGAAGGGAGCTTTGAAAGTGAAGTTAAATTAACCACCCTGGAAAAACAATCCACCACAGTCAAAGAACAGTACTGCCGCTGGATCGAGGTAACCCTGTTACAAAGTCTAGGGAAATATGAGACCATGGGTGGGTGGAGATGAAGACAGGTTGAAGCAGACCAATGGGAGGCTTATTGGAAGACTTGCTCAAAGCACAGACTGTGCAGGCCATGATGAACTGTTGGATCTCCCTTGCCATGGAAGGCCACAAACATCACTGGTGGATTGAAGCCAGTGTCCTCCTCACTCCTGGATGGCAAATGAGCCTAGATGAGTGACCCCACTGAAGGACAGAGGGCTGGACTGACTCTGGAACAAACAACAGACCCTCTGGGCAATCCCTTGGCACCTGTACACACCATAGGGCCTTCCTAACCTGCATTTCGAAGTCCCAGATGACAACCGGCACCAACCTGCCATTGGGAATAATTGTGTCAGGCATCCGTCTTAGTGTTTCTGGATCTGGAAAAAAAAGTAAAAGGGACAGAACAGTAACAAGATTTGAGTCTATCAAAGGAACTTGCTAGGGATGACAAACAGAGAGTTTTAGTGGAGTTGAGCAGTGTCAAGGGTGCAGACTATAATTGTGCTCAAAGTGGCAATAAAAATTGGCAAAACTAAGGAACCGCTGCAACGCCTTGTGGGAGTTGGGAGTCAGCCATTCAGAGACTGCCCTCACTTTGGCTGGGTCCACCCATGTCCCCTCTGTTGAGATGATAAACCCCAGGAACGGACCCGACCTCACATGGAATGCACACTTCTCAGCCTTCCCAAGTAGCTGATTCTCCAGCAGCCAATGCAACATCCACCTGACATGCTGCATGTGTACCTGGAGGGAAGAAGAGAAAATTAGGATATCATCCAGTTACATAAAAACACAAGTTAATCCAGTTAACAAGATTTTGGAAGACAGCTGGGCACTGGTCAGCCCAAAGAGCATGACTTGATATTCAAAATGCCCCGTGGGGATGTAAAAAGCCCTCTTCTACTCACTCCCCTCCCGAATGCAGACCAGGTTAATTGGCACCATTAATTGGCTGTATCACTCACCTCTCTACTCTCCACCAACAACTGCTGTGTTGAGAATACTGATGTACTATGGCTGCCGTTGCATCACCCAGGTTGATGCTGCACACTGGTGGTGGCTGAGGAGAATCCCCTGTTTTCTATGTAAAATACTTTGAGTTTATTGTCAGAAAAGCACTATATAAGTGTAACATTCAGGTGATAAGTGTTGCGGAGGTTCAATTTGTGAAGAATCCTGTGCCCAGCAGCAGCTCGAAGGCCAACAACATTAGAGTTAGGGAGTACCTATTCTGGATGGTAATGTTGTTCAGCCCACAATAATCAATGCAGGGACATAGGGATCCATCCTTTTTCTCCACAAAAAAGAAACCCGCACCCACTGGGGAGAAGGATGGCCGAATGAGACCGGCTGCCAGAGACTCAGAGATTTACTTAACCATGGCTTCTCATTCGGGGGCAGAGAGGAAGTAAAACTGCCCCCTAGGAAGAGAAGTGTCTGGGAGTAGGTCGATGGCACAATCGTAGGGATGGTGAGGAGGGAGAGAAGCAGCCCTGGACTTGTTGAAGACCAGTCACAGATGGTAGTCCACCAGAACCCCAGGAAGATCTGCTGCCTCATTCTGCAAGGCATGAGAAACAGAACCAGGAGATTGTGCTTTAAACAAAATGAGCTCCAGTACAAAACAGAATTCTCTTCTCACATGATGTGGGTATTGTGCTTCACCAGCCACAGGTGCCCCTGCACAAACAAGGAAACGGGATACTCATGCAGGTAAAGCACATTCTTTGCACAGTGGTTGCCTGAAATGGTAATACATACAGGACCAGCTGACTCAGAGAAAAATGCATCCCATTAATAGCACGGGCAGTAAGAGGTTCCAGCAGGGGTGAGACAGGAAGTCCCCACTTGGCTGCCAGCAAGACATCCATAAAATTACCCTCAACCCAGAGTCCACCAGCACAGAGCATGAGTGAAAGGAATAGCCCCATTGTACTACACCAGGTAGAATGGTATGAACCATGGGAGGGTCGTGGAAGGTGGTAACGCTCACCTGTTCCTTCTGGCACATAGCTTGAGATTGTGTTTGTAGCCTGGTAGCCTGCTTAGCATTTTCTATATTTCTATTTTCAGCATTTTAATCTTTAATCTCTGCTATTTTACCACCTGCTTCTGTTTTCAGATTTTTCAGCATTTTTATACTTTTATCGAGATTCTACTGCGTGTATCCATTTTTACCTCTGCATATTTTACATGGATTATTTCATCAATCTCAAACTCCCACTGCTCATGAAGCACAACACCTCCACAACAAACAACTGCGGTAAGTCATGTCATCAGCACTTGTTATTGTAAAATATTTACTATAGCTATATTTTGACATGTTTACTATAGCTTCATCAATCAGCAGTTAGGGATTTACATGTGATGAATGTTAGGAATTAGTTAGTGTGACAGAGAAGATTGAAGAGTTAGAGACACACATCTGAACGCTAGTGGAGGTCAGTGAGAAAGAGAAGCCGCTAGATATAATTCCGGATGCGTGTTGTACAGCAAGCCATACACACACTTTGGTTCCGGCGTAGAGCCCCCACATCCAGGCGATTGGGTGACTGGCCCAACTTTCTGCTCATTGCGGTGACTTAGAGATTTATAGTAGATTATTGTTACTGAATGGCTGGATTTCTGAAGTGTCCAAAGAATAGTATAGGTTTTATAGACAACTGGACGAGTTTCTGGGGTAGACCTGACCTACCAAAGAGAGTCGGACTCCATCCCTCCAAGGAAGGTGCCGCTCTCCTCTCTAGTAATTTAGCTCAAAGTGTTAATAGTGTTAGTGTTTTACTCACTGGGTCCCAGGTCAGGAAGAAAACCGATTGGCTAATTCAACCGTCTGCTAGCTGCCCTGAGACACAGGTCATATAAACTACAACACTGTATCTCCTAGATATCACATAAAGACTGTGTCTATTCCCCAGTTTCAAATCAGAAAATGACAAAAACTATTTTTTTTAAGATAAACATTGTATAAAGTTAGGGTTCCTAAACATTAGATAATTTTCATCTAAAGAAATAATTGTAAATTAAATTATTAAAGATCACAGTTTGGATGTGCTCTGACAGAAACCTGGCTTAAATCGGATATATATTAGTTTAAATGAGTCTACTCCCGTAGGGTTATTGATATAAACATGAGCCTCGCCAAGGGGTCGAGGAGGAGATGTTGCAATTTACAGTGAGATTCTTACTGTTACTCAGAAGTCAGGATACAAGTTTAATTCTTTTGAAATGATAGTACTAAATGTGACATTGTCTGACATAATTAAAAAAAATCTCTGTCATCTTTTGCTCTTGCTACAGTATATAGACCACCCGGGCCCTACACAGACTTCCTTAGAGAATTTGCTGATTTCTGTCAGATGGTGATATTAACATTTAAATAGATAATGAAAATGATACACTTGGATTAGCATTTATCAGTCTTCTCAACTCTGTTGGGTTCAGACAAAATGTGACAGGACATACTCATCGCCATAATCATACTCTAGACTTAATTCTGTCATATGGAGTTGATGCTGATAATATAGCAATTCTGCCACAGACCGATTACATCTCAGATCATTACCTCGTCTCTTATATGTTGCAGACAGGCTCTAAACGCGGCAAGGTCTGTATATGTTAGCAAACTCATAGAAAATAACCACAACAATCCTAGGTATTTATTCAGTACTGTGGCTAAATTTACAAGGAACAAAGCTTCGAATGAACCAGATATTGCCTTGCAGCACAGTAGTAGTGACTTTATGAATTTTTTTACTAATAATATTGAAACCATTTAAACAAAACAAAACGGTAAAAAAATGGAATTATGCAACCATCTGCAACAACACCTCAGAAGACAGTGTCTCACAGTATCCCATATGAGGAACTTCAGTCCTTCATATAATAGGCCAGGAAGAGCTAACAAAACTTGTATGTTAGACCCTATACCTACTAAGCTCCTGAAAGAGGTGTTTCCTGTAATTTCATAACCTCTTCTCAATATTATTATCTCCACACTACCTTTAGGGCATGTCCCAATAAACTTTAAGCAGGCAGTAATCAAACCACATATCAAGAAACCACAGCTTGATCGTGAAGAGTTGGCTAATTATAGACTGATCTCAAATCTCCCTTTTATGTCTAAAAGAAATAAAAAAATTATTATTATTATTTATTTATTTTTCGGAATAAAGTCTTAACCAGATAATTACCTTAATCGCTAATGTGGATATACATGTTGTCAGCTTTAAGAGTTGGATACATGTAGATGAGCTCTGATGTGAAATCATCACTTCAGGTCAGGAATTTAACATCGCGCTCAGGTTTAGGCTATAAATGAATACATGAGAATCACATGTGATATATTAACGGAGACATTTCAAGAAGTAGAAAGTGTATATGATGTCGTATCTTGGCTAATGTTACACTTGACAAGCTCCAGATGTGCACAATTAACAGAGTTCGCAAACGGAGTCGAGACCACAGCCATCCGATTTGAAATAAGGTTTACACTTTAGAAATATTGGCTGCACAGATTCATGACTTTTGGATATGCTTATTTAATATGTTGCTTTATCCTTGTGCTTCTTGGATAATCAGTCATACGAATATCTTTTATATTATTCGGTTGAATCTGTTATTCGTTTTGAAGTCATTATTCGTGCCTTTCTGAATAAGGTATTTGGCTTTGGGCACATCCCTAGTCGCTACATTGGCTGCCTGTTAAGTTTGTATTAACTTCAAAATTCTGTCAATTACTTACAAACTTTTAAATGGTCTGGCTCCACAGTACTTAAGCAACCTTTAATCATGCTATAATCCATCATGTTAATTACGATCACAAAACTCCGACCTGTTAATAATTCCTAGAATATCAAAATCCACAAAAGTAGGTAGATCCTTTTCCTATTTGGCTCCTGAACAATGGAATAGTCTTTCTATAATTGTTTATGACAGACACACTTTCTCAATTTAAGTCTAGACTAAAGACTCATCTTTAGCCAGGCATACACCTATTTTAACCCTCAACCCATAGTAGTCAGTAGTCAGGTCTGCGGGAACCTGAAACACTTCTCATATTCTATAACTCTGCTTTAAATTGAATGGCATATATGCTAATGTTATTCTTTTTGTTTTCCTGTCTCATCCTCAGGGAAACAAATTCCGAGGTTACAGAGCCTGCCATATCCAGCTCCGGTCCTGCCTGAAGTTCCACCCCTGCTGCTATGTGTCACTGAGAGATGACTACTAACTGCAACTTGCGCGAGCCAGACAGCGAGGGGTGCTTCGATGACCACTGTCTGCATCACTTCAGTCTACTATGATGGATATCACAGAGGATGAAAAACTGCCAAACCCAACTGTATGTTAACAACCCGGAGATTATAGAACCTCGCAAATGTGTTAGGTATCGCCCAGCCCGCTGCTCTGCAGATGTCTGCCAAAGAGGCACCACTGGTCAGGGCCCAGAAGGCTGCTACACTCCTAGTAGAGTGGGCTCGTAGCACCACAGGGGGCAACACATCCTGAGCGTGATATGCCATCACAATGGCGTCAATGACCCAATGGGCAATCCTCTGTTTGGAGACAGCGTTTCCTTTCTGCTGTCCACCAAAGCAGACAAAGAGCTGCTCGGAGCTTCTAAAGCTCTGCGTACGATCCAAATAGATGCGAAAAGCACGCACCGGACACAGCAATGCCAAAGCTGGGTCTGCCTCCTCCTGGGGCAGCGCTTGCAGGTTCACCACCTGATCCCTAAATGGGGTCGTGGGAACCTTGGGCACATAGCCGGGGTCTCAGGATCACGTGAGAGTAGCCCGGACCGAACTCCAGGCACATTTCGCTGACAGAGAATGCATGCAGGTCCCCTACCCTCTTGATTGAAGTGAGCGCAGGCAAGAGGGCAGTCTTCAAAGAGAGTGCCTTAAGCTCAGCTGACCCCAGGGGCTCGAAGTGGGCTCCTCGTAGACTCCGAAGGACAGAGAGGTCCCATGAGGGGATGAGATGCGGTCTGGAGGGATTCAACCTCCTAGCGCCTCTCAGGAACATGATGATAAGGTCGTGCTTCCCAAAGACTTACCGTCCACTGTGTCATGGTGTGCCACTGTAGCGACTACATACACCTTCAAGGTGGAGGGGGACAGCAGCCCTTCCAGCCACTCCTGCAGGAAGGAAAGGTTCCCACCGTGGGTGGTAGGCCACTTAGGTCTTCTGCATCCCGTCCAAGGGCCAGACGTGGAAATTCCAGAGGTGTGGTCGTGGGTGCCAGATGGTGCCCCATCCCTGAGAAAGAAGGTCCTTCCTCAGGGATTCACCAGGGGGGCTGTCGCAAGGAGCGTGAGGTCCGAGAACCACATCTGGGTGGGCCAGTAGGGTGCTACTAGGACGACCTGCTCCTCGTCCTCCCTGACCTTGCACAGGGTCTGTGCAAGTAGGCTCACTGGGGGAAATGCGTATTTGTGTAGTCCAGGGGGCCAGCTGTGTGCCAGCGCATCTATACCGAGGGGTGCCTCGGTCAGGGCATACCAAAGCGGGCAGTGGGAGGATTCCCGCGAAGCAAGAAGGTCTACCTGTGCTAGACTGAATCGACTCCAGATCAGCTGGACTGCCTGGGGGTGGAGTCTCCACTCTCTCCTGAGTGTAACCTGTCGTGACAGCACGTCTGCTGTGGTGTTGAGGTCGCCTGGGATGTGAGTGTCTCGTAGCGACTTGAGGCACTGCTGACTCCAGAGGAGGAGACGGCGGGTGAGTTGTGACATGCAACGGGAGCGTAGACCGCCTTGACGGTTGATGTATGCTACTGTCGCCATGTTGTCCATCCGCACCAACACGTGCTTGCCCTGGATCAACGGCCGGAACATCCGCAGGGCGAGTAGTACTGCCAACAACTCAAGGCAGTTGATGTGCAAACACAGCCGCGGGCCAGTCCAAGAGCCAGAGGCTGTGTGCCCATTGCATACAGTGCCCCAGCCCATCTTGGAGGCATCTGTCATAACCACGACATGCCTGGAAACCTGCTCTAGGGGAACCCCTGCCCATAGAAATGCTAGGTCATTCCAAGGGCCGACGAGGCGGTGACAGATCGGCGTGATGACCAGGCGATGTGTCCCATGGTGCCATGCCCATCTCGGGACTCGAGTCTGAAGCCAGTGCTGAAGTGGTCTCATATGCATCAACTCGAGCGGTGTGGCAACCGCAGAGGATGCCATATGCCCCAGGAGCCTCTGAAGAAGTTTCAGTGGAACCGCTGTCTTCTGTCTGAACGCCTGTGCACGCTCGTTCGTGAGGCGCGCCGTCATCGAGACTGAGTCCAACTCCAAGCCGAGAAAAGAGATGCTCTGAACCGGGGAGAGCTTGCTCTTTTCCCAGTTGACCCGAAGCCCTAGACGGCTGAGTTGCCTGAGCACCAGGTCCCTGTGTGGGCACAGTAACTCTCGAGAGTGAGCTAGGATCAGCCAGTCGTTGAGGTAGTTGAGTATGCGGATGCTCACTTCCCTTAGCGGAGCAAGGGCTGCCTCTGTGACCTTCATGAAGATGCGAGGGGACAAGGACAGGCCGAAGGGGAAGACCTTGTACTGGTACACCTGGCCCTCGAAAGCAAACCGCAGGAAGTGTCTGTGTTGATGTAAATCCGAGACGTGGAAGTACGCGTCCTTCAGGTCTACCGCCGCAAACCAATCTCGATGCTGGATGCTCGCTAAAATATGTTTTTGCATCAGCATCTTGAACGGGAGTCTGTGCAAGGCCCTGTTCAGTACTCGCAGGTCCAAGATTGGCCGCAACCCACCACCTTTCATCGGTACGATGAAGTAAGGGCTGTAAAACCCTTTCTTCATCTTGGCTGAAGGGACAGGCTCTATCCAAACTCCGCGCGAGGGGGACCAAGGGGATAATCACGTTGGATGTACCGGTGGGTGAGGCCTCATGGCGGGGCGGAGCCTGAGTCACCACATTGCGGGGGCTCGAGCCCCATGGCCGTGCTGAGTCCAGGGATATCGAAGCACTTACCTGGCTCTTGATACCCTCCATAAGATTGGTCAAGGAGGGGGGAAGAGGAACATCATCCCTGCAGTCCGTCGAAGCCAACCCAGTGTGGGCATGTTTGTGCCACAGCTGGGCGTGCAGGGGCGGGCGGTCTGCCACTGGAGTGCCAAACCTGCGAAAATGGGACAGTGGACGGTGGTCGTGACGACGGTCGTGCACACCTGACATGTGACCCAGAGAACAAGGAAACCACTCTTTTGTTGAAGTTTTGAATACCGCAGCCTCTTGGGCATGTGTCAAAAAATGAAACAAAAGATTCTCCTCCCGGCCCTCCACCGGGGATGGAGTGGTCTGTCTACCAGCTCTGTAGAAGCAGATATCCTTGTCCCTGGGTCACCCGTCGTGCTCCGAAGCCTTTCTAGGGTTCTTGGCAGCCGGCCGGGAGATGGGTGGCATCTGCTTCCTGCGATGGGCTCCACGCCGGGGCCGGGCCGCGGGGAAGGGGCTGTGGCAGAGCCGGTGCTGTTGCTGCAGGAGGACGCCCCTGGCGACGAGTAGATTGGGTGCGGGATATTGAGCCGCACCGGGGCAGGATGTGTTGAATGGCCTCCATCTGCTGCTTCACCACCGAGAACTGCTGGGCAAAGTCCTCGACGGTGTCACTGAATAGGCCAACCTGGGAGATGGGGGCGTCAAGGAACCGTGCATTGTCGACCTCTCTCATCTCGACCAGGTTGAGCCAAAGGTGGTGCTCCTGGACCACCAGGGTGGACATCGCCTGCCCGAGAGACCATGCAGTCAGAGAGCAAGGTCAGTCGCCGAGCGTAGTATCTGCATCGATCCCAGGTCAGAACTACCCTCGTGCAACTCTTTTAGCGCCTTGGCTTGGTGAACTTGCAGGAGAGCCATGGCGTGCAGGGTGGAGGCGGCTTGTCCAGTGGCACTGTAGGCCTTAACCGTCAAGGATGACGTAAACCTACAGGCCCTGGACAGGAGCTTTGGACGCCCGCGCCAGGTGGTGGCGCTCTGTGGGCACAAGTGCACCGCGAGCACCTTATCCACCTGGGGGATCACTGAATACCCCTTGGCTGCCCAAAGATTGGGATCGGGCAGTAAAAGGTGCCCCCCATGATCTTGTCAGCTCCTCATGCACTTCCGGGAAGAAAGGGACCGGGGCGGGGCGTGGATGTGAGCGGCGCTCTGGGCCCAGGAACTAATCATCGAGCCGCGAGGGTTCAGGGAAGAGTAGGGGGTTCCACTCTAGCCCGACGCTCGCGGCTGCCCAGGAAAGCATGTCCGTCATCTCCGCGTCGGCCTGAGACTGGGCGACCACATCCGAAGGAGGGAGCCCAGTCAAGGCATTTACGTCAGAGTGGATGGGCCCGCTCTCCGATGCTGCGCTCGATAACTCATCGTCTTCCCAGGCTCTGAATAAGAGGTCGAACTCGCCGTGAGACGAGCCGGCGGTCTCATCCGAGAGCCCGACCGGGGCAAGCGAGGAATGGGAGAATGGGAGGTCTGTGGAGGTTTACCCGTTGGAGGTTGTCCCATTGAGGTCCCCAAATCGCCCCCAGTGCTAACCGGCATGGCCTCATACCCGTAGGTAGAAGGACCGAGCCGGGGAGTCGCTGGGGTGGCTTGCCTTCTTACTAATTAATTTATTGTCTGTGTATGTTTTACAAGAGTGTAGTCCATCCGTTGACCAAGATGATGCAGGTAGAGGTCAGTGAGGGGCATCACAGTCAGGTTGGAAGCTTGTGGCAGTTAATTTCCAGTGAAGTCCATCCTGGCAGTGTCCAGTGAAGTATCCCATGTTTTATGGTCGGAGTTGGCAGTAGTTCATCCTCTGTGAAGTCCGTCACAGTAGAATGAAGTGATGTCTGCCAGGAACAGTCTACAGTTAGTTGTCATCACTCAGCAACACGCAGGAGTGGGAGTTGGACATAAGGCAGGACCAGAGCTGGATCTGGTAGGCTCTGGTAACCTCAGGATATGTAGGCAGGGAAACAAATAGAATAATAACAGCGTAGACCCCATTCACTTTAATGCAGAGTTATGGAATATAAGAAGTGTTTCCGGATCCGGCGGACCTGACTAATGCAGCATAACTATAGTTGAGGTATAAATTATGTTTTATGCCTGGCTGAAAAGATATGTCTTAAGTCTAGACTTAATCTGAGAGAGTGTGTCTGAGTCCCGAACAATGCTAGGAAGACTATTCCATGGTTTTGGAGCAAAATAAGAAAAGGATCTTCATCGTTTTGTGGATTTTGATATTCTAGGTATTATTAACAGGCTGGAATTTTGCCTCTTAAGGAATTGTATTTTTAATTAAAACAGGAACTATATACATATATATGTACATGTATTTAAGTACAAATGTTATATAATTGAAACAAAAATATTACAAGTGTCATTTCAGGGCAGTCTCATGACCAAAACGTCGCTGTACTGACTTTTTGCCAGCATCATCAAAATGTCATTGTCATGCCGTTCTCACCTCAGTTCGGCAATTCCGTCACAGACTTAGCAATACTCTGATTTATTGCATGTGTTTAATATTTGTTTAGTTACATTACACAATCATATTAATATTTTAGATCCCCTAACCCAATCCCATCCCTCTACACACTCTCATTTGGCCATGAGAATTGAGAACAGCCCACAGAGGTGAATGTTTTGTGTCTGCGGGGTGTGAGAGAAACTGCTAGCAGTCTTTACTCAGTGAGCGTGTCCTTGCACACTCAGCTGGGTGGCCGCACACTGCGCTGGTCTCATCTACAGGAGCAGCAGTGGACTGTAAGCACTGAACCCCTACAGCACCACGGCCATTACTGGGACACAGAGCTCAACATTGACCAGAGCCTGTACATGGTAAGAAAACCCTTTCAAACTGCCCTCACGAGACCCCCGCAGCATTGCTGTTTATTTAACTTCAACAACACAAGCGCTCATGTTAAAGGATGTGAGTAGATTCATGCTACTTTAAAGAGCACAGCGATTCAACACCTGTACGTTAAAGATCTTAGGATATTTTACCACTATCAATCATGGTCGCAGCTCAGAGGGACTGTCTATCATGTGACATACACTTCTGAGAGCATTTGTCATAGTGTTGGTAAAAATAATGAGTTTGGAAAGCATATCCATTTTCTTATTATTTTCACAGCTTTTAGCCAAGCTCAAATACATTTATTTGTTTACTGCACTTATGTTATCAAGCTCTATAGTGTTACATTTGGTTTTGTTTTCTTTCCTAAGATGGAAATAAATGCATTTTGACAGAAAATAAATATATAGCCTATAGGCTAGTGTCAAATTTCAGAACTTTCACAATTTGTGTACTACAAAAAATTAGGCAGTTAATCTCTATTCAAATTTTAATCAACTGACACCACTAATTATTATGTGAGAAGAAAAGGAGCTAGTAGTGGTACAAGAGACATGAAAGGAAATGGGTTGACTGAGACAATGGTCAATTATTCAGATTAACGGTCATTATATGAAAATATTTGACCGCAGAATGCCACCACTGGCAAATACAATCAGAGAATATTTGCTGTGTAAAAAAAAAAAAATAATAATATTTGATAGATTATTTGATATACACTACCGGTCAAAAGTTTTGAAACACTTGACTGAAATGTTTCTCGTGATCTTTAAAATCTTTTGATCTGAAGGCATATGCTTAAATGTTTGAAATTAGTTTTGCAGACAAAAATATAATTGTGCCACCATATTCATTTATTTCATTATAAACCTAAAATTTAATAACAAATTAAAAAAAAAAGATTTTGAAATTGATGACTTGGACCAAATAATAAAGGAAAGCAGCCAATAAGTGCCCAACATAGATGGGAACTCCTTCAATACTGTTTAAAAAGCATCCCAGGGTGATACCTCAAGAAGTTGGTTGAAAAAATAACAAGAGTACATGTCTGCAAATTCTAGGCAAAGGGTGACTACTTTGAAGATGCTAAAATATAACACAGTTTTGATTTATTTTGGATTTTGTTTAGTCACAACATAATTCCCATAGTTCCATTTATGTCATTCCATAGTTTTGATGACTTTACTATTATTCTGAAATGTGAAAAAAAAAAAAAAAAAAAATATATATATATATATATATATATATATATATATATATATATATATATATATATATATATATATATATAAAGAATGAGTAAGTGTTTAAAAACTTTTGACCGGTAGTGTATATATATAGCTTATTCGGAAAGGCACGAATAATGACCTCAAAACAAATAACGAATTCATCCGAATAATAGAAAAAATATTCTGAAGATTTATCATCCAACGAGCACAGGTATTAAGCGATAATTAAAATAAACATATAGAAAATTACGAAACAATGATGAGTCTGTGAAGCCAGTATTACTACGGTGTAAACCTTATGAATGAAAAT
The DNA here is from genome assembly GCF_019703515.2 of Myxocyprinus asiaticus. Classification (NCBI taxonomy): domain Eukaryota; kingdom Metazoa; phylum Chordata; class Actinopteri; order Cypriniformes; family Catostomidae; genus Myxocyprinus; species Myxocyprinus asiaticus. The sequence goes on along the minus strand of NC_059384.1, from coordinate 36,641,664 downwards.
GCGCACGGTGTGATTTCAAGTTCATCGGATGGCCGCGGTCTCGACTCGTTTCAGTCTACGTTAATTGTGCTTGTCTCAGAAATCTAATCTTGTCATATAGTATCTAAGATACTATATACTAAACACATTTTCCACTTTTTAAAATGCTTGTTAATACATAAACACCAATTGTTTCACACAATTCAAACATAAGGATTCATAAACCAACATGAGCACGATGTTGCACTCCTGACCAGAGAAGTAAAGATTTAATAGTGGAGCTCGTCTGCCCGTCTCTTAAAGCTGACCACATTTACATCTATATAGCCAATGAAGGCAATTGCATGGTTTAGACTTTATCCCCAAACAATTTAAATGCCACAAAGAGGTTTAAATACTTGTAAATCTATTCAGAATAATCCTGCACACAGAGGATTGCGAGAAACCAAAACATGCACTTTTTTCCGCTTTTCTAGAAATGTATAGAGGCTCGCTCTTGCTATTTATTCTACTGCATTTCGCTAATTCTTCACATATAATTTAACTAAATAATTATGTGTTAAAATATGTGCACACAAAATAAGCCTTGAGTGTAGCCTACCATGAAACTTTCTGATATAGAGTTACGGTGCTTTCATCTGTTTATAGGCTTATTTAATTTTTTCTCATTTCTTTTAATGTTTGTATTTAATATTCACTGCAAAATGTGTGCTTGACCTTTCACAATTGCTTGACACCTCATGCCTCCAGAATAACATTGTTATACTTGCACACTGCACAGACATATGCTAAACGAAAATTCTGTTTCAGCAGATATTAATGTCAGAAATACCAGGAGAAACCAAAGTTAAAAAAACATTCCACAGATAATGTAGCCTACATATCCAGCTTCATCTGGTGAGAAAAAAATAAAGAATATGGTATATCAATAATATAATAAAATAGGAATAATAATTATTAGGTTATAATAATAATAATTATTATTATTATTAACAATAATAATAATAATAATAATATATAAATAGACCTATCCAAGGCATATTTTATATACAGAAACTATAAATGTAAGAAAATCTCTTTTTTGGCCCATTTTACCTGAGGAAATGAAGCTGCCTAATAATTATGCACACCTTGATATAAGGTGTTAGTCACTTTCGCCACACCCTCCCTCATTACACAAATACATACCACCAGAAAATGATTGAATCCAATAAGCATTCAAGTTTATATGGTTTGGAGTTGGGAAATGTGCATGGAAATAATGATAAGATCAGAATACTCACTTGCCTAATAATTGGGCATGCAGTGTATATATATATATATATATATATATATATATATATATATATATATACACTATATTGTCAAAAGTATTCGCTCATCTGCCTTTAGACGCATATGAACTTAAGTGACATCCCATTCTTAATCCATAGGGTTTAATATGACATCGGCCCACCCTTTGCAGCTATAACAGCTTCAACTCTTCTGGGAAGGCTTTCCACAAGGTTTAGGAGTGTGTTTATGGGAATTTTTGACCATTCTTCCAGAAGCGCATTTGTGAGGTCAGACACTGATGTTGGACGAGAAGGCCTGGCTCGCAGTCTTCGCTCTAATTCATCCCAAAGGTGCTCTATCGGGTTGAGGTCAGGACTCTGTGCAGGCCAGTCAAGTTCTTCCACACCAAACTCGCTCATCCATGTCTTTATGGACCTTGCTTTGTGCACTGGTGCGCAGTCATGTTGGAACAGGAAGGGGCCATCCCCAAACTGTTCCCACAAAGCTGGGAGCATGGAATTGTTCAAAATCTCTTGGTATGCTGAAGCATTCAGAGTTCCTTTCACTGGAACTAAGGGGCCAAGCCCAGCTCCTGAAAAACAACCCCACACCATAATCCCCCCTCCACCAAACTTCACAGTTGGCACAATGCAGTCAGACAAGTACCGTTCTCCTGGCAACCGCCAAACCCAGACTCGTCCATCAGATTGCCAGATGGAGAAGCGTGATTCGTCACTCCAGAGAACGCATCTCCACTGCTCTAGAGTCCGGTGGCGTGTGCTTTACACCACTGCATCCGACGCTTTGCATTGCACTTGGTGATGTATGGCTTGGATGCAGCTGCTCGGCCATGGAAACCCATTCCATGAAGCTCTCTACGCACTGTTCTTGAGCTAATCTGAAGGCCATATGAACTTTGGAGGTCTGTAGCGATTGACTCTGCAGAAAGTTGGCGACCTCTGTGCACTATGCGCCTCAGCATCCGCTGACCCCACTCTGTCATTTTACGTGGCCTACCACTTCGTGGCTGAGTGGCTGTCATTCCCAATCACTTCCACTTTGTTATAACACCACTGACCACTGGAATATTTAGCAGTGAGGAAATTTCACGACTGGACTTGTTGCACAGGTGGCATCCTATCATATTACCACGCTGGAATTCACTGAGCTCCTGAGAGCGGCCCATTCTTTCACAAATGTTTGTAGAAGCAGTCTGCATGCCTAGGTGCTTCATTTTATACACCTGTGGCCATGGAAGTGATTGGAACACCTGAATTCAATTATTTGGATGGGTGAGCGAATACTTTTGGCAATATAGTGTATATATATATATATATATATATATATATATATATATATATATATATATATATATATATATATATATATTGTGATTTTTCTCCCCTTTTCTCCCCAATTTGGAATGCCCAGTTCCCAGTGTGCTCTAAGTCCTTGTGGTGGCATAGTGACTCGCATCAATCCGGGTGGCATAGGACGAATCTCAGTTGCTTCCGTGTCTGAGACGTCAATTCTCGCATCTTATTACATGGCTTGTTGAGCGGAGACGTAGCACGTGTGGAGGCCCACGTTATTCTCAGCGGCGTCCACACACAACTCACCACGCGCCCCACCGAGAGCGAGAACCACACATTATAGCGTCCACGAGGAGGTTACCCCATGTGACTCTACCCTCCCTAGCAACCGGGCCAATTTGGTTGCTTAGAAGACCTGGCTGGACTCACTCAGCACGCCCTGGATTCGAACTCGCGACTCTAGGGGTGGTAGTCAGTGTCAATACTCGCTGAGCTACACAGGCCCCCAGCTCAATGTATATTTCTAAGTAGGACAACAATTTTACTATACATAGAAAAGCACATTATAGTACACAACAAATAACCATTCATTCTTATGTAGGCTATATATGGTAATTCTAGATAACATGTTAATGTGAACATTACTACACTTATATTAGCTATACAATGCTTAACAGTTTATTGCCTGTTAAGTATGTATTAGTTTATTAATTAGAGTAATTATAAAGTATTAACAATTGTCATAGTAGCCTAATGAAAGGAACATTAATGACACCTATTAATTTAAATACATATTTAACATCATGATACTATACCATGGTTCTTAGTAGTGTACTGTACACCATGCCAGCAAGAAACTTACCCTGATATACATTTTCATGTTCATGTGAGCAAGGGTGTAGCAGTCATTTTAAAAGTGGGGAGGCACAGCTGTAAGTAGGTGGCTCACATAGACCCAACACTTACAGTGCAGTATTAATACATCACAGTATATATTAATATACAAGTATGATATAAATATTATATTAATATATATACATATTATTTACTTTTAATATTTGTAGTATTTTAAAGATTCAAATATTGCAATATAATTGCAAAATTTAGCAAAATTTGCTGCAAAAATAAAGGGCATCTTGTGGAGCATTTGCTTCTTTTTCACACATGACAATAAAAGACTGAGCACAAGCTGGTCCTGAATTAATTATTTAATCAATTACAATAATGACAATTGTGCATGTGCACAATTTTATTTTTTACTCTGTGCTTGTGCATTGTGGGATTTAAATGTATGCAAGTGGCTCGAGTGTTTTGACTACGTTCACCAAAATTCACCAGTTTAACCTGTTGGAGTGTACGCTGGCGTGTCTGACTGCCGCTGCTCTCTGGCTTGATCTTTTAAAACTTTTAAATTAGTTCTGGTCTGGTCTTTGTTCAGTTTCACACTGCATTTATATTATATTTCAGAGCAACCCTATTTGGATGATCAACTACTAGTCACGGGGAGCACCTGAACTACCTGCCTGCCTTTCATCCACTAAAACTCCAGCTTACCTCGGGTGAGGTTTGGCACTCGCTTGCTTGTGTTTGGATGGACTCGTGGCGGCCTAGGATTGACCGCTCTCGGCTGGATGATCAGCTGCTAGTCTCGGGGAGCGCCTGAACGACCTGCCGCCTGCCTACCTGCCTGCCTTTCATCCACTAAAACATCGGCTTACCTCGGATGAGGCTCGGCACTTGCTGCCTTGTGTTTGGATGGACTGGACTTGTGGTGGCCTGGGATCGACTGCTCTCGGCTGGCAGCTGTACTGCTGTGTGCTTGTTTGCGGGCATGTTGGCACATGTGGACATTAAGGACATTAAGACCATTAAGACAAAGACCTAGTTGTGGTGGTGTTACAAAGGGTGAAGTCCCTTCTGCTCACTGCTCTGGTATGTTACAACTGTATTAATGCTCTTAGCCCTCTCTACCTTGCTGCTACGGTTCTTGGATATTATATTTGTCTAGTTATGGCTCTCTTCTATTCATCTCTGGATTTGCATAAACTGAACTCTTCATATCGTCTTCCCGTGGACATATATAATCACTGTGCTTCCTTGGAAATTTTATGCCGTCCTCGATATGTCCACCGAGGATCTCGGCGCAGTTTCTGTAAAGGCGCACAGTTCGCTTCCTTGGTTAGCAATTACATTCCAGTAATTTCATCCCGTTGTTCCTCTTCAAAATCGGGCGCAGAGTTACGGTCTGTAAATCCATTAAATCTCTGTTCAATTAAGTTTTCATCTCCAAATGCTGAAAAAGCTGAGCCGCTGACGGTGAGGTTGGCCTTGATAAATGTGAGGTCACTATCTAACAAATCATTCATTTTAAATGACTTTTTCATCTCAAATTATTTGACTTTTTATTTGTGACTGAAACATGGCTGAAACTGGATTAATTATCATCTCTTGGTGAACTTTCTCCACCGGATTGTGCTTTTTTTTTAGCACTCCATGACTTTCTGGTCATGGTGGGGGTGTTGCTATTGTTTTTAAAAACAATTAAAAAAAAAAACAAAAAAATTACATACAGATGTGTATTCCAGTTTTGAGGTAGTTAATGAGAATCGACATAGGGGGTCCTGTATTATGTGCACTGATTTACAGGCCTCCGAAATTTAACAAGGACTTCATTCAGCAATTAGAGTTCCTCTCTAATATTGTGTCTTGCTGTGATAGAGTGTTGATTCCTGGAGATTTTAATATTCACCTTTGCTGTCTGTCTAAACCTTTGGTGAAAGAGTTTTTATGCTTCATTGAATCTTTAAATCTGTCACAATTAGTTTTTAGTCCTAGTCATAATTTGGGGCACACATTGGATCTGGTGTTGTCACATGGTTTTCTTGTAACAAATCTGAGAGTGATTGATGCTGCTATTTTAGACCATTTGCCAATTTTGTTTGAATCTGTCTGTGTTTCTCCCACCTCCACTTGCTCTCAGTCTGTAAGTTATTCTCGTTTCATTCAACTTTCCACTACCAGTTTATTTTCAGAGTACTATCAAGCTAACTTTGCAGATGCTGTCTTCTTTGACAAATTAAACACTGAAGAAATGGTGGAGGTTTTTACTAAATAGACTATAGACTCTGTTGCTCCCCTTAAGCCCAGGAAAGCTAAGGGAAAGGGCAACACTCAGCCTTGGTTAAATGATAACACCCGCTCTCTTAGACAAGAGTGTCGTAAGGCAGAGCGAAAGTGGAAAAGAGACAAACTTCAAGTCTCATATGAATGTTTAACTGCATGCTTAACTAGTTACCAAAAGTCAGTAAAAGAAGCTAAGTCTGAATTCCTCTCCAAACTCACCACTGAAAATGCTAACCGACTGAGAATGCCATTTAAGACAATTGATTCAGTGCTAAATCCCTTACCAGCCCCTTCTCGTGTTCCATCTAGGGAAACCTGTGAGAACTTTTTAATTTTTTTTGATAATAAAGTCTTGGAGATCAAGGCTTCCATTAAGCCATCAACACATGATCCCCGTTTGATTTGTTCACCAACAGATTTGCTAACTTGTTTTCATCCAGTTACCTCTGCTCAGCTAGCTGATATGCTCCAGCTGTGAGTCCGATGTCATTTCAACTCGTTTTTTCAAGAAAGTGTTTGTAACCTTGAGCCTGGCTGTAACAGCTATTATTAACAGTTCTCTAGCAAATGGAGTTGTACCTGCTGGTTTTAAACATGCTGTGGTTCACCCTCTGCTTAAGAAACCCCATCTTGACCCATCTATCCTTAGCAATTTCAGACCTATCTCCAAATTGCCTTTTATTTCAAAGCTCTTAGAGAAGTTATGTATCGTCAGTTGAGTTCTTATATCAGTATGTCCAATATTTTAGATACTTTTCAGTCGGGTTTTAGATCAATGCACAGTACGGAAACCTCACTGTTGAAGGTCAGCAATGACCAGTTGCAAGTTCTCGATAGTGGTTCGTATGCAGTGCTTGTCTTGTTGCATTTAAGCACTGCATTCGATACAATCGATCATAGTATTCTGTTACATCGGTTGGAAAAGATGATGGATATTCAGGGTGTTGCCCTGCAGTGGTTGGCCTCTTACCTCAAAGATAGAACCTTCTCAGTGAGCACTGGGAAGTTTTCTTCTTCATTGGTTCCCCTATTATGCAGTGTGCCCCAAGGGTCCATTTTAGGCCCTCTTCTCTTTTCACTTTATATGCTCCCCTTGGGTGCCATTTTTAAGAAATATAAGATCTCCTACCACTGCTATGCTGACGATAAACAATTTTATCTACTAGCTAAAACTGACAGTAGTTATCCTTTGGACGCGCTTTGTGACTGTTTTGAGGAGATCAAATGTTGGATGGCTAATCATTTTTTGCAATTAAACGAAAGCAAAAGTGAAATTCAGATTTTAGGCCCCTCCAGGTCTCCATCCGCTTTTAATTTAGGTTCTCTTTCTGCCAGTGTTCAACCTCATGTAAGAAATATTGGGGTTACATTTGATTCGTCACTAAATTTTGAGAAACAAATTTGTACAGTGGTAAAGGGCAGTTTTTTCATCTGAGATCGGTTGCGAAATTAAAACAGTTTCTACCCCCGAAAGATTTGGAGACTGTAATCCACGCTCTCATAACATCACGCCTGGACTACTGTAACTCCCTATACTGTGGCCTGCCTCAAATTGAGATCTCTCGCCTGCAAATTGTCCAAAATGCTGCAGCGAGACTTCTTACCAGAACAAAAAAAAGGATCACATTTCTCCCATTTTAGCGACTTTACATTGGCTTCCTGTAAAGTTTAGAATCAATTTTAAAATTGCTGTTTTTGTGTACAAGGCTTTATCTGGTGTTCCTTACTCTCCCCAAAGAGCAATTAGGTCTAGTAATCAGCTTCTCTTAACCATTCCACGTTGTCGCTGTAAAACTAAGGGTGGTCGGGCCTTCTCTGCTGCAGCACCTAAACTTTGGAACAGTCTGCCTGTAAATGTGAGGTTTGCTCCTTCTCTAGCCAGTTTAAAATCTGCTCTTAAATCTTATTTATTCTCTCTGGCTTTTGATTAAGATTAGTTTAAGGGTTTTATGTTGAAGTTTTCTGATTGTATTTTATTTAATGTGTTAATATTTTGTATGCTGCATGTTTTCCTTTAATGCTTTCTTTTTATATACTCAACATTTTATTGTACAGCACTTTGGCGCAACTCTGTTGCTTTTAAATGTGCTATAGAAATACATTTTGACTTGACCAAAATTCGTTCAGATCCTTTTCAGTAGTTCGCAATTTAATGCAATCCTGCTTAGAGGATAGTGTCAAATGTTTATGGCTCGCTGTCCTGGGCAAAGGGCTCGAGGCTCGAGGCTTGACCTGAGCACGAATACTTCCCCACCCCCCCAACCCCCCAGGCTTAGATTAGTTATTAATAAATAGATAGGACAAGAAAGGGGAGGTAGAGGGATGCCGGAACACTTGACAGCATGGAGAGGTAAGCGGCTGTTTATATACACTTACAATAGCGATGTGATTGGTCGGATTGAATTACCTTGCTCCTCCCGAACCTTGTTTATAAAACTCCATTTCATGATTCAATGACCATTTCTGGTGATGCCAGAAGGTGGTGACAAATGAGTGTCTTGTGTGAAATTAGTTCAGTTGATCAATGATCAAAAGAAAATTTTATCCTTTGTCATTTTACTGCGTTTCGGGTTTTTCCGGTTTTCTACTGTTTCATCTGTGTGTATTTTACCTGTTGCTGCTGGCGCCTAGCTCAAGTCTGTGTTTGTAGCCTGCTAGCTTTTTTTAGCATCGCTTATCTATCTGTTTTCAGCTTTTAATCCTTAACATCTGCCATTTTTCAGCACGCATCGGGTTTTCTTCCGCATTATTCTCTTATCGTGATTCAACTGCGTGCATTTTCTATGTGCATCTGCTTTCTATTTTTATCGCAATTAAACTGCGTCTATTTTACAGCACGCACCCATTATTCTCCTCTGATAAGCACCACTTATCAAGAACAACCATCCAAATGCTAGTGGAGGTCAGTGAGAAAGAGAAGCTGGTAGATACTGTTTCAGATGCAAGCAATACAGAGAGCAACACACACACTTTGGTTCCGGCTGTAGAGCCCCTGCAGCAGGGCATTTGGGTGACGTCTCGGCGGCATACTCGCTCAGCAAAGCGACCGTTCTCCCGTTCCTGTTAGGGTTTCCAATCAATTCTCCTCACTCAGTGATGCACCCACTGAGAATCATGTTGAAAGAGCCCTTGTTATTGGTGATTCTATTGTAAGGAACGTGGAATTAGAGACTCCAGCCAGTATTGTTAAATGCAATTCTGGTGCAAGAGTGTCTGACATTAGATCAAATTTACAAGTGCTGGCTAATGCTAAACGTAGATTTTCTAAAATTGTTATTCATGTCGGCACTAATGATGTCCGGCTTTGCCAGTCGGAAATCACTAGAGATAATGTTAAAGAAGTGTGTCAATTTGCAAAAACGATGTCAGACACTGTAATATGCTCTGGCCTCCTCCCTGCTTGACGTGGTGACGAGGTTTATAGTAGATTAGTGTCACTGAATGGCTGGATGTCTGAGTGGTGTCTGGAGAAAGAATAGGATTTATAGACAATTGGAGGAGTTTTTGGGATAGACCTGACCTGCTAAAGAGAGATGGACTCCATCCCTCCAGGGAAGGTGCTGCTCTCTCTCTAGTAATTTGTCTTAATAATGATAGTATTTGACTAACTGGGGCCCAGGTCAGGAAGCAGACAAACTGGTTAATCCAAACATCTGCTAGCTGCCTTGAGACATCACACAGGTCACATAAACTACAACACATAGAGACTGTATCACCTAGATATCACATAGAGACTGTGTCTGTTCCCCAAACTACCAAACACAAAACGTTCACTAAATCATTTAGAAAAAAATTTGATTAAGGTCAAACTTGAACAAAACAAAAAAAATTAAAGATAAACATGATATGAAAGTAGGGCTACTAAACATTAGATCTCTTTCTACCAAAGCACTAATTGTAAATTAAATTATTACAGATCATAGTTTGGATGTACTCTGTTTGACTAAAACCGAGTATGGCTGCTGCATTGCGAGCTGCGACACAACATTGCAGTTTTTTGTTTGTTTTGTTTGCAACTCTTATGTTTTTTGTCTTGGATGTTGTCTGCCTTATTGTCTATGACAGACAAACACTTTTGGACATTGGTTCTGCAATTGCACACCATAAACCGGACTTCAAATTCCTCAATGCCGACCCGCTGTTTACTAACATGGCAGAGGAGCCCTTTGTCTGGGCAGCCCAGCCGTGGAAATGCAGAAGGAAAAGGGGAAGGAGAGCCGGCATTCTCATCAGAGTAAGACGTTGCGCAAATCGACCCCCACTACCCAGTATTCTACTGGCAAATGTTCAGTCTCTGGACAACAAGCTCTGCGAGCTGAGAGCGCGGATATCTTTCCAACGAGAGATGAGGGACTGCTGCCATATCTGCCTGACAGAAACTTGGATGTCTGCTGAGATCCAGATTCAGCCATCGAACCTGCGGGGTTCTCCGTGCACCGAGTGGACAGAGCAAAAGACCTCTCAGGTAAAGGTGGTGGTGTATGTTTTATGATCAACAAATCCTGGTGTGATCAGAGGAACGTACATTCTATCAAGTCTTTCTGCTCTCCTGATCTGGAATTTATCATGCTTCTTTGTCGACCATTTTGGCAACCAAGGGAATTCACAGCGGTCATTATCATTGCTGTGTACATCCCGCCACAAGCCGCCACAGACCGGGCACTCAAGGAACTGAATGGGAGTATAAGTGAGCAGGAAACCATGCACCCTGAGGCCGCGTTCATTGTGACAGGGGAATTTAACAAAGCCAATCTCAAATCAGTCGCACCAAAATACCACCAACACATCAGTTTCTACACACGAGGGGACCGGGTTTTGGACCATTGCTACTATCCCTTCCGGGATGGCTACAAATCCCTCCCCCGCCCACCATTTGGCAAATCGGACCACTCTTCTATTCTGCTTCTGCCCGCTTACAGGCAGAAACTGAAACAGGAAGCACCCACCCTCAGAACGATCCAGTGCTGGTCGGACCAATCAGATTCTATGCTACAAGACTGTTTTGATCACGCGGACTGGGAGATGTTCCGGTCCACCTCTGATGACGACATTGAGGTTTACGCTGATAGCGTAGTGTTTCATCAGAAAGTGTGTAGAGGGTGTTGTTCCAACCAAAACAATACGGATCTACCCCAACCAGAAGCCATGGATAAATAGCGATGTTCGCGTTGCACTTGATGCGTGGACCTCCGCTTTTAATTCCGGGAATGCGGAGGAGCATAAACAAGCCAGTTATGCCCTCCGCAAAACTATCAGAGCAGCCAAATGCCAGTACAGGGACAAGACTGAAGGACAGTTGAACACCACCAAATCTAGAAGCATGTGGCAGGGAATTAATATCATCAAAGACTACAAAGGGAATAAAAACTCCGCCGTGAACACTGCTGCCTCTGTCCCGGATGAGCTAAATACTTTTTATGCTCGTTTCAGGGGAAATAACACTGCCCTCGTGGAGAGAGCTCTCGCGGCCGAAGCTGCAGAGGTTAGTTCACTCTCCATCTCTGTAGCGGATGTAACCTGATCCTTACGACGGGTGAATATCCGTAAAGCCGCGGGTCAAGACGGCATTCCAGGCCGCGTCATTAGAGCATGCGCGAACCAACTGGCTGGTGTTTTTACGGACATTTTCAACCATTCCCTCTCCTTGTCTGTGGACCCCACATGCTTTAAAACTTCCACCATTGTGCCTGTACGAAAGCAATCCAAAATCACTTGCTTAAATGACTGGCGTCCTGTTGCTCTGACCCCCACCATCAGCAAATGCTTTGAGAGACTAATCAGAGATTACATCTGCTCTGTGCTGCCTCCATCACTGGACCCATTGCAGTTTGCTTACTGCAACAACTGCTCCACTGATGATGCCATTGCATCTACACTACACACTGCTCTCTACCACCTGGAAAAAATGAACACTTATGTGAGAATGCTGTTTGTAGACTACAGCTCAGCATTCAACACCATAGTTCCCTCCAAGCTTGATGTGAAACTCCAGGCTCTGGGCTTAAACAGCTCGCTGTGCAGTTGGATCCTGGACTTCCTGTCAAGCAAAATGCCAGGTGGTTAGAATGAGCTGCAACATCTCCTCATCACTAACCCTCAACACTGGAGCCCCACAGGGCTGTGTTCTCATCCCACTCCTGTATTCCCTGTACACACATAAGTGTGTGGCAACACATAGCTCAAATGCCATCATTAAGTTTGCTGATGATACGACGGTGGTAGGTCTGATCGCTGAGAATGTTTAAACAGTCTACAGAGAGGAGGTGCACTCTCTAACATGCTGGTGTCAGGAACACAACCTCTCCCTCAACGTCAGCAAGACCAAGGAGCTTGTGGTGGACTTCAGGAGAAAAGACAGAGAACACAGTCCCATCCCCATCAATGGAGCACCGGTGGAGAGAGTCAGCAGCTTCAAGTTCCTCGGTGTCCACATCACTGAGGAACTCACATGGTCCATCCACACTGAGGCCATTGTCAAGAGGGCTCATCAGCGCCTCTTCTTCCTGAGACGGCTGAGGAAGTTTGGAATGAACCGCCATATCCTCACAAGGTTCTACAGCAGCACTGTAGAGAGCATCCTGACTGGCTGCATCACTGTCTGGTACAGCAATAGCAACGCCCACAACTGCAAAGCCCTGCAAAGGGTGGTGCGAACTGCCAGACACATCATCAGAGGTGAGCTTCCATCCCTCCAGGACATATATACCAGGCGGTGTGTGAAAAAAGCTTGGAGGATCATCCGAGACTCCAGCCACCCGAGCCATGGGCTGCTCTCACTGCTACCATCAGGCAGGCGGTATCGCAGCATCAGGACCTGTAACAGCCGACTTCATGACAGCTTCTTCCACCAAGCAATCAGACTTTTGAACTCTTGATCTCTCACGATCAATTTACATCAGCACTGCACTTTATTAATCTTATTATCTCACACTGGATTGTCATAAATTATATTCTCTCTTAACAACACACTGGCAACTGTCTATCAGCCGACAGTCTGAATGTCAATACAGTACAATACAACCTACTGTATATTTTATATATACTATATATACTATTTTTATTGTATAATGTGTATTCTATATTGTGTGTATTGTATACTGTACATTGTATATTATTATTTGTATATTGTGTTGTGTGTAATTATGTGTATATTAGATATGTATATTGTGTTGTGTAAATCTGATGTTTATTGTAAATTGGTATATGTCTCATCACTGTCATGACTGCTATGTTGCTCGGAACTGCACCCAAGACTTTCACCCACTGTTGCACTTGTGTATATGGTTGTGTGACAATAGAAGTGATTTGATTTGATGAATATATTAGTTTAAATGAATCTACTCCCCTAGGTTATTGTTATAAACACGAGCCTCATCTGAAGGGTCAAGGAGGAGGTGTTGCTACAATTTACAGTGAAGTTTTGATGTTACTCAGAGGACAGGATTTAAATGTAAGCTTTTGAACTAATAATGCTTAATGTGACACCATCAGATATAAATAAAAAAAAAACTCTTTCGTCTTTTACCCTTGCTACAGTATATAGATCACCCGGGCCTTACTCTGATTTCCTTGGTGAATTTGCTAATTTTTTATCAGATCTTGTAGTTACTGTAGATAGAGCTTTCATTGTTGGTGACTTCAGCATTCACATAGATAATGAAAATGACACATTGGGATTAGCATTTATCGATATTCTCAACTCTCTTGGAGTCAGACAAAATGTAACAGGACCAACTCGTCACCATAATCATACGCTAGATATAATTCTGTCATATGGAGTTGATGTTGATACTATATAAATTCTGCTGCAGAGCGATGACATCTTGGATCATTACCTCATCTCTTGTATGCTACGATCAGCTAATGTTACTCAATCTACACCACGCTGTTCAGGTAGAAATATTCTTTCGACCACTAAAGATAGCTTCAATAATAATCTTCCAGATCTATCTCATACACTCAGTAAATCCCAAAGCCTAGAAGAACTTGGAGTAATAACAGAAAATATAAATACCGTCATCTCTAGCACTACTGATAGTATCGCCCCCCTTTGATTAAAGAAAATTAAAGATAAAAGCCCTGCACCATGGTACAATGATCACACTCATGCTCATTGCGGTGCGTGGAAGGATAGTGTCTGTAGCTACAGACAGGCACTAAAAGCTGCCAGGTCAGCATATTTTAGCAAACTCGTAGAAAATAACCACAACAATCCTAGGTGTTTATTCAGTACTGTGGCTAAATTGCTTAGGAATAAAGCCTCAACAGAACCAGATATTCCGTTGCAGCACAGGAGTAATGACTTCATGAATTTCTTTACAGATAAAATTGAAATAATCAGAAATAAAATTGGAATTATGCAATCATCAATCAATGTGTCACAAACGCCGGTGAAGATTCCTCAATCGACCACCGGAAGGTCTCACTCACCTGAATATTAACATTGAACTACACTTCCCAAGTGCCCACATGCCTGGACTGATTACCCTACACCTGCCTCATATCACTCAGACTATTTAAGTCCGATGTGTGTGTTCAATCATTGCGAAGTCTTATTTGTCCCGGCTACATTTCTGAGCATTATTACTTACTCTGTTGATCTACCCATGTTTGACTCTGCTTTGGATTTACCTTGTACGATTCTCTGCTGCCTGCCTATTACTGTGTTTGCCTGGACTATCTCTATTGCTGTTTTGCTGCCTGCCTCGATCCTTTGCCTGTTTGACTATGTTACTGCCCTGTCTCTGATATTGTTGATTGCCCTGGTTATTTTACCCATGCCTGTTTGTACTCTGAACTTGTTGTGTTAATAAACCGAGGATGTGTGCCAGGTACTCAAGAAACAGAAGAATAGGAAAGCTTCAGGCCCAGACAGTGTTTCACTTGGCTGTCTGCAAGTCTGCGCTGACCAACTAGCCCCCATCTTCACACAGATCTTCAATAGATCACTGGAGCAGTGTGAAGTTCCCTGCTGCTTCAAATGCTCCACCATCATTCTGGTCCCCAAAAACCCCAAAAGCACAGGACTTTTTGAAAACAAACCTGTCGCTCTCACGTCTCTGGTCATGAAGTAGTTTGAGACACTGGTTTTGGCCTAACTGAAGGACATCACTGGATCCCTGCTAGACCCCCTTCAGTTTGCTGAGCAAACAGGTCTGTGGATGATGCTGTCAACATGGGACAGCATTATATCCTGCAACACCTCAACAGACCTGGGACTTATGCAAGAATCCTATTTGTGGACTTCGGTTCAGCCTTCAATACTATCATGCCTGATCTTCTCTCAACCAAACTGGCCCAGCTCTCTGTGCCCACCCCAATCTGTCGATGGATCATCAGCTTTCTGACAGATAGGCAGCAGCTAGTGAGACTGGGGAAACTCACATCTGGGACCCTCACTACTAGCACTGGCGCTCCTCAGGGATGCATTCTCTCTCCACTGCTCTTCTCCCTGTACACGAATGACTGCACTGCAAAGGACTTTCTGTCAAGCTCCTGAAGTTTGCAGATGACACCACGGTCATCTGCCTCATCCGTGATGGTGACAAGTCTGCATACAGACAGGAGGTTGAACAGCTGGCTGTCTGGTGCGGTCACAACAACCTCGAGCTGAACATGCTCAAAACAGTGGAGATGATAGTGGACATCCTGAACAGCACTGTGGCAGCTGTGGTTCCTGGGCTCTACCATCTCTCAGGACCTGAAGTGGGACACCCACATAGACTCCATTGTGAAGAAGGCTCAGCAGAGGTTGTACTTCCTTCACCAGCTGAGGAAGTTCAACCTGCCACAGGAGCTGCTGACACATTTCTACTTGGCAGGCTTCTCAGTCTATCCTGTGTACATCTATAACTGTCTGGTTTGGTTCAGCCACCAAATCAGACAGAAGGAAACTACAACAGACAGTCAGGACTGCTAGAGGATTATTGGTGCCCCCCTGCCGACCCTCCAAGACCTGTACGTCTCCAGAGTGAGGAAACGTGCAGGTAGAATCACTCTGGACCCCACACACCCTGCCCACTCCCTCTTTGAACTGTTGCCCTCTGGCCAGCGCTTCAGAGCACTGAGCGCCAGGACATCCAGGCACAAGAACAGTTTTTACCCTCAGGCCATTTTCCACATGAACAATTAAACTGCCTTCAGGACTCCCTCATAGTGCAATTATGTAAATAAATATCTCATGCACATATGTAAATTCACTCATATTTAATTCAATAACTGTACGTACACTTACCTTGCACATATATGACCACTTGCACATGTACGCTATTCTACGTTATATGTCCTATTATTTGTATGTCTATTTATACTCTTACCTTGTTATTCTCATTCTGATGAGAATATATATATATATATATATATATATATATATATATATATATATATATATATATATATATCTCTCTCTCTCTCTCTCTCTCTATATATATATATAACAACATATAGGCCTATAAATTAACATTAAAATAATATATATCACAGTTTTCATTATTCAAAGAACCACACTTTTACAAGAATTAATCTATAAATCTCAATATCATGTTTTATTTTATTATTTATAATTACAAATGTCCATGTAATATAAAAATATAAAAAAGTTATTAAAATATTTTTTAAACAAATAATAATATATATATATTTTTTTTTAAAGAATGTGGCCCTTGAGGCTAAATGGATAATGCTTTCTGACCCCCTGGCTTTCTAATGTTGAATACCATTGATCTACATGAAAGGAAAATATGTGCTTTTGTGGTGAATACTGAACTTTTCAGTATACAATATTAAAATCCAGTAGGATTCATGTGTAACTCATTGGCCAGAACTAAACTCCAGTACAGAAACGCTGCAGTCATTCACAGTGCGGTTCCACTTGAGTTGTGGAATATAGAGGCAGAATGAAACTTATGAAAAGTGATATTAAACAGTAAGTGTGTGTATGGGAGTGGAAAGAGACTGAATTAAAAACTGCTGCTGAAAGCTCTTGCTTTGACTTGAGGGACAGTCACTGTGAATAAAACAACTGCTTTTCCATTGTAACATTTAGTGCATTAATGTAAATCAGATTTATTATTCATTTATATAAGAGCAGAAGGGGTTTAATGGGATGAAAAAAAAAAAGTACAAATGCTGTAAAACATTCCAGTGGGATCAGAAGTAAAACTCCCACACTGTGAAAAGAAGAAAAAAAACTAGATGTGGAAATCCTTCGGGGAAATAGCAATGCTTTCAAGGCAGCAGCAGGAAAAGTTTAGGTTTTAGTCTTTAGTTCTGTGTAAATGAAATGCTGCATCAGAGCTGTTTTACTGTTGACACCAACCTGGTCTCATGACAAGTCGTAATAGTACTACGAGTTGGCGAATTCATAAGAGATCTATGAATTGGCTTGTACAAAAAACATACAACATTTAGTCCCATAGAAAAAATAAACTTTTTATTCAATTTAAATTTAACCTAAACCTAACCATGGTTTTACCTAGAAAATCACTGAAGAAAGTAAACAATGGGGTTTAGGACAAGACGAGGGAAGTGGGTTACAGGTTATTGACATACCAGACTGATCTCACAGTGGAATCAGAAACAGTAGGTTGACTTTTTTTTTAAGCTAAAATCAGTCTGTGTTCGCCGAAATTGGAAACACTACCCCAAGTGGCCAAGGCGCTAAGTGTTGTTGGGTATGGGCATGTGTGAACTCCATTTTCCTGGAGTTATGTCCATGGATGGGTGCCAAAAGCAAGCTGTGAATCGAGTTGTTTCCAGCTCTACTGGATGTTACAAAGTGAAGAATAATGCATATTTTATAAATTGTACCCTCCCACCCCAAACCTAAACCTAACCATCAGTTGAGTAAAAAAAAAAATAATTCTGTACAGCTGCTTTGAAATGATATATGTTGTGAAAAGCGCAATATAAATAAAAATGACTTGACTTAAAATTTAATGTTAGAAGGAAAAATGCCACCCTCGAATCATGCTCGTCACTTGTTATGAAAACGTGATTACTTCCTGTTTCCAAATGTATTCACAGATGTTTCCTTTCTTACAATAAAGTGCTGAATGGGCTTACTTAAAATGTCATGCCTGTTTGTATCGATTTAAAATTCTGTTTGTTGGGTTGTTCTCTATGACAATAAAAGTTGTACCTTTTCTCACAAGCAAGTTATTACAAGCTTTACACTGTCTTTGCAAATTTTAGATGCCTTTTAGATGCCATTGCTGTCGGTGACAATGTGAACACTCAGTGGGAGACTGTCAGACTTTGATCTTATTTTTATTTATATATTTATTATAATAATTTTTTTAAAGTATAAAGTTTACAAAACGTGGTAACACTTTACATTAATGTTCCTTTTTGTTAAGGCTTTATAAAGGGTTTCGTTAATGACTAACATTTACAAATGCATTCTAAATCATTGATATGCATTTATAACAACATGCATAGAAAGGGTGACTTTCATGCAATACATGTCAAATAGTGGGCCATTTTACCTCACATGTTATAAATGCCTAATAACAATTATTCAACATTAGTAACATATGAAAATGTACCTTAATGTAAAGTGGACACATATGAAGCATTTCTTAAGAAGTTACCAACATTACAAACATATGTGGGTATTGTAAAGTTCAGTCCGGTTAATGGTTATCCGGGTTTATTATATGATATATGTTTTAAATGAGCATGAAGAGCTGAATTTTTTTTTTTTTTTTTAGGTAATTAGGACTAGGTAAGTTGGGACAACACTCAGAGTAACACCATTCTTTTGACATTAATGTGACAAGGAAAATGAGTCAAGAGTCAAGACATTACAATAATGAATATAAACACAAAGCGACATAATTTGTCCTTTTAATCTCACTATAATAGTCTATTTTTGCTGCATTGTGACATACATCACGAATTATGTAATTTCATTAAAATCAGTATATATAAGTTTAATAGTTAAAATGCTTATGTGGAGGTGGGGGCATGGTCGAGCGATTGTCTGAGGGAGAGAGAAAGCGGTAAAGATCTCCACCTGAGGCGAATTATTGCTAATAACATGTTCTGTGTTCGAAGTGAGAGACGGGGAAGACCGAGTTCACAGACAAGGAGGAGAGTGACACACGCCCAAGTCCTGGTTGTGTTCATTTAATGTTTGAATTGGTGCTGAAAAGCAGTATTGTGAACTTGTGCTTGTAAGCTGGAAAGCGACCTTTTTTTGTTAATTAAACTCACGTGGATGTGTCACCCGGCTCCCGCTTCCTCCTCATTTTCATGTCGGAAACAACTTGCTACACTGGTGCCAAAACCCGGGAAGAGGAGGGAAATGGTGCCATGATGTCCTTGCCTCTGGTAGAAGTCTTCAAGTCCATCAGGCACAGCACCAGACCCTCATGGAACTGTGGAAGGAGCAGGAGAAGTGCTTTGAGGTGCACCACCAGGCCCAAGCGGAGGATCAATGGATGTTGTGGAGCTTACTGCCCCAAGAGGGGGTTTCATCCACGACCCCGGCAGCAGCAGGGCCCCATGTGACACTCCCTAAGATGGCACCTCAGGACAACCCAGAGGCCTTCCTGGAGCTATTCGAGCACAGTGCCAGAGCCCTGAAGTGGCCACATTCACAGTGGGCAGTCCATCTGCTACCGCTGCTGTCTGGGGAAGCCCAACTCGCAGCACAACAACTCCTGGTTTCCAACCTCCCGGATTATACCGATTTGAAGAAAGCCATCCTGCAATGGGGCAGCCACAGCCCAAAACAGCACTGCCAGCATTTCCGCACACTGATGCTGAGCAAGATTGGCCGCCCATTTGCTTTTGCACAACAGCTCCGCGATGCCTGCCGGCAGTGGTTTCTGGCTGAGGAGGAGGGTGATGCCGACGATGTCATCAACATCGTTGTGCTGGAGCAGTTTGTCTCCCGGCTGCCAAAGGGGATGGCAGAGTGGGTCCAGTGCCACCATCCAGCATTGCTGGCCTCTGGGGTCTCTCAAACCCCAGCTAAGCCCTGTCTCTCTCCGCACTTCTTCCCAGGATGGGGAATCCGCTGCTACCAGTGTGGGTGTAAAACTTGGGCCAGTCTGTTGGAGCTGCGGGGAACCAGGACATTATCAGGACCAATGCCCGGTGATGGAGATAGAGGCATTGATTCAGGTCCCCGACGCACCACAGGTCGCCCCTGGTCGAGCAGGGACATACCAGGTACCTATGAGTATTAAGGGGGGTAAATATCAAGCCTTGGTGGATTTAGGTTGTAATCAAACCTCCATTCACCAAAGCTTGGTTCAATCCGAGACTTTCGGTACAAGCCGGCAGGTGAAGGTAAGGTGTGTGTACGGGGATATTCATGATTACCCGGTAGTGACGGCCATTATTCAATTTTGGGGACAAAAGCATAGTGTCGAGGCTGCGGTTAGTCCCCATCTCACCCATCCACTAATCTTGGGTACGAATTGGCCAGCATTTACTACTTTGTTGAGGGAAATTTGTGTGGATGGGTCCTGTGACAAAGTCTCTCGGTGTGTGGTTTGCGATTCACTGGCTGGGGAGGCGTAAGGGAGGGGGAAGTCTCAGCTTACATTTACATTTACATTTATTCATTTGGCAGTTGCTTTTATCCAAAGCAACTTTGTTTTTATCCAAAACATAAGCAAATCATCTTAAGGAGACAGTGGTACGAAAAGTGCCATTTTACAAAGTTTCACTAACATCAGAATAGCATTCAAAACAGATTAAAGTGCAACAAGGAAATATATATATATATATATATATATATATATATATATATATATTTTTAGTGACTGGTTAAGTGCTCATGGAAAAGATGTGTTTTTAGCCGTTTTTTGAAGACAGAAAGTGAGTCAGCTTCACAGATGGAGTTGGGAAGGTCATTCCACCAATGTGGTATGATGAAGCTGAAAGTCCGGGAAAATGTTTTGGTGCCTCTTTATGTTGGTACATCAAGGCGACGTTCCTTAGCCGACCGCAGGCTTCTAGTGGGCGCGTAGCTCTGCAGAATTATTTTAGGTATTCTGGAGCAGACCCAGTGACTGTTTTATATGCCAGCATCAGAGCCTTGAACTTGATACATGCATCAACCAGCAGCCAGTGAAGAGAGACAAGGAGTGGTGTAACATGAGCTCTCTTTGGCTGATTAAAGACCAGACATGCTGCTGCATTCTGGATTATTTGCAGGGGTCTAATTGCACATGCAGGGAGGCCTGCAATGAGAGTGTTACAGTAGTCCAGTCTAGTTATGACAAGTGACTGAACAAGAAGTTGTGTGGCATGTTCAGAGAAGAAGGGTCTTATCTTCCTGATATTGTAGAGTGTAAATCTACATGATCTTGCGGTCTTTGAGATATGGTCTATGAAATTTAGTTTGTTATCGATGGTTACCCCTAGATTTCTGACCGTTTTGGAAGGCGTTACTGTAGTTGCATCCAGCTGCACGGTGATGTTGTGTTCAACAGCAGGGTTGGCTGGAAAGCAAGGAGTTCGGTCTTGGCTGGGTTAAGTTGCAGGTGGTGTTCCTTCATGCAGGCCGAGATGTCTGCCAGGCAGGCATAGATTCGAGCAGTCATTGTGGTGTCGTTGGGCTGGAAAGACAAGTAGAGTTGCATGTCATCAGTGTAGCAATGGTAAGAGAAACCATGTGCCTGAATGATGGGTCCCAGTGATGTTGTGTATATAGAGAAGAGAAGTGGTCCAAGCACTGAACCCTGAGGTACCCCAGTAAGTAGCTGATGTGGCTTGGACACCTCACCTCTCCAGGCTACCTTGAAGGACCTACCTGAGAGATAGGAATTAAACCAGTCAAGCACAGTTCCTGTGATGCCCAGAGGGGGTGGAGCTTCACCAGTCCTTAGATGATTCCCTGCAGGGGATAACCCTCTGGAGCAGACACAAGATGAGACCCTTAGGCACGCCTTTGACCAAGTGAAAGTGATTGATGATCAATGCCTCCAGCCAGACATTGCACTCGCATATCTGATTTTTTTAATTATCAAGGATTGGCTGTATCAAGTGATGCAGGACTCTCAGACAAAAGAAGATACAACCCAATTGTTAATACCGAAGAGCCATCGGGAAATGTTAATCCAGATGGCTCATTATAATCCGAAGGTGGGTTACTTAGGGCAGGAAAAAACACTGAGCCATCTAATGACCCATTTCTATTGGCAGAGCATTCACGGGGATGACCACTGGTGGTGTGCGGCATCCGTGAATGTCAGCTGGTGAATCCGCCGGCCATCTCAAGAGCGCTATTGTGCCTGCTTCCATTGATCGAGGTCCTCTTCGAAAGAATTGGCACGGACCTTGTTGGGCCATTAGAGCGGACAGTACACGGGCATCATTTTGTGTTGGTTCTGGTGGACTATGGCAATGCCTCATTCCAACACGTAGTGTTGCGGAGGCACTCTTCAGAATGATCTCCCAAGTGGTGATTCCGAAAGAAATCCTCATTGATCAGTGCACGACATTTATGTCACATACACTATGCGAACTGCATGAATTATTGGGGATTAAATCGATTCGGACCAGCGTTTACCATCCCCAAACAGATGGCTTGGTCGAACGATTTAATCAGACACTAAAGAATATGATTTGAAGTTTGTACACGAAGACACTTGAAACTGGGACAAGTGGCTAGAGCCCCTATTATTTGCAGTTTGAGAGGTCCTGCAAGCCTCCATGGGGTTCTCCCCATTCAAATTATTGAACCGGCGTTGACCACGCAGCATGCTCGATTGCCTATGGGAAAATTGGGAGGAGGGACCTTAAAATAGCAAAAACAAAATTCAATACGTTCTTGACCTGAGAGCAAAACTCCACACTCTGGGCCAATTAACGCAGGAGAATTTGCTCCAGGCTCAAGAATGTCAAAACCGGCTGTATAATAGGGGTACACGGCTATGGGAATTTGCACTGGGAGACAAAGTCCTTGTATTATTTCCCACATCGAGATCTAAATTACACGCCAAGTGGCAAGGGCCCTTTGAGGTCACACTGCGAGTCAGGGAAATTGATTATGAGGTTAAGCGAATGGATAGAGATGGATTTACCACCTCAATCTCCTAAAACCATGGAGGGATGCAGTCCTCGTGACTTTGGTGATGGTGGTTCCAGAGAGGGACGAGCTCGGACCAGAGGTGAACTTAAAAGCCAGCGATCGAGTCACCCTGGTCACTTGCGGAGACCACCTCTCACCATCACAAATCACAGAGGTTGCCAGGTTGCAAGAAGAATTCTCCAACATGTTCTCACCTCTTCCCAGTCATATGAATCTCATAGAGCACCATATCGAAACGACCCCAAGGGTAGTGGTACGCAGTCGTCCCTACCGGTTACCCGAACACAAAAAACAAAGTGGTTCAGGAAGAATTAAAGGCCATGCTGGATATGGGGGTAATAGAAGAATCCCACAGTGACTGGGCCAGCCCGGTGGTGTTGGTTCTGAAGAGTGATGGCTCGGTCCAGTTCTGTGTGGATTATAGAAAAGTCAATGTGGTATCTAAATTTTATGCATATCCAATGCCTCGGATTGACGAACTGCTCGATCGGTTGCGCTCGACTTGCTTTTATTTGACACTGGATTTAACAAAGGGGTATTGGCAGATCCCCTTAGCTCCCATGTCCCATGAAAAAACTGCATTTTCCACACCGTTCAGCTTACACCAATCTGTCACCCTTCCTTTCAGTTTATTTGGGGCTCCGTCTATGTTTCAGGGGCTCATGGACAGAATCCTCAGACCACACAACGTTTATGCCACTGTCAATCTGGATGATTTCATTATTTATAGTAATGATTGGCAGCGGCACTTGCAGCATCTGAGGGCTGTCCTGAAGTCGTTGAGACAGGCGGGACTCACGGCAAGCCCTAAGCAGTGTGCAGTTGGATGGGTGGAAGTATGGTATCTGGGCTTCCAATTGGGTCGTGGACAGGTACGGCCCCAAATTGATAAGACCGCAGCGATTGCAGCCTGCCCGAGACCAAAGACTGAAAAGGAGGTGAGACATTTCCTGGGGCTGGCTATTATCGTAGGTTTGTGCCTAACTTTTCGGCTGTCACCAGCCCGCTGACTGATCTTACTAAAAAGGGGGCGCCAGATCCGGTCCAGTGGACGGAGCTGTGTCAGTAGACTTTTACTCATGTGGAAGCTGCACTGTATGGCGAGCCGCTTCTATATTCGCCTGACTTGTCTCTCCCTATTGTTTTGCTGACGGACACATCAGACAGGGGGCTGGGGGCTGTGCTGTCCCAGGTGGTGGATGGCGAGGAGCGCCCGGTGCTGTACATTAGTCGGAAGCTCTCAATGAGAGAGACTAAATACAGCACCATAGAGAAGGAGTGCCTGGCCATCAAATAGGCGGTTCTCACTCTCCACTACTATCTGTTGGGACAGGCCTTCACCCTCTATTCGGATCATGCCCGCTCCAATGGCTGCACCGCATGAAGGATGTCAATGCCCGAATCACCCGTTGGTATCTGGCACTCCAGCCGTTTAAGTTTGAGGTGGTCCACAGGCTGGGGGCGCAGATGGCTGTCGCAGATTTCATCTCTAGATGATGGTTCTCCGGCCTGTGTTGGGCGGTGGGGGTATGTGGAGGCGGGGGCATGGTCGAGTGATTGTCTGAGGGAGAGAGAAAGCGGTAAGGATTTCCACCTGGGGCATATTATTGTATTTACATGTTCTGTGTTCGCAGTGAGAAACGGGGGAGATATAAAGTCAACCAAGTTCACAGACGAGGAGGAGAGTGACACGTGCCCAAGTCCTGGCTGTGTTCATTTAATGTTTGAGTTGGTGCTGGTGCTAATGTTTTTTTGTGAATTAAAACTAACGTGGACCGTGTGAACTGGCTCCCTCTTCCTTTTCTTTTTCATGACTGAACCATCTTGCTTCAGCTTACTATTTAGCAAGTGTTGCATAAAAGTCACCCTTTTCATTCATGTTGTCATAGTTGAATATCAAAGATGTATAATGCATTTGTAAATGACTAATTGGTCATTAAAGAAACCTACATAAACCCTTACCAAAGAGAAATGTCATGTAAAGTGTCTCTACATTAAGTATTTTTGACTTAATTAATTACAGAAGATTCTGAGGATTAGAGGTTAAGAGCAACCTTAACCAGAATGTTTGAGGAATTAAAATGTTGCTGTGCAAACACTTTAAAATAAAGAACCTAAAGATTTGATCACAATCAATAACTAAAGGCAAATATGTAGCATGTGTTTGTATATCATCAGGCCTGTATCTGCAGACAAAAATGTTTGACACAAAGGAAAGGGAGTGGGCTGCTTTAACTGAATACTCCTCCTCTCTCGTCCAAAACCGTGGGCTCGGATTTGGCAGGCGATCGTTTAGCGCTCCATTGAGATCGTCTAGTGTCAGACTCCTCTATTCTCTACCAGCTCTTATTTATAGCCAATCCTGTTGCTGTTGTTGATGTTTATGTTTTGAAGATTTCCATCAGATTTGTGTGTAATTGGCTCATTTGCTTTTCGCAGTTGCCCACATTAGCGCACACTCTGGCCTCGCCTGTTTTTCTCACAGCTTTCGTAGAGGAAACGAGGAATTAACGATGGTAGGAGGAAAGCTCCGGCTCATGAGGTTTTTTCTTGTGTATCTCTGGCTGGAGTTTATGGAGTTGCTCTGGTTTGATCCTTCCTGCAGATTTGAGTCTTTCCTTCAAGTGGGATGTGAAAGCTGTGATGGTCTAGGCAAGGAAACAGATGATAAGAAGAATCTTTCACTTCTTTGCCAATTTGAAGTCTTAGTCCATTTTCACATCTCTTCATGCTATTGTTTCATAGAGCTTCAATGTAGATCAAAAACCTTAATTCATTCTGTTTAAATGCATAATTAGACCAGCGGTCTGTGAGAGAAGCCCACTTAAAGGAATAGTGACCTAAAAATGAATATTTTGTCATTATTTACTTACCATCATGTTGTTTCATATGCTGTTATTTTTTCAGTGGAACACAAAAGTAGAAATTCTGATGAATCTTGGCACAGCACCTTTACACACAATTACAGCTCATAGTTACCATGTTTGTCCAAAAAAAAAAAAAAAAAAGCACCTTCAAAGTTCATACATTCATACAACTTTTGTGCAACTTTAACAAGCCTTCTGAAGTCATACTTTGTATGAACAAGATGAAAGTTTAATTTGTTATTCTCTGAAAGTCTTTTCCTTGTCCAAAGCTTTAAAATTGATTAGAAAAGTCATATGGACTATATAGAAATGGTACATTGAGGGTTTTTGATGAAAATGACAGCAAAAGCCATTGTGTTTTGCATATTATGTGATGTCAGTAGCTGGGTTTCCATCCACATATTTTTATGCAAATTTTGGGATAATTTATTACATTTAATAAAAGAGCCACAGTGGCTTCAACTTCCATTTTTATATCTATTTACCATCAATTTCCCCAGAAGTGACGATTTTGTTCTCTTAAACACATGGGATATAAACACTACTTTATTCACAAATTGTTTTTGCAACATTCCGATTTTGCGCATAAATTAAACTCATAACTTTGGAATCATGACTACTGACATCAATGCCATCATATTTTTAACTTGAATAATGACTTCAGTTTCATTTTGTTCCTAACACAAAGTTATAATTTGGCTTCAGATGAGATATGAACTAGTTTTAGAGACTACATGGTGCTTTTGTGGAGCTTGACAGACATAGTGATACTGGACTGGAACATGTATGAAAAAAAATCTGTGTGATGTTTATTAAAATAAATATCGTTTTGCTTTTTGACAGAAAATACATACAGGTTTGGAACAAAATTAGGGTGAGTAAATAGTGTTTTATTTATTTTAATTTTAATGTATTATTTTTTTATTTATTTTTTTTTGGGGGGGGGGGTACAGTATATCCTGGGTTCAATGCAAATTAAAGCTACATTAAAGGTACAGTATATCCTGGGTTCAATACAAATTAAGATCAATTTACTGCATTTCTGGCATAATGTTGATTACCAAAAATAAATAAGTAAATAAAAAAGAATTATAAAAATCCACTCGTCCCTCCTTTTCATAAGAAAAAAGAAATGTGGTTACAGTGAGGCTCTTACAGTGGAAGTGAAAGGGGCCAATTTTTGGAGGGATTTAAGGCAAAAATGTGAATCTTATTTTTACAGTCATGTTAGGGTTTTTGGGTTTATGGCATTACGCCACCATGGCAACAAAGCTGTAAAATTGAATATAAGTTTTCACAGAAAAGGTTAGTAAGCAATTTTATCACACTAAAACCATGTGCACATGCATATTGTTTATGTATTGTGGCTATACTTTTGAAACATTGAGTATTCTAAAGTGTATGGATTGGCCATATTCACTTCCATTGTAAATGCCTCACTGTATCCCAGAGTGACATGTCAAAATAATTTTTTGTGGTACACTATGCTAAAAATGCTGATGATTGAGCTTAACTTGTATTGAACCCGGAATATTCCTTTGAACTATTCTTTAAACGTTTGAGTTGAGTCTCTCTTCTCTTGCAGCATTTGCTCAGTAAACACAGGTCTGTTTTGAATGAAATGTGATCGCTGTGATAGTTTAATAGATTCCCAGCATGCAGCTGTTCCACCTGAGAAATGACACAGGCCTCAAACAAACGTCTCGCTCATTTTATTGTGATTTCCGATCTCTCTCTTTATCCTTTGTTTAATCTCCTATTGATACAGTCAGCAGTGTTCTTGCTTATTTTTCAGTGAATTAACCGTATGAAATATTTTTCAATATGTGTAATGTGGGAGATTATGGCATAAATTTGAGGCCTGACTCAGGGAATCGATGACATTTTTTAGGTGCAAGTACAAAGCGATTAGAAGAGCAACACATGATAAATGTGATAAAACAAGTCTCCTCCATTTTCCATTACTCCTAATAGAGGGATGGAATATTCTGGGCTTGATTGATGAAGTCAAGAGCTCCTTTCTGGCAGTTCATTTTTTATAGGTCTGTCTCCTCCTCAATGGGTAAATAAGGATATCAGCGTGTTCAGCACTAGTGCTTCTCCTGATATTCCACATTTGCTCTTAACTGTGTTTTCTTTGCTTACATGTGTTCTTGTGATATTACAGCTGTCATGTTTGGATTGTCATGTGCTGGGGTTCCTCCCAAAACGGCGTCTTGATATAAATGTTTTCTCTGTGCTTTGTGAAGCGTCCTTGGGTCCTTGATAGGTGCTATATAAATGAAAATGATGATGATGATGATGATGATGATGATAATTATATCAGCCATAATCACAGCCTGACGTTTCATCATCTTGAGATTAGATATTAGTGTGAGCATTCATGAAGAATGCAAGAATGCAAACCTTTTCTATATTATAAAGTTAATGCTTTTGTTCTTGATTTAACAGATTATTTCTGTTAAAACAATTCTTCATGTTGCCTAAGTGAAAAAACTGATAGTAATGGTTAAAGTTAGTTGATAATGTGGTCAAGTACAATCCAACTTTGGATTTGATTCAATTGTATGTGTTGATGAAGCCAAATTATATCTAACCTTTTACACAAATAATTATTGAGACTGAAAAAAATAGTCATTTTTTGTTTTTATTTCTCATGAAAATTAGTGCTTAACCTTTTGAAATATTGTTTGTCCACCTCAGGGATCAAACTTCCCTATTATATCAAACCTATTATATGCGCTAATTTTCTATTAATTTTAAATGAGGTTTGCAGTTGTTTAAACCCTGTTTCCAAAATGTCTGAACGCAGTTTAAGACCCTCACTTCTGGGGTTTAGTTCTTCACTAGCAATAAACATAAAAATTTAATACAAATATTAATTAAATTCTAGATTAAAGGTGCTGATAAAATGAATGAATGAACGAATGAATGAACGAATGAATTAACACCAGAATGGGTGAAAGGGTTGCCAGTAAC
The DNA here is from genome assembly GCF_019703515.2 of Myxocyprinus asiaticus. Lineage (NCBI taxonomy): Eukaryota > Metazoa > Chordata > Actinopteri > Cypriniformes > Catostomidae > Myxocyprinus > Myxocyprinus asiaticus. The sequence goes on along the minus strand of NC_059384.1, from coordinate 36,613,078 downwards.
ATGATTGAAGATTTAGCCGATATTAAACTAGCGCTCAATATGGGCTTGTAGTTTGGGATTAAATGTTGGTCCCCATAAATTAAAGGATAATAATTTTCTTGGTAAAAGGTTTAAATGGTTGAGTTTGAATGCAGAAAAAAATGACAATTTGTGAAGAAAAAAAAATGAGAAAATGAAATCAGATTATTTACTCGTATTTGGCATGTTTGCATAATTTAGTCCAATCATTAAAAAGAAGCTTGCATCCTTAAATCTCTTTGTTATATTTATTTAGATTATGACTAATTTTTTTATTTTATTTTATTTATATGTTTTAGGTAGTTTTTCCTCACTGTATTCATCTCAGAAATGTCTCTCTCTCAGGTCTTGCCTGCATCATGTGATCTGTTGCCGTCCAGTGTGCTAGTGTTCAGGCTGTTATCTTTGCCCGGCAATCACAGTCACATCAGTTCTGTGGTGAGCTGGGGTGTGTTCCCCATCTGCGACTGTTCCCTCAAACTCCTCAAGGGCATGTTCAAGACCCCTCTTCTGCGCAGCGCTCCAGATGCCTTGCTTAACCAGTTCTGCAAAATCGAGCATCTGCTCTCCACTGACCTGGACAACTGGCTGTGCAACCTCTACTTCTAGGTACATCTTCAAAATGCACTGATAAAACACACATATAATGATACATTCAATGATAAAAAAATAAAATAAAAATAAATTATTGGTTATGACTGTAACTCTTGTTCCCTGAAATGAGGGAACGAGATGCTGTGTTAGCTGCTGACGCTATGGGAAACTCCTCCCAGGAGTGACAATCTCTGAATCCCTTTAGAATCATGCCAATCTATTGGCATATGGCTCTTGACGCTCTGCCCCTGATGCGCATGTCATTGCGAGCATATAAACCGGAGCACAACGTCATTTCATCAGGATTTTCGACTGAAGGCAAGAGAGCATATCTCTTTGTCCCTTAACAGTGGGATATCAGTAGTGTGGAAAGCATTTGCAGTGTCTTATTCCTCACTTTCAGGGAACCAGGATTACAGTCATAACCAATACGTTCCCTTTCAAGTCGGTCACTTTGATGCTGCGTCAGTTTCTGATGCTATGGGAAAATGTATACCATCGCGTCATGCTACTAATTCGCATGCACAAAGCAACACCTACTAGCCATTAGGGTAGCTGAAAGACGTCAACATCGTCTCTCCTTCATATTGAACAATAGGAAGGAAAAGAGGAAAACCTCAATAACCATGTTTGGTTAGAAATATACAATGAAAATAGCCATGCCGGGTAGTGAAACACTATACAGAAATCCCATCCACACCACAGTGGAGAATTAAACTCAAAACGGTCATAGGCCAACAAAATAAGTAATGCCACAAGCCAACAGGGTAGTAGAACATTAAGCATAGCTCTTCACTTGAGAATAGATAGAGAATGGCACAGACAAAGGAACAAAATAAAAAAACATAATGTTACCACAAACATTAAATAATTAATCCTCCTTTGCAGCAAAGATCTGGGAAGAACCTGGCAAAGGTGTTAGGGGATGCCCAACGTGCAGCCAGGCAGATGTCCTGCAAGGACACACACTTCACCCAAGCCCAGGAGCAGGCCATGCCCCTTGCAGAGTGGGATTTCAAACATTCTGTTCAGATGGGCCATCGAGAAAAAAAAAAAAAATATGATCAAAATATTAATAACTACAGTATTGACTACCACAAAATACAGTGGCAAGAAAAAGTATGTGAACCCTTTGAAGTTAGCTGGCTTTCTGCATTATTAGGTTATAAAATGTGATCTCATCTTCATCAAAGTCACAAGTATAGACAAACACAATGTGCTTAAGCTAACAACACACAAAAAATTATAATCTTTCATATCGTTATTAAACACATCCCATTAAACATTGAAGTGCTGTAGAAAAAGTATGAGAACCCTTGGATTTAATAACTGGCCGATCCTCCTTTGGTAGCAATAACCACAACCAAGCATTTCCGGTAATTGCGGTTTAGACCTGCACAATATTCAGAAGGAATTTTGGACCATTCTTCCTTACAGAGCTGCTCTAGCTCAGCCATAATCTTAGGATGTCTGGTGTGAATGGCTCTCTTGAGGTCACTCCACAGCATCTCTAATGGGTTAAGGTCTGGGCTCTGACTGGGTCACTCTAGAAGGTGGATTTTCTTTTTTTGAAGCCATTCTGTAGTGGAATTTAATGTTTAAGGTCATTATCCTGCTGCATCACCCATCGTCTACTGAGCTTCAGCTGGTGCACAGCCACCCTGACATTATCCTGTAGGATATCTTGATAAACTAGGGAATTCATTTTTCCCTCTGATGGCAAGCGGTCCAGGCCCCAAAGGAGCAAAGCAGCCCCAAATCATGATGCTCCCTTCACTGTACTTCACTGTTGGGATATTGTTTTCATGTTGTTATGCAGTGCCCTTTTTGCACCATATGTAATGATTCTTTGAGTAATCGTGACTGGACAGCCACTTCTAGGGAGAGTAGCCACAGTACTAACTTGTCTCTGTTTATAGACAATTTGTTTAACTGTGGACAGATGAATATCTATGCTCTTCAAGATAACTTTGTAACTCTTTCCAGCTTTATGCAAAGCAACAATTTTTGATCATTGGTCTTCTGAGATCTCCTTTTTTGCAAGGCATGGTCCAAGTCAGCAGATGCTTCTTGTGAATAGCAAACTTAAAATATTTAAGTGCTTTTTATAATTCAAAGTAGCTCTAACCCACACCTCCAATCTCGTTTCATTAATCAGATGCCCGGTTTGCCAACTCCTGACTCTAATTAACTTTGGTTGTGTCATTAGCCTTGGGGTTCACATACTTTTACCAATCTACACTGTCAATGTTTGAATGATTGATTCAGTATGTACCAGAACAATACAATAATTTGTGTGTTATTAGTTAAAACAGATTGTGTTTTTTCATTATTGTAACTTAGATGAAGATCAAACCAGATTTTAAGACACATTTATACATAAATGCAGGTAATGGTTCACATACCTTTTCTTGCCACTGTAGGTATTGTGTTAAAGCTTAGATGCTGTACATTCCAATACATGTAAGCATTATGACCTAAATTGAACAAGTGCTTTGAAATTTGCTGACAAATCAAAAGTGTTCCATTTTCATAATTTAGTAATAATTTTGCACTGTGCATATTATTGTAATCTGTAAAAACTAATCAAATAGCCATGTGTCATATATCATTGGAAAGCTCTCAAAGAGTAGAATGCAACCAGCTTATTTGTTTTACATACAGACAAAAATATAGCGAGTAATAGCTAAGTGCATGTCTTTGACATAAATGTTACTTGTAAACAGATGCTGCTTATAAGCTGCGTTTTTGGTTATAACTTCATTAAAAATAAAAAGAACATAAAATATCACATACAATTAGTTACAGGAGGGGATTTCTGTTAAAATGAGCCTACACACAATGTAATCAGATATATAGATCATTAGCTAATCCACACAAAGCACAATGTGCACACAGCACATATTGTGCCATCTGGCTAAAAACACATTAGCTTTCCTGGATCAGATGACTTCATCAGAAATGATATAGTACATTGTCCAGCATCATGGAATGCTAAACCAATTATATTAGGATTCAGATCGCTGCAATCAGAGGTGGAAGTCATACAAATATTGGCAGAAAGGATTGTTCCATCTTATTACATATGGCCACATGGAGATGGCACCAAGTACATGACACAAACTCAATGATGGCCCAAATGACACAGAATGGAACTGAAAGAGATCTTGTTACTCATGCCTGCATGCTTTAGAGAGAGCATACCTTTAGTCATTGTTGTATTTGCATGTGTAATTTGTTCTTATGTACAATCAAAAGTTATGTTTTATTTCTTTGGAGAGGCTTTTGGACACTTGGAGACATTTTTGTAGACTAGGATAAATTATTTTTTGCTATGCTATAAATATTGATTGTTTGTCATTGCGTTGTGCTGAAAAATCAATACAGAATTATACTTAGTTACTGGTGACAAGATTGGGAACAAAGCTAAATATTTTTTTCGGAGCTACCTTATTAACACCCTGAGATATATAATGTCAAACCAGAAAATAATAAGAAAAAAAGTTAAGTATTGACTTAAGATTTATTGTGATTTTTCAGCCATTTTTAAGGCTGAGTCTCATAATTTATCATAATCTATATCATTAAAAAAAGTGAAAAATTGAAATGTTTTCTTTAAGATGATACCAAACAACTGACCCTCTTTAGGTTTTTTGTAGCATTATAAGCCTTTAATTTTGGGCATGCCACAGAAACAGGAAATCTTTGAAAACACCTTCAGAGCATAGGGTTAACCTCCATGGGACACTGTATGCTTTGCGAATTATAAGCAAGCACAATGGTGTCGACAACCAAGTGAAAAAGTATTTGCTTGGAGATGGCCAAACCTTTTAAAAGGTTAAAGCAGTTTGAAAACTCCAAAGCAGACAAAGAGGTGATCCATCAGACTGAATTGATTCGTTCGGTCAACATAAATTCCTAGCGCCCTCATAGTGCAGAGCCTTTGCAATATCTGTGCCTCGTCTGTTTCAAACGGAGATGGAGAGAAAGCATGCAAGGTTATCACTTGAGCCATGGAGGGAGTGGCCAATGCCATGGCCACATAACCTTCCCTAGGCTTGAGAACTGCTTTTGATAAGCCGGGTTCAAATTTCAAACAAGAATCATGGATCGAAAGGGCCTGAAGATCCCCCAACACGTTTAGCTGCAGCCAAAGCCAGTAGCAGTGCAGTCTTTAGAGAGTAAGCGTAAGCTTACTGTATCAAGTGGTTCGAACGAGGTACCTGTAAGCGCATTTAACACAAGCGCTAACTCCCAAACCGGGACAGTAGCAGGATGAGAAGGCCGCAGGCATTTCACACCTCGCAAAAATCTAATGACCTTCAAATGTTTGCCCACGGACAAATCACCCAAGGGGACGTGGCCCGCGGCTATATCAGCGACCTACACTTTGAGCATCAGTGGAGTCAGTCCTGCATCCAAACGCTCCAGTAAGAAGTGCAGTATCGTATGCACAGAACAATCTACTCGGTCCTCACCGCGGGAGGAATACCAACCTGCGAAAACTCACCAACTCGAAACTTGAAGACTGGGCATCAACACACTCTTCGGCCAATTGACATTGAGGCCCAAACACTGCAACTGTGCAAGCAGAAGTTCCCTGTTCTCGCATACTTGTGCCTCCTACTGTGCTAAAATCTACCAGTCCTCGAGGTAATTGAGAATACAGGTGCCGATCAGCCTCAGAAGTGTAAATGCCACATCGAAACATTTGTGTTATGTGCAAGGAGCTAGGGACAAGCCGAAGGGCAGGACTTTGAAATGAGTCGCAGTACCTACTAAGGCAAATCTAAAGAATGGCCTGTAACGAGACACTATTTGCACATGAAAGTATGTGTCTTTCGGGTCGTTCGACACAAACCAGTCTAGAGGACGAGCGTGAGACAAAATTTGTCTGAGTAACCATCTTGAATGGAGACTTTGCTTGTGTCGCGAGGAGACTCCATACTTCTTAGCGCAAGACCACAGCGGAGGACAGAATACTGTTGAAGCAAGGCAGCCACCTTGCGAACTGAAGCACGAGACCAAGTTCGATTGTGCACAATACCCAACTGGAAACACCCGGAAGACCCTGTCATGCATTCACATAATGGGCCAGAAGACACAGGGGCTCACCTGTTGGCATCAGTTCATTCTCTGTGAAGTCTGTGCAAGGTGGGGCATAAGTGGGCCGCTACTTCCTCTTCTACAGAGGGAATCTCAGTATAGCACCTTTGCCCGGCGCAGTCGAGCGTCGTGATGGCTGCGGAGCCAGAAACGTACATTTGCGCAGAGTAAGGTGAACACTACATTTTAACCAGCTGGTCATGTAACTCAGGAAAAAACGGCTCTGGGCGACAGTATGCAGAAATTATGTTTTTTCAGTGATTTCATTGAGTGAATCACTGTATTAACCTTGAATAAACTTTGTGTGTAAGCAGAAGATGAGGATGCTAGAAGAACAGGGCCTGTTTAGCGTATATGTGTGTGTGTGTGTGTGTGTGTGTATATATATATATATATATATATATATAAATGACTCTAGCAAGAAAATTGTAAATTGGAGTCATATTGTTAACAATGGCAACTTCTCTAAACATATCCAGATAGATTTGAGAAGCTGCATTGATCCTGTTACTTAATTAAATTAAGAAGCAGAGCCATGGTGTCTCTAATACAAGTGTCTGCTTATACAATGTTCATATAATAATAATGAATTGTGGATTAATATGAGCATTATTATACTTTAATGATAGGGAAATAATGTGTGAAATATGTGTAACCGATTAGTAGGCCCACTGCCGCTGCACATCTGCCCAGAAAACTGCAGATTTTAGCAGAATAACATGCACCATCATTCAAAACATTTAACACATTCTTTTTCCCTTGCATGTTTAGTAAATATTTTGGCTAATTTGATGATGCTTTCAGATATCGATAAGAATGTAGTGCTCTCAGATGTGTTTGAAACATTATACCATTATGCAGAATTCTGCAAATTTTCCTCCAAAATGAGAGCCAAAAAAAAAAAAAAAAAAACAGTTTGCAGATTGTGTCTGGGTCTGCCGATTATATAGCAAAACAGTGTGGGATTGTACAGGGGAGAAATCATCAAGGTATTCTGACATGTGGCCTGGTACATAAGCTCTTATGTAGTGGCAACATGAAATGTAATATCATATCATTAATATTATCACAACCATGTTTGTTCTTCATCTCTCTGCTGTCCTATCTAAAAAAGGCCAATATAAGATTTAGAAATGAAATTGTAAAGGTACAGAGAGCAGATTATCTCAGCTGTCGGTTCGCAACACTGCCATGCACCCGCAACATTCCATGAAGCACTATGAATGACGTAATCGAGTCGGACTCCCTACACTGCATACACTCTTAAACTACTTATATATATAGTTGCATATTTGAATATTTTGCAACAAAATTAAAATGTATTGTTTAAATGCATATAACCAATTAATTTAAATCAACAATTTAATATTCTTTCATTGTTTTTAATTTTATTACATCATTCACAATGCTTCTTGAGATTGTAGTTCATGAAAAACATTATGTACACAGTCTTGTACCTTTGTCTTTTTGGCCGGTTTTCAATACTTTGTTGCTTCAAATAAAAATCTGTAATGTTGTGATGCACTTCTGAGCTGGTTGGTTTGGTTTATGGCTTATAACTATTTTAAGAAGGATTTTATGAAGAAATGAATGGGATAAATACTTCCAGAACCAAAAAGTCTGAAAAAGTGGGTGGGCACTGTACAGGGTTGGGAGGGTTACTTTTGAAATGTATTCCACTACAGATTACACAATACATGCTGTAAAATGTATTTTGTAATGTATTCCGTTAGATTACTCAAGGTCAGTAACATATTCTAAATACTTTGGATTATTTCTTCAGCACTGGTAGATATTTTCACTTGTTTTGACTTTAAAAACTCTGCCAGGACAGTGAGACAAAATACACATGTTAAAAATACATTCTCTGAAAAACCTAAATATCTTATGCAGTGTTGTTTCTAAAACAAGATCAATCAAATAAGGATTTTTAGATATTTTTACAGGAAAACAATACAAAAATTATTACCAAGAATATGATTTCTGCCCTAATATCAAAGGTCTTACTAGAAAATAATAAATAAATTATGATACAACTTGAATTTTCTTGATAAAAAATATGATTGTGTTTGGTAACATGTGCATGTAAAATGGCTAGAAATAGCATTTTAGCTTAGCATAAAGCTGACAATTTACACAAGGTTTATTTCTATTTCTTCTGCTCCAAACTTACTTCAAACTTACTTCTCTGTCTGCTCGTATGAATGTAACACATCATAAGAAAGTGTTTCACCGCTGTTCAAATGCACTTTGGATCGCATCATTTATATGTATAAATGTTTTCCATCTGAAAGAACTAAATATTAAATGAAACAAATGACAATAAATGCAAAGTAATCTCTTCAGTAATCAAAATACTATTTGAATGTAACTGTATTCTAATTACCAATGATTTAAATTGTAACTGTAGTGGAATACAGTTACTTATATTTTGTATTTTAAATACGTAATCCTGTTACATGTATTCCGTTACTCTGTCTAGTGCAAGTGATCCATTTTTTTTTATTTTTTTTTGGTCTATTTTCCTGTAAGAGAGAGACGGTACATTTTAGCATAGGATATCTGTTAAAATTATTTTTGTCAACTTTTAGGGGTGCACTAGCATATAGATGGCCTCAAACAGGCATGGACTAAAAGACAAAAATCTCTAATTTTTAAATATGGGTTATGTTTGGTATGCCAGGTGTTGGCTCGCCATTTGATGTCCAAAGTACTATCCAGATTCAGAAGCAACACCAGTTGAGAAGCACAGTTCTATGACATCTATTTACTAGCTGACGCATAATGCCATTCATAATCAGTGTTTGTCAATCAGTCAATATCTCCCTGTGCAGGTGAAGAGACTTCCGCGAGGCAGCACCAGGGTTTCAGAGTGCAGCTTCCCTTCAGATCCCTTCTCACCCCCAGCAGAGATGCAGTCAGGGGCCTCCTCCCAACCCGAAAACCTCCACCCGCTCCTCTGCCTCGCTGCCAGGTAGGGCTTCTGCCTCCCCAGACAAACACAAATGCCAGCAAATGTCACGCCTACCACAGAGGCCCACACAGAGGCAGAGTGGCAGGTGCCAGTTAGAGTGAACCTTCTGCATTTAGGCTAAAACTTTCCCTGAGATCAACGCAGTGCAATACATGCCGTTTACACCAAATTGTTTTCTCTGTAAATGAAGCTCACTAACATAATTCGGCTTTACTCATGATTGACAATTCTCTCTGAACGCTATCATCATCATCATCAACTGTCGCTGCGTTAGCAAACGGCACATACTTTCGCTAATCAAAATTCTCAGCCGGAAGCCGGCTCGTATTGCTGTGACGGAGCGTGAGCAGTCAGCGTGAGCAGAGCAGAGCGCTAGCGAGATCTCTAATAAAGCTTGTTCACTTGCATGCGCCTCATTAGCATATTGATTTTTTCATGTGTTCATTGTTTTCCGTTTGTTTATGGATAGTAGAGGAGTCTGGAACAACACATGTAGAGATAAAACCAGGGTTCAGAATGCTTAGCATATGTTTGTGTGCTGAATGCTGTATTGAAGATCTTTACAGTCTTATTGAAATAAATGAAGCAAATCAAGTGAGACGAACATTGTTTTTTTTTTTAATGTTACATCACCACAGTTCTTTCACTTTTGTTGTTATCCATCTAATGTTGTTTGATGGTGCTGTACTTGTTTGCTTTAGTTTGTTTGCAAATGATTAGGGCAACCTGTTTACCATTTGTTCTACGGACATGAATGATTCCTTAAAATCATATGGCTTGTTGAGGAGAGGTGTGCTATTACTTCTGAGAGCTGACTTAACTTTTTCACCTGGCAGACAATAAAAGAGAAAATCTTGCTGACTTACACTGAAGGAGAATGCTGAGCCATATGTAGAGACCAGAATATCATGGTGATTCTCACAAAACCTAACAAAAATGTCCTGGTTCTATATATATTATATATATATATATATATATATATATATATATATATATATATACACCGATCAGCCACAACATTAAAACCGCCTGCCTAATACTGTGTAGGTCCCCCTCGTGCCGCCAAAACAGCACCAACCCGCATCTCAGAATAGCATTCTGAGATGATATTCTTCTCACCACAATTGTACAGAGCAGTTATCTGAGTTACCGTAGACTTTGTCAGTTCAAACCAGTCTGGCCATTCTCTGTTGACCTCTTGACCAATGGATGTTTTTTGTTTCTCGTACCATTTGGAGTAAATTCTAGAGACTGCTGTGCATGAAAATTACAGGAGATCAGCAGTTTCAGAAATATTCAAACCAGCCCATCTTTTCATGAGGATCACCTATATTGACTTTTTTTTTGCAAAATATATATATATATATATATATATATATATATATATATATATATATATATATATATATATATATATATTTTTTTTTTTTTTTTTTTTTTTGGCCAGTAAGCAACCACCTAGAAATCACCCAAAAATCAAAATGCTCTCATCATTTACTCACCCTCATGCCATCCCAGATGTGAATTACTTTCTTTCTTCTGCTGAACACAAACAAGGATTTTTAGAAGAATATTTCAGCTCTGTACATCCTCACAATGCAAGTGAATGGGTACCAACATTTTGAAGCTCCAAAAAGCACATAAAGGCAGCATAAATGTAAACCATAAGACTCCAGTGGTTAAATCCATGACTTCAGAAGTTATATAAAAAGTGTGGGTGAGAAATAGATCAATATTTAAGTATGTTTTTACTATAAATACTCCTCTCTGCCCAGTAGGTGGCGATATGCATGAAGAATGTGAATTGCCAAAAATAAAAGAAGAATGTGAAAGTGGAGATTAATTGTAAAAAAGGACTTAAATATTGATCAGTTTCTCACCTACACCTATCATATAACTTCTGAAGACAGATTTGACCACCGCTCCCTATACGCATATTACGCAGTCTGCGTAGGGCACCAACTCTCTTGGGGGGTGCACCCCACTTTGATCGTTCACCTCCACTGCACTTTTTGGCTGACTCATCCCTTTAACACCATGTAGAACATGCAATCACATATCTATGCCCTGGAAACCACCCACAACAACACCCTAGCAGCCGCATAGCAAACGCATAGCAATGCACTAAAAGCCACCCATGGTCATGTTTCCTGGGAATCAAACCTATGAATTTGGTGTTGCTAGCACCATGCTTAAGCAGTTGGGCTACAGGGACATCAACAACACCCTAAAAACATTTAGAACAAATTAGCAACTGCATAGCAACCTCCCAAAAACCCCAAGCAACATGGCACTGAGTGTTGCATGTACACGCACCAATTACATTTTCTTCAGCAAATTTTAAAATCTATTTTTATTAAAGCCCAAACATACTCTAAGCAAGTACGTGAACACAGACTCTTCTAAATACGCAAACTCGACTATGTGGTGTGTTGCGTTCCAAAACATGTCAGACTGTACAATTCATAAGACAAAGCAAGCACACACTGCATTCTCAACGTTACCACAAGGAGTGCTATAATGGACATTTGATTGAACTGTCCGCTTCTACGGTGAGTTTTCTCTTTTAAGTCAACTACTGTCATGGTGGAGCAATGGTTTGGGGATATTATTTCAAAGCAAGTAAGGTAAAGTCAGTATATTTTAGCCACTAACCTGAATTATAACACATCCAGTTTAATGGCACAGACTTTTAGGTCACATAAGGCAACTCTATCACCTCCTTGAGTACTGAGGTTTGTTACCACCGTGTTAACACAAGAACGCACATTATGTATGTTCAACCGGACCGTGCGTTGGCCAAATGCTCGGATCTGCATACACGTAATTGCGTGAACTATGATCTAGTCTTTAATGGTTGTTTAATCTATGCTGTAAAATGCCCAGTACTCCCATTGCTTAAAGATTAGGTTAGACATGAAAGAGGCAAATAAGCAGTTTCCTCTTGCTCATGTCCATGTGTAGAGCAGTTTTAAATATCACACCCTCCTGTCTTGGAGCACTCCGTTCTCTCTCGGGTCACAGAACATCTTGACACAACCGGACCGATCTGACGCCTGCTCATTTGGTATTGATCTAGCACAAAGAACATTGTTCTGTTATTAATCTCTCGTTCTGTCTTTTGGCAGCACTCATCTTTATTTAACAGAGTAGGGCATGAAAAACGTTTCTGGGGTGCTCAGCTTTAAACATCACATAGGCTTTTTAATTACAAATGAGTTGTGACAGGTCTGCTGGGTAGCAACCTGTCCCATTTTAAGCGTGATGCTAGCTGACAGCTCGCACTGTTCTCAGAGCACTGCAACATGTGGAAGAAATTGGTCTTTTACATTTCACAGCTTGTCACTTCCTCTCTGCCGTGAACTTTAACCTCCCACTGTGCTCCTAACAACCCGCATGGGAAGTGTCCCCACACCACGGCACTCTGGGAAGGTTGCGTTACGCTTGCAACACATGGCAAAAAAGAAAAAAAGGAAGGAAAAAACAGGATGAAAAAGCAGGTATCGTAAGCAAGAGTAAAGACAGCTCTGGGTCTCCAATCTGACTCAAATAAGTGATCAAAAGGTGTCCCTCACCAAACATCAGAGATCACGTTAGCATACAGATCAATTCAGCTTGTATTACTGCTACACACTCTTATGATATTCAGATGGAGAGATCCCATTATGCAGGAGAGCAGAGATTGGACTGACAATCTCACTGACAGTTTTATCATATGTGTTTTCTGCAGTGTTGGAGAGTAACTAAAAGTAGGGAAACAACTAAATAAAATGTTAACTTCAATGTTAAAATACTTCCTCATACACCACCTTAATATGCAGAGTCAACAATAAGAAAGCCATTGGCAGGGTGATTGAAAAGTGTAACACTGTGACTCTGTGCTATCAAAACATTGCTGTACTTGTTTGAGCATCTCAAACTGCCCTACACAGAAACACTGAGTGCGTTAACATGCACAGTCTTACACCAGTTATGCTTAATAAGCCGACAACGTGTGTGGTTTTGTAAAACGCCATAAACAGCTTTCCTTATTCGGGGTCAGATCATAAAAAACTTAAGCATAAACCAATCAGCACACCTAGATTTTGCCAATTTCCCAGATTTTGCACTGCCTGTAAACACCTTTGCCGGCGTTCTTAACAGTTTATCCAATGAACAATAGTGTGCAAACCTGTTTACATTTTGATGTCAAAAGCAAAGGACAACCCGATGTTTTCATGTCTCATGTAAACACAGTTTTTCATGGTTTAAAAAGGGGATTTTTGTTAAGTTATCAGTGCATTAGTGTGCATGTAAACATACTTATTGACTCAACTGATGATGTGAGCCCTGGCACAATAGCCCAGTAGGTGGCGATATGCATGTACAATGTGAATATCCCCCCCAAAAATAAAAGAATAAGAAATAAAGCAGGTGTGGAGCCCAGTAGCTCAAATGTACTTTGATATATATGAAACAAATGCTATGGTAACCTGCATTGTCCTGCAAATATAACAGAAATATTAATGCAATGCATATTCATAATCAGCCTGACACAGCAACATTAACTCAACCAGTGGTGTGAGTTTGGGGTGGGACTTGTTTGAAAACTTTCAAACATTTTGTGAATTAGTTCATTTAGATTGTTAATTTAAATGGTTAAAAAATAACTCACTGATTGAGTCCCTGTTCAACATTTTATATCTTTTAGTATTAAACAATTTTATATAATGCTGCTGTTCATCTCTTTGTTTTTGATACAAATTATGATGTTTTCTCGTTTTATTGGTTTCTCGTTTTTACTAATTAAAACTTTACTTACTAAGTATGTTTGTCTTGTTTTCTAGTTATATATATATATATATATATATATATATAAATCCCGCTTGTTGCATTTCTCTGAAAACAAGAATTTAAAGGTGCACTCAGTGTTTTTTTTAAGTATGATGAAGTATGGCTTACACTGACTCCTAGTGGCCTGGATGCTGCATCATACAAACACAGTAGTTTTCAGTTACCACTGTCATTGTAGAAATTCAGTGTGTACAGTAAACCAGGATTAATTGAATCCATTATTGAAAGTGTCCAATAACAGGACAGTAACTGAGATTAAGCGATTAGTATTCAGCCTGTCATGTGATGCTTACATGGCTGCCCCCATTAGGTGCCCCTGCTCCATGTAGAATAAAAGAGCTTTTATAACATTACTGATATGATTGAACTCTTCATCTCACATGAGTGGTCATGATTTTATACATATGTTTCAAAATTACTATTAACTTCTTTAGAAGTAAAACTTTTAAATTAGGAAAAATTGTGTGCACCTTTAATATTTTATGTCATTCTGCTTTTCAAGTATTTTCTTCTTCTTTAAGTATGTTTAGATATTTTTTACCTGGAAACAATAAGTAAAAATATACTTTTTTTATGTATTTAATTTTTAATAATTATTATTTTTTTATTATTTTTTTTATTTGCGAAGCAGATGAATACAGATGTGATTGCCGAATTAAGTAATATCATCTGATAGTTATATATTAAAAAATATATTGCCTTTAAATAACTTAAAAGTAGTTTTATCATTTTATCAGTAGCTTCTAGGGTAGCTAGCTTCTTTTTTAAAACAGTAGCTTGGAACTACTTTATATTATAAGCAGCTTGCAGCTTAACAAACTAGTTTCAAAGTTGCTTTTCCAAAACCAAATGCTGGTAGAAATCGACTCTTACTAGCCAATTTGGCTGTGTTGTTTTCAGGGTTTTTCCTGCATTGTAAATGTTGTGAATGTCGGGCCGCTGCTGAAGCAAATGTAATTATATTCATCTTGTGTGCGCTTTATATGCACTAAACATGCTTCCCATATCTGACATATGAAGCATGATTTTGTGCTAACCACTGCAGCCCACATCAGTGTGCTTCAGATATGGGACAGCCAGAGCTCAGGAATAGTGCAGAGCAGAACTTGTGTGAGTCGATCGGCTTCACTTGATATGGTGGCGTAGACCACAAAACTTATGTAACCCATATGAAACTCTACAGAGAATTTTCTACTTTAAAGCGCAGTATGGAGGTTAAAGCGCAATATGGAGGAAGTCAAACCTCTCAAACAGTCAGCTCCAATATATAAACAGTATTGATGAGGTAAAGAGAAGACACATCAATTACAAGTCTTTTTTAAAATACGCATCATCATCCTTACTAAAATGGATCACATTGTTTACTGCAGTAACACTAACTGGTATAGATTCATATTGGATCTATTAGGGTGAATCTTTCAGAACTTCTAAATGTTTCTTAATGTGTTTAGCCTATTAATTTATTTTATTTTTTCATAATAAATACTATAGTTTATTTTAATTTATTTAGAATGACTATCAATATTATTCTAACCAGAGTAAGAAGGAGCCATCCATGGTCTTACCTGTGGTTATGGCCTTTTTTATTATAAATTTCACTGTTAAACAAACAGAGGATAATGATAAACTTTCATAAAAACAAGTGCGATCTGGAATGAAGGGGTTCTCTTGTTCTATCCTACAGTAGGTACTCAACCAGAATGAGCCTTATACACAGTACATCCATTGGCCGTTGGGCGTTCCAATTTATCCCACTCAGTTTAACAGAAGTAGTCCATCGCTGCTAAATAGTCTCTGGTTATACACAGTTTTGCTTCGACAGTGGGTCCTGTGTGCTTTTCATCTCTTCATGACATATAAACCTTTCAATTATAATGAGCTCCAAGGTTGTAAAACGACGGTATGTACTTCTGTAGAATACTCTTAATTTCGTGAAAAATCATGTTCAACTCTTCCTATTTCTATGGTTCAGCTTCCAAATTCCCACTTAAGAGCTACATTACCCACATTGCCGAAGAGTGTTTCCACGGAAACAGGAAACTCACGTGAACTCCAATTCAGCATCGACTGCTTTGATTTGAGGATTGCTTTGAGATTCCGGTTGAACGTGAGCTTTTCACAGGTTACTTATGGCTACAAAAGTACCATCATTTAGCAACTTTGAAGCTTATGGACCTAACATGAAAGCTACAATAGCAAATGAAGTACTAAACTTATTTAAAGTCCTTTTTTTACTATCAATCTCCACTTTAAATTTTATATTCTTCTTCTTTTGTTTTTTCCGATTCACATTATTTGTGCATATCGCCACCTACTGGGCAGGGAGGACAACTGATAGTAAAAAAGGTCTTAAATATTGATCTGTTTCTCACCCACTCTTACGATATCGCTTATGAAGATGCAGATTTAACCATTGGAGTCTGCTGCCTTTATGTGCTTTTGTGTCTGACTGGAAAGTTTCCTAAAACTTTAAAATGTTTAGATGCTGCTGACAGCAGTGGACCTACCATTTCGCTGGTGTTAGCGTGTCATGTCCTTGTAGCTCTCGTGTGTGATACTTGTTGAGCTTCTTTGATTATTAAATTCATACAAAGAGTGCAAATGACATGTTAAACGTCCTGCACAAATATGCATAATAAGTACTTTATTATTATTATTTATCTTTAATTAAGAATAAACAAACATAAGTAACAAATCAGTTGATGCTCAGGTGGTTTCCATTTTACAATAAGGTTCACAACTATGCATAATAAATCCTTTATTATTATTATTTACCTTTATTTAAAGGAATAGTTCATCCAAAAATAAACATTTCTCATAATTTACTCACCCTTTTGCCATCCTGGAGGGGTATGACTTTCTTTCTTCAGCAGAACACAAATTAAGATTTTAAGAAGAATATTTCAGCTCTTTTGGTCCATTAAATACAAGTGAATAGGTGCTCCAAAAATCACATAAGTCAGCATAAAAATAACCCATGTGACTCCAGTGGTTAAATCAATGTCTTAAGAAGCAATTTGATAGGTGTGGGGAGAAATAGATCAATATTTAAGTTCATTTTTACTATAAATTATCCTCCCTGCCCAGTCAATCTCCACTTTAACTTTCACTTTCACATTCTTCTTCTTGTGTTTTTGGTGATTTGCATTCTTCATGTATGCGCCCCCTACTGGGCAGGGAGAAGAATTTCTAGCAAAAAATGACTTAAATATTGATCTATTTCTCACCAACACCTATCATATCACTTCTGAAGAAATGGATTTAACCACTGGAGTCTTATGGATTACTGTTACGCTGCCTTTATGTGCTTTTTGGAGCATCAACATTTTGGCACCCATTCACTTGCATTGTGAGGACCCAGAGAGCTGATATATTCTTCTAAAAATCTTCATTTGTGTTTTGCTGAAGAAAGAAAGTCATACACATCTGGGATGGCATCAGGGTGAGTAAATGATGAGACAATTTTCATTTTTGGGTAAACTATTCCTTTAAAGCAGCAAACATTAGTAACACATCAATTGATGTTCAGATGGTTTCCACTTTACAATAAGGTTCACAAAATTAAATTAAAAAAAATATTTTTATACTATTAAGTAATGTAAATGAAATGGACACAAGCATTTGTACTTTAATTTAAAGATTAATCCCTTGGTTTGTACCAGCTGTTTCCAAGCTGCAATATCAAAGGAAAATATATATCACCCAGGAACAGGAGTGAGTGACAATTATTTCGATATCCCTTCAAATTTCCTCCTCCACTGTCATTCCAGGGGTCTTAGGCTCGAGCACCGCAAGCCAAATCCATTTACCATACCTTTATCTCTCAACTGAAATGAGCAAACTTATGATGACCTATGCAACATGTTTTATATTAGTACAGTTGCAATCAAAATTATTCAACCCCCCTGACCAGCAATACATTCTTGTGATGTGAATTAAAACACATCAAATAAACCTCAGTAAACAGTCAAAGTAAGTTTTTAATACACATTTGAGTGATTTTGAGAACAAAGAGTTCAGTTTACCCCAATTTTAAAGTAAAAAATAACTAATTCTCTCTCTTTAAATAACTAAAAATATTCAACCCCAAAGTCAATCATTTGTGGAGCATCCTTTATCCTTAATAACAGCAAATAAATTTAGCTTCGGACACCTCTCTATTAGAATTTTTACACATTTCTCATGAGCAAAAGCTTCCAGCTCATTGACATTCTTTAGTTTCTGTGCTGCCACTGCTTCCTTGAAATCCCAACAAAGGTTTGCAATGGGATTTTAATGATGGACTGAAAGGGCCATTTAAGGACATTCCATGACCTATCCCTGAACCAGATTTTGGACAACTTGGATGTATCCTTGGTGTTATTGTCTTGCTGGAAAGTCCAGTGATCACCGAGCTTCAATTTACACACTGAAGGCATCACATTTTTCATGCCAAAATGGCCTGATACCTGAAAGAATCCATGATGTTAGTCACATAGTCAGGATAGCAGTTTCCTGCAGCCGCAAAACACCCCCATAACAGGACTGACCCACCTCCATGCTTGACTGTGAGGATGGTGTTGTTCTTGTCATCACCTTGTCATCTTACTCCAGACGTACTGCTGACCCATGGGTCTAAAACTCATTTTCAATTTAGTGTCATACATATATAAAACCTTCTTCCAGGACTCCACAGGTCTTTCCTAATTACTTCTTGAATATTCAAGTCAACATTTCCCTTGAAGTTTTGCTTTCTTCCACACCCCAAGAAGGTTGCTGTTGTACCATATTTAAAAAATGTATGAATGGTGCTGCCAACTTTGTCTATTGGAAATTAAAGTGCCTTGGAAATGTACTTTTAGCCATGACCTTTCTTGTGTAATGAAATAATCTCCTCTATTAGCTTTTGAGACAGCTTATTTTTAATTGCATTTTTTGCATAGAAATACATTTTTGCTAACAACACTAAACTTACATTTTAAAACTTAAATAAGTGCCATTGCAGATTGATGACTTAATTTTGTTTTAAAACAATTACTTGTGTAGCCTCATATTTAAGAAACAGCTACATGCAATAGGGGTTGAATAATTATGACATGGCTGTATTTTTAAAAATCCTGCTATTTAGAAATATTAGGTTATATATTCACACTATGAGTTTGAATGTGTCACTCAACTGATATAGATGTAAAGTTTAAAAATTCTGGGTCATCAGAAAAGCTTAGCTTTGTAAATTCTTACTGTCTTGGGGGGGTTGAATAATTTCAATTGCAACTGTACATAAACAGTATTAACATTAACAAAGATTAATATATACTTTGAAGAGGTGTTGTTTATTGTGATTTCAGGTTAGCTAATGCATTAAGCAATTTTTGTTTGTTTGTTTATTAACTTTTAACGCCATGTCAGCAACAAGGCTATTCCATTAAGTAATGTTAACATATACACTTTTTGAATGTTAAGAAATGTATTAGTATGAGTTTAAATTGGCATTAAACAAGATGAATACATGCTTTAAAGAAGTTTTTTTTTTTTTTAGTTAGTTCATGTTAACTGATACATGCTTACAAATGCAACCTTCTTGAATGCATTGTAAGATAATTTGGATAAAAGCGTTTGCCAGATACATAAATATTATCTTCAAAAACTGTGTGGATACAGGCACCTTACTTGTCCTCCTAGATTCCTAGAGTATTCTTGTGATGCTCAGACATGTGAAATAGGAGCACAGACTGCTACAGTTTTTTTTTTTTTTTTTTTTTTTCATTTAAAACAGCAGAAAAGAGCAGAGAATACTAAGCAACATATGACGTAGCTGCAGGCATTATGAGTTAACTGACCTTTCACATTAAGTGAACGATCCGGTTAAACTAGGTCTGTTTGAATTCAAATGACTAATTAAATTAGGCCTCTCTGATCACCCTTAGTGGATCTGGAACTGCATGCAGTGGGTGGGGCTTTCGGTAGCTGTTTCATTGCGTCTTGCCCCTTAAGTAAATGCATCTAGTCCGATCGGTCCTTCAGCATAATGAGAGTTTCCAGGATTTTCTTCTAGAGTGTCTCTGGAATGTAGCCGTGCTCTTTCAGATCACCAGCCCTTAGGGGCCCATCCCGGTCACAGCAGCTAATGCTAATACAAGATCATACTCACTCAATCACAATGCATTTTTACCCCAATTAATTTACCACTGTCCATCTTTAAATGGGTGCTTTAACCTTGGTTACATCAAAGTTGTATTTTGTAGATGATAGAATATAGCAGCGTGTGGTAAATTTGGCAGAGTCGGACAGACATACCCAAAGGCTGCTTTGCTTACAAGCAGAAAAACAAACTGCTGTGAAGTGAGAAGCATTTCATAATTTTCATAATGCCAATTTTTAAGCATGATATCATTGCAGTCTTGCAGATACTCGTTAAGCTCTGTTCATTAGATGTGGCATTGAAGTTTTGTTTGTAAGAATGTTTGTTTACACATTTAAAAACAGTTCCATGGTCTTGGAAAAGCTGAAACTATCAGGGAGCTTTAAATTCATAATTTGCAAGCCTGGAAAAATCATGGGAATTACCCTTACAAATATCTAATTTTTAAAAGAATGAATATCCATCTGTAGTGAATGTAGTTTTTTTTTGTTTCTAGTACCGTCATGCTAAATAAATAACCAACTAGAATCCCCCCTCAGCATATCGCCGCGCCATTTTGTGGCCCTCTTCAACCTGTCGCGGCCCATTCAGTATAACACGGCAGCCTGTTTCAGCTTATCATGGCCCGTTCAGCCCCGTTTGCGGCCGGCCCACTGGGAAAAGTCCAGGTTCTCCCTATGGCTAGTCCCCCCCGATCAAGACCAAAACAGAACATGTGCTTTGACATTTGCAGACAATAAGTAGTGTTCCATTTTGATCATTTGTTAAAAAACAACAACAAGAAAAAAAAAACAACAAAAAAAAAACACTATAAATATTATTGCAATCAGTAAAAACACCCATCAAATAGCCATGTGTCATATATTGTTGGAAAGGTCTCAGAGAGTAGAATACAACCAGCCTATTTGTTTTACTCATAGACAAAATTATAGTGAGTAATAGCAAAGTATATATCTTTGACAATTAGGTTGGTGTTGCTTATACAGCGCATTTTAGCTTATAAATTCACGAAAAATAAATTGAACATAAAATATCACATACCATTATTTAGAGGAGATGATTAGCTTTCAAACAAGCCCACACACAAGATAATCGGATGCATAGATCATTATAAAATCCACACGAAGCACGTTACATATGGCCACCAGGAAATGTCACCAAACTTTTAGTCATTGTTGCGTTTGCTTGTGTAATAAGTTCTTATGTACAATTATTATGTTTTATTTCTTTGGAGAGGCTTTTGGACACTATGATAATTTTGTTTTTTTTTTGTTTTTATGTTATAACTTTTGATTGCTTTGTCGTATCAACACAATTTGTTTTCTCAGATACATTTGACATGATTGGGAACAAAACAAAAGCAGTTTTTTGGAGCCACCTTATTTACACCCAGAGATATATAATGTCAAATCAGAAAAATAAAAAATAAATAATTTTTTTCTTAAGCAGTTTCTTAGGCTGAGGTCTCAGAGTGTTTCATAATCTATATCATAAAAAAAAAAGAAAAAAGAAAAGAAAAAAAATGTGTTCTTTACAAAAATACCAAGCACTTGACCCTCCATTTTTTATTTTTTTTATTTATTTTTTTAATAGTTATAAGCCTTTAATTTTGGGTATGCCACTGAAACAGGAAATCTTTAAAAACACCTTCAGAACTTAAAGGGTTAAATGACAATATGGGATATTTGTACTTTTAAAAATCCATTCATCACAGTGAAGGACAATTTAAAATGTACTAGTGAAAGCAAAAAGGTGATTTAAAATGGTGACAAACTAAAATAAATGTCCAGTTACAAGACCTAATATATACACTTTCCCTTAAACATTCATATTCAAAGTTTGAAGAAATTGTAATTATTTTTGGTTGATAAAATTTTTTTAATAAAACTGTTCATGAACATGCTGTACGTCAACTACCCAAATATATCTTTACCCCAAAATGTAGTTGTTACTCATTTGTTTAGAAATGTTATCTAGGGGCGAGTAAAGACACTGACTACCACCCCTGGAGTTGCGAGTTCGAATCCAGGGTGTGCTGAGTGACTCCAGCCAGGTCTCCTAAGCAACCAAATTGGCCCGGTTGCTAGGGAAGGTAGAGTCACATGGGGTAACCTCCTCGTGGACACGATTAGTGGTTCTCGCTCTCAATGGGGCGTGTGGTAAGTTGTGTGTGGATCGCGGAGAGTAGCATGAGCCTCCACATGCTATGAGTCTCTGCGGTGTCATGCACAACAAGCCACGTGATAAGATGTGTGGATTGACGGTCTCAGAAGTGGAGGCAACTGAGACTAGTCCTCCGCCACCCGGATTGAGGTGAGTAACCACGAAGACCTAGTAAGTAGTGGGAATTGGGCATTCCAAAATTGGGGAGAAAAAAAAAAAAGAAGAAAAAAAAAGAAATGTTATCTAAACATATTTTGTGTGACTTTGTTTGGTTTATACCCATTACACAGAATGTGTATTTGGTAATTATAGGAATCATGGTTTATGTTCATGGGTAATAAATAATTCACTGACCTTTGATATATGGCAACTCTGGACCCAACAGCAGGGCAATTAGAAGTCTAGGTGAGTGCATGGGTCCCCGTCGGTCACTTGACCCTGCAGGCCTGAATCTTACTCGCCCCACGTTCATGGTAAGCAGAGGATAACAAGCGTCTGTTGTTCACCCTGGGAGAGCGTGGGTTGTGGCTGTAGCGCTCCGAGTTCATGGACATATTCATGGCCTATAGCTGTCAATGCTGTGCTAATGCAGGCTTGACACCATCTGAGCATCAGGCTGCAGAAAGGATAATTAAAGGCAAAGTTGCAAAGTTGTGTTGGCTGCCCATTAAACCATGCATGTCCATGGCACAGAGACAGGCAGAATGCTGTGCTGACAGGGATTAAGGTCTGTGGACTGAGAACAGTGGTGCAGTGCAGGCTGCTGCTACGCATCGCTGCAGGCCACATACTCTAACAAGCAAAAGCCAAGAAAAAAGTTGTACTCTTCACTAAGCAGAGATATGGGTCTAGTTTGTGTACAGTTAATGTCTCTATTATTGTGTCAGTATCTATTTTTAGTGCTGGTGCTGCATGTCTTTTTTTAAAATAACTTTACCTGATTGCAAACAAACCATTGCATTTTGCGAGGTCATTTTAGAAGCCAACACACTTCTTTGAGCGAGTTATATAGTACTCATAACTTATGGAGTGTTTTATGGCGCTTGTGAATGCAGTGCAATTATATTTTTACCTTTGAATTAGACGTCTCTTCTGAATGTCTTAAATATTATTTATGAATAACAGAAATGAGGTAATTTTCTCAAAAAGTCTCAAAAGTATCTTTTACTTTGTACTTTTACCTTGGGGATGTAACTTCATTGTCAAAGCTAATTAATGCATTCCAAAGCCTTGAATGGGCAGCACATTTGACAATATAGTGCTGTATGTCTAAATAATAAAAAAATGAAATAGGCTATTAACTCCCCATCGAAACAAACTGTTGAAAGCAACCATGTGAGGAAATTATTGTAAAACCATTTCATACCAAATACCAAAATGTTGAATGGCTGAGAGCCACTGGGGCGAGTGTCATAACATGAAGGTTTTGAATAAACCTTTTTAAATATAAATACTCCATGCATTCGTGGGCCATTAACTGTGTCTCCTCCAAGACAAAGCAGACTGACACATCTTCTGTACCAGACACATTTCCATTCCACTACTTTTGAACTCTGAAACCTTCAACACTAGAGAAAGTGTATTATTCATTTCTGTATATGGTAGGCCTATGTCTGTCAGTGAAAAGATGGCACATCAGAGGTGAGCTGTGCAATTGAACATGATTATGAAATATTCATAATAAAATAACATTTATGCCTTTAAGATATACAAATGCATTTACCTTTTTAACTTTAGGCACCACAAATGTTTACTAGCAAAACTTGTAATTAAACATACATCTGCGTTCAGATTAAATGTAATATCAGTTCCCAAATAGCAAAGAAGACGCTCCTGCTATTAAAACCCATTTGAGTCATCTGAAACCTTCCTGATATTTTGCCTGCATTTAAAAGTTATTATTACTGATATATTTAATCCAGCAGCAAGAGGAAAAATTATATCATCTGGGAAGTTTCCATATTTATTATATAGATATGACTGGTTGAGGCGAAGAGGAAAAAGCAATGAAAAAAGTTTCTCATGGTAAAATGTTTTACATGTATCAAGCGAAGGTTTACTTAATTGGAAGCTCCAGGCAATGCAGAAACCCTCTTTTTAAATTCTGTGAATGTTAATATGCTAAATAATGCAAAGCTCCTGCACTTCAAGCATAAGACACACATCTGGCAGCTTACCATTTAAATTACACACGAAGAGAGAGAGAGAGAGAGAGAGAGAGAGAGAGAGAGAGAGAGAGAGAGAGAGCACTTCAAAAGTCATTTTCCAAGGGAAAGAAGAATGGCAAAATGTATTACAACAATTTTTTTTTTATTTTTTTTTTTCCCTATTTTTCATCATGTCTAATTGTGTGCATTAGAGCAATGAAAAAATGAGAGGTTGGGTGCAGAGATGTTGATGATGTGTGAGAGACAGAAATGGAGGGAGGGTGGATGCAAGTGTACAAAGTTTCATCAGTTTTTCTCCAGGAGTGCATTTATTTTATTTTGTTTAAAGTCTACAGACAGCAGAGCTCAATGCATCAGTTATTGTGCTGCTAATGCACATAAAAACAACTGTATTCTACATTCTACTTTATATATCTTTAATCTTTTTATTGATTTTTTATTTATTTTTTTTAAACCACAATAGACATTAAGGGGGCATGCCCCCTGAAAGAAAATAAAATTAAAAAAATCAGAAAGGGGGTTATTCAGTGGTTAATTTTCAAACTGGTACAATGTGACATTTACACATTTGGTTACTCCCTTGCTTTGAATGTATATTTTACTTGTTATTAATTTTATTTGAAAATTAAGGGGAAAAAAGCAGTATTGAAATTATTTTAAATAATTACATTTTAAATTTTATAATGTTTTTTAATATAAAAAATGTTAATATATATTTTTATCAATATTTTTTAAAATATATGTTTATTTTAGTTTATTGCACCTTATGGGTGAACAATACAAATGCTTTCATATTTTCATAATTTATATATACAGTATATATATATATTTATATTTATATTCTAGCTACTGTAACATGAACACATGGGCTGTTTGTAATGTCATGCAGGTAAGAGCCCCACTGGAGCTGTGTTACCCCCAGAGCCCACCGACAAGACAAACCCTGCCAGAGCTGACACAAACAAGGCTGAAATTCAGGCAAGCAAGGTAACTTTGTGAGAAAATATTCTC
Source organism: Myxocyprinus asiaticus (assembly GCF_019703515.2). Taxonomy (NCBI): domain Eukaryota; kingdom Metazoa; phylum Chordata; class Actinopteri; order Cypriniformes; family Catostomidae; genus Myxocyprinus; species Myxocyprinus asiaticus. Next base: position 36,588,090 of record NC_059384.1, on the reverse strand, counting down.
ACATTCTCCTACTCAGAGGTGTCATGCCCAGATCTTTTAATGAATAGTTCACTCAAAAATGAATATACTCTCATCATTTACTCACTCCTATGCTGTCTCAAACTTGTATGACTTTCTTTATTCTGCAGAACACAAAAGAAGATATTTTGATGGAGATACATTACAATGTGAAATTCATATTTTTAAGTTCACTCGATTACACTTCCTACAGTTCTGACACATGCGCTCTGCTCTGCAAGTGTAATCAAGCCTCAAATCAATATCGTGCCAAGGAGACTGCAGAAGTAAATATGTACAGTGAAAAAGGGTTTAATTTTTCTGTTTCTCACCCAAAACCAATCATATTTCTTCAGAAGACATGGATTAAACCACTCAAGTCATATGGATTACTTTTATGATACCTTTATGTCCTTTTTGGACCCCATTGCCTAGCATTGTATGGATATATTTCACATCATATATCCAAAATATCTTTGTTTGTGTTCCAAAGAAGAAAACAAGTCATGTGAGTTTGAGACTTGTTTAAAGATGGGTAAATAAGGAGATAATTATCATTTTTGGGTGAACTGTTCCTTTAAGCATATTCAATTTTGATTGCAATTTTAAGTTGCACTAGTATTGTAGGTAAAAAAAAAAAATTGTTTATATGTTGCAGAAATCACCCATTCACTTGTGCAAATTTGGTCAGTCCGGTCGAGGTGCAGCTTTCACCCTTTGTTTAAACTGAAAATACTATAATCATTTACCCACCATCATGTCACTCGAAACTTGTATGTCTTTTTCCATGTGGAACAAAAACACAAATGTTATTTACAAAATGTCCAAGCTGCTCTTATCCATACCATGAAAGTTCATGATGTCAAGCTCAATTACAATTTTGCTTTGGCTTATAAAAAAAAAAAAAAAAAAGAGAGAGAGAGAGAGAGAGAGAGAGAGAGAGAAAGAGAGAGAGGTTTTATTTCTTGATGTCTGCTTTGTTTGTTTATTTGTACTCTTAGCTCAACTGGTGGACCATGACACTAACAATGCCTAAATTAAAAATGTACAGCTTTGTTTGGATAAAGGTGTCTGCAATTATGCAAATGTGAATGCAATTTAATTGTCCATATACTTTATAAGTACTACAATAAAAGTTTTTAGCCTAGACATGCTTACACGGAATCTGCGGCTGCAGCTTTTGAACATCCGTCAATTATAATTCCGTCATTTAGCAGATTTCCCCCCTAAATCAGTGCATAGGGAAAAACAAGTCAGCAGATTCCGTTTGGTAATTACGTGGTTTTTTTTTTTCTTGTTTTTTCGGTCAAGTCTTATCTCGCTTAGGGCACCAAGTGAGCCAGGACCACCACTGGTGCACCCTTAAAAAAAAGGTTCATGATGCCCGTGATCCTCCTCCTGCTCTCCCTCTCGCCTCTCTTCTCTCCTTATTATCTGAGATTTGTCAAAATACATTTCACACTAACAGGTATTTTTCAGTCTTCAAAGGCAATTTTGATGTGCTTGACAAGCCAAAACAGCTCAGATTGTGTGAAATCAGCAGTGCCAGCACGCCGCACGTTCTCCAACTGCTCCCAACACGCCTTTTCCTGCGCTCTGCAGGACTTAAGCTAAATGAATCAAAGCTGCGCTGTTACCTGCCACACTTTGAAGTGGTAATTGCAGAATAACTTCTCAGCACTCATCCACCACTGCTGTCTTGTGTTGCATTGTTGCCTTCCCTCATGCCTCTTTTTGTCTGTGTTGTTATTGTTGTCAGGGTGAATGTGTGACGCCTAAACATTTAAACCAACTCTCTTTTAAAGACTTCTGCAGATTACTTACAGGACACCACATTATGCAAATTTTGATTACAGATGTCATTATCAAACATTTACATTTTTAAACAAATAAGTTGCAATGCCAAGGTCATTGGTCTCTAGTGACCACTTATATACATGTGTGCAAAAAATGACTTTAGTTTTCATTGTAGCTTGCATTATGTAGAGTATTATGAATGTATTAAAACAAATGAAATGATGTCCCCAGTCAACCATGCTATTGTCATATTTACCCCATATTTAAAGTACTGGGGTATTCCATAAATCTAAAAAATTATAATCCTTTCATGAAGTGAACTCTTAAATGGCAAATTGGAGTGCTTAAAAAAGAGGAGACATTATTTTATGTTTTTCAGGAGGACCGTAATGTCCTAAATGATATTTGTAGTAATAACAGCATGAAATTCTCTTTAGAAGCCCCTTGTAGTGTCACAGCCTTGAGCACAAGGCTAGTAATGTAACTTAACTAAACTGTGAACTCTCAACCCTGTAATTTTTAGGAAGGAAAATAATAATTATATCCAAACTTATAGTCCAAATGTAAATTAATTTATTTTGAGAAGGCACAATAAGATTTATTAGCACACAAGCACATTAGAAATGATTTTTATTCTATTTATATTGCATAAATAAATATGGAATGAGTAACCAAATGTGTTCACAGATATTTCCTTTCTAAAAATAAAGTGTTGGATAGGAGGCTAGCTAGTGTCACAGTCTGTCTCCCTCGTGTTTCCTAGGACTCTTATTTTGAAGTGTTTCCCCCGGACTACGTTGCCCAGTATGCACTGCCCTCATCACTGCCATCTGTTCCTGATTGTTCTCACTTGTATTCCATTCCCTCTTTAGGCTTTGTATGTATAAATACCCTGTAGTTTAATTCCTTCTTTGTCAGTTCTTGTTTGTTGTTGTTTTGAGTTCCCGGTTGTTTGTTTGTTTCACTGTCTTCATTTTATTAAAGCCTGCAAATAGATCCTATGTCTCCTGTCTCATCTCAGTAACCACTCGTGACAGAAGAACTGAACCAACATGGATCTAGCGGCTGTCCGAATTCTGCTTCTCAAGCAAGGGGACCATCCAGTTGAGGACCACGTCCGTGAGTTCTTAGAACTAGTGAATTTAGTGCACTATCCTGACCACTCTCTGGTGGTTTTCTTCTGGACCAGTCTGAATAGTGCACTGAAGGAACTGATGCCTCCGGCTGATCCTCACTGGACACTCTGTGAATATGTTGAGAAGGCTCTGGAACTCTGCGGTTCCCCATTCACAGTGGATTATGGCGGGAACCCTGGGCCAAAACCTGCATCTTTGGCTCCTTGCTCCAAGCCTTCCATGGCTCCTTGCTCCAAGCCTTCCACAGCCAACGAGCCAGTACCCATGCCTGTGGCCTCAACCGTCCCAGCGCCCATGCCTGTGTCCTCACCCGCTCCTGTAACTATGCTCCCAGCTGTCCAGAAAAGGAGAAGGACAAGGACACCTTATCCCCAGTCGCTGCCCACGACCACGGGAGGTCGTTCCCCAGTCGCTGCCCGCGACCACGGGAGGTCGTTCCCCAGTCGCTGCCCGCGACCACGGGAGATCGTTCCCCAGTCGCTGCCCATGCCCACGACCACGGGAGATCGTTCCCCAGTTGCTGCCCATGACCACAGGAGTTCGTTCCCCAGTCGCTGCCCACAACCTCCCGTGGTTGTTCCCCAGTCACTGCCCATGCCCACGACCAAGGAGGTCAGTTCCCAGTCACTGCAAGCTCTCGTCGAGCCTCCCACGGCTCCACCTACCTTCATTGAGCCTCTCCTAGCTCCGCTCTCAGAGTCTTCCAGAGCTCCGCCCGCTCCTCCAGAGACTCCTCTTCAGTGGTTCTGTTGCCTGACCCGGTCCCTGCCCTGTGGCCACCCTTCCCCAGGCCTCCTGACCCGGTCCCTGCCCTGTGGCCACCCTTCCCCAGGCCTCCTGACCCGGTCCCTGCCCTGTGGCCACCCCCCCCCAGACCTCCTGACCCGGTCCCTGCCCTGTGGCCACCCCCCCCAGGCCTCCTGACCCAGTCCCTGCCCTGTGGCCATCCCCCCCAGGCCTCCTGACCCGGTCCCTGCCCTGTGGCTGCCCCCCAGGCCTCCTGACCCAGTCCCTGCCCTGTGGCTGCCCCCCAGGCCTCCTGATCCAGTCCCGGCCATATAGCCACCTCCAAGGCCTCCCGATTCTATCCCAGTCTCTACCCTGAGGCAGGCCCCCCAGACCTCCGGACCCAATCCTTACCCTGTATTAAATTATATGGCAGAATAAGCCCCTCCATCCCCATCATTTCAACTAGTTTTGGCTTTATACTTGATGAGGAATGCTTTCAAATAAATAAGGAATGTATTGATGATATTTAAATATTGATTAAAAAATAATAATTACATCAGGGTGTGTGATTCCCCTTACTTGACAACATGCGTTTTTTTTTTTTTAGGGCTGTCATTCGATTAAAATTTCGCAATTAATTACATCATTTTTTTGTAGTTAAGCGCGATTATTAGCAGATTGAAGTTTGATGAAAGCAGATGAAATTTGACAGTTGTGCTCAAAAGTTTGCATATCCTGGCAGAAATTGTGAAATTTTGGCATTGATTTTGAAAATATGACGGATCATGCGTCTTTTATTTAACCCTTTAAAGCCTGAGCCACAAATTCCGAAAATTCCATTCTGTGTCAGAATATGATATTCATATTATATTCATATAACATCACACACCTGAACTGTATATACCATACTGAAGAGAAGAACTAGGGCTTTCAAATGATATAAATATATGTATGATAATTTAAGGCTAATCATCCTTTATCAATAAGATTTCACACAGCAATTTTTACAAAAATCTTCTCCAGCCACCATATTCAACAGACAACTGCATTTTAATTACAAGCTAAAGGGAAACTTAGAGTGTATGAAATATACATAATTTTGTGGGCAATGTAGAATAGCAGACAGATTAGAAATATAATCTATAGTTTAAAAGTTATGACGATTCTAGTAATTAGTGGGAAAACGAAAAAAAAAAAAAAAACATTTAGAATGTTAAGATACATTTCACATGACCACTCCTCAAATACTCCTTTTGAGCACCTGTAATAATAAACTGAGATTGCATCTGAAATTGAAGGACACATACACTGAAATATACATTTTATGTGTTCAATGAAACACACACTTTATTTAATTTGAACATTAGAATTACACATGAATTACACAGCAAAACATACAAAATCAAACTTTCAAACTATCTACAGTAAATACATTTTTAATAAAGAGTGCAGGAACAGAATATATATAAATTCATAAATACTCAACAACTGCAATACCTGTGGAGAGAAGAGAGGGAGAAAAGAGGGGAGGGGGAGGACGACAACACCAGTAAACACAGCCCAGCCTAGGCCTATTCGCGAAACTGGTCACACTCAGCTGAGTGCCAAGACTGAAAACAGTTCCTATCGCGAACCAAACAAAGTCTTTTGCCATTACATTCCGGCACGCAACAAGCTAATTTAGTTTTATTTTCAGTCCTACTTTTCCGATAGCATAGCCAACATCTCTTAGAGGACTCTTCAAATTTAGGGACATGGGCTGTGTGGAGTGATGAAGGAGGGACTACAGGCTTTAGTGTATGCAAAGGGAAACTTGCATGAATACTGATACCTCCCGGCTGACGAGCCAGGTTTTCTCTGAAATCTTAAGTTCACCGGTCTACGCTCATCCCCTGGTGCCGCATGAATGTGTTGCCATTCCTTAAACAATATGAAACTATTGATGACGGCAATGTCTATGAAGTGGAAAAAAAGAACTCCACCACTTCTGAGTTTTTTTGTAGGACGTCGTAAAATTGTATCATTTGGTCTGACCTATCAACACCACCCATGTTTTTGTTATAATCGCTGATGACAGTGGGCTGGAGGGCTTCTTCTTTTGTGCAGTCGCCATAATTTTTTACAAACCTAGTAATTTCGGTTGAGCCATTCGCATTGTAGAAATTGGAGAGGCATGTAACTGCATGCGTGTCCTTCCACTGAATTACAAGTATATTCCCCTCAATCATACACCACCTCATATCCCCGCAAGCTGTCTTGCGTTTCCATCTTTTGATGTCTTTAAATTCTGCAGGAAACAGTTTACGATTCACCCTGCATGCCCCACAGGCATTAGTTCCCATTTCTAACAATGTAACCATAAGAGCTGGTAAAAGTTTGAAAAAGTTTGTGGCCTTGGTCTTTGAATGGCTGCAGTAACGATTCAATTACTTTGGGGGCCAAGTCAGTGACACGCCCATCATGACTACCTGTGTAAACATTAAAGTCGAGAGTATACCCCGAGTCTGATGTTGCAATTATCCATAATTTAAATCCCCACCGAGTAGGCTTGCCCTTCATGTATTGTTTAAATCCTGACCGAGCTTTAGACTTGACCATACGTTCATCTATTGCGAGATTTTGGTTAGGCTGAAAGAGCTGCTGGCATTTTTGTTTGAGGTGGTCAATAAGATAACGCAACTTCCTAATGCGATCCTGATTATCCTCTGTGGTAGGGTCTACAACATGTAAAGCTGCTAAAAGAGCCTTGTAGCAGTCATGTGACATAGATCCCCTCGCCCACGAGCCCTGAAATGACTTGGTTCCCCAATGACAATGGGAATCAGGGAGAATTGAAAACCCCATGTAAATGAGCAACCCAAGAAATTTGTAAAATTCATCGGGGGTCACCTCCATCCAAGCTCCTTGGTAGCTGGAATATGACGGACAGTTTAGGACGAGCTCCCACCCCTGACAGTTTGTAAAGCTGCATATCTCAGCAACTACAGCCTGAGTAAAAAACAGCATGAAAAAGTCAATTTCTCGCAACATCATATTGGAGGTTGACCGCACAACCTGACGCACGCTACCTAAGTCAATACCGAATGGATGGCTAGGCTTAAATGGGAGAGGTTTTGGTGCCTGTGAATCGATGTCAGAGTACGAGGTATAAGATACAGGGTCAGGGAAGCGTTTACGCTTTCTAGCTGACTTGGGACCTGTGCGAGAATGGCTAGCCATACCCAAAATAATAAGAGTAACAGTGTTAGTGTACTGTGAGTATCAGTCATATGAGAAATAGAAACAAACAATACATACACATTCATATATACCCAGTTGATGGTCTTGGCTGGGGATCAGGTTCCATCTCATCCTCCATCTCCTCGTGGTCCGGGCCTTCCTGCAGTAGTTCCTGGTCCAGCAGATCTTCCTCCTGTGTGCTCATGCCCTCAAAAGCAGGGAGGCATAGTCTCTATCCATCTCTACAACAGAAAAAAGTACACAATTGGTAGCCAGCAGTGTGTTCTTCACAAATCCATACACTAAATAGTCACCAAAGGCTTGCAGACTAAGCAGAATGTCCAACTGCAGACAGCCCTCTCACACTTTCCTTTCAGTCTAAAATCATGTCTGTGTGATGGACGGGTAAGTCTATCTGCTAAATTATAGAAATATATCTACCATTTTTTTTTTTATTACATGGGAAAATCAACAAGCTAGATAACTTATCTAACTAGCAGGCCAGTTTCCAGGCAGGTCTGAACAGCATAAAAAAAAAAAAAAAGTCTAAACAGCGTCTGCATTTTGCCTCACATTACTTCAGGTGGATTTTACACAAGCGACAAAATTGGCAAAAAAAGTTATTGATATTTAGTTAAAATGTACATAGTATTGCTAGTTAATGTTTATTTAACAAGTTTCACAGAAACTGCCAAAAAAACGTTTATATAAAAAGAGGCTCGCCGATGACGGTCATGTTATTTTCCAGAAAAAAAAAAAAAAAAAACTATCTATCGCTACTACAAATAAATGCTTCGTAACTAAAAAGGTTTGACTATCTTCCACAAGCGACAAAATTGGCCAAAAAAGTTATTGATATTTAGATAAAAATGTACATAGTATTGCAAGCTAATGTTTATTTAGCAAGTTTCACAGAAATTTGCTTAAAAATAGAGGCTAGCTGCCTGTCCGATGAACGCCGACGGTCATGTCATTTTTTGACATTCGTTACTCCTACAAATAAATGCTTCGTAACTAAAACGTTTTGACTTTCAATAGACAATACTGATGTAGGGCTTTACTGGTTGTTTAGATCAGTGTTACTATCAGAAACAATTAATAATTATTTCTGTAGTTATTAATCAATATTTAAATTAATTAATTGGATCTAACTCATTAAAACCTCATATGGGACTCCAGTAAATGTAGTGTGCTACATTTAGGAGCAAGTTTGGTTATTAGCAATAATTAATAATTATCAAAGATAATTATTAATTATTAAATCAATAGAACATTGATGAGAATCAATGTTAGCTTTTTTTAATCCTTTAAATCAACAATTATCAAAGATAGTTGTTAATTGTTAACATCGATGAAACATTAATTAAAATTAACACTAGCTTATTGATCATTCAAATTCAATCAAAGATAATTATCAATTATCAAAAATCAATAGAATATTAATAAGGATTAACATTGACGGGGCACCACCCTGGAATCAGGGACTAATAACCAAATATTAAAACAGTCTCAATATTAGATGGTTTTCTTAGGAAAATCGGCATCCGAAGAATATTGATTTTCGGGGGAAAAACAGTGAATGAAGGTTTGAATCCGAGCACTGACATCCCGTCAGCATGACACAGGTGTATGCAAAACAAACCAAAACACTTCTCTTTGTAATATAAACAAAAGTTTATTTATGCAGTAATATCAATTAATAATTAATACAATGCAGTCAATAAACTTCCGACTTACAACTACAAATTAAACAGTGATATGATTAGATATGGAAATAAAAATAATCCAATAACACGAGGGTGTGTGTGTGACAGAGTGTGTGTGTGTGTGTGTGTGTCAGTGTGGTTAGTGAGAGAGAGAGAGAGAGAGAGAGAGAGAGAGATTATTAAGTGACAGCCCAAAAGCTGATTTCGCGATAGCTGGAGAGAAAGCAGCCGTGTTCATCACTCAGAGACGTGGTTTTACGAGCGGGGCTCGTAAAAGTCCTGCGTTATTTGACTCTAATGGATGAACTCAGTTTCTGTCTCACCCGCGATGGCGAAAATGCACAACAATCCAATTTGGTTGGACCACAATACAGCAAAACAAATTCGTGATAATTAATACCCTGAGTATTAATAATGAGCGGACATGGCGGTCCGTAAACTGTACAAGCAAAAACCTTGAAACACAAGAATAACACGCTATAATATTCTATCTCTGCCCAGACGTAACCTCTTACTTGAATCGCATGAGGACACAGGTAGAATGTGTTTTCCTCTGTCCTTTAACTTTGACCCGGTTCCTTGAGGCTCGGGTGATGACGGGAGGCCGTTTCCTCGCTCTGTCGGCGGGCGGTACGGCTGTTGATTGTCGGTGGGCTGGCGGAGAACTCAGAAATGTCGACTTGATTGAAGATGGAAGAGAAACCTTTAATCTCTTCACTTTTGTAGGCAAACGGGTGAAGATGCGAATTGCTCGGCGGTCTCCTTCGGATCTGTTAGAGTGTTTGGTTGAACACAGAGTAATCTCAACTCGTCCAGCGAGATGGAGATTGTATGGCTACAGTTTCAAGTTGGATATTACTTCCTTATGCCACGAGGTTGCACCAGAGAGCAGCAAAAAGCTACGTCTGTATTCGGTGAACTAAGTCGCTGGAAGCGAAATCTTTAAGCATTTCAGAATTATTTAAACTCCTGATGATGTCATGTTTGAGGGACGTTCTGTTGTGTGCCTCATCCAATAGGAGTTGAGCACTCGATCCTTTAGTGAGCAAGGCTTCATGGATCTGTAGTCTGTTTTGGACTCCCTTTGTTTGATTTTGGCGCGATTTTTTATCAGTAAAATTTTCGACATGGAATGTGTGGGGGCTGAGTTAGGTTTTACGACTGTTAGGCCTGCCTTTGTCTTCTATCTGAATACATGAGGCCCAACACTGACAACACATGTTAAATAACTTGTCTTACCTCGAAAGATCGCCTCAGTTTTCAATTTGAAGCAGTAAGTCCAACACTGGAGGTAATCTCCCGGGATATCCTCTCTGGCTATGCTCAGGCAAATGGAGGATGACGCTGATGACGATACATTTATTATTCACGCTCAGTAACCCCTTAACCAATCATATGTGCTTTTAGCTTATATTGTCATGAGTATCTGGCAGTTTTCAGAAATAAAATCGGTGATTGGACGGCGAAGATATTGAGACAGGAATCATGGGAATAAGTGTTCCCAAATTTGAACGCTCCGGCTGGAAAGGGTTAAGGATGGTGATCATATGAAGCCATTTATTATCACACAGTTGTTTGGCTCCTTTTTAAATCATAATGATAACAGAAATCACCCAAATGGCCCTGATCAAAAGTTTACATACCCTTGAATGTTTGGCCTTGTTACAGACACACAAGGTGACACACACAGGTTTAAATGGCAATTAAAGTTTATTTTCCCACACCTGTGGCTTTTTAAATTAAACAGGTAACCTCAGGAGAAATACAGGCTGCTCTGGAAAAAGACGGTGTGGTTATTTCAAGGAGCACAATACTTGTTGACCCCTCTCCAAACATAGCACTTATGGTTGTGACCATAAAGCTCTATTTTGGTCTTGTCACTCCAAATTACAGTGTGCCAGAAGCTGTGAGGCGTTTCAAGGTGTTGTCCGGCATATTGTAACCGGGTTTTTTTATGGTATTGGCTTCTTTCTGGCAACTCGACAATGCAGCTCATTTTTCTTCAAGTATCGTCATATTGTGCTCCTTGAAACAACCACAGCGTCTTTTTCCAGAGCAGCCTGTATTTCTCCTGAGGTTACCTGTGGGTTTTTCTTTGTATCCCGAACAATTCTTCTGGCAGTTGTGGCTGAAATCTTTCTTGGTCTACCTGACCTTGGCTTGGTATCAAGAGATCCCAGAATTTTTCACTTCGTAATAAGTGACTGAACAGTACTGACTGGCATTTTCAAGGCTTTGGGTATCTTTTGATATCCTTTTCCATCTTTATAAAGTTCCATTACCTTGTTACGCAGGTCTTTTCACAGTTCTTTTCTGCTCCCCGTGGCTCAATATCTAGCCTGCTCAGTGCATCCACTCAACAAACTCATTGACTATTTATACACAGACACTAATTGGAATTTAAAAAGCCACAGGTGTGGGAAATTAACCTTTAATTGCCATTTAAACCTGTGTGTGTCACCTTGTGTGTCTGTAACAAGGCCAAACATTCAAGGGTATGTAAACTTTTTGATCAGGGCCATTTGGGTGATTTCTGTTACCATTATGTTTTAAAAAGGAGCCAAACAACTATGTGATAATAAGTGGCTTCATATGATCACTATCCTTAAATAAAAGGCATGATCAGTCATATTATCAAAATCAATGCCAAAATTTCACAATTTCTGCCAGGGTATGCAAACTTTTAAGCACAACTGTATATGTTTTTTTTTTTTTTTTTTTTTTTTTTTTTTTTTTAAATGTATTTATTTCCATCTTAGGAAAGAAAACAAAATGTAACAATATAATGCTTTAACATTTTCAAACAAAGCCTTCCACAGTATAAAGAGAGAAATACACTAAAATATCACCAATTCAAGTAACATTAAACCTTTCCCAAAGTCTAAGTGGGAGTTTGACTAACTGAAAGAACTAGTTTCCCCATTGGTTGCATATTCATTGCAATGGGCATTAAATCAGCTTTCCAACATAATGAATCATGAAGCCTCATTAGGGCATCAACACCAGCGTCAGTCACCGCTTTGAACTCCACATGAAAAGCGCTTGCAGACAAAAATATCTTATTCTGTGTTTTGGTGATGGTTAAGACTCACAGTGCTTCTGTGGTAATTAAAATGATCATTACATAGGCTGAAAAATACTTGATTTCAATCACAAGTCCCATTTTAAGCTTTTTTTGTACATCAATTAGCGTTAAGATGTCCTATATCCATAATTTTATCACTGATATGGAAGCACACTTGTGTGTGCTTATGCTGGTTTATGCTGTATTAACAATAAATGTGTTAATCGTGATTAAGAAAAATTTACGCATTAACGTTTTAAATTAATCACATGAGTTAACGTGTTAATTCTGACAGCTCTAATATTTTTGCAAAAGAACTGCATTAATGAGAACTAGAAGATTTTTTCTAGTGTTGTTTTCAATGTAGTGTCTGTGGCTCAGTGTGTTCGTCTGTTCTCTAGTGGTGACAGTAATGTTTCATCTGGTTAAAATCATTGGCATGTAGATGCAGCAGTATCAGTACCAAAATAATGTTCATTGTTTCGTCATTATCCGGTTTGAAGTTATGAATTGCTTAACAAATTATACATTTTGACCACCTATTATTTTTCACATTAGAAGACTTTACATATCTGTTGTGATCTTGTCAGTTATAGAGCAATATTACAAAAATCCTCTTCCTTATTTTAATTTCATGATTATTATTATAATTTTTTTTTTTTTTTTTTGTCAACTTCTTTCAGTGTCTGAGAGTGAACACTGACTCCATCTCAGACAGCATTTGTGTCTGTCTCGTATTTCTGACAGTAATAAGCTACTCTAACAATTCATTTTCTCTTTTTAGGGTCCCGTAGCATTTCAATTTGTTTGTATTGTGATTTATTTTCCTAATGTCTCTGATAGATGCTTTGAGTTTGTTTGACATGAACTGTGTTAATTCTGAAATGGACAGTACTGCTAATAATAGACTGGTTTATAGAAGACCTTAGTAACTGGCTTAGCTAGCTGTGTTTAGGGTTTAATATTCAGTTGTCAATGCTTTTTAAGCATTGTGTGTTACAGTCAGTGTTTGGTTTAGTCTGTTTACAAAGTAAAACGTAGTGTAACATTACATTTTAAATTCTTGTTATCACATTACAGTCACTGACCAAAGTTTATTTTGATTATTTGTGTAAAGGTTCTGGTCATTATCCTTGACAGCCGCTGGAGTTGTATTATTTCAGTGGGGCCCAAATCTCACTTGTGTTCAGGGCTAATGTCAAAAACTTCAATAGACTGAAATAGATGTTTCATACAGAATTTCCTTTTTATTTAATATAAAGCTCTGCAATGTAGAAATGTCATAATATTTGTCTTCAGGTTTTCTTAAAAGGCCAGTTCTGGGAAGTGGTCTGGTTGTTGAATAAAGTTTCACACTATTGATGTGTAAATATATTGTTTTGAATCTATTATATGCTGTAATTCCTGTGATGGTAAGGCAGACCTTTTGTGTTCGCTTGACATGTTTGTTGTTGTATGTTTGTTGAGTGAATGTGGTCAGTGATTGGGAGGAATTTCATTTCATGGAAGATATCTCATTTCATGTTTTTGTGACTTCTCTGTCTCCATCTGATCCTCCCTCTGTGTTTGCTACAGCTTTGATTTGATGTTGTGTGTAATGTGAATGCCACTCATTTCCTCTGTTGATTGTTGTGTGTGAAGTGTGCCACTGTCATTGTATCCCATGATAAATCACTGCATCTGTTTCCTGCTCTGATTCTAAACATCATGTCTCTTTCCATTAGAGCGGCATACAGCAGAATATCATCTCGAGTAACGGTGAGATGCTCAAATCTCTCACTGAAGATCAGCTGGAGCAATTCACCTTCTCACTGGGGTAAGTATCTCCTCTTACAACCACCTCTGTGCATGTGTGAGTCTATGTTCATGTGTGAAATGTAATTGTGTACTTATTGCATACTACCTGGTATGCACTGTATATGGCCTGCTATTATTTTTAGAGTAGTATGCAAAACAGTGTGCAACAAATGTTTTAAAAAGTAGTATGCTACATTGTTGTCACATGACCTTATTACATTGCATTAGTGATTGGCGTTCTGTAATCGCTCAGAAGTGAAAGTGGTAATTTTCCATTTGTAATTAAATTTAGTGAAAAAAAATTGGGAACCGAGAACCGGTTCTTATTCTGAAGCAGTTCTCTCTCTCTCACTCACTTTCTCTCTCTCTCATTTTTTTTTTTAATACTGGTACATAATGATTTTCGTGACATTCAGTGACCAATGTATTTCGATTCCCAAGCAAAATAACTCTTATGAGTTTGTGAAATGTACAGTGTGACCAGCGTAGTCTGATTCCAGAACAAGTCACTCTTATGAGTTGGTTCTTTTGAATCTACAGCGCAAAACATATAACCAGGTTTGGGGAATAACGGAATACTCGTTAAGGGATTATGTATTTAAAATACCAAATATTAGTAACTTTACTCCACTACAGTTATAATTTAGAATGCAGTTACTTTCAAAAAGTAGTTTGATTACTGAAGAGATTACATTGACATTTATTATAATTTGTTTTATTTAATATTTAGTCTATTCAGTTTGAATACATTTATCCATATAAATGATGGGATCCGAGGAGCTTTTGAACAGCGGTGAAACACTTTCTTATGATTTGTTTCATTCATTCGGGTGTTTTCACACTGTTGTGAGTGAAAAGGTTGTGATATGTGATGAAAATGGATATGACGTCATTGAGGAAATGTTCCTTGGGAGCTTAATAGAGGAGCTACACCGTGGCTGTACAGCTTAACAAAAAACAGAAATGCTTTGACAGATGAAACATAAATCCAATAAATAGACGATTACTTTGGATTACTTCTTCAGCACTGGCAGATTTTTTCAAAGTATTTAGATTACATCACTGACCTTGAGTAATCTAACGGAATATGTTACAAATTACATTTTAAAGCATGTTTTCTGTAATCTGTAGCGGAATACTTTTTAAAAGTAACCTTCCCAACCCTGCATACAACACTAACAATTGCATTTCTTATTTCCAAATATTTATTTCTCAAAAGTACCAAGAGAATGTAACCGTTAAGGAACCGGAAATGTTAAGAGGAATCGGAACCTGAATCTTTAAATTCCTTACAAATCTCATCCCTAATGTTAGTGGTCACAGCTCATATTACTTCCAGTTCATTCATCACAATGTAAATGGAAGGTCAAGTCGAACCCATTGCAATGTGCGATACAGTATTAGTAAGATAGTAAGAGAGAAGATTAGTAAGAGAGAAGTGTGCTCTGTTGTATTGCATACTGCACATTTGTATACTGACTGTGCATAGTATACAGCAGAGCCATAACCACAATATACATTGAGGGGGACAAGTCCCCCCAATAATCAGATATGTCCAGATTGTCCTCCCCCCAATAATTGATATACTTGTTGCTGTTCTGCTGCAGTTCATTATGCACCGCTGTGTAATTTTCAATAAATTGTTGCATTACTAACATAATGGAACTAATAAAAAGTTTCATTTTTGGCATGCTAATTAGTCGAACACCGCTCGTCAATGTCATTTGAGTAGTTCAGGTTAAGAGTGTTAGTGTCATGTAAGATGTGACTAACTAACATGCAATATTTGCCCACTGTTTTATGACTGAAATGTTGTACAGACCGATAGTAATTTCCAAGGGTGCAAACTATTCACCGTTTGGTGAAATTCATTGTTTTGAATTGACAATATGTCATGTGTAGTATGTGATTCATATGTCATTCATAACTGTGAATGTGAAGACATTAACAGAGTCATTTTCAGCATATCAGGCTCAAGACAAAGAGTGAATGTGTGTATATTGTAAAGGAATTGAATGAATGTGGTAATCTGGCAGACTTTGAAGTAGCTTTTTAGAAAATTCACTTGACATTGTCTAAGATAATGATTTATAAAACAGTAGAGTGTTATCACCCACAAATCAGAACTAGAACATAAGACCTGTGTCTTCTGGCTTCCATTGAGTTTATAGGTTGTGACAAGGACAGTGTCATAAAATTTTAATGCAAATATTATTAGGTAATAATTTACAATCAATTTAAGATTTCTAAATAATTTCTTTATGTCTTTAATTAATTCAGAATTTCGTATATCATCTCCTAAGAGTCTACTTTTAAAAGAGCCATCAGTTAAAGGAGTAGTTCATTTACTCACTTGTATGTTGTTCAAAACCCAAATGCTGTTACTTTTTCTTGGAACATAAAAATTATATTAAGTAGCTCTATTCCATAGCATAACAGTTTATACTATGCAGAAGCTGTCAAGCTTAAAAAAGTACAAATAATATAAAGCATTTTTAAAGATTCAGTATAAAGACATCAGACTAATCATCATGATGGCGCTGCGGATGGCTGTCTCGGTGTGGAGCTCCTCAGTTCTTTTGTTGTTTTTGTTTGTTTGTCCTGTGTTTAGTAACCTTTTTCCAGTTAGTTTTACCAGAGACGAACTGCTGAACATTCGACAGCATATACCAGACAATCTTTTCTCGGTTTTCAAATATTCAGACGTTTTGCTGGACATTTTAGTTGGAGGCGCAGCTGTGTTGTTCAAGAGATGCAGATGAGGGAGATGAGCCGGTGTGCTGGTCAAACTCTGTCGGCACGGATTTCGAACAGAGCTGCCGAGTATTCACTTAGCGAATCTCCACTCTCTTCCTAACAAAACGGATGAACTACATCTCCTCACCCGCACAAACAAGGACTTTTCAACCTCTGCTGCCTTGTGCTTCACAGAAACCTGGCTGAGTGAAGCCATTCCGGACAGCGCGTTACATCTGCTGGGCTTTCAGCTGTTCAGAGCGGATCGCATCGCGGAGTTAACGGGGAAAACGAGAGGCGGTGGAACATGCTTTTATATCAGTGAAAGTTGGTGTACAGATGTAACAACGTTAAAGAGTTTGTGCTGTCCTAATTTGGAAGTGCTCTTTATTAACTGTAAGCCTTTCTACTCACCATGGGAGTTTTCCTCGTTTATTCTGGTGAGTGTGTATATCGCGCCAAACACGTGTTTGAACACAGCGCTGCAACAGCTGGCTGATCAAATCACAGACATGGAACAACAATACCCGAACTCATTTATTATTATTCTTGGGGATTTTAACAAATAAAATCTCACTGTGAACTGCCCAAATACATACAGCACATCACATGCCCCACCAGAGACAGGAACATATTAGATCATTGTTACACAACAATAAAGGATGCATATCGCTCTGTCCCTAGAGCAGCTTTGGGACTCTCTGATCACTGTCTGGTTCATCTTCTTACAAACTGC
This sequence comes from Myxocyprinus asiaticus, assembly GCF_019703515.2. Lineage (NCBI taxonomy): Eukaryota > Metazoa > Chordata > Actinopteri > Cypriniformes > Catostomidae > Myxocyprinus > Myxocyprinus asiaticus. Next base: position 36,571,173 of record NC_059384.1, on the reverse strand, counting down.
AGGCAGAAATTAAAATCAACCAAGCCAGTAGTAAGGACTGTAAAGAGATGGACCAATGAAGCAGAGCGGGAACTACAAGTCTGCTTCGATTGCATGGATTGGAGTGTTTTTGAGGCTGCAGCCACAGACCTGGACGAGCTCACAGATACTGTTACATCATATATAAGTTTCTGTGAGGATATGTGCATTCCTACTAGGGCTTATTTAAAGTTCAACAATGACAAACCGTGTGTGGCAGCGGGGGCGTGGTCAAGCATCTCTCCGGAGAGAGAGAAAGCGGTAAGGGCGCTTACACCTGAGTTAAATTATGTCTAACACCTGTCTCTAATTTCAGTGAGCACGGGGAGAGCGGCATAAATAGAGCCAATCTGCAGGTAGACGAGAGAGAGAACCTGGGCACTAGAGACCTTATTGTGAAGCCAAGAGCTTATGAGTGCAAAACTGAGAGTTTATTTTTCTGAAGTTGTTGTTTATTTTAGAGTGAATTATTGAACACTGTGAAAGCCCTGGAAGAGTGTGGTTGTTGCAGTGAGAAAAATAAAACGCTTACCTGAACCAGGAAATCTGCTTCTCACCTCCTCCTTCCACTGAGAAGTGTTACACCGTGGTATACAGCAGGCTCAGGCAGCTTTGTCAGGCCAAAGAGGATGCTTACAGGGATGGGGATAAACTCTTGTACAATCAGGCCAGGAACACACTGAACAAGGAAATCAGAGTGGCTAAAAGAAGATACTCTGAGAAGCTGAAAAACAAGTTTTCAACTAACGACCCTGCATCAGTGTGGAGTGGCATGAAACAACTCACAAATTACAGGACTCCTACACCCAATCCTGTAGGGAACCAGCAACTGGCTGATGACATGAATGTGTTCTACTGCAGATTTTAAAGGCCCAATCTCACACCCCACACCCATTCTGACCTTCACTTCACACAAACACTGACACCTCCTGCAACCCCCCTCCTCCCTCCTCCTGCTACTCAACCTGCACTTAAGATCTGTGAAGATGATGTGAGCCGTGTCTTTCGAAAACAAAAGACATGGAAAGCATCAGGCCCAGATGGCGTCTCACCAGCGTGTCTTCGATCCTGTGCTAACCAGCTGGCCCCCATCTTCACACAGATCTTCAATAGATCACTGGAGCAGTGTGAAGTCCCATGCTGCTTCAAACGCTCAATCATTATTCCTGTCCCAAAGAAACCAAAAATCACAGGACTTAATGACTACAGACCTGTTGCCCTGACGTCTGTGGTCATGAAATCATTTGAGAGACTGGTGTTGGCCCACCTGAAGTACATCACTGGACCCTTTCTAGACCCCCTTCAATTTGCTTATCGAGCAAATAGGTCTGTGGATGATGGAGTCAACATGGGATTGCATCATATCCTGCAACATCTGGACAGACCAGGGACATATGCAAGGATCCTTTTTGTGGACTTCAGTTCGGCTTTCAACACCATCATCCCAGCTATACTCCAGAATAAATTACACCAACTCTCTTTTCCCACGTCTATATGTCAGTGGATTACCAGCTTTCTGATGGACAGGCAGCAGCTTGTGAGACAGGGGAAACTCACTTCTAGCACCTGTACAATCAGCACTGGTGGCCCCCAGGGATGTGTGCTCTCCCCACTACTCTTCTCCCTCTACACCAATGACTGCATCGTCAAGGACCCCTCTGTCAAGCTCCTGAAGTTTGCAGATGACACCACTGTCATCGGCCTCATCCGAGATGACGATGAGTCTGCATACAAAAGGGAGGTTGAACAGCTGGCTGTCTGGTGCAGTCAAAACAACCTTGAGCTGAACACGCTCAAAACGGTGGAGATGATTGTGGACTTTAGGAGGAACACCCCAACACTGACCCCCCTCACCATTCTAAACAGCACTGTGGCAGCAGTGGAGTCATTCAGATTCCTGGGCACTACCATCTCACAGGACCTGAAGTGGGAGACCCACATTGACTCCATTGTGAAAAAGGCCCAGCAGAGGTTGTACTTCCTTCGCCAGCTGAGGAAATTCAACCTGCCACAGGCGCTGCTGATACAGTTTTACTCAGCAGTCATTGAGTCTGTCCTCTGCACTTCAATAACTGTCTGGTTTGGTTCAGCTACGAAATCAGACATCAGAAGACTACAAAGGACTGTTTGGACTGCTGAGAGGATTATTGGTTGCCCCCTGCCCACCTTCAAGAACTATACACTTCCAGAGTGAGGAAAAAGGCTGGAAAAATCACTCTGGACCCCACTCACCCTGCCCACTACCTTTTTGAACTGTTGCCTTCTGGCCGACGCTTCAGAGCTCTGAGCACCAGAACCGTCAGGCACAGGAACAGTTTTTTTTTCCCCTCAGGCTATCCATCTCATGAACAGTTACACTGACACATTGAGCAATAACTATGTGCAATACATAGTTTAGTCTTTTTTATATTTATCCAACACATCCAACCTCTTCTGCCATTTCATTCCTCTGAAGAAAAAAAAACAAAACAAAAAAAAACAACATTTGCACTGTATATAACAGATTTGTATTTGCACCTCACATAACAGATAACAGTTTGTATTAAATTTGCACTACCTATGTGTATGTGTGTCTGTACGTATGTGTATAATTATTTTTTTATTTTTTATTGTTATCTATGTCTTGCTGCTGTTTTTGTATTGTTTTTGTATTGTTGTACACTGGAAGCTCCTGTCACCAAGACAAATTCTTTGTATGTGTAGGCATACTTGGCAATAAAGCTGATTCTGATTCTGAACAGTAGTCCATATGACAAGTGCAGTATATTCCAAGCTTTCTGGGGCCACACAACCGCTTTGTGTTGCAGTGATGAAAATAAATTCTAATTATATTTGTCTTTTCTTTGATACAGCACAAAAAAGAAAGAAAAGATGACTAAAACAGGCACATTTTAGACACAGTGGTAGTCTTGTACTGTGTGAACTTTATATATATATATATATATATATATATATATAAACATATCTTTTAAAACCGAAAATTATAAAATGTTAGGCCTTTACCATGTCTAAAGCCTTTATTCAGAAAATTATTGCATTAAGAGCCTTTACTATTTTAAAGGACCAATGAGGACAGTTATATTTGTGACCTCAACATCCGCGATCCCCCACAACCAAAAAGATCTGGTAACCCCCCCACCCCCCACCCCACAATGTTCAAGGCATGGTTATGGCCTTGGTAAACAGTACATACTGCACAAATAGTATGAGTAGTATGGTTGTATGCTTTTCCAAACATAGCCACTGTATTTTAGTATGTGGATCAATACACTTCAATATTCTGACATACTGTTTGTTCTTAGAAAAGCCACAAACTATAATTTCTTTCATTTATCAGACATTGCTTTATAAAAATACACCTTCTATTTTCTCAAATATATTGAAAATTGTTTGTTTTTTTTCTCCAGAGTTATAGCCCTAATACTGCAGCTTTTTTTCACTGCATATATTATCGCACATCAATGTGCATGATTTATTTGATGCTCAATATGAATGTCACTGTCCGCAATCTGAATGTGGGTTTATTGTCACACTTAATGTGTGTTTTTATTGAAAGGATCAAGCTAACGCTAACATCGGCAGCACATAAAACCTGGCACTTTGGATAATTGCTTTTTCTCTGGTGATACGAAGTGCAAAAGCAGGCCTATGAATGAGTTTTTCAGCTTTTTATTGTGGCTCACAGCATTTGATATTAATGAGAAAACAGCAGCAAAAACACACTGACACAAACAACAGCAGCGAACAAATCTTATAAACGGCCTCGTCAAATTGCATTTCACAAAACACTTACCTAAATTTCATTGCACGTGCCCCGTGATGAAAGCCGCTCGCCTAAATCTGCAGAGGGAAACATTGAGGTGTGTATTTATTTGGATTTTGCCCGAATTATTGCAAACGCCGTACATTTCTTGGAGAAGAAAGAGAGCGACCGGTTTTATAGGATTAAGAGCGACCGAGCTCTGCTCATTTCTGAAAATTGGTAATTTGTTGCCGCTGGACTGCTATTAAACAAGATCAGAGCTGTGCTGCTGTAAGTATGAGAAGAAATCAAATCAAACTCAGGCCACACATCAGAGAGAGAGCGCTGGGGCACAATACTAATCTACAGCATGCTAAAAGACTTCAAAAACTACTGTAAAACATATACAGATGCAGTTTAGCAGCACTCTCTTTCATGTCATCTGTCTGAAATACTATACAATTGACTGTTTCTTTGTTTATTCATATTGTTTTGAAATACGATTTTTTTATATATATATATATAATTCTCACCACTCTCATATAACTGTCCTGCAGAGATTGTATTGACTAAGAGAGCTCTTTTATTCATTTCACTGAATGTAAAATCTGTTACACCATCATTAGTGTGCATGGGTGATTCTTCAATTGGGAAAATTTTCTATACCCTAGGATGATTTAAAACTAGTGGTTGACCGATATATCTGTGATATATTGGACGATATTCTGACTTGTTTAATTATCACATCGGCTGTTTTTGTTTTTTTTTTTGTTTTTTTTTTTAGGGCACCGAAAATCGCCTGCTTGCATGTTAAGTGACTGAGACATGTAAACGACCAGTTGCAGTTTGTTTTATTGTTACGTGCATCGTGTAACTACAGTAATAGACCGGTGTGCAACACAGTCTCATTTAAATGGTCCGCATATTAGGGCCGCTGCAGATGCGTTTGAGCTCATAATGTTAAAGTGCTCATCTGTTTCATTCTCCCTCTCTGTCCTCAACAGTTAAAAGTTACAGGGAACTTTCTTTTCTAATGATAAAAATGCAAATATCAATAAAACTAATATCATATATACCGTCTGCAAATATGTAATAAACAAACCTCACACAACTTCAGTAGATCCAGCATCCTGTGGAGCGCTCATTTATTTACCTCTAAAGCACATATTCTAACAGTCTCTCCTCAAAAGTTCCCTGTAACTTTTCTAATGATAAAAGGCAAATATCAATAAAACTTCTATTACATACCTTCTGCAAATATGAAGATATATTATTTAAAAAGATGTCATTCATGAACCTCACGAAAATCCGGCATTTTCTTCCCGTCAAGTGTTCATCTAATATAATCCTCTGAAGTGCGTATTCTATCAGACAGAATAAAAAACTTCAGGATCAGAATCAAAAGTTCCTCTCATTTACAAATCATGATTGTCAGTGGACACAATCCAAGCAGGCGATCCAGGCTGTTTAAACTGTTTAAAAGGAGATTGAGGCTCGCGCTGGATCCGCAGGAGCATGTGAGTGCAACCAAAGTCTTTCAAGCAAGTTAGTCCACTGTTGGACATGTTTGGAACGCTCTCGGGAGGCTATTTCCAGTCATGCCAGTGCAGCTCCTATCTACTTGAATGGGGAAAGACCGAAATCTCCAAAACTGTTGGTCATAATTACGATCAAAGAACATATTTCAAATCAGCAGTAAAATCCGACAACACTGGTATCACAAATAGTGCTTCTTTACCTCAGATTACGCTAAAAAATGCAATTTTCCCAGTTTTTATAGCTAAAGCACATGCGTGTTCTTGAGTTGATTGACAGGCAATGTCTGTATCTAAAAGGTGATTGGCTCTTTTACCTGTAAGGCGGGACTTCCTTTCTACATCCACTGACCACTGTCTGCAGTTGGGCATTCTAATTTCTCCCATTCATTTTTATAGAAGTGGCCCATCTCTGCTAAATAATCTCTGGTGCAACTTCAAAGTAAAAGCTCTTCACGTGCGCTATTAGTAAATGTCATATTCACTATGCACTGTATGTACAATTGACGATTGCTGACGTGGACATGCATCCATGGTTGCTGGACTACTGTGTGTACTGCTATCTCTTTCCTAATATATTATTAATTTCTTCATGTGCAAATAAATTTCTAACATTTGATGACTAAACAGAAATCAGAAGAAACTGCTATCTACCATTTAAAATACAATCTTTAACTTTTTTACAAAGTTAAAGTTTTGTGTGAAATTGAGTAAATATAGTGCTAAATAAGAGTTTATTTATTTTTTCTAGCAATTTTATGTTTGATATTTACTATATTAAATTGTGTTATATATCGGCATCGGCCATTAAAAAACCCATATCGGTCGACCACTATTTAAAACTGCTTTGAAAGAAACCAACAAACAATTAATATAGTTTTACAGGATAGATTATAATAGCTTGAAACTTTTTTGTGTGTCTCTTTAATTATGTACTTATCATTTTTAAGAGTGTTGAAAGGTTACATTTGCCTAAATATCTCTATTTTTTTGGCTCCCCTACCCAGAATTTTTAACCTTCCCTCTATAATAATTTGATAAAATGTGTTATAATCAGGAAAATTCTACTTTGCTCCTTTTTTAAAGAACTAATATATATTTGCATTTCATTTGGTATTCATGTGTACAGATAGTAATTTTTAATAACAAAAATGGCTATCCCCAATACTGCTCCTTACCATCAGAGCAAACATTTTAGAGAACAATTCAGTTTCTTCAATGCAGTGTATTGTTCATTCTACAAAAGCGGTGACAAATGCTGTTTTGACTGACTTTTAGATAAAACAAAATGAACTGCACACAATTTCTATAGAATATATTTTAAAACACTTTAATTATTAACTATGTATAACTTAAAATAGTACATATGATATTATAATTAATAATTACAATAATTTGACTTCTTAAAGCCTCTTAGGACACTGAAAATGCATGTCACTGCTCTATAATGCAGCTGAGTAGAGTTTAAAAAAGCTATACAAATTGCAAAAATACATTTATAAAATAAAATATAGTATTTAAGTGAGATAAATTGAAACAAGTAACAAGATCAATTTAATAATTTACATTTACGAAGGGAAACAATTGCTAGCCTATTGATTTTAATTTCTGTGGTGTTTCCAGGATGAAAAAAAAAAAACTAAAAAAGTTATTCCTTAGGCTAAAGGTCATGTGTGGTGAAGGGGCCACAGACCAAACAGGGAGTTTATACATGATGTATTTTTTTGTTATAGTCTATGAAAAATATCAGAATTGTCAGTGGTGTTACCCTGTTATGATAATTAAGTGATATTAGGATAAATTGTAGCATTTCTTTTTTTTTTTTTTTTTTTTTTTGTAGTACCTTCATCTGTCTTGAAAATCTACTTTATCAGTGGTGTTACAGGTTCCCATTAATTTTAGTTAAGAGTAACACCACTGACAAAAAAGCATGGAAGCCAATGGTAAATATATATATATATATATATATATATATATATATATATATATATATATATATATATATATATATATACGTATATTCTCTTTTATTCTTTTTTTTTCTTTTTTTTTTTTTTTTTGTTCTACAATTTATCCTTCAATTGTAGTGTAACCTAGAATGAAATGAGAAAAAAAATAATATAAAATTATATAAATAATATATCATGGTAGGTTTACTGTAGGATTGATGAATTTCGTTTTTGGAAATGCCACCACAATTGTAGAATGACCTTATATTTGGTGGACATGAGAGGTGACTTGGCACAATTTTTACATAAAGATTTTTACATGAGAATTTTAAGTAAAAAAAAAAATAAAAATTAAAAAAATAAAAACAAAATCTAATAATTAATGAGTTAGAAAGTCCAAGGCTTGTCCATTTTTTTTTCTCCAAAAACTGAAAAATCACATGTCATTTCCATCACACACAATGTCAAAATCCACACCGTCACACATTATAACAAAAGCTCACTTGCAGGTTGATCAGGGCCATGATCAGGACTTTATTCCAGGACATGTGATGAGTGTTTTAACAAAGAGGAAAAAAGTGAACTTAATTTAAGAATCAACAACATGTAAAACTACCAACTACCTAGAAAAAAAAAAAAAAAAAAAAACCTCTCAATCCTCTCATCTCTCTCTCTCTCTCTCTCTCTCTCTCTCGATATTACATTTGCTTCATGCAGGATTTTGATATGTGAATGAGTGAGGAATACTGTATTACTGCCATCTAGAGAATCAGCAGGGACTCTGATGCAACGCAACATTTGGTTTATTCTGCACTGAAACATGGCCGAAGTGTTGACAGTTCACAGCCAAGAGTTTATTGATAAATGCTGTTCCATTTGTTTGGATGGAAAGTCCGGCCGCATAAGTTGGTGCATGGCCGGCTTGCATGACATCAGAAAGTACAATGTGTGCCGACTAAACAAACTCCAAACAAACAGTGCTGAGCCTGCTGTATGACTAAATCAACTTTACACAAACCTTTCACATGTGAGTCCTTTCATGACAACCAGTACACAAAATCAATATTTACCTCTATTATTATATAGCTAAAATATTACTTATTAGCTTGTTGATTAGTATATTTATTAAATTGTCAGAGACATGCCCTGGTGGGTAGTGCATGGGTACTGCATGCTGAGCGTTTGAATCTGGCTCGGATTACTTACCCACCCCTTTCCACTTTTTCTTCTTATTGTTTCTATTCTGCTTTCTCACTGTCTCAATCAATAAAATGGCATAAAGTCCACAAATAGAAATAAATATTTATTAAATTGACATGCAAGTACATTAGAAAGTTTCTCACATTAAAGAGTTAAACTAATGTGAGGCCCAAACGGAATATGTATTTCCACATTTTCTAAACTGTTTTCTATGGACTAACTGTGAAATTCTGCAGAATGGAAAAGTTAAGCAATTCTATTTTATTCTGCCATGTAGTGGTTAGTGTAAAGTCTGTTACACAAATGTTTTTATAATGCAATTGTTTAATAGAATTGTTTTTTGCAGTTTTGATATTAATAATATTCTGATATTAGTTAAAAAAAAATAAATAAATAAATACTAAAACTTTTAAAATAATTTAAAAAATAAAATAAATGCTCAAAATCTTGCCTTTGATTGGATTGAATTTAATTTAATACAATAGTGGGTTAAGAATGGTAAAATATGTTCTGAAGTAAAAGGAGCTGGAGTATTTAAATGGAGTACTACACTGTGATATTACTATGATATTAGAAAACATTATTACATTAGCCAAAACATTTAATAAACAAACACTCAAGGTGCTGGAGTATCTGTAGCATTCCAATTCTGTATAAGTCTATTTTTTGCTGAATTTTGCGAGTGTAGAGTGTGCCTGACTATAAGTATACAGAATATTAAAAGTGATGATCAAAAAAAAAAAAAAAAATATATCAAACAAACATTTGCCTCAACTTTAGTTCAAAGTCATGAGCACCTCAACTCTAAAACAGTTCAGACAAAGACAAGAGACTCCAGGCTTGAGGCATACAGTGAGTATCGCTCAGAGAGCTGTTTATCTGAATGGGCAGAGCTGCTGTCTTTCTCTCTTTGAGCTCTATTATCCTCTTCTCATTTGATCCTCCCCAGATTTACATATCAAACACCTATGCCAGCATAATAACCTTAAACCATGCATTACAATTTCAAAGAACAAACAAAATGTGCCATAGTGCAAGTATTGATAAGTGCAGTCAATGAGTTTTAGAATGAACAGAGTGTGGAAATGGTGTGGCAGAGAGGGTTTGAGGAGCTGTTCTGCTGTTTAAAGAACATGAAAGACATTCCCTGACTTCAACTCACAATTGATATTAAGAGTTAGCATGATGCTAAGCTAATGGCACAAAACTCTAATAATTATAACAATGGAAAGGCAGCATCACTTGGAGTGGTTGGCAATGTAGGGCGTTACATATCACAAACTTATGAGGTTCCATAAGTTACCTCTGTAGACAGTAGACATTAAGGCAGCTCACTTATTTACACTGTGACAATAGTTACTCTCTCTCTCTCTCTTTTTATTCTTATTGCCAAAGATTTGTGCCTATGTGATCGGGGCAATGTATGTATCATGCACATGTTAGTTCATTAATTACTGTGTGTGTTTATGTTGTTTATATTTTTCACTCTTTTCTCATTTTGGGGAAACCTGTTTTAATCAAACTCAGTCTCACACAACAATTATATCTAATTAGCCCAATTATCAAGACTCTAATTACACTGAAATATACCCCCTAAATCTCGTATCAATTATATCTGTGACTTTTCCTGTCCTAAAAACAGGAAGATGAGGAGAGATAGAGAGGTCTGTGTTTCCTCCTGAGTATCAGCAGTGTTTCCAAAATCTCCACAATCATTCTACTCGCTAACGCTTGCTATTTTCACTATGGAGTCCTTAATAACTTGTGTTCTAGTTCTTTTTTTTTTTTTTTTTTTTTTGTCTGTCTCGTTACCTCTTCTGTAAGTGTGGCTTCTCATTGTCCAGGTCATCACAGCTACTAAACACAGCTGTCACTCTTCTTTTGAGTGTTTAATCTCATTTAATTTTATATACATAGAGTTCAGTTATTTGTGGAACGTGACAACTGCATTCTGAGCAATTCACTGCAGAAAAATTCAGTGACAAGCATACTGTATTTACGATAAATCTGTGTAATGTGTACAAAACCAAACTCGTCTGCGTTTCCCAAAACATTGTTATGTTAGTACTTGAAAATCATAGATCGACATGTGCTCTGGAGTAATCGTAGAGCACTTAAGAGCATCATAAGGATACTGGCTTATGCAGTCACCTGCAGGACAATCGTGAAATTAAACTTAATACAGTTTAATACAGGTAATGTTGAAATTCTAACACTTTACGCAGTAGTATAAAATATTACAAAAATACTTTTATTTTGAATTGTATCTATTTTTATTTAAATATAATCAAATTATATAGGTCTACTTATCATACACTTTAAAAAAAAATATGATTATTATTATTATTTCTTTTTATTATTTTTTTTTCAGCTGACCTAAAAAAATGTGCTTCATGTGGTAACATCTAAATGTACTGATTTAGATTTTATTTTAATCAATAAATGTTGTGTAATTATTTTTAAACCTAAATTTACTTGAAAAATTAGGTTACACCAACAAAGTAATTTATTAGTTAGATCAAGTAGCCATAGATCCTTGAGGTAACAACTGCAGGTTACCACTTTTTTTTATTTTTTTATTTTTTTATTATTTTTTATTTTTTTGTGTGTATCAATTATATATTTTTTTAATTAGGCTGTCTAATGTAAAATAATTAGGGCTGTCAATACATAAAAATGTTTAATTGAATTAATTACATGGTATGCCTATAATTAATCAAATGAATCGCAATTAATTGCATATATAAATATTTGCTGAGAAAGCCCCTCAAATAACAATAATTCAATATATAATTATGAAATAATTATAAATAGTTATTTAAATAATTAAAAATAATAATATATAAATAATAATAATAACAATAATATATATATATATATATATATATATATATATATATATATATATATATATATATATGTGTGTGTGTGTGTGTGTGTGTGTGTGTGTGTGTGTGTGTGTATTATATACAGTTTATACACACTGGCGGCCAAAAGTTTGGAATAATGTACAGATTTTGCTCTTATGGAATGAAATTGGTACTTTTATTCACCAAAGTTGCATTCAACTGATCACAATGTATAGTCAGGACATTTATAACGTAAAAAATTACTATTACAGTTTGAAAAGAATGTTCAGAACTTCTTAAACTATTTCAAAGTTTCCACGTGCAGCAATGACAGCTTTGCAGATCCTTGGCATTCTAGCTTTCAGTTTGTCCAGATACTCAGGTGACATTTCACCCCACGCTTCCTGTAGCACTTGCCATAGATGTGGCTGTCTTGTCGGGCACTTCTCATGCACCTTACAGTCTAGCTGATCCCACAAAACCTCAATGGGGTTAAGATCCATAACACTCTTTTCCAATTATCTGTTGTCCAATGTCTGTGTTTCTTTGCCCACTCTAACCTTTTCTTTTTGATTTTCTGTTTCAAAAGTGGCTTTTTCTTTGCAATTCTTCCCATAAGACCTGCACCCCTGAGTCTTCTCTTTACTGCTGGACATGAAACTGGTGTTGAGCGGGTAGAATTCAATGAAGCTGTCAGCTGAGGACATGTGAGGCGTCTATTTCTCAAACTAGAGACTCTATTGTACTTATCCTCTTGTTTAGTTGCACATCTGGTCTTCCACATCTCTTTCTGTCCTTGTTAGAGCCAGTTGTTCTTTGTCTTTGAAGACTGTAGTGTACACCTTTGTATGAAATATACAGTTTTTGGCAATTTCAAGCATTGCATAGCCTTCATCCTCAAAACAATGATTGACTGATGAGTTTCTAGAGAAATCTGTTTCTTTTTTGCCATTTTTGACCTAATATTGACCTTAAGACATGCCAGTCTATTGCATACTGTGGCAACTCAAAAACAAACACAAAGACAATGTTGAGCTTCATTTAATGAACCAAACCGCTTTCAACTGTGTTTGATATAATGGCAAGTGATTTTCTAGTACCAAATTAGCAATTTAGCATGATTACTCAAGGATAAGGTGTTGGAGTAATGGCTGCTGTCTACATTTGATCAAAAATTACTTTTTTCAAATTGTGATGGTGCTGTTTTTTATATCAGTAATGTCCTGACTATAGTTTGTGATCAGTTGAATGCCACTTTGGTGAATGTACAGCAAAATCTGTACATTATTCCAAACTTTTTGGTGGACAGTGTATATATATATATAATTATCTGAATATTATTTTTTATACTATATATATATATATATATATATATATATATATATATATATATATATATATTAGTATAAAAATAATATTCAGATAATTAATATGCATTACATTATTGTGGCAGAGGAGTTAAGCATTGATAAGATAATACAAAAAGTGGCTTTAGAATCCAATGTATTGTTTATTTCCATATTACTGAACATAAGCCAATCATTGGCCTACAGTTCCCTATCTGTCACTCACTCGACGTTGTGTCGATGTGTGCCTTTCTTCCCGGAAGTGCACGAGGAGCTGATGAAATAGTGGGGGGCACCTTTTACTGCCCAGCCCCGATTCCTCAGTTCCCCCGCCCTCACTACCCTCGATGGCGGGGTGGCCAGGGGCTATACGGCGATTCCCCCGGTGGATAAGGTGCTCGTGGTGCACCTATGCCCGCAGAGTGCCGCCACCTGGCGCGGACTCCCTAAGCTCCTATCCAAGCCCTGTAGGTTCATGTCATCCCTGACGGCTAAAGCCTACAGTGCTGCTGGACAAGCCACCTCTGCCCTGCACGCCATGGCTCTCCTGCAGGTCCACCAAGCCAAGGCATTAAAAGAACTGCACGAGGGTAGTTCCACCCCAGATCTGATGCAGGAACTGTGCTTGGTGACCGACCTCGCTCTCCGAGCGACGAAGATCGGATGATCATCGGGCAGACGATGGCCACATTAGTGGTCCAGGAGTGCCACCTTTGGCTCAACCTGGTCGAGATGGGTGAGGCCAACAAGACACGGTTCCTTGCTGCCCCCATTTCCCAGGCTGGCCTATTCGGCGACACCGTCGATGACTTTGCCCAGCAGTTTTCGGCAGTGAAGCAGCAGACGGAGGCTATCCGGCATATCCTGCCCCGGCGTGGCTCAAGATCCCGCACCCCGTCTGCTCGTCACCAAGGGTGTCCCCCTGCGTTGACTGCACCGGTTCCGCCGCAGCCCGCCCCTTCGGCCCGGCCCTGGCGTGGAGCCCACCGCAGGAAGCAGACGCCACCCGTCTCACAGTCGGCCGCTAAGAACCCTCAGAGGTCGTCAAAGCGCCCCTGAGACGGGTGACCCAGGGTCGAAGAAACCCACTCACCTGGAGCTGGTAAGAAGACCACTCCATCCCCCAGTGGAGGGCCGGGTGGAGAATCTTTTGTTGCCTTTTTGTTTGATTTTGCCGCATGCCCAAGTGGCTGCCGTACCCAACAGTTCAGCAAAAGACTGGTTTCCTTCTTCCCTGGGTCATGTACCCACTGTGCACGGTCGTCATCATGACTACCATCCACGGGTTTTTACTTGCAGGATTGGCGCTCCAGCGGTGGTCTTCCCGCCACTGAGCGCCCAGCTGTGGCACACAGCCGCCCCTGTGTGACAGTCTCCATGGGTTACGAGGACAGGCCTCTTCCTCCCCCGTTCCCAGGCTGTTCCGGGGGTGGTCAAAAGGAGCCATGTAAGTGCTTCGATGTCCCTAGACTCAGCACGACCACGACGTGGAGTGGCACCTCGAGCTCCGCCCCACCGCGAGGCCCCACCTGCCGGTACGTCCAATGACATTGTCCCCTTAGTCCCCCTTGTGCAGAACTTGGATGCGTGGCTTGCGCTTTCCAATCCGTCGCGATGGCTTGTCCGGACCGTCAGACTCGGCTACGCGATTCAGTTTGCCAGGCGCCCGCCCAGGTTCAGCGGTATCCACTTCACCTTGGTGAAGGCCGAAAACACTGCTACCTTGCGTACGGAGATCGCTACCCTCCTACTGAAGAGCGCGATAGAACCTGTCCCTCCGGCCGAGATGAGGAAGGGGTTTTACGGCCCCTACTTCGTACCGTAAAAAGGCAGTGGGTTGTGGCCAATCTTGGACCTGCAAGTACTGAACCGGGCCTTACACAGACTCCATTTCAAGATGCTGTCGCAAAAACGTATTCTGGCGAGTGTCCGGCATCAAGATTGGTTCGCGGCAGTAGACCTGAAGGACACGTACTTCTACGTCTCGATCCTTCCTCGACACAGACTCTTCCTGCGGTTTGCATCCGAGGGTCAGGCGTATCAGTACAAGGTCCTCCCTTTTGGCCTGCCCCTTTCTCCTCGCGTCTTCATGAAGGTCGCAGAGGCAGCCCTCGCCCCGTTAAGGGAAGTGGGCATTTGCATTCTCAACTATCTCAACGACTGGCTAATCCTAGTTCATTCTCGGGACATGTTGTGCACACACAGGGACTTGGTGCTCTCACACCTCAGCCGACTAGGGCTTCGGGTCAACTGGGAAAAGAGCAAGCTCCTCCCAGTTCAGAGCATCTCTTTCCTCGGTTTGGAGTTGGACTCAGTCTCTTTGACAGCGCGCCTCATGAACGAGTCAGTGCTGGCCTGTTTGAAGGCATTCAAACAGAAAACAGCGGTTCCACTGAAACTTTTTCAGAGGCTCCTGGGGCATATGGCATCCTCAGTGGTAGCCACCCCACTCAGGTTGATGCATATGAGACTGCTTCAGCACTGGCTTCAGACTCGAGTCCCGAGATGGGCATGGCACTGCGGGAAACATCACGTGGTCATCACGCCGGTCTGTCACCGTCTTTTCAGCCCTTGGACTGACCTCTCATTTCTACGGGCAGGTGTTCCCCTAGAACTGGTCTTCAGGCGCGTCGTAGTCACGTAGTTTGCAACGTGCACGCAGCCGCCGGCCTGTGGACGGGCCCGCGACTGCATTGGCACATCAACTGCCTCGAGTTGTTGGCAATTCTGCTCGCCCTGCGGAGATTTCGGCCGTTGATCCAGGGCAAGCACGTGTTAGTTCGGACAGACAGCATGGCAACGGTAGCATATGTCAACCGCCAAATTGGTATGAGCTCTCATTGTATGTCACAACTCGCCCGCCGTCTCCTCCTCTGGAGTCAGCAGCACTTCAAGTTGCTGCGAGCCACTCACATCCCAGGCAACCTCAACACTACAGCGTACGCGCTGTCACGGCAGGTTACCCTCAAGGGAGAGTGGAGACTCCACCCTCATGTGGTCCAGCTGATTTGGAGTCGATTCGGACAGGCACAGGTGGACCTGTTCGCCTCCCAAGAATCCTCCCACTGCCTGCTCTGGTACACCCTGACTGAGGCCCCCTCAGCATAGATGTGCTGGCACACAGCTGGCCCCCTGGCCGTCATCCTGGTAGCACCCTACTGGCCCACCCAGATGTGTCACGCTCCTCATGACAGCCCAACCCCCCCCCCCCCGGTGAATTCCCCTGAGGAAGGACCTTCTTTCTCAGGGATGGGGCACCATCTGGCACCTGCAACCAGACCTCTGGAATCTCCATGTCTGGCCCCTGGACGGGATGCGGAAGACCTAAGCGGTCTACCACCCGCGGTGGTAGTCACGATCACTTAGGCTAGGGCCCCCTCTACGAGGCGCCTGTATGCTTTTAAGTGGCATCTGTTCGCTAAGTGGTGTTCTTCCTGATGGGAAGACCCCCAGAGATGCGCAGTCAGATCAGTGCTTTCCTTCCTGCAGGAGAGGTTGGAAGGGCGGCTGTCCCCTTCCACCTTGAAGGTGTACGTTGCCGCCATAGCAGCACACCACAACGCAGTTGATGGTAAGTCCTTAGGGAAGCATGACCTGATCATCAGGTTCCTGAGAGGCGCCAGGAGGCCGAATCCCTCCAGATCATGCCTCGTTCCCTCATGGGACCTCTCTATAGTTCTTCAGGGTCTACAGTGAGCCCCCTATGAGCCTTTGCAGTCAGCTGAGCTTAAGGCACTCTCCTTGAAGACTGCCCTCCTGACTGCGCTCACTTCCATCAAGAGGGTAGGAGACCTGCAAGCGTTCTCTGTCAGCGAAACGTGCCTGGAGTTCGGTCCGGGCTACTCTCACGTGATACTGAGACCCCGACCGGGCTATGTGCCCAAGGTTCCCACGACCCCTTTTAGGGACCAGGTGGTGAACCTGCAAGCACTGCCCCAGGAGGAGGCAGACCCAGCCCTGTCGTTGCTGTGTCCGGTGTGCACTTTACGCATCTATTTGGATCACACGCAGAGCTTTAGGATCTCTGAGCAGCTCTTTGTCTGCTTTGGTGCACAGCAGAAAGGAAGCATTGTCTTCAAGCAGAGGATTGCCCACTGGCTCATTGACACCATAGCTATGGCATATCACGCCCAGGACATGCCTAGGTAGGGCTACGAGCCCATTCTACCAGGGGTGTAGCAGCCTCCTGGGCCCTGGCCAGGGGTGCCTCTCTAACAGACATTTGCAGAGCAGCAGGCTGGGCAACACCCAACACCTTTGCAAGGTTCTACAACCTCCGGGTGGAACTGGTTTCATCCCAGGTAGTGGCACGTAATACAAGCGGATAAGCCCGGGATAGCCAGCCGGGTGTATCGCTTGCACATAGTGCCTTCCACCTCTTTTGAGCTGAAGACGTGCACCATTAATGCCCAGTAGTGTTCACAAACTATGTTCCCTGGTTGACTTCTTCCAAGCCCTGTGACAGTCGAATGTTCGGAGAGACGCACTGCCAGCCCAGTACACGTGCTAACTAAGAGCCCTGTTCTGGGGTAGGTGCTCCGCATGTGGCGGTTCCCTGTAAGGTCAAACCCCATGCGATGCATATCTTCTGCTAATTCGTTTCCCTGTTGGCAAACTGCGTCTTCCTTGGGCAGTGCCCCTCTACCCCAGTCTCCATGTCTGTAGTAACTCCTCCCCCGTTGGGTTGGATCTACCTTGAAGACTCTCCACATGGTCGGCAAGACCATGTGATGTATTTTTCCACTTAAATATCCCCCCCTCTCTTTGGGCGAGGTGTGGTCACCGCGGTGTCCTCCCCTTGGGAGGGACACCCCCCGACTAGACCTGGCGGCCCAGTCGGATATACCCCTTCTTTTTTATGGAGTGGAAAAAAAGAAGGGGAAAAGAGGCCACGACTGGGTTAGCCTGTCTCTATCTTTTGGGTAGTTGACTTGTCCCCAAAGGGCCTTTCGACACTCATAACTATGTTGGGGGAGCTTACGTGTCGACCTGGTGTGCTGGCTACAAGGCACACAGCGGTCTGCCCGTCACACACCGCCAGTTTACGTAACACAGTTCAGCCAGTTGTGGTGTTTCGTATAGGGACCCCTAGTGTCACTACATCGACACAACGTCGAGTGAGTGACAGATAGGGAATGTCATGGTTACTTGTGTAACCTCCGTTCCCTGATGGAGGGAACAAGACTTTGTGTCCCTCCTGCCACAATGCTGAACTACCCGCTGAAATGGCTGGACCTTGTCTCGGCTCCTCAGCATAAAACCTGAATGAGTGGTTGCATACCAGCTCCCTTTATACCCGTATGTCCGGGGGAGTGGCATGCAAATACCACTCGCCAATTTTCATTGGCCTTTTATCAAAGACCAGAGGTGTCTCGGACTCCCAAGACTGACCCCTAGTGTCACTACATCGACACAACATCTCGTTCCCTCCATCAGGGAACGGAGGTTATACAAGTAACCATGACATTCACAGCAATCCATTTTGCAATTTAATTTATCAGTCATTTTTCTAAGGAAGCATCAATGTAAACATATCATAAACACACCATTTTTAGGTCGCTGTGTCAAGTTAAACATAGTTTAATACTTAGAAAAGCAGAGAACGTGTCCTCGTGTTGTGCTGTCTGCTGAATTGGCTGGTTTGTTCTCTGTGTAAGCTGCTCGTTGCCTATACAGCTGAAGTTTAGCATATTGCCCCCTGCAGAAAACAGGTGGTACTTCAAGCTTGAATATCTCAGAAATCGTCCTTATGACTAATTGTGTTCATATTTTAATGTGTTATTTTTTATATAATTAACCGCACTGAATTAATGTATTAAGGTGTCAGCCCTAAAAATAAATGCATAATAAAGGAATGAATAAATAATAAGGACAAAATCAATAAACTATCTACATGGAATTTGTGTGCACGACCACATAGTTGGTACAAAAAGGGAACATGATTGTTTTACTACAAATTAAATTCCGAGGGAATGGAGGTGTTATATCTAAGGAGAAACTGTCTATCTTTGCTCGTCAAAATGTCTTCCCATTGTACTCCTTTTCTACAACCTCCTCAGCTTCCTCTCTGACATCCATGAGTGCTGTCGCCCAAACCGCAGCGTTTTTGTGCAGCATTAATGACACCATATCATTTGGGGGAGCAAAGATCAGATCTCTGCTTGATCAGTTAATGTATGTACCAGGGTTTCCAACGTCGAGTTAATTACCGGTTTTTGACCATTAAAAATTCCTAATGTCCGACAAATTTAAACATTGTCGGACACATTAATATGATGCGTCAACGACACCTTAGTTGATGCCACAAGTGTACAGTGCAACGTTATGCCAATGACAACAGTGCTTGGAGGTTTAAACTTTCCCGAAGCTTGCAGAGTCCTAAACCTTGACTACAGCTTGTTGTATCCTGCACACTGGCAAAGGCAGTCTGCGTTCCCATTTCGCATGCCCGCAGTGAGAAGTTTCTCACTTCAGAATCACATTAAAAAACAGCTTTGTGTTTTTTTAATGTGAGAGAATGACACCAGGCTTATGTGAAACACTGGACTCATTTGACTTCACTTTGGCAGCAAAACGCTTTTGTGCTTTGAAAAATAAAGAGCCAAGGAAATTAGATAAGGTGTGAAGTTATGACATAACCTAACAATTTGGTATTTATTTATAAAAGAAAAGATTGGACTCAAGATGGCGCCGAGTATGGCTGCTGCGTTGCGAGCTCCGACACAACATAGCAATGTTTTGTTTGTTTTGTTCACAATTCTTATGTTTTTTGTCTTGGATGTTGTCTGCCTTATTGTCTACGACAGACAAACACTTTTGGACATTGGTTCAGTGATCTCACACTGAAAACCGGACTTCACATTCCTCAATGCCGACCCGCTGTTTACAAACACGCAAGCGGAGCCCTTTGTCTGGGCAGCACGGCCGCAGAAACGCAGGAGGAAAAGGGGAAACAGAGCCGGTGTTCTCATCAGAGTAAGACGCCATGCAAATCGACGCCATGCAAATCGACCCCTGCTACCCACTATTCTACTGGCAAATGTTCAGTCTCTGGATAACAAGCTCTGCGAGCTGAAAGCACGGATCTCTTTCCAACGAGAGACGAGGGACTGCTGCATTATCTGCCTAACAGAAACTTGGATGTCTGCAGAGATTCCAGACTCAGCCATTGAACCCGCAGGGTTCTCCGTGCACCGAGCAGACAGAGCGAAAGACCTCTCAGGTAAAACTAGAGGAGGTGGTGTATGTTTTATGATCAACAAATCCTGGTGTGATCAGAGGAACGTACATTCTATCAAGTCTTTCTGTTCTCCTGATCTGGACATTTTTATGCTTCTGTGTCGATCGTTCTGGCTACCGAGGGAATTCACAGCGGTCATTATCACTGCTGTGTACATCCCCCCACAAGCTGACACAGACCAGGCACTCAAGGAACTGTATGGGAGAATAAGTGAGCAGGAAACCGCGCACCCTGAAGCCGCGTTCATTGTGACCGGGGACTTTAATAAAGCCAGTTTAAAATCAGTCGCACCAAAATATCACCAGCACATTAGTTTCAACACATGAGGGGACCAGGTTTTGGACCATTGCTACTCTCCGTTCCGGGATGGCTACAAATCCCTCCCCCGCCCACCATTTGGCAAATCGGACCACTCTTCCATTCTGCTTCTACCCGCTTACAGGCAGAAATTGAAACAGGAAGCACCCACCCTCAGAACGATCCAGTGCTGGTCGGACCAATCAGATTCTATGCTACAAGACTGTTTTGATCACACGGACTGGGAGATGTTCCGGTCCGCCTCTGATGACGACATCGAGCTTTATGCTGATAGCGTAATGTGTTTCATCAGAACGTGCGTAGAGGATGTGATTCCGACCAGGAAAATACGGATCTATCCGAATCAGAAACCAAGGATCAATAGTGATGTTCGCGCGGCACTTAATGTGCGGACCTCCGCTTTTAATTCCGGGAACGCGGAGGAGCATAAACAAGCCAGTTATGCCCTCCGAAAAAATATTAGAACCGCAAAAGCCAGTACAGGAGCAAGATTGAAGGACAGTTTAACACCACCAACTCTAGAAGCATGTGGCAGGGAATTAACATCATCACGGACTTTAAAGGGAATAAAAACTCCGCCATGAACACCGCTGCCTCTCTACCGGATGAGCTAAATACTTTTTATGCTCGTTTCCAGGGAAATAACACTGCCCTCGCGGAGAGAGCTCTCGCGGCTGAAGCTACAGAGGTTAGTTCACTCTCCGTCTCTGTAGCGGATGTAACCCGATCCTTCCGACGGGTGAATATCCGCAAAGCCGCGGGCCCAGACGGCATTCCGGGCCGCGTCATCAGAGCGTGCGCGAACCAGCTGGCTGGTGTTTTTACGGACATTTTCAACCTTTCCCTCTCTTTGTCTGTAGTCCCCACATGCTTTAAAACATCCACCATTGTGCCTGTTCCAAAGCAATCAAAAATAACTTGCTTAAATGACTGGCGTCCTGTTGCTCTGATCCCCATCATCAGCAAATGTTTTGAGAGACTAATCTGAGATTACATCTGCTCTGTATTGCCACTCAATCTTGACCCGCTGCAGTTTGCTTACCGCAACAACCGCTCCACTGATGATACCATTGCATCTACAATACACACTGCTCTCTCCCACCTGGAAAAAAAAGAACACTTATGTGAGAATGCTGTTTGTAGACTACAGCTCAGCATTCAACACCATAGTGCCCTCCAAGCTAGATGAGAAACTCCGGGCTCTGGGCTTAAACAGCTCGCTGTGCAGCTGGATCCTGGACTTCCTGTCAAGCAGACGCCAGGTGGTTAGTATAGGCAGCAACATCTCCTCATCACTAACCCTCAACACTGGAGCCCCACAGGGCTGTGTTCTCAGCCCACTACTGTATTCCTTGTACACACATGACTGTGTGGCAACACATAGCTCCAATGCCATCATTAAGTTTGCTGATGACACGACGGTGGTAGGTCTGATCATTGACAATGATGAAACAGCCTACAGAGAGGAGGTGCACACCCTGACACACTGGTGTCAGGAGCACAACCTCTCCCTCAATGTCAGTAAGAGAAAGGAGCTTGTGGTGGACTTCAGAAGAAAAGACAGAGAACACAGTCCCATCACCATCAATGGAGCACCAGAGAAGAGAGTCAGCAGCTTCAAGTTCCTGGGTGTCCACATCACTGAGGAACTCACATGGTCCGTCCACACTGAAGTCGTTGTGAAGAAGGCTCATCAGCGCCTCTTCTTCCTGAGACGGCTGAGGAAGTTTGGAATGAACTGCCACATTCTCACACGGTTCTACACCTGCACTGTGGAGAGCATCCTGACAGGCTGTATCTCCGCCTGGTACGGCAATAGCACCGCCCACAACCGCAAAGCACTGCAAAGGGTGGTGCGAACTGCCAGACACATCATCGGAGGTGAGCTTCCCTCCCTCCAGGAAATATATACAAGGCAGTGTGTGAAAAAAGCTCGGAGGATCATCAGAGACTCCAGCCACCCAAGCCATGGGCTGTTCTCACTGCTACCATCAGGTAGGCGGTATCGCAGCATCAGGACCCGCACCAGCCGACTCCATGATAGCTTCTTCCCCCAAGCAATCAGACTTCTGAACTCTTGATCTCCCACGATCAAAATACATCAGCACTGCACTTTATTACCC
Organism: Myxocyprinus asiaticus; assembly: GCF_019703515.2. Classification (NCBI taxonomy): domain Eukaryota; kingdom Metazoa; phylum Chordata; class Actinopteri; order Cypriniformes; family Catostomidae; genus Myxocyprinus; species Myxocyprinus asiaticus. The sequence continues at coordinate 36,548,853 of NC_059384.1, read as the reverse complement.
TTACTCTTATATCTCACACCGGACTGTCATAAATTATATTATTATTATTATATTATGTCTCTCTTAACAACTGACTATCAACCGACAGCCTGAATGTCAATACAGTACAATACTGTACATTCTATATATATATATATATATATATATATATATATATATATATATATATATATATATACTTTTTTTATATATTTTTATTTTTAATTTTTATTGAATAATGTGTATCTATATTGTGTGTATTGTATACTGTACAGTGTATGTTATTATTTATATATTGTTGAGTGTAATTATGTGTATATCAGATGTTTAAATTGTGTTGTGTTAATTTGATGTTATTGTAAATTGGTATATGTCTCATCACTGTCACGACTGCTATGTTGATCGGAACTGCACCCAAGAATTTCACACACCATTGCACTTGTGTATATGGCTGTGTGACAATAAAGTGATTTGATTTGATTTGATTTGATATGTGGAAAACTGCAGTTTAGTTTCTTTGTTTTGTCCCCATTGTTGAATATTCTTTTAATTTAGATACTAATTCCATGACGGCCATTTAAAAAAAAAAAAAAAAAAAAAAAAAAAATTATGAAAGAGCAGCAGCTATAATAAACAAATGTTTATCATTCATTTTATTTGATTGTGTCATTATTAGCCTATATTGCATTATTATGCATATTCCATTGTGTTTACAGCACAACATAAACACTGAAATGAGATGACCGGATTTTTTCCAATTTGTCTGGCAAATTGTATAATTCCCGGACACGTTGGCCGATACAAAAATTTCTTAGCAGAAACTCTGGTATGTACATGTTTCTTATTTATGCACTTCCACCGTTCTATTGTGCACTTGCTTAGGCCTACTACCAACACGGTAAACCTTGTTATACTCAATATCTTTGTCATTGCCTTGCCCATTTGCAGGGCCTCAGTGGATAACCGTTGACCATTAACATATGTCACTGACCCTGGAAGCTTGCATCCAGGGGCGGTTCTAGGGTGAGTGGATATTCAAACCTTAGCCCAGACCTCTGTGGATATGTATGGGGCCATCCTTTGATGAAATATCGAGATACAATATATAGCTGTCAAAATTAGCGCGTAAATGCATAAGATTAATTTAAAATGTTTAATGTGTTCATTTTTTTTAATCACGATTAACACATTTACCAATTTTCACATTAGATACTGACTTTTTATTCAGCTCTGTCGGAATGCTGAACACTAGTTGGAATAGGGTGGAACATTTGCGATGTGTCCGGCAACTGTGATTCTGTGCCATTCTGTGATCAAGCGATGGAGAACCTCTTACAAAGCAAACCCAAATGGGACTTGTTGAAACATTGTCTTTTCTATGAGATTACATGGGAGCATTTATAGCAGTGTGCCGTTCTCTTCTTGTTTCATTAATTTTGTCAATTTTTGATTGCGCACCTGCCTTAATGTTTGGAAGTGTGCATACTACTTCTACTCTTTAGTATGCCATTCCGGACATGGCCACTGTCTGCAGAGCTTTTCATGTGGATTTCAAAGTGGAACTTAATGCCCTGACTCAAATCATGTGAATTCCTTATCCAAAGTGGATAGCCACAGCCTGCCAGCTGATTAATATTGTGGAAGATGAGGGTTTAAGAGATTTAATGCACACAACCTATGGGGAGACTAGTTCTTTCAATTAGTCAACCTCCCACTTAGACTTTGGGAAACTTTTAATGTTACTTGCAGTAGTGTTATTTTAGTACATTTCTATCTTTCTACTGTGGAAGGCTTTGGAAAATGTTAAAGCATTATTGTAACATTTTTCTTTTGCGTTTTGACAGGAAAAAAGTATATTGTAAACGGTGTCAAATTTCAGCACTTTCAAAATCTGTGATTAATCGTGATTAACAATGAAAAATTATGCAATTAATCGTAATAAAATTTTTTAAACAACTGACAGCATTAATAATACACTTCATAAAAAGTTTAAAAATGACATCTGTGGGGTGTCATTTATAAAGTACATTTTTAAATATTACTGAAACTAAAACTAAAAGGTCACACTCATTATTGTCTCAGCCTGAGATGTGCCCAACAATCAGAAGTTGCGTGCTTTTAACATTGTGAACTTTATAACGTGATTTAAAAAAATAAAAATTCCCTTTTGACTTTCCATAGTTCAAAGGACATTGTATACAATTGACAGTTTTGAAGTCTATTATTGATTCAGGTGTTAGTTTAGAAGATAGCAGGCTGTAAATAGGCTAACAATGGTGCTTATGAGAAGAAGAAAATAAATGGCTAGATATGCCGAAGTTGGTTCATTTCATAGTGTCTTAACCCTTTCACACGTGAGTTTTTCCTGTACTGCTGAATTCCCCAGTGTGAGTTCTTTATTATATGCTTTAATAAAAACAAAATAAAAAGAAATCACACCTTACACTTCACAGCAGATGCACTGGAGGACAGATTATATAATATCAAACATATAATGTGATATTAAGATGTTTATAATGATTATGATAGATAAAATGCGATCGCGAACAGGATTGATGGTTATGCATGCCGCCGTATTGTTTACATGCAATGCAACATGGGATTCTGAGTTTGCCATAGAAGCATAGAAGGTTCTAAAAACCTAGCCCTTCCACTTGTTTTTGCACCTGAAGTGGTTAGAATGAGTCACAGACGGAATGGGAGAAGGCTCGAGTGGACTGACTAGTTTATCAATTTTTTGTTTGACGTCAGAAAACGTGGCCGCATCGCTGCATCAAAACAGTCAGCTCTGACGGTAATGAATTTAAACTTTTATTAAGTGATTGTTTGAATGTTGTAACATACAATATCTTTATTTTATTTTATTGATGTTGAAAAGATTATTTGAGCAGTTGGTTAATTATGACAACCGCTTAAGTCTAGGGATCGACCAATATGTTTTTTTCAGGACTGATACGATAAAGATTATTAGAAATCAAAGAAACCGATAACCGATATTTCTGGAACCCCGATAAATTGTCCTGTCACAAACCTTGCTTAGCTCAACCGTCGGAGTCATATCAGACACATGAAGATTTTTTCTGCTTCATTTTCATTTTTCATGTATTTTGGCAAAAGATGCTCACTGTATTTCTCAGCTACGTCTACTGTCTTTAAAATAACCACGTCTGCAGCTCTACTATGCGGCGCTTCATGTCGCGGGCCGGTGTAGAGAGGCAATGCATGTGGAGTGCAAAAAGGCATTAATGAAGTGTATTCGCACAAGATCAAAAATATTCAAGGATATAGCACTGAAAGGTCAGTGCTATCTACGCCCCGGAGCGCTTGCAATGTACACAGCTCCGTTGTTTTGTCCTGCTGCTAACCTAAAGTGTAGAAACAGTGAGATGGGACAACCGTTGTCATGATGTCTCATGGTCTGGGTCCGAACTCCAAACCACGGATTTGTTCCATCCGTACTGCAAGACATCATGACAACGGTTGCCCCATCTCACCGCTAAGTGGTGACCACTGGCATAGAGTATTGTGAGGTTTATTGCAAATTCCGTATCTACATTCTTACCTTTTGAAAACAGCTTGTCCTCTCAGTGATGCATCTTTCTGTCACTGCTTTCCTCTTTCCCACCTCTCCCCCATGAATACGGAGTACAGTGTTGATTTGCCATTTACTCGTGACATATAACCAATCCAATAATACTGTGGGCAGGACATTGAGCCAGACTACAAGCAGTAACCTCCTAGAAAGAGGCAGTTTCAGAGCCAACGGAGCACATTTTAAAATGTATCAGCAGTCAGATCATACAAAATAATGATTCCGATAATTAAAAAAATATATGAATATCGGATCCAATTATCAGCCAGGATGATAATCGGTCAACCCCTAGTCCCTCTTTACTGGTAAACAGCAGCACGAATGCAGATCACACTGGTTTGATTGGACGTCTCTAAGCCCAGCCTAGTGTAATCACACCAGTTTGATCGTACGTGTGAAAGGTAAACGAGTTTTACAAAAAACGCAAATGTCCTGGCTTGTGACTTAAAGTTTGCAAATTCCTTGCACATTTGTATATATTACTCTTTGTTTTCAGGGTTATATTTCTAAATATTTGGTACTTACTGCATCTGAATGGACCAACTATCAACACAGTTCCTCACCAATATCTCACCTAGACAGGCATTTTGACCATTCACACACAGTCACAAACACTCTTCTTGTATGTGCACACATTTTCATGAGTGCTGAAAAGAAGCCACCAGACTGCACATGGTAATGAACTGAGTCGGTATTTGGTATTATCGATATCGTAGAAAGACCGTTATCATTAAATGTATATACTGTATATGTATGTATTACTTAAAAATATATTTATATTTAGTATCTACTTGAGACTGAAACACTGGTATTTTGACATCACTTAAGGATGATAAAAACATTTGTACAACAGTAACCCGCCCTGGTAGCCCATCCCTTGCACCACCCATGCTTGCACCTCAAACCACTGATGAATTTGTGAAAAAGATAATTGTAAATGCACATTTGATGAACAAAGCAGTGATTGTGTAAAAATCATAGATTGTTCTGCTGAAAATTATTTCTTTACTGCAGTTTCTTCCACCAGCTCTGTGGTCTCAGAGTAACCCATACATTGCAGTCCAGAGAGAGTGTGCTGTTTAACAGCTGCAGCTTAAAGAGAATAAACAAAATAAAACCTCTCTTGACAGCAGTTTACTCAGAATTTGCAGACGTAACTATGTCTCCAGTCGTTAATATTTCTTAAGTCAAAAATAACAGACACCAAAAGAGTTAAAATGTTGGCATCTATGCTTCATGCTTAAAGCTAAAAGAGGCAAAACATTTTCTATGGTTATTACTATAGCTGTGTACCAAACAACACACTATACACTATGCACTTACAAAGCGTACTATGCACTCAGCCATGTAGTATATGAATTTTCAAAGTGTAGTATTGTCCTAAATGGAACACTTAACATTTTTATCACTCTCCGTTTAACAGCTGACGGAAGTGACATTTCAAACACACATGATTGGTTGCCACTAGCTTAAGCACGTTAGCCAATCTCCGTTCAACACTTGTATCTTAAACAATGTACATATTCACACAGCTTGGGGTGATGGTAAAGCATTCAACTCACATTTGTAAGGTGCTGTATCCACTAAAGTTTCACTAGCTCCTACATTCTTCATTATTTACAATGGTTTTTTCAGACCAGCAGCACAGCCAGGTAACTCCGCCCTTTCAGACCAGCAGCACAGCCAGGTAACTCCGCCCCTTCCGCTATGTATGGCAAGCCGTGTGTGTTGAGTGCATGAATTGTCCAACATTCCACACTCTGTTTTGATGGTTGAAAAAAGTGCATCATCCGGGTACTTAAAGTACAGGTGCATCTCAATAAATTAGAATGTCGTGGAAAAGTTCATTTATTTCAGTAATTCAACTCAAATTGTGAAACTCGTGTATTCAATAAATTCAATGCACACAGACTGAAGTAGTTTAAGTCTTTGGTTCTTTTAATTGTGATGATTTTGGCTCACATTTAACAAAAACCCACCAATTCACTATCTCAAAAAATTAGAATACATCATAAGACCAATAAAAAAAACATTTTTAGTGAATTGTTGGCCTTCTGGAAAGTATGTTCATTTACTGTATATGTACTCAATACTTGGTAGGGGCTCCTTTTGCTTTAATTACTGCCTCAATTCGGCATGGCATGGAGGTGATCAGTTTGTGGCACTGCTGAGGTGGTATGGAAGCCCAGGTTTCTTTGACAGTGGCCTTCAGCTCATCTGCATTTTTTGGTCTCTTGTTTCTCATTTTCCTCTTGACAATACCCCATAGATTCTCTATGGGGTTCAGGTCTGGTGAGTTTGCTGGCCAGTCAAGCACACCAACACCATGGTCATTTAACCAACTTTTGGTGAATTTGGCAGTGTGGGCAGGTGCCAAATCTTGCTGGAAAATGAAATCAGCATCTTTAAAAAGCTGGTCAGCAGAAGGAAGCATGAAGTGCTCCAAAATTTCTTGGTAAACGGGTGCAGTGACTTTGGTTTTCAAAAAACACAAAGGACCAACACCAGCAGATGACATTGCACCCCAAATCATCACAGACTGTGGAAACTTAACACTGGACTTCAAGCAACTTGGGCTATGAGCTTCTCCACCCTTCCTCCAGACTCTAGGACCTTGGTTTCCAAATGAAATACAAAACTTGCTCTCATCTGAAAAGAGGACTTTGGACCACTGGGCAACAGTCCAGTTCTTCTCCTTAGCCCAGGTAAGACGCCTCTGACGTTGTCTGTGGTTCAGGAGTGGCTTAACAAGAGGAATACAACAACTGTAGCCAAATTCCTTGACACGTCTGTGTGTGGTGGCTCTTGATGCCTTGACCCCAGCCTCAGTCCATTCCTTGTGAAGTTCACCCAAATTCTTGAATCGATTTTGCTTGACAATCCTCATAAGGCTGCGGTTCTCTCGGTTGGTTGTGCATCTTTTTCTTCCACACTTTTTCCTTCCACTCAACTTTCTGTTAACATGCTTGGATACAGCACTCTGTGAACAGCCAGCTTCTTTGGCAATGAATGTTTGTGGCTTACCCTCTTTGTGAAGGGTGTCAATGATAGTCTTCTGGACAACTGTCAGATCAGCAGTCTTCCCCATGATTGTGTAGCCTAGTGAACCAAACTGAGAGACCATTTTGAAGGCTCAGGAAACCTTTGCAGGTGTTTTGAATTGATTAGCTGATTAGCATGTCACCATATTCTAATTTTTTGAGATAGTGAATTGGTGGGTTTTTGTTAAATGTGAGCCAAAATCATCACAATTAAAAGAACCAAAGACTTAAACTACTTCAGTCTGTGTGCATTGAATTTATTTAATACACGAGTTTCACAATTTGTGTTGAATTACTGAAATAAATGAACTTTTCCACAACATTCTAATTTATTGAGATGCACCTGTACACTTCTTTTTGCTGCATTTTCAGTGTTAACATACTGCTCGCGCTACTTAAACTACAAAATGCAATGTTGCAGAAATGTGCGGTTTGGGACACACCTTATGTCAACTATTGCAGGTTTTGGAGTGATGTATGTATACCATACACACACAGATTTATTTATTTAAATAAATAAATGTATTTAAATGTGGCTGTCACTTTAAAAATGTTGTTGTGTGTATGTGGCCATTTTGTATGAGATACGAATATATTTACTTACTTGTATCTTAATATATGTTCCAGGACTTACTGTGCACAATCCATCAGTGCACATTATTTTTCAAAAGATAAAAAGGTTGGCTTCATAATATTTCATCAGTATGTAAGAATGTGCTCATCCTCTGAAACAAATTTTCCTTTTCTTTTGGTTGACGTCACAAATCCCTCATATTTTTTACTCCCTCCCCTCTAATCACCTGACTTCATTCTGGAATGTAACGGCCTCTTTTCACAATCCAATCATGGATAAAATCAAGCCCTGACCTACACTTGATTTTTTTTTGTAAACATGTACATTATGCAGCCTGATCTCATGAAAATCACATGACTGTAGTGAGAATTTTGCAAAATGACATTATTTGGTTTAATTACAAGTATTGTGGCATCTCTGAGATTAAAAGTCCACTGTGTGGCGCTAAAAGCGAGTTAAATTTTCTCCCAAACAGATGAGGCTTTTAAGGGTAATGCTCTATCAAGTTTAAAATCAACAAAAACAACCTCCCTACCCTAAACCTTAAACCTAAACCTTACCGAAAGTGGCATAAAAGCAATGTGAGATGATATTCACCATTGCTGAAGCAACCACCTAATTTTACGGTGCTTTTATGACACGTTCTGCTCATGTGTCGACTTACGTGCTCTTTGGGACTTGTACCCTGGTACTTTGCATCACAAGTGCAATGCTCTATCAATTGAGCTACACCGCAATTTGATCACACTTGAACAAGCTTGTAAAAGTAGTTGGTAATGTAATGCCAACGTTAAAATGTATCGTCATGTACTATTTTAAATGTGTTTAGATGTCAGAAGCATTGTGAAAGGAACAGGATGAAAAGTGATGATGAACCGATAATCTGCCAATTCACACATGATTTGTGTGAGCATAAAGAAAAGTCATTGTTGTTGTAGCGCCTCTAGTGTTCATTTCACCAGGAAACTGCTGCGAGCCACATAAATGAGCCACGTAAAAATCATTTTGCAAAAATGTAATTCTTTGAGACCAGGTTGGGTATGTAACACCCACTTTTTACAATCCAGTTGATTCCTGATGGTTAAAGTCAAGTAATTTCTTTCTCGTTTAATATCCGTTCACTTGTTAATGCATACATTATGGAAGTAAGACAGGTTGTGAACAGCATTTCTCATTGACTTTATAAGGACTTTTGTGGCAAGAACGTTTCAGTTCAACTTCAGATCTTTCCAAACAAACTGAGGTATCTGTGTGTACAACACGCCCGAAGTTTCAACATCCCACGTTCCCCAGTCTGCGAGAGTCACAGGTCAATCAGTCCTGATGTAATACTGTGGGTAGTTTTGTCTGGAGATGTATGAGTTACCTCAGGGGCCGATGGGCCCTTTCCTGTGCTGAGAAGCCCCTGGGAACCCTCGAAACACCACACACACGTTAGTCTCCCATGACCAGGTTAGTATGGATACCCTCTGACTTCACGCAAATCAGAACTGTCAGCTGTGACGAGATGTTGGCCTGAGAGCAGCTGACCGGTCATGATATGGTGGGCGGCTGAATTGTGTGTGTTTGTTTTGTGTATTTTCCCACAGCCTTGGTTTCAAGCACACTTCAGAGACTGAGGTGTCCAGTGGAACAGAAGGTCATGGACAGAATAGTCAATGTTGTGCACTTGTGGACTAACAACAAGTTCTGATAGCCTCAAGAGAATGTTGTACTAATAAATAACTGGAAAGCTCAGATTAATATCTAATTGTTTTCCTCCAAATTGTATCCAAAAATAAACAGATGTATCCGTGGCATGTTTTTACTGGAGTCTTGAAAAATGTGGCCATATGTATATGTACTTTAGTGCCAGCATAAACTCGCAGTACAGTTTTAAAGTAGTGTTTCCTTCCGTGTGTAAATACATTTATATATTTAGTCGCCTCAGCTGACAGCAGATTTTATCTACTGTTTGAATTACTCAAGATTCAGTGTGGTAGATCTGTCAGTTCTGTAACAGGCCTGTTTAGGTGGTCTGATCTTTGTGCAGTGGTTTCTCATGATTTCTCTCAGGTTGTGGTGGTGGATTTGCAGAATAAAACGTTCACACTTGAATGACTATAATGATGGACTAATGTGTATTTGACAAGTTTCTCTCAGCTGATGGGTGGTTCTTTTTATAGGCTTTAATAGGAAAGCCAAGATATTTTCCCAGTGATATTCACAGTTATTTACCCTGTTACGTGACATTGACCAGTGCTATTTAGATTCCTGTATGCAGCACTTTTATAAAAAATATAATCAGCATCCATAATCATTCATTCACCCACATGTTGTTACAAAACTGTAGGACATTCTTCTGTAGAACACAAGAGGAAATGTTAGGCAGAATGTTTGTCTCAGTCACCATTCACTTTCATTGTATGGAAACAAAGATGTGATGTAAGTGTAACATGATCTCTGTATGCATTCTTATGTATTCTTATGGAATGTATGGTTCTAGCACTTGTATGTTTGCCTACGTTCTGTCACTGAAACATGCAGTTGATGCATGATAATGTTTTATCATAAGTTTCATTCTGTTCTGTACATGCTATAAAAACCATCTAAACCAGCATGCAATTCCTATGCTGTTTTAGGCTGGTTTATGCTGGTTTGGTGCTGGTCTAGCTGGTGGACCAGCATAGCCATGCTTTTTACCAGTAAACCCTTGCTGGTTAAACTGGTTGACCAGCATGGTCTTCCTAATGAAGCTGGTTAAAAAAAGTCTGGTGCAGACACCAGCATCCCATGCTGGACTTTTTAGCAGGGGTGTGAATTCTGGTGCTGTATTCAACTTGTTTCAAAGGGTATTTTCATTCTAACCAAGACAAAACTTATTGTGTTAAAATGAATGAAATTTTATGTTTAAATGTTTAATACATTACTAGATTAGTCATAACATGCCTCTTTTTTCTCCCCTTTTCTCCCCAATTTGGAATGCTCAATTCCCACTACTTAGTAGGACCTCGTGATGGCGCAGTTACTCACCTCAATCCGGGTGGCGGAGGACAAGTCTCAGTTGCCTCTGCTTCTGAGACATTCAATCCGCGCATCTTATCACGTGGCTCGTTGTGCATGACACTGCAGAGACTCACAGCATGTGGAGACTCATGCTACTCTCCGCGATCCACGCACAACTTACCACGTGCCCCACTGAGAGCGAGAACCCCTAATCAAAACCACAAGGAGGTTACCCCAGGTGACTCTACCCTCCCTAGCAACCGGACCAAATTGGTTGCTTAGGAGACCTGGCCGGAGTCACTCAGCACACCCAGGATTCAAACTCACGACTCCAGGGGTGGTAGTCAGCATCAATACTCACTGAGCTACCTAGGCCCCCCTCATAACATGCCTTTTTTATGATTTTAATATGTTTCTTGAAGTTCACTTATAATATTAGTGTAGTGTTTTGCAAAAAAACAGTCATATATTTGTAAAACATGATCCTTTTCCACCCTTATTCTGACTCTGTCAGAAACGCTCGGTTTTGGTGTTGCTTCTCCTTTAAGACTTGACAGTAAATGCCCACTGTTATGATTGGCTATTTGGTCTTGACTGACCTGCTCTTTCTTTGCCATCTCACTGCTTACCACTACTGAGCGGGCTATGGAAGTGATTAAAGGTAAATTAGGTGTTGATGTGTTGTTGTGGAGGTGGTCAGATGCAAATGTATACCACAGTGTGAAAATACTATGTGTAAAATTTAGAGAATGAGTCATTTTGGCATCTTGGTAACAACAAATCAGGGTTCCCACGCATCCTGGAAAACCTGGAATTTTGCAATGCAGTTTTCCAGTCATGGAAAAATCATGGAAAATTGTAAAAATACCTAAATGTCCTGGAAAATATTTTAGTATAATAGAACTGTTTGACTGTGTTGCTAACAAAATGTTTGTTACATGCACAAAAACATGGTAATGATCGGGAATCGGAATAGGAGTCAAATACACAAATTCGTATCGTATTCTCACTGCCAGCGGCTGCACATTGTCAAACAACGTCAACGGTTGACTGTCATGAACGAATCCCTGTCACACACTTTTTATGCTTATCTGCTGTCATTTCTGCTTTGCTCAGACAAAACAGTTTAAGTACTGATATAGTAAAAAAGAGGATTTTTTTCATTCCAACACTGCTGTTGTGTTAACCACAAAAACATTTGAGTTATTAACTTTAGACAACAATGACGGCCGGAACACTGATTTTTTAAAAACAAATTCACACCTTGAGTTGGAAGCGTGGTGATTTAGCCTTCACACCTCAGGATGTGAATATGTTTTCAATAATTCAATGATCGAAGTCTGCTTATACCGTGATTACCACATGTAGTATGTGAAAAACACGGACAGAATCACAGTATCTAGTCATAAAAATTAGCTATAAAACACAGTGTCATGGAATGACATATTTGGACGAAAATGATTGTTTGAATGCACAATTAATAAAATTACAGTTGCGATATGCCCTAGTGTGATAATTAAACTGCAAAAGTCTTTGATTTAGTTGAATAAATATATAATCTGCAATTGATGCGCGCTTCAAAATGACTGTTTGAAGCCAGCTGTTCATTCACTGAAAACACGCAGGGCACCAACTCCCTTAGGGGGGACCATCTTACCCTAGGGGACACCAGAAACTCCACCGGCTACCCTTACTCGCACGTTATATGTTATTCAAGGATCCGATAGCAGTCGCGGAACACAGATGATCGCATCGTGCTCACACTTTCACAACACGCCTCACACCAACCAGGAGTTTTCACAATATGCTGCAGCACCTAAACTTCTAAATTTGTTTTATTGTTTAGAAGTGGTTATGTTTTACGACGCCATTTTAGTGTCACGGTAAAAGAAAATACAAATCTGAAACTTCACAAATATATTTATATTAATGTAACCGATTCTGAAATATTTTGGGGGAAATACCTTACGTTTAAGATGCTTTCTTTACATCCATAATTTTATAGTTTCTATCCAAATGTACCAAAATTTATGTATAAATATAAATAGATTGAATGTCCTTGGTTTAATTTGCTCACATCACTTACATCAGCAACAGTCAGATAATCACTTAAATTTAAACTGTGTATTATGTTACAGTTCTTCAAAGTCGCTGGTCAACTTGTTAATAGCTCAGTTTTAATAGAGTACAAATACAGTACAAAATTACATTGAGGGGAAAAAAGACAGTCGATATAATAAAACAGTTAATTTATTTAACATTATGCATCCTTCATTTTTTGAAAATGACATCTTGGACTTACACTGACACCTAGCAGTGTGGCTGCAGCATCATTCAAACGCACTAGTTTTCAGTTGCCACTGGCATTGTAAAAATGCATTATTCAGAGTCATGATTAATTTAATCCATGAGTGAAAGTGTCCAATAACATTGCGGTTAATGAGAATAAGCGAGTAGTATTCAACTGGTCATGTGATTCTAACATGGCATGAGGGGACACTCTCCATGTAGAATAAAAGAGCTTTGAATCCAGCCAGGTCTCCTAAGCAACCAAATTGGCCCGGTTGCTAGGGAGGGTAGAGTCACATGGGGTAACCTCCTCGTGATCGCTGAAATGTGGTTCGTTCTCGGTGGGGTGCATGGTGAGTTGAGCGTTGATGCCGCAGTGGATGGCGTGAAGCCTCCACACGCGCTATGTCTCCGTGGCAATGCGCTCAATAAGCCACGTGATAAGATGCGCGGGTTGACGATCTCAGACGCGGAGGCAACTGGGATTCGTCCTCCGCCACCCGGACTGATGCGAATCACTTCGTGACCACGAGGACTTAAAAGCACATTAGGAATTGGGCATTCCAAATTGGGAGAAAAAGGGGAAAAAATCCACCCCCCAAAAAAAAGATTACAAAAAAATAGCTTTTATAAGGTAACTGATATGACTGGAGTCTTCATCTCATGTGAGTGCTCGTGATTTTATACATATATTTCAAAATTATCATTAATTTCTTTAGAATTAAATCTTTTAGTGTGCACCTTTAAGAGTATCACGTGGTTGTAAACAGATGCATATGTGTTAATCTTGACAGTATATAATCAGAGTGATCGTCATATAAACACACAGGTATGTGAATGGCTTGATGTTGAAAGGATTGCTGATTGTTGTAGTGGGCCACAGTGTGTTTGGAACTTCTATTATGAAGCAGGATTTGCTGTGACAGCAGTCTGCACACATTTATTCAGTGAATACTGGGTCAAAACCTGCAGATTTGTTATTTTATTTTTTTGGTTGGCATTCTGACATCACTCTGAATGTCCTTCCTGTGCTGTCACATGCGTTTGTGATGGTGTCTGTCTGATGTCTGCAGTCGGGTTTCAAAAATCGAGAGTTAACTGCCACAAACTTGCCGCAAATTCGCCACTGATTATTTTTACAAGCAAATGAGCTTTATGGAAAACTTGTGGCAAATTGTCTATTGTTGCCAGAGGTTTGCTGCAGGTTCACCACTACTGGTGAAGAGCTCTTTTGCATGTGAAAATAAAAAGTGGCAAATTTGTGTTAAGTTTGTGGCAAGTTTGCGGCAAGTTTGCCAGTTTTTTGTAAGGGTGTTCTTGTGAATAACAGACAGGGCTGGACTGGAACAAAAAAATAGGCCCCAGAACTATTTCTGTCGCATAGATATGCGCATTCAACTGTGAAGAATTCAGTTGTGAGGCAGATGTGAACTGACTGATATGAACAACAATAAAATCGGTAAACAGTAATCTATTAAAGTCTTTGACAGTAGGGCTTCTTAACTGATATTTCTCTTTTATCAGGATCTTAATTATTGAATTAAAATTTCATAAAATTTCATTAAAATTGAACATATTTACAGAGGAGGAAAAACTCATAGCTTCATCCTTAATTCACAGGGGTCCAGGATTTAAAGCTTTTGTTCAATTCTCCTTTGTACTTACCCTTATAAAAATTTACAACAGTTCTTGCATAGTATCCTGAGTTAAACTGTGGTATTAGTAAGAACATGGTGATCACAGTTAAAACCATGCTCCTTATTACCATATGCAATTATGGTTTCTAAAAAACAAACAAACTATGATATCAAAAATTATGGAAAACAATGCCCAGTATAGAGACTATAAAAAACAATTTCCATGAAAGTGACTTATATTCCCCTAATATACAATATATAATTATAATTATAGTGACATATACAGTATCTCAAATATATACAGTATTTCTGCCAAAACACCATAGTTTCTATAGTTAGTGTGACTAACTGCAGTGCAATAAGAATGGTGATTTGTGGATTGAAACGAATATAATTACCACTGAATGACACAATGTTTTCCTGTTTACCTCTTCACTGCTGTTTAGAATGTCAGGGCTGTTTAATTTGGTTTCAAAGAGCTTTCATGGAGCCTTAAAGGTTTTCATATATCACGCTGTGTTTACCATGGGACTGAGCGGTGCGAGCGCAGAGCAGGTTTGTCAGCGATGTGCGGGGATGTGTCGGTCCGGTTCGGCTCTTGTGCTGCATGGTCCATTCTGGTTTGGTCATGGTCTGATTCAGCTCTCGTGCTGCACGGTTTAATTGGGTGCCATCGCTTCATCGTACTTTTGGCATATTTGGTGTTTTCCATGCACAGCAGTAAATATCAGTGCTTAATAAAGAAGAGTGGGGTGATTGACCAGCCCAATATTCGACCGGCCCACCGGGAAAAGTCCCGGTGCACCAGATGACCAGTCCATTACTGATAACAGACCATATATTTGTGTGTGTGTGTGTGTGTTTCATTTAGTGGAGGATGCATGTATAACTATCAGACACCATATGTTTGAGGTGTATTTGTGTGTGTGTTTAGTTAGATAAAAACATCATTAACATCACAATGTTTGGGCTTTCACCAGATAAACATTATAAGATTAAAATGGATTGAAACTTAATAAATTAACACCTGCTTTGTAGAAACTTAAATATAAAATAGTAATGCAGCACATTTTTAGAAGAATTCAAGATGGCAACGTAACTAAAGCATGTGCATTCATGACATATCTGTCAGTAGTACACAACTGTCACCATGTAATAACTTTTTTGAATCGTGAATGGGTTGTGATTTTTTTTATTATTTTGTTACCCTACATCCTTAATATGACATATGCCTGGATTTTATTAACATAAAAATATGAATTTTCATAATCTTGCAGAAACTTTATTATGTGGTTAGCAAGTAACATGACCTCTTGTGAACACGCTGCAATAGTTGGTTTTGTAATGTGTTTTTTTTTTTTTTTCTTTTTTTTTCTTTTTTCGTACATGACAAACTGTCTCGGTAATATTTTTTTATTTTTTTATTTTTTTTAACTAAACATTTATGACCAGTTGCATTTTGCAGTTAGGGGTTAATCTTATTTTGGTTTCATTGTTCAAATACTGCAATGTTTTAAAGCTAGTACCTACTCAGTAGAAAAACCACTGCTGTACACATCAACTAACCAATAAACATAGATCTCTTAAACTGGTAAACAGTTTCTGAATTAGCTGTTTAAAGGATTGGCAGAGCATTTGGCAAGTTCTGGGCAAGTTTTTTTTTTTATTTTTTTTATTTGTCATTTTGACCGGTGTCGCTATTCAAGGTTATACTACTTGCTGAGTCATTTACTGCTAATTCACCAGTGCGGTGCTGGGAACTTGTGCTATTATAATACATTTTAAAAGTAAGACATTTTATGTTCGGGTTTTGCTGAACAACCTGCTCATTATCATTCTTAGTGGATCCCATATGCATTGATAAACTTCATGTTTCCACTGTTTATTAGACTCATTGGTATCTGGGCATTAGCATGTTAGATTCCCTGCTGACAGACGCAACCACCCTATAAACAAACACGTTGTGTTGGCTTGAACCGGCTTCCTCACGTATGCGGGGTGTGTCAGAGCATTTGGATGTGAGTGCCAGAGCACTAGAGGGTAAATCTGTGTGTTAGATGTTCATTTGCTCCATGTTTCTGCTTTTATAGAGACTCAAGCATTTTCCTCATCTGTAGGAACTTCACTACATTAAAAAGAAGCAGTTAGCTATTAGTCAAACAAGATCCTCTAATTAAGTGGAACACATTTTTTTCTGCTTTCGATTAGGCTAAAGTACCCCAGCACCATTTCCCCTTCGCTCTCAGCTGCAAATAATTCTCATAATTTGGCAGTGGCAAAATTCCTATTCTAATTATGAGCCGTATTGTAATTTTGCGGCAGTAATTCTCTTTTACTACACCCCAAATCCCCTATCACTGTCTTTTTCTCAATGAAACACGTTTATGTGCATCTCACCCTGCCAGAAATGGGGAAATAGGCTTCTTATAAAAGCAGGATGCAAGCGCCCATCTCACAATGCCATGGAGATGATATATAAATGATCACTGGCTTTGTGGGAAAATATATGGTTGGTTTAGACTACATCTAGGGTTGCAGCACTAATAATATTGATTATTTTATATTTTGTGGCGGTGAGAAGCATTACATCATGACATATTGGCCACACTTCTGAAGATATTCAGAATCATACTAAAGCGCTGAGGCTCAAACTGAAATGACAAACAATTTGGACAATTTGGATATTAAGTGTCTTTAACTACTATGTACTTAAGCATTTGATACAATGTACTTGTTTAATACATATGTGTTGTTGCATTGTACTTACATTTAAAGTACCTGCATTTAACTACACCTGTAGTTACACTGTAAACCTTAATCCTAAACCTAACTCTACCCCAACCGTAATCTAAAGCCTAACCTTAGCCCTAAACCTACCAGTAGCTTTTACAGTACTCACATTTGCTTTTATGTCATTATCAGTTAGGTTTGGGGTAGGGAGGTCATTTTTGTTGATATAAAACTCGATAGAGCATTAACCTTAAAAACCACATCTGTTTGGGAGAACATTAAACTTATTTTAGTCTTTATCTAAGTGGCAATACATTTTAAATGTTTAACATATAACTTCAAATCGCATTTGCAATTTTTAAAAATTATTCACAATGTGATTTTTTTTTTTTTTTTTGGGCCAAATCATGCAGCCTTAACGTGTATCCATTTGAGATTTTATTGTGCGTATAAGGTGTGAACACTCTGAATGTACAGTTATGTTTCCAGTTCTGTTCTCTTCTCTATGATAACTATTAATGTTCAGAATAAAGCCGGGCTGTCTCTCTGCTGATACACACGCTTCAGATCGACTGACATCAAAGCTGCACTCTTCACTGTAAACTCTCAGTACGCACTCTGAAGTGAACGTCACCCACTTGGGATCGGTTGTGTAAAACTCAGAGCTTAGAAGATATACACTTTGAATGTGCCTACTCTTATGGTTTTCTATCAATCACCAAAATGCACAGATATTAGCTCTGTTCTAATCCCTAATGAGCTGCCAGCCTAGACTGCATTTTATAGCATCATGGGTGCGTTCCTGACAAGGAGGTTGGCAGCAGAGGGTAGGAAGCAGAATTGCATGTATCTTTTGTGGAAAGGCAATCCCAGAATGCATTACAATGAGCTTAGTCAAAAAATCCATCTTTGGTGGAAGAAGCAATTAATATTAAAAAGTATTATACTGCCTACAGTATATAGGCAAATATCTTTGAGAGCATCCTAACTGAAATGGGACCTCATGATTTGCAACACTCGTAGGCATCAAGTCATCAAACAAATAGTGCTCTGTTATTGTTACTCAGATGCTGTTTCATAAAAACAAGTTGTTGACTGTCTTGATTCTTTGTAAAATATTTTCTGTCGGTCATCGTTTTTTTATTTGTTTATTTTTTTTAGTTGCTCAACAAGGGTGCATTTCGCATACAACAATGTAACTCACTGCTTAACCACCGTAGTACAATGTATCATTGGAGAAATTAACTAGCTAGTGACGACTGTTTCCTGAAACCGTAGTAACTTTGTCGTACATCCATCGTTCCAACCACGTTGGTTCAACAACATAGAGCTGTCGCTGATGACGTTACGCAGGGGGTGGAGTAATAACTTATGGGAAAATAAAATTAAAATAGCTAATTTACACGCACATCAGAAAGACATTTAATGCGAGAAAGCTGCTGAAGACACGAAATGGTGTGCACCGTGTAGTGAGTCAGATGCATTGCACTGCAATAGTGGGGTTTCATCAGACATCAGGATTCCCCCGACGTGCTTGAGCATATGCACACTCTTCAAATGGGTGCGTTTCCCTATCCCCTATTCCCTACCATCCACTGTGAGAGCAGTTGAGGACTGAAAGATGTAGGGTTCCAAAATAACAGTCATTCGAAACTGACTTTTTAAGCCATTTTTATTAAAAATTCAGTTTGAAGCTATCTTACAGCATACCTATTATGATTGTTCTCCCTTTGAAGTTCCCTTCCGAGTCTGATTTATCCCAGTTCTCCAACAGAAACCACATGTCTTAAAGAGCTTTCTCTTAACAGCTTTTAATCCCTTAAACAGCTGCATACGCGTTTGCATGACATTTCAGAACGCCACTTTCTGCAAAACCTCATAATAAGCAGTTTTCTTAAATGCATGTAAATGTGATCAAAGTCTTGACAGAATTCAATATATACAGTATATGGAATAAAAGATATAGAAGCCTCAGCGAAGTGAAATAATGTCCACACAGCAAACCACACACTGTTTGTGAATGTTCGTTGGAACTACAGTTTTGGGATGCACCAAATCATTGAATGTTGGTAACGATGGATCTTGCGACCATAGTTGGCTAATGATGCTTTTGGGAAATGCACCCCAGGTTAGCAAAAAAATCTGAATCGGTTTGCGATTCACTTGGAATCATTTGGACGGCTCCCGTATAGACTGAATCATTTTGAGTGGTCTCTCACACTTAAAACAGTAACAGACTAGATACTTTGGATTGCAGAGTATATTTATTTATTTATTTATCAATGTAAAACTATTTTTATTGATACTTTTTGAAATTTAAATGAAATATTAGTATTTTCATATTTCTCTCAATTCGTCCACCATCCCGCTGTACACATCTCCGATGACCTCTCCTGGTCCCTTCATACAGACAAGGTAGTGAGATCAGCCCATCAACGACTTCCTGTGGAGGCTAAAGAAGTTTGGCATTTCCTCAGACACCCTGACAAACTTCTACCGCTGCAACATAGAGAGCATCCTGACTGACTGTATGTTAAATTGTCCTGCACTGTCTTTGTTTCTGTGTCCTGAGCCTTGTCCCAAGCATTTCAATGCCCAGTGTACCCTGTGTAAGCTGTGCAAATGATAAATAAAATGACTTGATTTGATCTTGAAAGGATTTTTTCACTGAGCTTGTTGCAGTAGATTCCCTTCTCCACAAAATACACAAGTGACACTGCTGTTGAAGTGGGCCAAAATTTAGTAAATTAGAAGGCAGCACAATGTTTTATGTCTTTCTCTTTTCTCCTGCACTTCTGTTTTCCATTTAATCACTCTTTCACACTTTGTGTGACTCAATCGGTTCTCTGATGGAGCAGAGATGGAAAGTGACTTAAAAAATAAAGGCCTATGGTCCAAACCAGGAAAAGTGACAGCAAATAACTTAATCCTGCAAAATACAGAAGAAGTCCAGCATTTAGATCAGTCCAGATTTACAGCACTAACTGAAGACGCAGATCATTCTCAGGGTTGCTGTGCTTTGCCTCAGAGGCATTAGGCCATAAATTAAACCCACCCCACTGCCTGACTGTCCTGCCAGTGTACGCAATTATCTGCTCAGCTGAACAACACGCTTTTCACAATGAGAATTCACATTAGAGTTCACACGTTAGAGAAGGGTTGAAAAGAAATGCAGTTGCGTTCACACTCACACATTTTGGCAGATGTTTTTTTATTCAAAATCATAAGTTAGATAGCTTAGAAAAGTAATATCATTGTCACGATCCTGTCGCTCTTTCAGTCTGTCTTTTTGTGTGACAGGGTCGTGGCATCATTGTTCTGTGTCTGTCTTGTGCTTCGTTTCTGTCTTTGTGTGATTGCATGGCTTTGGTTTTTATTTCCCTGCTGTGCACTCCTCGGTTGGTCTCATATTTCATGTTCGGAGCATGGTGTCTGGATCCTGACTTCCCTGTCTGGTTCTGTTTCGGCTGGTGTCGGGATTCGGACACTCATGCTCCATGTTCTGTCTGTTATTGGCATCAGTGCATTGCTCTTATGTCATCTTGGCGGCATGCACTCACGTCAATCATTTGTCTGTCTCTCACAACCACGGATGCGCTGCGCGCCCGGGTCGCGAGCTGTCTTCACGTTCTACTGAGGTTCGGTCACTTCGGTCTGAGGTGTTGGGTTTGTGTGTGGCCGAACTCTTGTACAGGTGTCCTGTCTCGTTTTGTCACCTGTTGCGTGCATCGCGTGGTGTTTGCCTCACGATGTACGCTCAGGCTTTGTCTAGTGTGAGAATGCATGACATTGCTTTGTTAGCATTGCTGTGAATTCTCTCATCTTATCTGTCGGTTGGCATGAGCGCATGTTGCCTGTTGTCTTGGCGATATGCGCTTGTGCCATTTGGGTGTCTGTCTCTTGTGAGAGCATGTGGTTTTGTTTTGTTTCTGTATTGCCACGTGTCTCTCAGTCTTGTGTCATACCCCGCCTCCTTGTTTGCCTATTATTAGTTCATTAGCCTGCCCTGTCTGTTAACCTGTTTGATTTCCTTACCTATTTTAGTCTCCTTGTGTGTCCTGTCCAGTGCCACTTAGTCTTGTTTGGTGTCAATGTCGGTGTTGTGTTCTTCCCAGTTCCTGTCGGTTCTGGTCAGTCCTGTGTTTTGTTATTACCACCCAGTACCTGGTTTTTCCCCTTTGGGGTAGTTTTTGTTTTGCCTTTGTTTATTTTTGTATTAATAAATCCTTTTTGTTTTTTCTCTGCATTTGGGTCCTTCCTCTGATTCTCTGCTCAACACATGACAATTATACCTCTCTTCAACAAGCTGCATGACTTTAGGTATAATGAATTTTTGTGACACCAAAAATTTTGGACAAATTGTGCACCAGTTTCATACTCAGTGTTTACGGTTTGTCCAAATTACTTAACCTTAATATGAGCAATAGTAATCCTTGCCTTAACAAACACCACTAACAAGCCTACTTTTAACAACACGTAACAACACATTTCTTTCTCTTCCATTCTTCTCTGCCTTTTTCTGTCATATTTCAAACACTCACACACATACACACGTCACACTGCAATTCCTTTAAACATACCTCAAGAAATGGAGATCTAGCAATGAAAATCAGTTTTGTGGTAATAACAGATTTCACCTTGCATTAGAGATTGTCTCTTGAGAAGCCCGTCTGCGCAGGCGGTTAAAAATACATCTGTTCATATATCATCGATACGTTCATTAGAGAGAGGACACGAGTCAGGATATATTTGTTGCTGTGGTGTAATGCAGCTTGACAGGGAAGCGTCTCTGACACATTAACTCTGTCTAGTGTGTGTGGATGGACAGAGGTGTTTCAATGCTGTGCAGGAAAACAGTGGTTTCGATTCTGACAGTGTAACAAACATTCAATACAGAAAAACACTTATTAGCTGTTAACTCAGCTAATATTGTATTATCTTTGTGATGCTTTGACTAGGCTGTATTGTACATCTTGCCAATCACATTTTAGCTGGTTGCAGTTGCTTAAATATTTGTGCGCGCATGCACAGTTCACTCTTGACATTTCTAGAAATCATATTTTATGTGGTCACATTAAATATGCTTACAGTCTTGCAAAGTACTAATATGATTTATTGTAAGTAACCCTAAGCATAACCTTAAAACACTACATTATTTCAACCCCATCCCAATGAGTTTTAAATTCATATACATAAAATTTGAATAGATAATTTTTTTTTTTTCAGTGCTGGTAGTGTTCTCAGTTTAAGTGTGCCTTGCAATAAATCATTTATTATAATTGAATAATAATAATAATAATAATAATAATAATAATAACAATAATAATAACAACTCATGACATTTCTCTTTTAAAACTAACTCGTTTTTGCTAACCCTGTTACATTCAAAATGTTCTTGGATGAAATATTACGGGTTTGAAGATCAGTGTCATCTAATAATATCCTTAGCTTAGTACCACTCTGCATTTTTTTTTTTTTTTACAGTCAGTTTTTTAGTGCTTTGTGCAAAAAGCAATATTAGTTTTTTTTTTTTATTTATTTATTTTTTTTTTTATATATAATGCATATAATTTTTTTTTTTTTTCTGTTGCAGAGTAAAATAAATGTTACCTTTTTTAAAGTAAATTATAGGAAAAATTTAATTCAGTGTAATTATATTACACATGAATTACACATGAATTACTTATTTTAATTACGTATGCATAACATTTTAAATTCTTTAATCAGATTGTACTTACTTTTTAAGTACATTACTTGGGTAACACATTTTTGTTTAATTATTGTTATAATACTAATATTATATGTGTTGAATACTTTTAAAACATGAATTGTTTATAAGTAAGTCTATTTGTGTTTTTGTCACAGCTGAAAGGTGTGAGCCCCCTAGCTAGTTATTGTAAGGGTGGTGTTGAGTGCATGACTTGAACAAGGAGGAAATATAGGCATTATTTTGAAATCATTGAGTGAAAAAACAAAAAAACAACACAAAAAAAAAACTGGTGAAGAAGTTTTTTAGGAAATTAACTTAGAAGTAAACTAATTAGTAATGTGATTACGTTTTCTATTAAGTATTCAGTAAATTAATCTGTTTGCAATTTTAGAGAAATAATCATCAATTTGTAGTGGGTTACTTTTTGAGTAACTTACAAAGCACTGGTGATGAATGGAAACATTCAAATTGGCTGTTATTCCAATAAAAAATTAACCAATACAAATTAAATTCATGTTTTTTATTATTATTTCTTTTACATTACAGTACATACTAAATAGAGATAAATCTATCAAAATGTGACTTAAATTCAGTATGCTGTTAATTATATTGGTAGTAAGTTAAGAGGACACATATAATACACAAATGAGAATAAGCCAATGGTTTACAAACAAATGACCCTCTTTGTGTGATGTTCCCAGATCTCAGCATCACAGTCAGCGCTGGTCTGCTCCGTTGTGTTGTGGCATGGCTGACAGGACACGTCTTGTGGTGCGTCTCCTCCCGTCTCTGATCGATCTGTCCTAGAATCCACGTCCTCATCTGTTTCAGATCATTCTGAACGTTCTACTGTTCACTCCCATGTGGTTTCCGTGTCTGTGCCTGCATTACTTCAGTCAGTGGCTTTACTTGTAGAGCAAACACATCCCCATCAACAGGTGAGACACACAGTCTCATTATTCTACACATACACAAATACATGCAAAAATTACCAGCAGATCTTATGCTGACCTTTACAAATGTCTGCTTACAATAATTCACCATAAACATCACACACACACACACACACACACACACACACACACACACACACATTTAATTCAATTAAATATTCTATCTGAATCGATTAGATTGAATTTGATAAACATGATGCTTTGGTTCCGTTTAATTCACTTCAAATTCATTAAATTCAAGATTCAATTCAAGATTTGCTTAGTTTAAAGGTGCATCCCAAACCACATACTTCTGCACTATTCTATGGGATTTTGTAGTGTATGTAGTGCGAGTTTACACTGAAAATGCAACAAAAAGAAATGTACAACAAGTACCCGGATGATGCACTTCTTCAACCGTCAAAACGGAGTGAGTAATGTTGGACACTTCATGCATTCAGCATTCGCGGCTTGCCATATGTGGTGGAAGTGGTGGAGATACCTGGCTGTGTTGCTGGTCCAACAAAACATTTGTAACAATGGAAACTGTGGCAGCTAGGGAAACTTCAGTAAAGACAGCACCTTACAAATGTAAGTTGAATGTTTTACCATCACCCCACGCTCTGTGAATATGTTCATTATTTTAGATGTAAGTGTTATACTGAGTGGCAACACATTAGTGCATTTGCAACGTCACTTCCATTAGCTGTTAAATGGTAAATGCCTCAGTGTAGTAAAAAAAAAAAAAATTTTAGTGGTCCATTTGGGATGATACTGCACTTTTCAAATGCATACACTACATGGCTGAGTGTATTTTGTAAGTGCATAGTGTATAGTGCATACTTTGGTACAGCTTGAATTTCAGATTTGATTTTATTCAATTCAAGATTCAACTTGATCCAATTCCAGATTCGATGTGATTCAGTTTTTTGCTATTGTATAAATTTGTATTTTTTATACACACAATTATTCAAACATTTATTTATACAGCACTGTTGCTAAAGCATCTTTGAAACAATGGTTTGTCAAGCTATTCATTATTTAAAGTATTTGAACAACAGTCAACATGCACTTTTGAATGAGGAGAACACTACTAACTACATACGGAAGTACTGTAGCTGGCTACACTGAAGCTTTTTTTATAATATAATATAACTATCAGGTTATTTATTTATTTATTAACTTATTTATTTTTATTTATTTGGGTGACAGCCTTAACCTTGAACAGATACATTTGGACTAAATACAACAAATAAATCTAGTAACACCCTAACTTATATAATTCAAAACATAATGGCCAACAGTAGCATTTAACTAAACTACAAATGAATAAAATAAATAAAGACATAAAATACCACACAAAGACTGTGTAGGGACTCAAGTGATTCAATTAAATTTTTTTTTTTTTTTTTTTTTTTTTTTTTTTTAACCAGTTTATTTACAAAGGCCTATGGTGCGAACCACATGAACAACCTGATTCACATAAATGTATTGGACCTCAAAATGCTAGATATGTTAGTTACTCCCCAACACTGAGATGCAGCTTATTCATGTGCTGATGACATGTGTACATTCATATGCATACACGCACACAAACACATGTATTTTACAAGCATCCTCTAAACTTTAACAACCTCACGATGGGAACATCATCGATTTCAACATGCAGACGTACAGACCTATAAGAGAGCATTATTTGGAAAGAATGTCTCTTGTGTTACTGGGTGGACAGTTTCGTCATAAACCCTGTGCAATACCGCAATATTGTTCTACGCTGCATGTGGTGTTAATTTAATTTATCATCCAGGAGTCGTTCAGTGAATTTCTTACATGCCAGCTTTCCTGTTGCCAAATACATCTGGTCATTAAATCACAGAAAGCGACTGACAGCAGATGAAGGGAATGTGGAGGGATGTAGAGACAGACAGATGAAGAGAAGCAAGTGAAAACACAGAGACGGGGTCAAAGGCAGATGACATGTTCCACATGTCTGTCCTTTCGTCCGTTCGTCCGCTGCAAGCGTTTCTCTAGCACTGGTGACCACAGTGGTGGTCAAAGATCAGCTGTAGACTGACAGCACACACACACACATACACACACACACACACACACCCTGCAGTCATTAGCGGCCATTATACCCCATGCACATTTCATTACCCCAGCATTCTCGCAAATACCACCCCCTTCCACACACAAACACACCTACACATACACACTCCAAAATCAGCACACAACATCACAGTGCCAAACAAGTTTCACACATCTACACAACAACATGTGCTGTGTGGATTTTATTGCACCACAAGCATGTGGAAAAACTCTTCATTATCAAAACAGGTCCTGCTGTAAACACAGTTTGGTGAGTTAATCTGCTGACGTCATTTTAAGTAAAGTATCCTGTAACAAACATGAAGAGTGAATTCATTGTTGGCAATAGAATCAAATCTCGAATCGACACTTAAACAAAATCAAAGTAAATCTCAATATGAATCTCTAATGAAAATCAAATCATAATTTGAATAAAATTAAAATCAAATCTTGAATCCAAACAAATCTAGAAATGAATCTTGAATTGAATCAATTCCAAACTCAAACTGAATCAAATTGAATCAAAGTTAATTTTTAAATTTAATCTCTAGTGCATTCAGAATGAATCTTTAATGGAATAAAACTAAATCTTGAAATTAATTAAACTGAATTTTGAACAGAATAAAACAGAATCTCCAATTTCATTGACACAAATCTTTAATTGAATCGTGAATCAAATAAATTGAATCCCAAACTACAGTAAATCCAGTTGAATCAAAGCAAATCTCATATTGAATCGTTAATGGATTCAGACTGAATCTTGAATTGAATTAAATAAAATCTTGAATTGAATTAAATTTTGAATTGAATTTCAAATTGAATCAAATTTATTTGAAGCAAATACTGAATTGAATCTTGACATACATTGAATTTCAAATTGAATCAAATTGGATCTCAAATTTATTTTAAGCAAATCTGACATTTAATCTTGAATTGAATCAATTTGAATCTCAAACTGAATCAAATTTAATCAAAGCAAATCTCAAATAGAATTTTGTATTGAAGTAAAGCAAATCTCAAATGTAATCAAAACAAATCTCGAACTGAATCTTTAATTGAAGCAATTCCAAACTGAATCAAAGTTAAACTCTAGTGCATTCAGATCGAATCTTTAATGGAATAAAACCAAATCTTTAAATTAATTAAATTAAATTTTGAACAGAATAAAATGGAATCTCCAATTTCATTGAAGCAAATCTTGAATTGAATCAGTAATCAAATAAATTTGAATCTCAAACTAAATCCTATTGAATCAAAACAAATCTCATATTGAATCTTTAATGGATTCATGTTGAATCTTGAATTGAATTAAATAAAATCTTGAATTGAATTTAATCTTGAATTTCATTGAATTCTGAATTGAATCAAATTGAATCTTAAATTTATTTGAAACAAATACTGAATTTAATCTTGATTTAAATTGAATTTCAAATTGGATCTCAAATGTATTTGAAGCAAAACTCAAATTAGATCTTGAACTGAATCGATTTGAATCTCAAACTGAATCAAAGCAAATCTCAAGTAGAATTTTGTATTGAATTAAATCGAATCTCAAATTTATTCAAAGCAAATCTTGAATTGAATAAAAAAACAAAACGTAACATAGACTGGACTCAGAATCTTTAATTGAATAGGATTAAATCTCGAATTGAATCAAATAGAATCTCATATTGAATCTTGAAGTTAATAGAATTGAAAATAAAATCAAATTTCAAATGGAAAGGTTTAAAATGTAATCCATTCAAATCAAATTTGCCTGAATTTGACTAAAATATCACACTCAAATATCATTTTAAAAATGCAAACTAGAATTATTATAGGAAAAATATAGAAAGAAATATCTGTAATAGCTTTTGTAAAGCTTCATGTCTGTCTTATTCCGGTCTAACTGCTGGTTAGGAGAGCGGCCAGTGCAGTGTATGTGAGCAGCAGAAATGGGCCGAGCAGTAAAATCAAGAGTGGAAGAGAGAAATTAATACTGATTAATGAACAGAGAAATTATGCTAGATTAGGAACACATGACACTTCTTCTTAACACACTATACTGTATAACAGTTCAGGTTCTTATAAATGTATTTTTTCTAATTTTCTCTGATTTCAAGATGGATTTTGTTGTTGTCCTGTCTTTTATAACTATGGACATAAATGTCAGTTTAAATGAAAATGGAGAATTTCAGCTCTGAAATCTGATTGGCTGAGCTGCGTTTGAAGCCTTTGTAAAATAGATGATATATACGCAGACCTGTGACTGCACATCAATTCAATTCTGTATTTATGAGTCACATTGTGCCTAACATCAACCCTTAACTGTGATAAAATCAGTATAACACACAACATCGTGTGGTTTATTGCTTTAGTATACAGTTTAATACAATTGCATTGTAACTTTGTGTTTTGGTCAGGTTGGGGTTGTGTGCACACTGTGGTTTTGGTGTATCAGGGCTCACTGCTGTCCAGCCTAGAGGAGGTGATGCTGGTGCTGCTCGGCCCCGTGACCTTGAGTGCAGCTACGCTGCTGCTGCTCGTGATCAGATGGGGCTGTCAGCGTGCGTTTGGCTCAACGCCCTCCATCCTGTCAAAGTTTATCACGGCTGCGGCTCTGTGGACAGCGATCCACCCTTTGGCGCTCTTCACTGTGGATGCCGTCCTGGGGGTAAGTCACTTAAAATAACGGGCACACTTCTGCACTGTAAACAGAAGTTTCACATTATCTGATCAAAGTCACTTTATGAATAAAAATGAGCTTCAGGGTAAGAGTCAGACAGACAGACAGACAGGCAGGCAGAAAGACAGACAGTACATTTAGCCAGATTAATATATATATATATATATATTTTAAACCAGTTAATTTAAATGTTACCACATGAAGCACAATTTTTAATGTACTTATTTTTACAATGTAGGTCAGGGCTCCCAAACTTTTTGTTAGCTGAACCCCTTTAACCTAAATTGTTTTCTTGAAGTGCCCCCTGATATTTTAAGTGATGTTAACCTTTCAATATATAATGAATTTTAACATCTTTGTTATTGTTCTTATTACATTTTAGTTAGATTTTTTTTTTTTTTTTTTTTTTTTACTTATTTATTGCATATTTTTTTTTTAATCAAACAAAGCATTGGTATCTCTATTATAATCAACCCCCTTCAGTTCCCTCATGAACCCTTAGGGGTTTGGTAACCCCTGCTCAAGGTCATATTTTCCTTATGTGTGCCTTATTTTGTAGAGTTGTAAGGCCAATTAAGAGCAGGCTTATATTTAGTGTGTGTGTGTTCTGGCTTACAGTATTAGGATATGACATAGAGATTATGCAAAAATTCATGCAAAACAACCAAATGATGTTTATCTTAAAACAAAATAGGTTGTTATTGATCAATTGATTCTGGGTGGACAGTCTGTGGTATCACCTCTTCTGAAGTGAGACAGTAATGATTTTGTAAACTGTGTGTGCTTGTGTTTGGCCAGCATTTGTCCTACAGTGCAGAGGAACCACTGGCAGATGCTGCTAAACTCTATTGGCATTTCTATCGGACAGAGCAGTCGGGCACAGCAGGCATCATCCTCACCCTCTTCCTGTACACCATCCACTTCATCCTGTCACTCACCATGTTTTACGTTTACTTACTCAGGTACAGTACCCTGAAAACACACACAAAGTCCAAAGCTTGTCAAGTTGCTCTTGATTTATCCCAGTGATTTAACTGTAAGAGTGTTTTTTATTCATTTGTCTAGCCTCATGTTACTTCAGATTATTTACCTAACTGAATTAATGAATTGCCAGTCCCATAAAGCACTGAGAATGATGTAATTTAATCTTTTTAATGTATTTTCTAATTCAAAAACACAACTACAGTCTTTGACACCTACAGTACGTACACTACTGACTAATGTTAGGTAGCTAGCTAGCTAGGTATTTAGCTAAGAGTTGCTAACATTACCTAGCTAGCCTAAAAAAATAAAATAAAATAAAAAATCAGCTTTGGAGGTTTCCTTTTCCATGTTAACAGTGACTTCTCTAATTATGGGTAGTGAAGTACTTCACAATGAATTCAGTAATTAAACACAATTTTATATATAAAGTTGAACATGGAGTTTGAAATAACACTGACTTGAGACTTTTAAAGAAACATCAACACTTAACAATCTCAGAGCTAATGATAAGTCTGTTTCCTTCAAAAGTCAATAGAGTGCAACAGTGTTCGCCCACTTTTTCTTGGTTCCATAAGTATTTTTCCCATTATTATTATTTATTTTATTTCCATGGGGATTTCATAAAATCCTACATAAAATATTTCTAAGCCATGAACCAAACCGTCCAGCTCCGAGGTACATCATATCATTACAAACATTTATTAAAAAATAAATAAATAAATAAATTTGGACAAAAAAAAAAAAAAAAAAAAGGTACAAGACTGTGTACTTAATGTCTTTAATGAGGGAATGTACTTCAACCCAATGAAGAATTGAGAATGATTTAATTGAATTAAAAATGTTGGAAAATTTTTTAACTATTTATTTAAAGTTTTGATTATAAGTATAGAAACAATATATTTTAATTTTATTGCAAAATATTCAGATATATGCAAATATATACACTACCGTTCAAAAGTTTAGGGTCACTTACTCATTCTTTATTTTTATTTTTATTTTTTTATTTATTTATTTTTTTTTTTTCACATTTTAGAATAATAGTGAAGTCATCACAACTATTGAATAACATAAATGGAACTATGGGAATTATGTTGTGACTAAACAAAATCCAAAATAAATCAAAACTGTGTTATATTTTAGCATCTTCAAAGTAGTCACCCTTTGCCTAGAATTTGCAGACATGTACTCTTGACATTTTCTCAACCAACTTCTTGAGGTATCACCCTGGGATGATTTTTAAACAGTATTGAAGGAGTTCCCATCTATATGTTGGGCACTTATTGGCTGCTTTTCTTTATTATTTGGTCCAAGTCATCAATTTCAAAAACGTTTTTTTATTTTTTATAATGAAATAAATTAGTATGTTGGCACAATTATATTTTTGTTTACAAAACTAATTTCAAACATTTAAGCATACGCCTTCAGATCAAAAGATTTTTAAGATCATGAGAAACATTTCAGGCAAGTGACCCCAAACGTTTAAACGGTAGTGTAAGTAGTTTGAAAATGTAGGGAGAGCAACTATATTGCATCATTCACAGTGCATTATTTGCAGCAATTATCTGATTGGTAGATGTTTCTCTGCTGAACCATGGGTGGTGAAGTTTTTCAGCACAAATTCCATTATTAAAAGTGATTTTTATTTTTTTTTATTTTATTTTTTTTATGAAAAAAATGTGGACTGATAGCTTCAACAGAAGCATATACAGTATGTAAGATATAATGTACTGTCAGCCGATTGTTATAACAAAATAAACCTTGACAGGGTGATCAGGATTTCTTTTGCGATAACAACCGGCTGACTGTACATTATCCTGCTTATTACATGGCTAAAAACCAAATAAATAAATAAATGGACATGAACTATTGATTTGCGATGAAATTGTTATTGTGTGAGAAGAAAGAAATCGCTGAACAACAAAAGTCCACTTCTGGTTCTACTGGTGTTTCTTTTGCAAAATTACCATCAGACTGCTCATTATCCACCATTTTACTAGATTACATGCCTAAAAAATAAGTAAATGTACATACAATTTTGATTTGGGTTGAAATTATGGTACTATGTGAGAAGATAGAAATCGCTGAACAGCTGATTTGCACCTCCAGTTTGCATCTGAGTTCTGGTGGTGTTTATTCTGCTCATTATCCAGCTTATTACAAGACTACTTGCCAAATAAAAAAAAAGGACATTAAACATTGATATGAGTTTAAATTATTTTCTTACCTTAATTTTAGAGATCTCAGAGTGATTTGAGAAGTAGGAAAGATGGCTCGCAATACCTGGATAACCGCCTGATATCAGTTAATCTCCAAATGTTCGATTGTTCCTCAGAAATATTAGACCGCTAGATGGCGCCCTTGACCAAACAGAATCTAGTATTGCAGAGAGCCATGTAATAACATTGATTAACAACCTCAGAACTCAGGGTAGATCTGTCTTTTAATGTTTATAAATTATTGTTTAAAATCAATTTCTTTATGGAAAAAATAAATAAATAACCAGACGCAAAATAATGGACCAAAACAAAAACAAAAACCATGCAAACTGTGAATTCTGCCACCAAGTGGGTAAAGGGACATTTCAACATACATGTACAACACAGATTTACACATAACAGAAAGCAACAAGCATCATCTTAGTGGGAAGGAATATGAGCTGGATGCATTTTTTGTGTCCAGACAACAACTGATCCAGAAACTGTACATTTCACCACAAGAATGAAGATGCAGTTTCTTCTGTCATTGTGTTCTTCACTGTCAACTTTTATGTTTGTGTCTGACCTTCCTGGTGGATGTGTCAAAAGTGTCACAACACTGCAGTCCACACGAGCCACAGTCTGAGATTGTGCCGGTGTATTTTTGGATACAGAACCCCTGAGGGACAACTAGCCAGTGAAGTCCCGTCCACCAGCACATAAGCATCATAAACAGACCTTATCAAGAGCTTTCTGCTCATTACTGCCATCTGACAGCCAAGTGTTGATGTAATGCACTTTGATTTAATACTCTCATGAAATTACAGAATTAATAGTCAAAGAAATGACATGAAGATGAGCTGAAATCACCTTCACAGGGTTTGTTAATATGTGACAGACTTAACGGTCATTGGGTTTTTTTGAGTCCATTGCCAGATACCACACTGTGATGCATTTTAGCTTTACAGCATTCAGTTTTGTTTAGTTTTGTTTTCGATTTTTTCATCCTAAATATGTTTTTGTAAAACCAGCATTTGTTATTTAGCAGGTGAAGCATTGTGAATGATGTAATTGAGTATATATATAAGATTAGGAACTGGATTAACATAATAAATAGGGTCAGTTTTGATTTCATGTTGACTGAATGTACCAAATGCTGCTATTGGGCATCAAAACATACACACACACACACACACACACACACACACAAAAAAAAAAAAAAAAAAAAAAAAAAAACTTTGATTTTAAGGCCAAATTTGGACCAAAAGGTACATGTGTCAGATAGAGATATGAAATCACCCATGCATGGATCTCCTTTTATGTACCATCCCAATATTTAGGTCTATAATCTCACACACTGTAGCTTTAAGGTCTGGAAACAAAGGATCAGAAACTGTAACAGCCTGATTTTTCACTAATCACTGTAGAATGGACGAAGAAAAAGAGCTTCCATCTTATTTCTCAATGGTTGGGCTTATATTCCCACACTGGATGGGCGACATTAGAGGCAGAGGCGGGTACTGTGTCATGCCAGTGTGGGGCTCTAGGATGGCAGGGTTGACGCGTATAACACGGGTTAAAGCTGAACGGGGCTGTACTGTGTGTGTATGTAGGCCAGCAGTCTGATTGTGAGGAGGCCTGCTCGTTTTATGGGTTATCTGCTTCTATTGGCTGTGTGCAGAGAAGCACTGACACAGTGCCTGACCTATTTCTAAAATAACGCCTCAGGCTACACATATAGATAGAATGAACTGTTATCCGGTTTTAATTACATTTTAGCAAGCCCTGATTCACTCCTTGCAAAGCAGGAAAAGGCATTTTTGCATTTTATCATTCTGCTTGCCAAAAAATCAAGCGTTTGAAGCGGGACCACTGGTAAACATGTTATTGTGAAATAAGAGAATAGTGACACAACAGAAGTGTATTGTAAAGCAGTGAGCAGGGAATGAATGGCTTTCCTTCTCAATATCTAGTTGGTTGAGAGGATTTCAGGCTGATGATTTAATTGGTTGAATAACGGACTGATATGACCTGTTCCCCCGGGTCTTTGTCTGATGCCTTAATGTCTCTGTGTTCAAATTTTGCTTCAAATTTATGGATAGTTTAAAATGGTTCCGTGTTTCCATTTCCATTTAATTTGTTTCTTTAAATGAAAGTTTGACTAGACAACATTAATGGACAGCATATACATACAGTACATGTTAAAGGGAAAGTTAGTCCAATAATTAAAAAAAAAAAAAAATCTGAATTTGTAAAGATTTGTAATTTGTAATGTAAAGGATGACAGAATTTTCATTTTTGGGTGAACAATTGCAACTAATTCTGGCCAAGAACCGTAGACTAAAGGAGCAGTCACACTAGGCTTTGAGCATGTCACACTTTTTTTTTTGAACAACGCAGCCGACCAGGATCTGCTGTTTCTAGGGATGTCATAAAATATCGATATATCGATTACTGATTCTCATATTATTTTAGCAATATATTTTTGAGGCATTAATATATTAAAATTAGCCGACATTTCAATTAGAAGCCCAATTGGCATGCGTTCCAATTCACTCAGTTGGCCTTGGTTTAACAGTCTGGTGTAATAGTGTTGGGAGACCACAAGAGGGCGATACCATTTACTGAAGCCAGTCGCACACACAAACACACGCACAGGATGAGCTGAAGGCGCAGATTGCAGTCCAAAGTTGTAAACGTTTTTG
Source organism: Myxocyprinus asiaticus (assembly GCF_019703515.2). Taxonomy (NCBI): domain Eukaryota; kingdom Metazoa; phylum Chordata; class Actinopteri; order Cypriniformes; family Catostomidae; genus Myxocyprinus; species Myxocyprinus asiaticus. The sequence continues at coordinate 36,514,747 of NC_059384.1, read as the reverse complement.
TACATCTTCAAGAATGAACAAAGTGATGTTCATGAGTTTGCAGGTTAGTGAAACTGGTGCAACTGTGTGACGTTTATTATGCAATTTCTCAGTATGTAGCCATGATTTCTCAGAATGTAGCCATTTCATTCAAGCTGTCAAACCACAAAAAGTCATACTTGTTACTGAAAATACATTTTGTAGGCTCTATGAAAGATACTTATAAACAATATATCATACTAGAGTAAATCATCTTTGTCCTTTGATAATGATTTAGCTTGAATTTAATGGAAAAGTATGCAACTTGTTCTGTGGCACTTCAGAATATTGATGCTGAGCGTTGGCAGTGTGTGCATACCTTTGTAGAATATAAATAATTGTTTTGAAATTTAGAATGCGCTATGTCGTCCGCCAGATGTGTCTGGTGTGTGACCCCCTGTAATTAACCCTGCCGCTCACAGTTTACCAAAGTTGTGTTAAGAAATATGTCTGAAGAGACAAAGATTATTGTGCAACAAGCAGCCCTATTTCTATGTAAAATAAAATAAAAAAAAAGATATATCGATGATCATCGGGAAATCTTCCGATTATCAATGTGTGAAAAAAAGCATCAATAAGTCTAGCTGTCACGCATGAGGGCTTCTTGTTTTAGTAAATGATACAAAACAAAAAACAAACAAAATCTTCAACGTGAAAATATACTGTCTCCTCAAAATTTCCTGCAACAATAAAACATGCAGCCTTGAAATATGTATTTGTATATGCATACAACCACACTTGTTTTTTAGGTTATGTTTAGGAACAGGTAAATCTATAATCGATGATACAACAATAATAGACTGTGTCACAACTTTTGTCTATCCAAAGGTAAATGTAGCCACAACTGGAAATTATTGGGGTCCAAGGAGTTTAGAAAAGTAGAGAAAATGACTAAATTGGCCAAATACGTAAGATCAGATCTGTCAGGGGCAAAGTAATTTCATTATTAAGTACGTTTGTTACTTTATAGGTTTTAAGTGCACCACTTTGTAGGTAAAGTGACTTACAGTGCATTTAATGTATTGTACATTCCCGGTTTGAAGAGCAGAGATATAGAGTTCTGCTTGAAGTGTGTGATGAGGTGCACCTAAAGCCATGTCTGACAGCACCTCTGGAAATAGTGGGAATGTTTGATGAATAGCAGTGGACATGTCTCAATCTCATTTGCCTGGAATGTGGATTTGGCCTGGAGTAGGGACGCAGGGGGAAATTCAGGACAGCCTACCATACAATGTAAGGGTGTGTAGAGCACATAAATTGCCCCCCTTCCCTGGGTTTTAGTTGAGGCTGTGAAACTGGCCTGTCTTTCTGTCTAGCACAGAGAGGACTCCTGCTGCAAGCCAATAAATGTGCTCATAGAGTTATCATAGGCTTTGTCTGAACCCTAAGGCTTTGCTGCCAAGTCAGTCAATGACTTTACAGACAGCATTTTAGTAGGCACCTATTAAAGAAAACAATGCTTACAAGGCACCATAAAGTCACATCTAATATTTCACTGCAGCATGCTGCAAGAGTTTTTTTGTGAAGCCCTCCTCCTTACCAGCACCACCTGGATTTGTGTCTAATTGTGCAGCAGCATGTCCCATTTACAAGAAATAAAGTTGCACCTGAATATTAGTCGCTCCTGGTTAAAATCGAGTTGAAAAAAACAATAACAATAGCCACCCAACTTCCCCTCAGATGCTCAAGCTGACATTCACATATGACTGTCACATTTCTTCCCCAAGTGGCAGTCGTGATGAACTGCCATTTTGCTCATAATGGCTTTCATTTATTGAGAGAGAAGCTACCAAATGTTTGCTACCAAACCTCAGTATGGCATAACTGTGTGTGATTTTGTTGAGCAGACGGATTAATTTAATGGAAGTCATGATTAATATTCACTCATATTTATTATGATTATTATCATTATGTATTATCTTTTTTTTTTCATAGTTAATATTATGATATTATATTAAGAAAATTAACAACAACAGAGTTACATGGTCACTTTATTTCGTTTTGACACACCGGTTTAATAATTTAAACTCTATGGGGGCGCTATATTGCAAAAAAAGTTTACATTTAAAACGTTAAAGTCCCCGTATACATAAGTCAGGCATATGAGGTATAATTTGAAAGCTTAGAATCTGAACATTTCAGATATAGCCCTCACTTCTGCATTTATGTTACTTAATAAAGTAACAAAATAAGGCCTCAAACAATTTGCCCTTTATTGGTAATGGGGTAATAATAGGGTAGAATTATTTATATGAAATAAAAGTCTTTCTCATAGCACCTAAATGGACAAGTCATAAATCATGAAAATGAATGAAAGCTCTCATTCTCAGGAATGTGACTGTACAGTTTATTTTGTTGCCCTAATACCACAGATCGAAATATTTTCAAAAGAATCACAAAGTGAAGTATGATTTATGCAAGTTATCAAACATCTATTTTATTCTCCGATAACTGCTGCTGTAAGCCCCCAGTAGCCAAAGACTTTATATCTGCTTTTACCTGGGGGCCTGGGTAGCTCAGCAAGTAAAAACACTGACTACCACACCTGAAGTCACAAGTTCAAATCCAGGGCGTGCTGAGTGACTCCAGTCAGGCATTCTAAGCAACCAATTGGCCCGGTTGCTAGGGTGGGTAGGGTCACATTGGATTAACCTCCTTGTGGTCGCTATAATGTGGCTCTTGCTCTCAGTGGGGCATGTGGTGAGTTGTACGTGGATGCCGCAGAGAATAGTGTGAGCCTCCACATGCTCTAGGTCTCCGCGGTAATGCGCTCAAGCCATGTGATAAGATGCACTCTGATTGACTGTCTCAGACGCAGAGGCAACTGAGATTCGTCCTCCGCCACCCAGATTGAGGCGAGTCACTATATAGTGCATTGGGAATTGGGCATACCAAATTGGGGAGAAAAGGGGAGAAAATAAAAAATAAAATAATAAAAAAAATATCTGCTTTTACCTTAGGTAGTTTTCTAAAAAAATTAGCAATTTTTTACTTGTCTGTGAGTTTACTTGGCTGAATAATCCAATGTTATATCTTAGATGTCCAGAACAAAATATGCAGTCCAGCAGGAAAAGCATGCTAAACAAATCATAAGAAAAATATTTTTTCAACTATTGATGATATAATGTTATACATCATCTCAAAGGGGAGGATCAGCTTTCTAATGACACCTAGATTGTGCTTCTAGTACACTCAGAGGCCGAGATATTCAATGAAACAACAAGGGTGGTGCTTGAACTGAAAATTAGACTGAATGTCTATGGACAAGCACATCTGTGAGGGCTAAAATGTGTTAAAGCGCCACCTATATTTCATATCAGTATACTGTGATGGGATTTTTTCTAGTGTTTGCTGCCATCTAGTGGAAAGAAGTTAGATTTTTCAAAGTGAGGTAAAATGAACAGACCCAGAATTACATGCTTACAAATTTAGGACAACAAAGACAAAAGTGTTTTATTTATTGTTTTAATTTTTTTTTTTTTTTTACTTTATCATAAGATTATAAACACATACAATATTATTTATGAATAACTGGAGTCTTTTTTATTATTTGGGGGGGGGGTTCTCTGAAAAATTAGACCAATTTGTTGCAATTAGTCTACAGTATGTGTAAATGGTGAGCTTTTAAATTTGAGTGTGAAAAATTGCACCAGAGTATAAGCGGTTAAGCCCTGCCCACATTCGGTTCTATCTAAATACAGATAATTTTGCCATAGCAACAGATACGAAAACAGATAATGGCTTCGATGCACACCCCTATAGGCCACTTTAAAATGCTACTACCTTGTCTATGACTGAAGTTTTCCTCTGTTAGTGTGTAAGCATATGTTTCTTGATGTGCTTCACTTCAGACTGTTCGTCGCAGGACCTTTCAGATAAAATAATAATAATAATAATAATAATAATAATAATAATAATAAATAAAAATAAAAAACTATTAATATTCCAGAAAAAAAAAATAAAATACACATTGCTTAGCTGTGGTGCAGAGTGCAGCTACATCTACAGACATATAAATATTTTAGGTCACACTTTATATTAGGTGTCTTTAACTACTATGTACTAGCATTAAAATACATACAATGTATATATTGTAACTACATGTTGTTCTGCAAAATTCTCACAAAATTCTCACATTTGCTGCTACTGAGATTGAGCTACTGACAGGTTTAGGGGTAGGATTAGGGTTAGTTTAAGGATTAGGGGTTAACACTATCAGTGTAACTACATATATAGATAAATACAGGTCATTTAATTGTAAGTACAATGCAACACCAAGTACATAGTATTAAAGACACCTATTATAAAGTGGGTCCATATATTATATACAACAGTTATATATATACTTACAGAAGTGGTGTCAGCTTGTATGCACATATGCATGTGTATGCTAATAAAAAAAAAATAAAAAAAAGATAAATGAAAAGCATTTTATGAAAAGCTTTTATGAAAAGCATATCTTTAAACAAAATTTATAGAAAAGTTTGCTTCTAAACCTTGCTTCAAGTGTTAAATGTCTCATGATCTATTCAGGGTCTGTAATGCTCATAAAAAGTGATAACACAAAGCGACACTGAATCTGAATACACACATATATCATGACTCAATCCTAAACATCATCAAATCAGTTTGTTCTCCTTTTACCAATGATTACTTGCACAAATATCTGGCTTCAGGACTGTATCCTGTGTGCAAATGCATACTATTTGAAAATCAAAGAATAGGCTAATTTGCCTCTCATTGAATGGAAGGATAGTAAAGAAAAGAAGAACATTTTATGTCATAGACATTTTCTGTTTTAAATGTATTCTTATTTAAAATTACAGTTTTATATTCGATGGCCATTGTTTTCTTATGTGTGTTGACATTGTCAAAGATATGGGCTTTAGCAGATCTAAATGTTCCTCTTAGCATAATTTGTCAACAAAAGCCCTGCTATGATAAATTATTATTATTATTATTATTATTTATTTTTTTCTCCAAAGTAAAGTTGATCAAAAGCCAATTTGTTAATGTTAATGTTATAATGTCATGTTTGTTCCTCAGCCAGATCTTAATTAATTTATGGCCAGACCTTAAAAATAGTAATTGAAAACCTCTGACTATTTTAATGTAAATAAGCACAGTATTAATTATAAAAAAAAAAATATATATATATATATATAGATATATATATATATTTTTAAATGTACAATAAAAATGCGAGGTAAGATAAATATGGAAAAATATTTGACCCCTGTCAAGTTTTTATTTGGATAATCTGGCCCACGCTAGAAAGTAGTTGAAGAGCCCTGCACTAGGGTGTTCTGGGTGGTAGCCTGAGCATTGTTATGTGGTTGCTAAGGTGTTCTGAATGGTTGGTGGTTACTAGGGTGCTATACGTGGTTCCCAAGTGGTTGCTTTCTGGCCCTGTAACCTGTAAAGCTGTAATTTTCTAGTTAAACTTTCCTTTGCAAACTCTACTAATTATAGTTCACATGCAAGTACATGCAAGTACACTTTGTCGAGAGACTGTGTGCCATTTTTAATAGCTTTTGTAAATATAGCCTTTCACAATGAAAGCTCAAGCCTGACAATATTGTGAATCTTGATCATACATGAATGAGTTATCTTGATATATTTATGTTGCAAAGGTCAAGTGTGTACATGCCTTAGCCAAGCAGACATCACTCGCTTCTTTCCCCTGGTAAACCAATGGATCATTACATTTCACAAAGTTCCTCTGCATCTCTTTCTTTATATGTTGCGTGGTAGATGTTAGTGTGTTCTGGAGCGCTCATTATCCTTTGAGCTAGAAGAATCTCATATTCGCGGTGGATGGTCAGGGAGTTTTGAAGAGAAGCCAAGCTGTTTGTTTCCACGGCCGTTGATTCATGCACTGAGAATGAGAGACGTCTGAGGTTCAGCCACCTCAACACTCAATCAATAACCACACGGCCAGAGCCGTAGCAGTCATTTTAGAAGTGGGAGGACACAGCTGTCAGTAGTTGGCTTGCACAGACCCAACACTTACAATGCAGTATTATATTAATATATACGTATTATTTACTTTGAATATTTGTAGTATTTTAAAGATTCAAGTATTGCAAAATAATTGCAAAATTTTGCTAAATTAGCTGCAAAAATAAAGGGCATCTTGTGGAGCAATTGCTTTTGTTTCACACATGACAATAAAAGACTGAGCACAAGCTGGTCGTGAATTAATTTCTTTTTTTTTCTCTCCCCAATTTGGAATGCCCAATTCCCAATGCACTCAAAGTCCTCGTGGTGGCGTAGTGCTTTGCCTCAATCTGGGTGGCGGAGGACGAATCTCAGTTGCCTCTGCGTCTCAGACGTCAATCCACACCTCTTATCACATGGCTTGTTGAGCGCGTTACCGTGGAGATGTAGCGCATGTGGACGCCCACGCTATTCTCCGCACAACTCACCACGTGCCCCACAGAGAGCGAGAACCACACATTATAGCGACCATGAGGCGGTTACCCCATGTGACTCTACCCTCCCTAGCAACCGGGCCAATTTGGTTGCTTAGGAGACCTGGCTGGAGTCACTCAGCATGCCCTGGATTCAAACTCGTGACTCCAGGGGTGGTAGTCAGCGTCAATACTCACTGAGCTGAGCTACCCATGCCCCCCTGAATTAATTATTTAATCAATTACAATAATGACAATTGTGCATGTGAACAGTTTTATTTTTTTACTCTGTATGCAATGTATGCAAGTGGCTCAAATGTTTTGACTATGTTCATCAAAATTCGTTCAGATCAATTTAATGATTCAATGACTATTTCTAGTGATGCCAGAAGGTGGTGACAAATGAGTTTCTTGTGTGAAATGAGTTAGTCACTGAATCAGCGATCAAAATAAAAAATTTTATCATTTAAAATGTGTATGTCTACAGACATGTCTTGTTGACTCGCTGCCCTATAAGTCAATGACTCAACAGACAGCGTTTGCATATGAAGGTACCACCAGGAACTGGTTTTGGACAGGCTAATGAGGCAGCATAATGTCACATTGTTGTTAGGATACCAGCAACTGATTAACGTCATCTGGTGTCCACTAAATGTAACGCGTCTGCTTCGCTTCAATCATCCAACCAAAACGCAATGCTGTAATAATCTAGAACAAAATCAAGAGAGTTTTGGCGATAATTAAGTGTATATTTAATAACTACAATACTGGGAGTCACGTGATGCCATGCGAGGATCGGACGTGTGAACGGTGAGCTCTGCACACTTTGCTAGTTTTAATAACTTTTAATGACATAAACCAATGAGATTTGATACAATCTGTTCCATAACTGTTCTAGGAGGACAGTATGTCAAAGAATTAAAAATCCTCATGCTCAGGCTGACACCCCTGAGAAGGCCGCGTACTAGGGAGTCGATTTGGTCAGAGAGTTGTGGGAAATGCGGTGAGAGATGTTGAACATGTCTGTGATCGATCACTGCCATGGAGGCAAAATTTACTGATGTGGTCACAAGAGTGGGGGATGTCGAGAAACGGATCAATTATCTGGAGTCATTGGAGAGGGAATTATCTGCTAATCCGCTTGCGACCAAGGTGGATTTGGAGCATGTCTGGGAGAAGTTGGAGGACATGAAAAACTGTAGCCTGCAGAATAACGTCCGTATCGTGGGAATCCCAGAGGGAGCAGAGGGACAGAATATGGTGGAAATCCTAGACGGGCTCTTTCCGAGTCTGCTCGACATAACAGGCCATAAACTGGAATGAGACAGGCTCCGATCAATTCTGGCCAAATTTCTGAGATCATCCGATAAAGATCTTGTGTTACGTAAGACGAGGAGTAAAGGGAGACTTTCTTGGAAGAACCACAGCATTTTCTTCTTCCCAGACTTTGCGAACTCGACAAGAGAGAAACGTGATTGATTCAAGGAATGCAAGAAACATTTACATCAACGGAAGTTCACTTTTGCACTGATATTCCTGGCCAAATTGAGAATAGATGCTAAGGATGGCTGTAAAACGTTTGCATGCCCCCAGCAAGCGATGTCCTTCTGAAGTCAACGGAGTGAGTGGGTCGTGTTGTGGGGCTCACCGAACATCCGCTTGACAGTTTGAGGAACCTGCACGTTTGTTTTTTGGGTTTTTTTGCGCTGGTGCCGCCTATCGACTGGAGTTTTGTTTTTGTTTTTTTGGGAGAATTTCTTGCAAAGACATTGGAGTAAGTAATTTGCTTGTGCTCATGTTGCAGCCGAATGGACCAGCTCACTGAACATTCGTTTGACTGTCTGAAGAATGTGTGCGCTCTTTTTGTGCTGGTGCCACCTATCGGCTGGAGTTTATCTTGTGGGTATTTCTTGCAAAGACATTGGAGTAAGTAATTTGCTTGTACTCATGTTGCAGCCAAATGGACCAGCTCACTGAACATTCGTTTGACTGTCTGAAGAATGTGTGCGCTCTTTTTGTGCTGGTTCCGCCTAGCGGCTGGAGTTTATTTTGTAGAATAATACACCTTTAGGACAGTTTTATGGATGAAGCTACACACTCTTTGTGTTTATTATGCTTATTGGCTGGAGTTTTTTTTTTTATAGATTATCTTTTGCTGTGTAATTCTGTCTCACAAAATTTGTATAGAATCACCGGACTTGAGCAATCCGACGGCAATGTTGTCATTGAGGTTCTCATAGGCGTACATGGACTGTTTGAGTTCGGAGGGATGGACACCAGTTGGCGATGTCATGCGCGAGGTTAATGCGCACTTAGTTTTTTTTTTTTTTTTCTGTTTGTTTGGTTCTGGGGAATGTTCGGGGTTTGACTGTTGCACTAATGTTGGAATGTGGTCTTTATAATTCTGTTTTTGACACACAATCTATTTTTTCTTACATGTCAAAATGTCAAATGTTAATATTAGTGGACTCTCTCCACGTGGAATGTGAATGTGAATTTCTCTTCTTAAGCGTAAGAAATATGATATAGTGTTTCTTCAAGAAACACACCTTTCCCCGCAGGAAGCTGAAAAGAAATGGGGTGGGCATTTTTTTTATAGTGCTGGCTCGAGTAAGAGCAGGGGAGTCATTACACTGATAAGTAAACATCTACAATTCAAATGTCTCAAACAGAGTAAGGATAAATTAGGAAGAGTCATTATAGTGAAATTTTAGCTGAAATTCAGGGACAAAGTCTTATTTTGGCGAATATTTATGCACCTAACGTTGATGATAAGGGATTTTTTATAGATCTTGAAGGGAAGTTGCAAGCCGCTGGCACCCCTCATGATATAATACTGGGAGGAGATTTTAATCTTTTGATGGACTCAGTCCTTGATCATAGTGAAGCAAACGTGTGCAAGCCCCCTAAAGCAACAGTGATGCTTCACAGGATATGTAAAAATCTTGGTCTTACAGATATTTGGAGACTTTTTAACCCACCTGGTAGGGACTATATGTTTTTTTCTTCAGTCCATAAGATTTACTCTACAATAGATTTTTTTTTTATTTATTTTTTTTTTTTATATCTAAGTCCCTCATTTCATCTGTTGTTGATTGCTCAATTGGAAACATTTTAGTCTCAGATCACACCCTGGTGTGTTAGAGGTGTTGCCACATATGAAGAAAAAGAAATAATTGTTGGCGCTTTAATGTATCCCTTTTGCAAAATCCTGAATTTCTAAAGGCTGAAATCAATATCTATATGGAGACCAACTGGTCCTCAGTATCCTCAGTGGGCATGGCTTGGGAGGCACTTAAGGCAGTTGCTAGGGGCCGGATCATACAGTATACCTCATTCTCCAAAAAATCCAAAGCACAAAAACTCATGGAATTGGAAGGGAATATTAAAAGTGCCGTGGCAGAGCGCCAAATGTCGTCTAATGGCCTCAGAGAATTGACCCGACTGAAATCAGATATAATACTATTTTGTCGCGGAAGGTGGAGTTTTGGCTATTCAGGGCAAGACAGTCATACTTTGAGTCGGGGGACAAAGCAGGGAAGCTTTTGGCTAGACATATAAAGCAGAGAGAGTCTTTTTCTACTATTCCCTCAGTGAAATCTGCTGGTGGTGAAATATTTACCTCGGCCAATGATATTAATAATGCTTTTAAAGTCTAAATATATTATATACTATATATACTATATATACTATTTATTTTTTTATTGTATAATGTGTATTCTATATTGTGTGTATTGTATACTGTACATTGTATGTTATTATTTGTATATTGTGTTGTGTGTAATTGTGTATATTAGATTTTAAATTGTGTTGTGTAAATCTGAAGTTTAGTGTAAATTGGTATATGTCTCATCACTGTCATCACTATGTTGCTCAGAACTGCACCCAAGAATTTCACACACTATTGCACTTGTGTATATGGTTGTGTGACAATAGAAGTGATTTGATTTGATTTTGAAATCCAAAATGTTGGCTCTGACAGTGTACTAACGTCTTTTCAGTCGGGTGCCTTTGAGTAGCCCAAACAGGGCATTAAGTATTTGGGTTTTTTATTCCCAGCAAATTTGTGTGATTAAGTTGTGAGTTAATTTTGACCCTTTAATAAAATTAAAATTAAAATGTTGTATTTCAAAATTCACAACTACCTGCTACAATCTCTCTATTTCAAGCAATTTGATAGCATAGCAAAGTCCTTCATTTGGAATGATAAACATCCCAGATTACATTTCAGTAAGTTACATAGGCCGATTGACAAAGTTGGGCTAGGCCTACCCAAGATTTTGTTTTATTATTATGTATTCGGTCTCAGACATTTGGCTCATTGGTCGCTTCCACCTGAGAGAGCCCCTCCCTGGTTTTGTATTGAACAGGAAGTTCTTGCCCATATTTCGCCATTGCAAAACCTTTCTATCAAACTAATTGGAGAAGTTAAGTTACACCCCGTTATCTCGCATTTGCACTCGGTATGGATAAAAGTGTCCAGAGTGTTTAATTCAGACATTTATTTAAATGTTGCCTCGAGCATATGACTGAATGCAAAATTATGTATTAATAAGTCCCCTTTCTGCTGGTCAGAGTGGATTGTGAGGGAGGTTAATACACTTGGTGACCTATATGAGAGTGGAGTGTTGAGATCCTTTGAAAATGTTGTTCAACATTTCGGGATTCCCAGATCTCAGTTCTTTAGGTATTTACAGCTGCGCCACCTGCTCTGTACTTTTTTTGGGAGTAGCATACACCCCCCTAAAGTGGCAGATACTCTGGGAGAGGTGATTACTGCTTTTGGAAAAGGTCATGAGGCATCAGTGTTTTACTCCCTGTTAATTCAGAGTCTGGGGGATGGAGCTTCAACTTCTCTCAAGTGATTATGGGAGAAAGATTTAAACTTGGTATTGGAGGAGGAAGTGTGGGTTAGGATTCTAAAAAACGTCAAGTCTACATCTAGAGATGCAAGGGTGCGTCTTATGCAATTTAAGATTTTATATAAATTCTATGATATATATATATATATATATATATATATATATATATATATATATATATATTTTGTGTATGTATTCATGTGTGACCACAGGGATGTTTGTTGAGGGTCAGGGTGGGGTTGGGGATTGGAAGGGGTAAGAGTGGAGGTTAATTGTTGATTCTGTGAATATATGTTTTGCTTTTCTTTGTTAAATGTATAAATCAATAAAACTGTTAATCAGAAAAAATAACTACAATACTACTTTATTGCTAGAAATGGAATAAAAGTTGGAAAAAGTGAATAAAAACGTACATTTATATACAAATTGGCTATCAACTGCCTCTTCGGCCACCATTTTTTTCTTCAGCTCAACTGCCGTGGATTCGGGAGCACAGGATTGTGGGATTTCATAGGCAGCGAAGGATACATCTACGCTGCTTTCAAAAATCGATCAGATGAAGGTATCTCAGTAGACAGGATGTGACGCAAACATTGGATTCGGACCTGCCTTGATCCCTTCCTACCTCCATATACAGCCTCCGGAGGCAGCATTTTCCTGGTTTTGGACACAGCCAATGTAAAAAGCATAACTTAATGAAGACTCAGACACTGATATAAACTCCACTTACAATGTGTGCTTAAAAGAAGGATTGTCCATTTGTTTTTGTTTTTTTGTTTTTTTCTGCAATGCATTTCACGTAATGCTGTCAATCAAGAACGATATGCCGATAAATAACTCTCGTTTGTGTGTTCCTCATCTCTAGATTATTAATTTAGATCTACATCAATGGCGATAAAAAAACATGGATAAATAAGCATTGTTTAAAGCATCTTTGTAGAAATGAACGGAGCCGAATTGATAAGACTGTCTGACTGACGGCCTTTTGCGTCACTCTATCAGTCCAAAGTAACAAAACGCAAAGAATACTATATATAAATCCACCATTTGGAATTGGTACGGGTTTAGCTTGGGAAAGTGTGGGGGACAAAAATCACCTTTTTAAAGAGTGTGGGGGATGTGTCTCCCAAGTCCCCCACGGCTGCTACGCCCTTGCACATGGCTGTGGTCATATGATTCAAGACTTCCTCACCAGACAGACACTCAATATGGGCTCATGCAGCCTCCATGTAGCATCCAGCATTATCCCCATTTAATTGATTCCCAGAGTTAGTCGTAGCATCTTCTCTGTGATAAGTGAGAACATAGGCTTTATTTGAAACATTTTAAAGATTTTAAACCCACTAAATTTCCAGAACGTCTGTATATTTAGACTTTTACTCTCTTACTTGAGCAGAATGTACTGTAGGTATTCATTGGGGAGTAGCTAAAAATTAGAAGTGCTACTAACTTTACTAAATTTTTCAGTAGGGTGGCAGTAGCTCAGCTGTTTCAAAAACCAACAAGCAGCGGTAAAGCGTTTTGCTAAATCTTTAGCAAACATTGTGTTGCACACAGTGAAATTAAGCAAAAATTGCACTATCCTGAACTATCCTCTTTTTTTATATGTGATGTTGGGAAGTCTGATTTACTTCAGTGAATCGGTTAGTTTGGATGGTTAATTGAAATTAACTGGTAAAAATAAAAAAATAAAAAATAGTTCAACTCTTTTATGTAAATTTGTGTGTTGCTAATTGTATTTATGCAAAGGTATCTGTCCAGTTGCTATCACCGAAATTGAGATGCTTATGGTTTTTGTGCCAGATAAATACTGTTCTAAAAGTACACAGAAAAAGTGGCAACCTGCAATTGTTACTTGAAGTATCTATTTCTACTTGATGTAACTTATAGAATGTACTTTTCGCTAGCATAACATAATTTGTCAGGTAAAAAAATTTCAAAAGATGTTGTTTTAAATTAGCTTCAAAACAGTTAGCTTTTTGTTAGTAGCTTTTAGTGTTACTAACTACTTTTTCAAATGGTAGCTTGACTGTAGTTTAACTGCTTTAAATCATGAGTTGTTTGTGACTTGGAAAGCTGCAGTTTCAAAGTAGCTTACCAAAACTGGGAGAGAAGAAACTACTGGAATTAGTTAACAAAAGTGTCAAACCTTCTCAGTCGTGGTCCTTCTACTGTTGACTGGAGTCGCTTCTGTTGTGTGAGTTGACATTGACAGGTCGAGCCTGCTTTTCTAACGCACTGAAGCTCATTAGAATTTCACTGTGTTGGAAAGGTCAGGCGAGCTGCGTGTCACATGTTAACAACCTTGACAGCAAAATGATCAGGATGTGACAAGGTGGCATAAAACTGGTTTGACTCTCCTGAAACTCTGGAACCAACACTTTAGATTAGAGTGAAAGCTTTGCAAAAACACTGAAGAAAAAAAACACACTTTAAGAGGAATAGTTGTTCCCTAACTTTTGTCATAGCTTTGTTTCAATAGTACAAGTGCCGCTCAGTGCCACAGTAAAATAAAAAAAAATCGAAGATTTCAAGAATAAAGTTGTAACATTATGAGAATAAGTCGTAATGTTTTGAGAATTATCTAAAAATGGGCCCTTTACAAGAAACAGTTTTGAGAATAAAGTTATAACATTATGAGATCAAAGTTATAATATTCTGAGAATAAAGTCAAAATTACAAGAAAATAGTGGTAGCATAATGAGATTAAAATAGTAATGTTTTGAGATCAAAGTAATGTTGGGAGAATAAAGTCATTAAATCAAAGGCATAAGATTTAAGGCACAATATTGTGTGAACAAAGTAGAAATATTTCAAGAAAAAAATCACAATATTACAAGAAAAGACATGATTATCGCAATAGGGATAGGCTTCAAGCATCAATCTATGAAATGTTAAGTTAAATCATACTTTAGGGTAGGATTTACCAACAAAGAAAACTTTGGTCTTTTGCCATTCAAGAAATTGCCTCTTTTGTGCAATCTAAATTGGCAACCAGTGGTCTCTGAGGGTATCTCATAATGCTATGACTTTACTCTCAAAAGATTACAAATTTAATCTTATATATATATATATATATATATATATATATATATATATATATATAGAAATACTACTATAATCTCATAATGCAACAACATTAATCTCCTAATAGTACAATTTAATTTTCAAAACATTACGACTTTAATCTCATAATGCTATGACTTTGCTCTCATAGGATTACAACTTTATTTTCATAGTATTACAACTTTATTATTGAAATAATTACTTTAATCTTGTAATGTTACGATTTTATTCACAAAGCTTTATGACTTTACTTTTGTAAAGTCCCATTAAAAGGTAATAAGATTATTCTCAAAACATTACGACTTTATTCTGGAAATCTTAGATATTTTATTTTAACGTGGCACTAAAATGGCATCATTTAATTTGTTCACTGAAAATCTTCCCTTCAAACTCTAGTTCTCAAATGTTATTTGCTGTAAGGGTTTTCAAACTTGCCATGTTGCGATCGTTTATGAGACACGTCTGAAGGCACCATTTTTAAATTTAACACAAGCGCAAATCAAATTTGAGAACTACTGCAGAGAAGAACGTTTTCTGTCCATAACGCATAGCTATTGAATGACTTAAAATATACTGTATTGCACAACAACAGTGGCTCAAACATTTTGACTAACATCTCATTTTGTGTTTTGCAGATTAAAGAAAATAATATGGCATCAGTAGATGAGTAAATTATGATTTGGTTAAACTATTCCTTGTAGAACGGTTAAAAGTTAGAAATGCTTTCTACTTCACAGACTTCACAATGATGGGAGACTTTTAGACATCTACCAGCGTCTCCACAGCGCTGAGGGAGCGTTCTTCATTCCACATGACATGGAGGTCTCCAACCAAGAGCTCAATTACATTGTGAAAAAGGCAGAGCAATGGAGAGGCTTCAATGGTGAGAGACGGAAGGTCAGTGCAAGGAACATTTTGTCATTTTAGAGGTGCAATTTTGGATTTCAGAGAGAAGATCTTCTTCCATGAAGGTGATGTAGCTGCCATGGTCTGCATCGCCACACAACGCTTGACTGTTGTAATGCTTAGCTCAAGTCTCAGGCGCTTAATTAGATTAATGGTTGTTTTAAAGAAGATGAGCAAAATGGTAGTTGATACTAATCCATCAGATTGCCTCTGCAAAAGATTTCTGTCTGTCTGATGGTTAATAAGATGCCCGCTAGCGTTCATGAGTAAGAGAGCCTTTGTGATGGTTTTCAGAAATAGACGGTCACATTGACTTTATGCTCAACTGTTAACTGAGCTTTCTAATATGCATTATAATTAACACAGTACAGAATAAAAGGATATTGCATCATATTTAGTTACATTTATGAATGCCAAAAAATTGTCACAGAGGTTTTTAGCTCATCTAATTAGTAGGGGCTAATTATCCAAACAGGAATTGGGCTTGATTAATCCACGGAAATCAATTTCCAGCAATATTTCATTAAGAAGAAAGACCGCTCAATCAACAGAGACATGCATGAGGACACACGCTCAAACACACACAGACATGCTGGGTTCACAACTTGGGTGGCAACTCCTTTTCTAGTGCTCTTGATGAAGAAATGTTGTCAAACAGGTCATTAAAAAGACATTGTGTGATTTTTAGCTCAAATTTGAGACGTTTGCATGTCTTATAAGCTCATTATTTATGCAGCCCATTTCAATGACCCCTTTTCTTTTCAATTCAAAAACAATGGCTACAGCTGTGGCAATATTAGTAATGAAGGTGCTACTAATTGGATGCAGTTGTGTAGTTTGTAATTAAGAAAACAGCTTTGGTTAGCCAATGCTCTCACAGAATACATGTCTTTTCTGCAAAGCTTCAGCCCAGAACTGCAGCCAGTCTCATATCAGCCCTAATTTGCCATTATTTAACTGATAAAATGCGAACATATTAAACACATTTGCCAGCATGATGAAAATGTAGAGTTATTGCGTTTCACAATTTTTACATTATTCAGGCAGATGATTTTTCATTTAAATAAGATGGGCTAGGGCCATTATTTCATAATTATTGTGGCAATTTCTCTACATGAAAAGGGTCACTTTCCCAATCCAGCAAAGACATATCCCAATTAAACTAATTTGCCTACATGCAAATTTTTGTCATTTTTCCCTCATTAACTATTAATCAACACGGCAGAAAAAAAAAAAAAAAATATGTTGGATGAGGAGCGAGCAGCCAGACAAAGCTGAAACTAATATTTTGCAACTCTAATGATTTTGTGCATCCTTAATTAGATCGAATGTGCTTGATATGATTAGGTCAGGATGTAGTAGTTTTCATTAAAAGAAAATTTCAGAAACTGTATTCCAAATGTTCCCTCACAATTAAATAATCAATCCGGCACATTCCCTATTATGGACCCAATTAATATGGCAGAAAGAGGCGTGATTTTAATAACAAGAGGCCATGAGGTCCTCATTAACAAAGAATGGAGGAGGAAGAGGGAGGGTACAAAACATTTACAGGTACAGATAGAGCCACAGGACACTTGAAAACTTCAGCACATTCCAAAGCACGGAACGTTTCAGCAGCACGCATGGCATCCATCTGTTTTGTCTTGGCCTCAACTGTACTATTGAAGCTTTCCAATCCCCTAGGGAAACATTTACTATTAAATATTATTTACTACAAATAGAAAGATCTGTTTGATTTGTGTAATGTCAGTGTTTGGTAGCATTTGAAATGTCAAGCAGTAACAGCAGTGTTCTGCAGTGTGACATGCTGCATCTAAAAATAAACATTATTTTTCTTATTCTTGTATAATTACGATATGTGTAGCCTAGTTTTTATGAGCCCATATTAATTGAGAGACTGCATGGAATATTTGTACTTTTGAAAATTAATTTTTCACATCCTTAAAGGCCTTTGCATGCCGAACACGAATGTTTGGCGCGATTTCTCACTGCGATCAACATTTTGAACCGAAACAATTAATTCCTAACGAGCCATTCTCACCTGGAGCGAACGTTCGTGCCAAATCACGCAGCGACAAAGCAAAGCTTTTTTTTTTACGGTGTGATGATTTTTTTTTTACACCCAGCGAAGAAAAGCCATGACCAATAATATATAAGCTTTAGATCACATGTCAGAAGCCATTGCAGTTACCAGAACCCGAGCAACTGATGACGCTAAAGCACAGAACACTGTTCACTGTTCATTCAATGTAGGTACATTAAATGCTGAAGTAACTCGAGGAAGAAATCCTGAACCAGCAGTGAGGATGTTTTAACTGGCATCATTTTATTTTTTTTATATGGGTTCTCTTAATGTGTAAATGATATTGCTGCATCACTGCCTTACATCCCCTTTAAAGATTATCTGATCTTATGTGGATTGTCTTCATAATTTATTCCAGCTGCATTATTTTGCTTTTGCAATTAATCTTACGTGAGTTCTCTTATATCTTTAATATATATTGCAGCATCTTTGTCTTTGTATCACTTTTTTAATAAACAACTTTACAGATCATAAGTGTTTTTTCTACGGCAAATATTAATAATATGAATACTATTGCTGTGACTCGCGGTGCACTCTGTGTCTCTGTGTTCCAAAAACAAACTTATTATTGCTGTGCTATTTTTAATAGTCGTTAGCAGCATTAAAGCATCTAATAATGGGTCAGACTGAAGATGGGTTTTGTTGGCTGAGATCTGTGTTTTATTGCTTGCACTCTTGGAGCACTTACATTCCACATGCAGGGTTTGGAGCAAATATAAGTAGATGTACATGGCAATCAGATACAGTCAAACATTTGTTTTAACAATCACTATGAGTGTAGATTACACAGGGATTTTAAACAAGTGCACTTAACACAAGAATACAGTATGCATGACAGTGGAATATAATTAATATTGTTCCAGTTGATAATGTTAACCGCCCATGGAGAAGTCAGGAAAAAGGTGGATGGGAAAGGGCCATTCATCAGTGATTCGCCTCTCGTAATATATATATATATATATATATATATATATATATATATATATATATATATATATATATATATATATTGTGACTGTAAAACGAACAACTTCTGAATCACATTTAATTCATCATTAATGTGCTTCTTCTTTCCAAGCAGTAAAACAATAATAATAATTTTGCAAGTGCCAAGGTTTTATTCTGATCAAATTTGTATTGTTCTTGGAGCGATCATAAAAAGTAATTAGATTTTTTACTCTTTAATTAACTTCATATTATGGCTTATTTTCTTCCAGGCCATGTGATCAACATTATTACTTGTGTCTTTAAATATTACTCTGTTATATTAGCATCACAGAGACCACTGAATAAAATAAACAGGCACGTTTAAACAAACACAATATGTTAGCTACATTAAAGTGGGTCTCTTTAGTGTAAAGCTATACATTTCTTTGCTGTATTTTCTTAAATGTATTCTTTCATTAAGTCACATGTTTAACGTTAGCACACTCGGTGATTACCAGCACATAGACTTTACGTTGTGCCTGCACTCCTGCAGTGTGTGTTTCTAGTGAAGGGGCCTAAAGTCAAAGCGTGTGGATAATGAGCTCATTAATTATGTATAGCCAGCACTGCAGATGGACCTCATTAATTGCGTGCCGTCACCTTCTTGATTACTGTACCTGGAAGGGAGGTGCTAATGTGTGGCGCGCTTAAGCAGGTAACGCAAACTGTTTTGTCACCGGCTGTTTGACAGTGACAGAGGAGTCCGGCGTCGCCGTAATCTTCGCCGTAATTCACCAGAACGTTCCTCTAATGGCTGCTGATAGCCCCCGAGATGTTTTCGCTACTCAATCGCATCGAGATTTGCGCTCCGTCCCGCTATTTGTCTCCACATGTCTGCGTAATGTCTTTCCACAGGCTGAATTTAGGGAACACCCTAGGTGCTCTGCAAAACAAGTGACAGGGGGCCCAACCTGTCGCAGGAGGGAAAACACGATCTAATGAGGAGCAGACACTTCCTGTGTGCCCCCACCACTCATCTTTCCATCTCTCCATCTGTAATTATTACATGGGACCTTTTCTCATTCTGTCACTTTAGTCCAACTCTGACAACACATTCATCATTGTGAACGCTCTCAAAACTTTCTGCC
Source organism: Myxocyprinus asiaticus (assembly GCF_019703515.2). Classification (NCBI taxonomy): domain Eukaryota; kingdom Metazoa; phylum Chordata; class Actinopteri; order Cypriniformes; family Catostomidae; genus Myxocyprinus; species Myxocyprinus asiaticus. The sequence goes on along the minus strand of NC_059384.1, from coordinate 36,495,321 downwards.
TTTGTTGAAAGGTTTAAATACTGTAACCAATATGTGATATTTAAAAGTAAAAAAAAAAAAAAAAAAACACGATAACATTTATATCATTTGGCTGGTGCTTTTATTCAGTGTGACTTACAGTGCATTCAATTTATTCATTTGATTATTATATGTGTGAATCTCGCAAAACTTCTCAGGAACATGCAGTAATACTGTAGGCTACCCCAAAAGCAAAAGAAAAATTAGTAAATATATTGCACTTATATATTGCTTAAAAAAAATTAAGCATATTTTTAAGACCATTCAGATTTGTTGCATTGTGACATTATTTTCATGACAATTAAACACATTATCCCCAAATTCTCACATTTTGTTGTATTAGATTACTGTAATGTATGTTTTTTTTTTTTTTCAATTTTTTTTTTTTTTATTAGAGAAATTACAATCTACTGAGAATCACCACTGAGAATTCAGAGAATTACCAACAATCTCAAAAGTTAAACGTATAAAAACACATAACAGTATTTTAAATTTAAGGTAGATATTTTCTTAATTGTATTATACATTTTAATATTTTTATTATTAATATTTAAAAAAAAAAAATACAAGGGTTCAGTAACAGTTAAGCTCAGTCAACAGCATTTGTGGCATAATAATGCTGATTACCACAAAAACATCATTTTGACTCATCCCTCCTTTTCTTTAAAAAAGACAAAATCGAAGTTAAGATACTACAGGGCTAAAGGCCCACCTGAAGGAAAATGTGCTTTTTTTTCTGGCCACAAAGTGTCTCAAGATTCAAGATATATATATTATTTAATATTGATGGAGCAACATAATTTGAGTGAAAATAAATTACAGCAGAAGGTTGTTTTGAATTAAAAAAAAAATAATTTATTTATTTTATTTTTTTAAGTTGGCTAGGTAACCTTTTACCCCACATGTGGGTCATAGTGGTATGGTGTACATATGATAATTTCCAGGATTTGCATTAGCTACATACATTTACAACATTTAAAAAATATATTAAATATTAGATATGCCTCAAAATCAACCTTTAGACATTACACACAATGAACTCATGGAGGAAAACAAATCCAGTTCATAGTGACAAACAGGTATTTAGGAAAGTACTGTGGTAGTTTTTGATGCTATTTAGGTTTTGGGAGAAAATAAAATTAAAAGAGCCTTTTACCCTGTTGTACCCTACTGTTAATGGGGCCTACTGTTAGAGGGTTTAAAATCAGAAATGATAAGCTTATAATTTTATAAAAGCACACATACATTGAGCCTCATTCATGAAACACGAGCAGACCAACTTTTTGTGTAAATTGTTCGTAAAGCTGTTCTGACGTAAATTCTCGGGTTCATGAAAGTTTTCAAATTGTTAGTTGGTACGAACGAAATTTACATCCACTCCAGACCCCGTGTAAATCATGCGTAAGACATCTGAATGTGTTGTGTTCTTTCAGGCAAACTGTCATGACTACATTCTGATAGAAGTGTAATTAAACAACTAATAAAAAAAATACTAATAATTAAATGAGTGAAATTAACCTTAAAAAAATAAATAACATAAATTATTAATAAAAAAAGAAGATGAAAAGCTTTGTTTTCTTTTTAAACCATAGCCTATACTTATTTAGAAACATTTCTGTAAAGCAGTGGCTCCCAACCCTGTTCCTGGAGGCCCTCCAACACTGCACATTTTAGATATCTCCCTAATCAAACACACCTGATTCATCATCAGTTCGTTAGTGGAGACTCCAACACCTGAATTGGGTGTGTCAGAAAAGGGAGATGCAGTGTTGGGGGCCTCCAAGAACAGGGTTGAGAACCACTGCTTTAAAGATTGAATTCATTTTTTCAAAGTATAATTTGTTCCCAACTGTTAAATCCATAAATAAACACTTCATGGGCAGGTGTGTATACAATACACTGTGATTGCCAGAATAATTATGTGAAAAATACAGTAAAAATGTAAACAACTTTACAGAATAACCTGTAAATTTTACAGTTTAAAACTGTTGTTTTTACGGTATATTTCACGGTGCAGTACCGTCGTTTATATTATTAAATAATAAACTTCATATATTAACCTTCTGAAACTGTAAAAATCTGCTTTTCACTTTATAATGTATTGTTAATCACTGTAGTAATTACAAAAGGGCTCATGATGACATGAAGTTCACCAATAGTATTCCAGGAGCAATGACCAATAAACATGTAGAGACAGTCCTCAGTGTCACACAAACACTAAACACCATCAGGGTAACTGTTACATCTGCAGTGCCTGCTTTCTCTCCAGAATGCCGCCAGAGGTCTTCATCTCCGGAATTCTAGCTTTCTCTTCATAAACTACATTTCCCATAATCCCCCGCTCAGACTGATTACTCGCTCACCTGTTTCATATTATCCCAGACTATTTAAGTTCTCTGTTTACCTGCATGCAGTGCGAAGTCTTGTTCTGCCTAGTCTGCAATTCTGAGCGTTATTACCATTCCTGTTCTTCCTGTGTTTTTGACTCCTGTCTGTTTGTGAGGTTTTTGGACCTTTTGCCTGTTTACTGGATTATCCCTCTGTCTCTCGGGTTTACTTGGTTTGCCTTTCTTGGACTCCTGTGTACCGGAGCCTTGCCTGTTTTGTCATTTATCCTTTTATTTGCTACATTGTTGTACTGTTCATACGTTTATTAAACTGCACATGGGTCTTAACACAACTGCCCTGGTGTCTTCACTACAGTAACACATGTGAAATTTAAATAATGCAATAAACATTAACTAAGCTACATCAGATATAACACAGAACACCCCAATGTATATAACTGATCTTAAAAATAAGAAGAAACATAACTATTCCCATAAAATATAATGAAATGTGATGGGTCACGCAGGGAATTCTGGGAATGCCCGATTATTGTTTTTTCCTGTAATTTTAACAATTTACTGTAAAAAGTACATGTACTCTCTTGTTAAACAATGTACATTTTTACTGTTAACTATACAGAAAATCATACTTTTTACATCTAAAAAATTTCATTTTTATAACATTTTTCCATAAAACTACAATGTCTTTTAAAATATATTAAACATTTTTAACCTATATTTTACGGTAACTACTGGTTAACCAGTTTACGTTTTTTTACTGTAGCATTTTTACAGTCTTACCGTTAAAATAACATTTTTTATAGTGTACCAAGGGGAAACAATAGAAAAAGCCTGCACATTGTCGTATAGCTTGCAAATCTGTAATGACTTACAGCGTTTCAGTCAAAAATCTTCTTTAGGCATTCTATTAATTTCTCTGAAGATTCTTCCTGTTGCAAGTAGCCTCAATCAGTGTTACCATCATGATTTACCCGAGAAGTTTCACAAATTGAGCTGCAAACTGAACCAGAGAAGATTAATGGTGGTGGACATACTTCTCGTGGCGTGTACAGTACTGAACATTTTTTACACTCATGTCAAACCATTTTTATTGACTTCTTGAACGGTTTGATTCAGAAAAGAGCTTCATATGACAGCAAAAATATGCAATGACAGTAAGTCCTCACTTTCTTTTGAGATGCTTTTGTGCTTGCTAAATCAACATTTTTATGATGTGGATGCACTATAAGGCGTTTTCACGGGTGTGGATTATGATAATTGTGAATGAACATGCACACGCCCCCTCTTTACTAATGTTTGGAATTCACTAACATACACACGTTTTACTAACAAATTTGGGGAGTACGAAGCATTTGTGAATCCAGCAGAACGTTTTCGGGAAGATCCATTTTACGTGCAAATAACTCATATTTTTGCAAAAGTTTTATGAATGAGGCCCATTAATGTTTCTGTTAAAACTTGTGTATTATTTAGTGTAGAGCCGAGGAGGGCGGGGTCAGGCTGGAATGAGACACACCCGGTCCCCAATCAGCCTGATGGGGCGCACAAGGGATAAAGGCTGCCAGGGACGACAGCTCGAGAGAGAGAGAGAGAATTGCAGTCAGCTGTACTGTGTGGTTTTGGTTGTGTGTTTGTTTAAGTTGTTTATTAAATTATTATTTAAGTTGTCAAGCCGGTTCTCGCCTCCTCCTTTCCACTGAACCCCCTTACACTGGTGCCGAAACCCAGGAAGGAGGAGGGATTCCCGTCGCAGAGTCCTTGACACTGCCGTCCACCCAGGGGAGTGCCGCTGCCGTCCGACAGGGGACGGAGTAGCCCGACCACCCGGACATGGGGAACGGCCGCTGTCCGCGAGGCGAGTGGGGACGGGACTCCCCGACCGCCTGGAGTGAGGGAGCCACTGCCGGGGGCGGAGGAGTGCCCTGCCGTCCCCCAGGAACGCGGAGGGGTTGAGAGAAGACCGCTGTCCGCGGGAGGAGGAGGGAAGTGACTCCCCGACTGCCTGGAGTGGTAGGGCCGCTGCCAGGGGTGGAGGAGTGTCCCCATGGGATGCCGGGAACACGGAGGGGCGTTCTGTCCGCTGGGGGTCGGAGGTCTGACTCCGGTCTGCCCGGGGAGGAGCGGCTGCAGTCCGCCTGAGAGGGTGGAGTAGTGATCGAGGACCACGCGACGGCACATCAGAGAACCGGTGAGTTTCTTTTTCTCTCTCTCCTCTCTCTCTCTCTCTCTCTCTCTCTCTCTCTCTGTCGCTCCGTGTTGGCCTTTCCCTCTCCATTTTGTTTTGTTGTTTTTCCCCTCCTGTCTCCTCCCAGGTCGAAGAAGGCGGGGATGACCCGCCGGCAGTCGGGGTGTAAGGCACGCGCCCCCCCCCCCCCCCCCCCCCCCCCCGAGAGGAAGGGTGGGGGATGTACGTCATGCCGGGGGCTCCCCGGCCTGAGGCAACGCCGGGAAGAGTGTAGAGCCGAGGAGGGCGGGCCGGGCTGGAATGAGACACACCCGGTCCCCAATCAGCCTGATGGGGCGCGCGAGAGATAAAGGCGGCCGGGGATGACAGTTCGAGAGAGAGAGAATTGCAGGCAGCTGTACTGTGTGGTTTTGGTTGTGTGTTTGTTTAAGTTGTTTATTAAATTATTATTTAAGTTGTCAAGCCGGTTCTCGCCTCCTCCTTTACACTGAACCCCCTTACATTTAGCTTTAAAGGCGTTTAAATCATTGTTTATACGATCGTTTTAGGGTTTACGTCATTATGTTGTAATATAGGATATATTTTTACATAAAAAAGGTTAAGCAATTTGATCACACTAAAATCATGTTAAAATGTGTAATGCTTATGTCTTGTGGCTATACTTTTGACACAGTGTATATTTTAAAGTTTATTGACTGGCCCCAATCACTTCCATTGTAAGTAACTCATTTTTATTTATTTTTTTTAAAGAAAAGGAATGTCAAGTCGAAACTAATTTTGTGGTAATCAACATTATGCCACAAATGAATTCGAATGTGCCTAACTTAACCCGAAATACTCTTTTAAGTGACCCAGACATGTTTTTGTAATATTCACCCATGTACATTCACTGGGAATTATCCATGGCCTTGGCATCGCTAGCACTAGCTTTGAGAAGTTAGAGAATTCTCTTTGTATTGATTAACAACATTTATTTGAACATTTTTTATATTGACACTCAATTCAGTCACATGTTCAATTTAATGCTTTTCCCAAAATTCTCAAGTTTTTGCTGCTACAAAAGATCACCTGCTGACTAGCAGTCCATGACCATGAAAATCCGGACATGCTGTCAGGCAACAATGGGCCTGTGAAGCCCTGGAAAAACACCCCAAACAGGAAGATAAACACAGGAATGGGGGGAAGCTGCTCAGAATCTGCCCTGATATGTGAAAGGGTCACCACAGGAAGGCACCTGCAGCCCACCTCCCACCTCCTACCCCCCATCCCCCATCTCGTCCCATCGGCGGGGCTGTTTGCTTGCATTAGCTCTGAGAGCTGCTTCTTCAATTACATGAAGCTATTAGTAGACAGTGCACAGAGGCTGCAGGGCCCCGGGCTACACGAGCTGCACAACAGACCTCAATACAACATGACTGCAGAGGGGACACGTCTGCCATGCACAAAAGGTCAACGACTTTTGCTGGGCAGCAAAGTGTGAAAGTGTTGCAGTTGCACAATTCTTAAGAAAGAGAGAGACAAAGAAAGCCGTCTGAATTTGTTTGTACCATACAAGTCCTTCACATTGTTCTTGGCTAATTTATTGCTTTGGAGCATTAAAGGGATAGTACACACACACACACACACACACACACACAAATCTGTCATAATTTTCTCACCTTCATTTTGTTCCGAACATGCCTTTCTTTCTTCTGTAGAACACAAAAGGAGAAATTTTGAAGAATATCCTGCCACTCTTTTCCAATGAAAATGAATATGGACTGGGTTTCTCAGGCTCAAAAATGAAAAGTAATATAAAAGTAGTTCATATGACTTAAAACGGTAGCTTTAGATGAAAAACAGACCAAAATGTAAGTAATTATTAGCTGATAAACTTATCTTCTTCTACACCAAAAAAACGGCTACCCTAAACAAACTCAGCCAAACGGCATTGGTTATGGCATGTCTCGTGACCAAACATCATTGATGTCAGTGGCACCATATTAGATTTGAGAGCTTTAGTACACTGTAAAAAGTGGTAACCTGCAATTAAGGAGATATTTCTACCAGATCTAACATTTAAAATGAGTTTGGTTTATGTAATGTATTCAGATTGATTCAGTGATGTTAAAAAAGTATTTCTGACTTGAATAAAACTAGTTAAATTTATACATTTTTAGGTTAACATTTTTGTATTTATTTTTTCAGTGTGGAGGGGAAGATTTTCAATGATTTGGATTTTGGTCTTTTAATCTCATAAAGCTATCACATAGTTTCAGAAGACTTGGAATAAAGAGCACAAGTCATATGAACCACTTATGTCATAGTTTTTTGTGTTTTTTTTTTTTTTTTTTCAGCCTCTGCCCCATTCCCTTTCACTATATGAAAAAGAGCAGCCAGGGTATTCTTCAAAATGGCTCTTTTTCTCCATGTAAGACAGAAAGTCACACAGGTTTGGAATGATATGAGGGTGAGTAAATTATGACATAATTTTTATCTTTGGGTGAATTATTGCTCTTCTCTTTTATATTTGGGTGGACTATTGCAAAACGTGTCTCATTTGACATTTTTTATTTGATCTTGTTTAACTTTGTGTTTTATTATGGTTATGGTGCATTCAATGATGGATGGTTAATCAGTAAAAAAAAAAAAAAATCTTAGGAAGTGAGCAAGAGTTTGTGCGGTCACACACTGAAATCGTGGCAGCACCATGATTGTTTTTGTAAAGTGCTTGTTTTCCACATACCGGGCTGGACGTTGATTCTATCAGAGATGGATATTTCTTCTAATTTTATCCGAACACATTGCACACGGTCAGCTGTCAACACAATTGCAGCTGGGAGCTATGAAATTGAGTCCACATGTTTGAACTCATATAGATCCTGCAATGTCTCTCTCTGTCTCTCATAATGTAAAACAGCGGGAGGAAATAGGCCAGTCAGTAAGCCAGTGTGAACATTGTTTAAAGATGCAGCGCAACAGGGATTTGTGAGAATATCAAGTGTTCTAATATCTTTTCCTGAGTGACCAAACAAAATGAAATTGTTTTCAGGCAACACTTTTAGCTGATTTTATCCCCCAACAGTGACTGAGAGGACAGATGCTGCACTTTTGTGCGTTCAATGTAGATTTCAAAGTTTTAATGCTGAAAAATGGTAAAAACGGACTTGATTTGATGAATATACTGTGCTGAAATACTGATTAGTAAGTGAATAGTTCAGATTCAGAATTTTGATTGGATTAGCCATGTTCTATAATAATTTGATTATAATTATATATTATAGGGGTCATATCATGAGGAATCAAATATCTCTTGAACTTTTGAGGTAAGTCACATTCTATAATAATTCTACACCCAAAAATAAAAAAATAAAAAAAACCTAAAAATGTGCTCAAAAATATTATTAAATCTAACTGAATCAATCTGAATACAGTATACACCTAAAAAAAAAAAAAAAAAGAAAAAAGAAAAACTAGTTCAAAGGATTATAGCAGTCAGAAATCGCTCCTGAAGGGAAGAATTGCAGGTGACCACCAGTGTTCTATAAGTTACTCTAAAAAGTGATAATCTACAAATGACTAATTACTTTAAAATTGTAATCAGATAACTGATTATTTAATCATAAAGTAATCCCAATACTAATTAAGTTACTTAAATTCACAGAAAAGTTTCTGTTTTTTCACACAACAAATTCAAAATAATGAGTATATTTCCTCGTTAGGGGGCACACAAACTTCAGCTGTCACAAAAACACAAAAAGATTTACATATTAACGTAATGTTAAATGTATTCTACATAAATAATAATATTTTAGAAATATGTGTAACCCAAAAAAATGTACTGAAAGTAATTAACTTAATTGAAAGTCAGTAACTGTAATCTGATTACTAGAATTGAAAATGTATTGTTTCACTACTTTTTTTACTTTAAAAATTTCAGCAACTAATTACTTTCTAATCAGATTTCGCCTAACACTGAATCTGTTTACCACTATAAAGAGAATATTGCAGTTGTCAAAGGTTGTCAAATGTTTTTGTTGTTGTTGTTGTTGTTGTTTTTTTATTTGACATTTAAAATACATTTTGCTAAATGTTACCCATGAGACAATAGATTAAGCAAATAAAGACTAGAATGCCAATATTTAGTGTTATACATTTTTGACAGCATTTTTCATTGCTGTGTTGTAATGTATACAATTCTAAGCCAACAAAATGTACACATTTTCAAATACTTCAATAATTTTAATATATATATATATATACATACATACACATTAAAAACCTGCCTTTGATTTCTTTCCATTGTTGCACAATTTTGCCTACAAGAATACCTCAAATTAGAATGTTAATTTATTATTCTTTCTGATTTTGTGTTTGATTTTAGCAATGAGGCCTATTTAATGCAAGCGACCTCAAGTGAATCAAACATTATTTAAAGAAATTATGTCATAATGTGTCCTGTACCATAGAGGGTTAAAAGGTAATATACTATAAAAACATACTGGTTTTATGAGGGTTTTGGGTATAAAAAAAAAAAAAAAAAAATGAAAGTGGACCTTAGGGGGAAAATTTTTTAGTGATTTGGGATTATTTGTGATATGACCCCTTTAATGCACTAAATTGCAATTTTGCTTGGCAGCCGTAAAAAGGCCTACAGTTATGCTAATGAACTTCTTTGCAGAATAATTGATTGTTTATTAGGAATTGTGATTATTATAAATACATATTTGTTAAACACTAGTGTCACTGCTGTTTTATAAAAGCAATAAGCCATTTGAGGCCGTGTGTTACAATGATTTTAAGGGGGTTCTGCTCACCCCTTACCCTTACCCCTTACCATGGAAAATAGAAATCCGGCCTGGATTTCTCAGCATGGTTAGGTAATCATAATCAGAGGCCTGTCTCACAAAGCAGGTTTCAGTGGCTACACAGGTAAATTTGAGTTTAGTTTACTCTGAAACTCTGAGGTTGTTCAACTAACTTTGTGAAACAGGCCTCAGGACAGAACAACTGGGCTGGTGGAAGGACTTTAGTGACGTGGCAACTCATGAGTGGTCAGTCCATTCTAATCTTGATTTTAGCACCACAATGGGATTTTTTTTTTTTTAACCGTCAACGAGCCTGGATCGGTACAGAACGTTATGCTTCAGCAACGGTAACCATTTGGCCCGATGTTTGAGCCTTGCTTAAGTGACCTTGTACGTGCACATCGGTGTATTCAAAACTTTTCACAATACGAGTGTAAATAACTCTCATTCTGCAGTGTTTATCCGACAGTCCCTCCAAACAAACCTCGAAAAACGTTTTCTTCCAGGCGTCAATCGCAGTTTTCCTCTACAGAGTTGTTTATGGATTAAATTTCTTTTTAAGCATTTATAAAAGCAGATTAGTAACAGTGAATTATGCAGATGCATGCTGCAGATTATCCTGCACTCTGATGCTATCTGCTATCTTTATCCGTCTCTGTTTGGAGTCTGCCGTTAAATATTCATGCCCGTTTACTTTATGATTCCAGCAGCTTAGTTTCAATCAAGCACACTTCACACTAGATTGGCATTACATTAGCATGGGTTCATCAAGGTAAATGAGTTGTGCTGTTAGAAAAGACCAGTGCTCATTCTGTCTGTCGCTAACAAGCGATAAACATTCAGAATGATCCAGAGACTTCTCAGTTTGTCCACTGTGATGTTTAGCAGTTGTTTATCATGTCCGTGCATGCAGCAGGGCAGATATACATATACTGCAGCACTGAGGATTCATGCTGCCCTAATTACACAAATGACATACTCTGCCATGCATGCAGTAATAATGCATCTATATCTGTTCAACTGGCTGGTGATGTGTAGGTAATCCCTGTGCTTCTGCTTTCAGTGCATTGGCATTTTCTTAAAAAAAAAAAAAACATGCAGCTACAGAAGCCCATTCAGAGAATTCAAAAGGAGTCGGTATCATTGCAAAATGCTCATGAGTGCATGTGTTTCATAGACAGCTGTTGTGAAATGGATAAATGCAAAGCTTCCTGTGATCTTATATGTACACACACACAACCACATTCACTGTCCCTCTGCTAACTAACTGTGTATGTTCATGCATATGAGTGTTTCTATACAGTTTGTATATTCATGCCAGTCTCTAATGCTGTTTCAAATCCTAAAGTTAGCCTCCTCGCTGTCTACATAATCAGCAATTAGTTTACTCTGCGGCCATCTTGGTAACGCTCCTGGGCACCTATTTTCCATGTAGGCAATAGAGCAAAACAGTGCACACCAATCTTTTTTTTATTTATTTTATTTTATTTTTTTTAATTTTTTTTTTTATAGAGATTTCATAAAATCCTTCATAAAAGAGTTTTAAGCCATGAACCAAACCAACCAGCTACGAGGTGAATCACAACATTAAAAAATTTGATTTGAAGCAAACAAAAAAAGTGAAAATACGACAAAAAGACAAAGGTACAAGACTGTGTACTTAATGTCTTTAATGAGGAAACAAACTAAAATCCCATGATGCATTGAGAATGGCATAATAAAATAAAAAAATGGTGGTGCATTTTGTTCGCCCCCTAAGAAATTTGATTGGTGGGTAGTTTCCCTTCTGATATTAAACATGACAAAAAAAAAAAAAAAAAAAAAAAAAAAAAAGCCAAAATAATGCAGACTGATGCATAAATAACAACCTCGGGGCTTACAGTACTTCTGTTTAAAGGTTTAAAAGTGTTGAAAATCTATTTGCCTAAATTTGCTCTATAGTCATACAAGTACAGCTCCTATCTGCTTGAATGGGGAAAGACTGAAATCTCCAAAACTGTTTGTCAAAATTATGTTTCAATAACATCTGTCAATAAAATATGACAGCAATGCTGACCTACAAAGGTGAAACACAGTAACTACTCTACTACTCCAAATTGCTTCAACTACAAATATGGATTCATAGTTTTTTGATTGTCCACCCAAATATGGATTACAGTACAAAATAACCTCACTCTGTTTTTTCCAGGGTTGCTAAAGTTTCACCACGTGAATACGGGGCATTTCAACTTTTTGTGCACTTCAATACAGGACGGGGGTCCCCCTCCAGCCTTTTACTGTCCAACTGTGGGGCTGGTTTCCCTCAAGCGTCTCACCAGTAAGATACTGGAAAAATGGCGTCCTGTATGGGGAATCTTAATTTTGGCCAAAATATGTGACATTCCGTCTAATACTGGACAGTTGGAAACCCTAGTTTTCATAGTCTAAGATCATAGTCTAAGAGTCAAGTCAAGTCAAATGATTTTTATTTGTATAGCACTTTTCACAACACACATCATTTAAAAGTAGCTTTACAGAAAATTATGCTTTAACAGAAAAAGAAGGTGTAATATAGTAATGTCTTTGAGTCATAATAGTGAGGTTAAAAAAAAAAAAAAAAAGACATGTTTGTAAATTGTGCCTTAAAATAAATAATAGAAAATAATTATATGTATATTTACACCCCAAGTGAGCAAGCTTAAGGTGACTGTGGCAAGGAACACAAAACTCTATAAGATGTTGGTTAAAGGAGAAAAAAATAACCTAGGGGGAAACCGGGCTCACTGTGGGGGCCAGTTCCCCTCTGGCTAACAGCATGAATATAATGTCAATATTAGTTATTTATGTGCAGTACAAGTCAATATATAAAATTTGTAAACTAAGTAAGTGTTAGGGGCCATCAAGCAGGACCGGATTTGGACATCAGGCAGGACCAGATTTGGACATCATGCAGGACCAGAGCTGGATCTGGCAGGCTCTGGTAACCTCAGGATATGTATCCCGAGGTTGAGACAGGGAAACAAATAGAAAACTAATTAGCATAGATGCCATTCACTTTAAAACAGGATTATAGAATATGAAATGTGTTTCCGGTTCTGGCAGACCTAACTAATGCAGCATAACTATGAGTTGATAGATAAATTAGGTATATGCCTGGCTGAAAAGATGGGTCTTTAGTCTAGACTTAAACTGAGAGAGTGTGTCTGAGTCCCTAACCATCTTCGGAAGACTATTCAATAGTTTAGGAGCCAAATAGGAAAAGGCTCTACCTCCTTTTGTGGATTTTGATATTCTAGGTAATATTAACAGGCCAGAATTGTGCGATCTTAGGAATATAGCGTGGTAGAAGGTCACATAAGTACTGTGGAGCTAGACCATTCAAGGCTTTGTAAGTAGTTAGAAGTATTTTAAAATGAACATTAAATTTTTATAGGTAGCCAATGTAGCGACACTAAGATTGGGCTGATATGATCATATTTCTTGGTTCTAGTCAGCACTCTATCTGCTGCATTTTGAACTAACTAAAGTTTATTTATGGAACCTGCAGGATATCCTCCCAGTAATGCATTACAGTAATCTAGCCTTGAGGTCATGAACACATGAATGAGTTTTTTGGCATTAGAAACAGAGAGTATGTGTCAAAACATAATATTTCTGAGATGGAAGAATGCTGTTCTACAAACATTGGAAATTTGGTTTTCAAAGGACAGATTGCTATCAAATATAACACCTAAGTTCTTCGCTGTATAAGACGACATGACAGTACATCCATCGAGAGTCAAATTATATTTTAGCGTCTTATTTTTATAGGTTTATGGTCCAATAATTAGTACCTCTGTTTTGTTGGAATTGAGTTTAAGGAACTTTCTAGCCATCCAATCTTTGATATCATTGATACACTCTGCTAACATCCATGTGAAATTTTGTCGGGTTTCCAAGGAAATATAAAGTTGGGTATCATCGGCATAACAGTGAAAATTAATTCCATGGTTCCTGATAATGTCTCCCAGGGGAAGCATATATAAGGAGAAAAGGAGAGGCCCTAAAACTGATCCCTGTTGCACTCATACTTAACTTTAGTTTGATCTGACAATTCCTCTGAAATCACTGAAATCACTCGGAACTCAATTTTGATAAAATGTGTAGTTACTGTAAATCAAAAAATATATATATATATTTTTCAGGCTAGTTCAGCAAATAAGCATGTGCATTCTTGAGTAAACAAACAGCTGGTTATGTTAGGTCATGGATTGCGCAAGCCCGGGCCCATGCCAGGGTTACTTTTGAATTTTTTTTTTTTTTACTAAAATTATTTAATATTGCTGATGATTTATTAAAAGTGCTACTAATTAATTATTTTTAATTAATTTTATTTATTTATCACACATTATACATATACAGTGAAATTCTTTTTTTTTTTTTTTTTTTTCACATATCCCAGCTAAGCTGGGGTCAGCCATGTTACAGCACCCCTGGAGCAGTTGGGGTCAAGGGCCTTGCTCAAGGGCCCAACAGTGGCATCTTGGCAGTGCTGGGGCTTGAACCCCCCAGCCTTCTGATCAGTAACCCAGAGCCTTAACTGCTGAGCCACCACTGCCCCTTCAGATCTTGATTTATTATATATATATATATATATATATATATATATATATTTTTTTTTTTTTTTTTTTTTTTTTTCTTCACATTTTAGAATAATAGTAAAGTCATCAAAACTATGGAATAACATAAATGGAACTATGGGAATTATGTTATGACTAAACAAAATCCAAAATAAATCAAAACTGTGCATATTTTAGCATCTTCAAAGTAGTCACCCTTTGCCTAGAATTTGCAGAAATGTACTCTTGACATTTTCACAACCAACTTCTTGAGGTATCACCCTGGGGTGCTTTTTAAACAGTATTGAAGGAGTTCCCATCTATGCTGGGCACTTATTGGCTGCTTTTCTTTATTATTTGGTCCAATTATTATTTCAAAAACTTTTTATTTTTTATTTTATTTTTTTATTACATTTTAGTTTCATAATGAAATAAATTAATATGGTGGCACAATTATATTTTTGTCTACAAAACTAATTTCAAACATTTAAGCATACGCCTTCAGATAAAAAGATTTTCAAGATCATGAGAAACATTTCAGTCAAGTGTTTCAAAACTTTTGACTGGTAGTGTACATGTTTTTAAACCAATACAACAACAGTTTTAACTCAGCCTGTGCTGATTAAAAATTAATCACAATTACACATTTACTCTAGACTGCATCACTGCACTAAAACTACGGTGACGGTCTACCTTTACAATTGTCATGTGTGATCAATTGTGTGAGCACAAATTGAAGAGACATTGGCCATTTTTGGACTACTTCAAGCAAGCAGACAAGAGACACTAATCCCACAAGTACAAACAACTCTACCAACACTTCAACATCGAGTTTTGATGCAATTTTGGAGGATGCCAGCACGTCAGAGGCCCGGCCGGGTTTTTCCCCCTCAGGTGCGTCCCTCTATCCCCGCTCTCTCTACATCCAGCGTGGCAAAAATACACAGTTCAAGTGAGTGCTGCAGGAATCTTACAAGCTAATCAAGCAATAATGATGGTAATGATGTTGCCTTTAATAAAATTGAGGAAAACTCAAGTCTCCTCATCAGTCCAATTTCCATCAGCTATATCGGTAATCATTTTAGTGCGCTAAACCTTTTTTCACAAAAGAAAAAACCTGCCTTTGCCGTGGATGGTTTCCACAACTGGAGACATGCATTATTATCATTCAGGGAGCAAATGCAAGCCTTGATTTCTTTTCTTAAGGATGGTTTTATGTTTTTTTAGTCTTCGTAATGTGTGATAATGTCTATCTCTGTATGTGAAATGTAATGGTCCGGTGGGTTATCTGTTAAACAAACAGGTGATCAAATTAGCACACTGAAGGACTCAAGATGGCGCCGAGTATGGCTGCTGCGTTGCGAGCTCCAAAACAACATTGCAGTTTTTTGTTTGTTTTGTTTACAGTTCTTGGATGTTGTCTTGGATGTTGTCTGCCTTATTGTATACGATAGACAAACACTTTTGGACATTGGTTCTGCAATAGCACACCGAAAACTGGACTTCAAATTCCTCAATACTGACCTGCTGTTTACAAACACGCCAGCAGAGCCCTTTGTCTGGGCTGCCCGGCCATGGAATCGCAGAAGGAAAAGGGGAAATAGAGCCGGCGTTCTCATCAGAGTAAGATATCATGCAAATCGACCCCCGATACCCAGTATTCTACTGGCAAATGTTCAGTCTCTGGACAACAAGTTCAGCGAGCTGAGATCTCTCTCCAACAAGAGACGAGGGACTGCTGCATTATCTGCCTTAAAGAAACTTGGATGTCTGCTGAGATTCCAGATTCAGCCATTGAACCCGCAGGGTTCTCCGTGCACTGAGCGGACAGAGCGAAAGACCTCTCAGGTAAAGGTGGTGGTGTATGTTTTATGATCAACAAATCCTTGTGTGATCAGAGAAACGTACATTCTATCAAGTCTTTCTGCTCTCCTGATCTGGAATTTCTCATGCTTTTGTGTCGACCATTCTGGCTACCGAGGGAATTCACAGCAGTCATTATCACTGCTGTCTACATCCCGCCACAAGCCGAAACAGACCGGGCACTCAAGGAACTGTACGGGAGTATAATTGAGCAGGAAACCGCGCACGCTGAGGCCGTGTTCATTGTGACCGGGGACTTTAACAAAGCCAGTCTCAAATCAATCTCACCAAAATACCACCAGCATATCAGTTTCAACACACGAGGGGACTGGGTTTTGGACCACTGCTACTCTCCCTTCCGGGATGATTACAAATCCCTCCCACACCCACCATTTGGCAAATCAAACCACTCTTCCATTCTCCTTCTGCCCGCTTACAGGCAGAAACTGAAACAGGAAGCACCCACCCTCAGAATGATCCAGTGCTGGTCAGACCAATCAGATTCTACCTACAAGACTGTTTTGATCACGTGGACTGGGAGATGTTCTAGTCCGCCTCTGATGACGACATCGAGGTTTATGCTGATAGTGTAACGTGTTTCATCAGAAAGTGCATAGAGGATGTTGTTCAGACCAAAACAATACGGATCTACCCCAACCAGAAACCATGGATTAATAGCGATGTTCGTGCGGCACTTAATGCACGGACCTCTGCTTTTAATTCCGGGAATGCGGAGGAGCATAAACAAGCCAGCTATGCCCTCCGCAAAACTATCAGAACAGCAAAACGCCAGTACAGGGACAAGACTGAAGGATAGTTCAACACCACCGACTCTAGAAGCATGTGGCAGGGAATTAATATCATCACGGACTACAAAGGGAATAAAAACGCCGTGAACACCACTGCCTCTCTCCCGGATGAGCTAAATACTTTTTATGCTCGTTTCGAGGGAAATAACACCGCCTTTGCAGAGAGAGCTCTCGTGGCCGAAGCTACAGAGGTTAGTTCACTCTCCGTCTCTGTAGCGGATGTAACCCTATCCTTCCATCGGGTGAATATCCGTAAAGCCGCGGGTCCAGGCATTCCGGGCCACGTCATCAGAACATGCGCGGACCAACTGGCTGGTGTTTTTATGGACATTTTCAACCTTTCTCTCTCCTTGTCCATAGTCCCCACATGCTTCAAAATGTCCACCATTGTGCCTGTAACAACGCAATCCAAAATCACTTGCTTAAATGACTGGTGTCCTGTTGCTCTGACCCCAATCATCAGCAAATGCTTTGAGAGGCTAATCAGAGATTACATCTGCTCTGTGCTGCCTGCCTCACTGGACCCATTGCAGTTTGCTTACTGCAACAACCGCTCAACTGATGATGCCATTGCATCTACACTACACCCTGCCCTCTCCTACCTGGATAAAAGGAACACTTATGTGAGAATGCTGTTTGTAGACTACAGCTCAGCATTCAACACCATAGTGCCCTCCAAGCTTTATATGAAACTTCGGGCTTTGGGCTTAAACAGCTCGCTGTGCAGCTGGATTCTGGACTTCCTGTCAAGCAGATGCCAGGTGACTAGAATGGGCAACAACATCTCCTCATCACTGACCCTCAACACTGGAGCCCCACAGGGCTGTGTTCTCAGCCCACTCTTGTATTCCTTGTACACACATGACTGTGTGGCAACACACAGCTCCAATACCATCATTAAGTTTGCTGATGATACGACGGTGGTATGTCTGATCACTGACAATGATGAAACATCCTACAGAGAGGAGGTACACACTCTGAAATGCTGGTGTCAGGAGCACAACCTCTCCCTCAACATCAGCAAGACCAAGGAGCTTGTGGTGGACTTAAGGAGAAAATACAGAGAACACAGCCCCATCACCATCAATGGAGCACCGGTGGAGAGAGTCAGCAGCTTCAAGTTCCTCGGTGTCCACATCACTGAGGAACTCACATGGTCCATCCACACTGAGGCCGTTGTGAAGAAGGCTCATCAGCGCTCTTCTTCTTGAGACAGCTGAGGAAGTTTGGAATGAACCAGCACATCCTCACACGGTTCTACACCAGCACTGTAGAGAGCACCCTGACTGGCTGCATCACCGCCTGGTACGGCAATAGCACCGCCCACAACCGCAAAGCCCTGCAAAGGGTGGTGCGAACTGCCAGACACATCATCGGAGGTGAGCTTCCCTCTCTCCAGGACATATATACCAGGTGGTGTGTGAAAAAAGCTCGGAGGATAATCAGAGACTCCAGCCACCCGAGCCATGGGCTGCTCTCACTGCTACAATCAGGCAGGCGATATCGCAGCATCAGGACCCGCACCAGCCGACTCCATGACAGCTTCTTCCCCCAAACAATCAGACTTTTGAACTCTTAATCTCTCACGATCAATATACACTATATTGCCAAAAGTATTCGCTCACCCATCCAAATAATTGAATTCAGGTGTTCCAATCACTTCCATGGCCACAGGTGTATAAAATGAAGCACATAGGCATGCAGACTGCTTCTACAAACATTTGTGAAAGAATGGGCGGCTCTCAGGAGCTCAGTGAATTACAGCGTGGTATTGTGATAGGATGCCACCTGTGCAACAAGTCCAGTCGTGAAATTTCCTCGCTACTAAATATTCCACAGTCAACTGTCAGTGGTATTATAACAAAGTGGAAGCAATTGGGAATGACAGCAACTCAGCCATGAAGTGGTAGGCCACGTAAAATGACAGAGCAGGGTCAGCGGATGCTGAGGCGCATAGTGTGCAGAGGTCGCCAACTTTCTGCAGAGTCAATCGCTACAGACCTCCAAAGTTCATGTGGCCTTCAGTTTAGCTCAAGAACAGTGCGTAGAGAGCTTCATGGAATGGGTTTCCATGGCCGAGCAGCTGCATCCAAGCCATACATCACCAAGTGCAATGCAAAGCGTCGGATGCAGTGGTGTAAAGCACGCCGCCACTGGACTCTAGAGCAGTGGAGACGCGTTCTCTGGAGTGACGAATCATGCTTCTCCATCTTGCAATCTGATGGACGAGTCTGGGTTTGGTGGTTGCCAGGAGAACGGTACTTGTCTGACTGCATTGTGCCAACTGTGAAGTTTGGTGGAGGGGGGATTATGGTGTGGGGTTGTTTTTCAGGAGCTGGGCTTGGCCCCTTAGTTCCAGTGAAAGGAACTCTGAATGCTTCAGCATACCAAGAGATTTTGGACAATTCCATGCTCCCAACTTTGTGGGAACAGTTTGGGGATGGCCCCTTCCTGTTCCAACATGACTGTGCACCAGTGCACAAAGCAAGGTCCATAAAGACATGGATGAGCGAGTTTGGTGTGGAAGAACTTGACTGGCCTGCACAGAGTCCTGACCTCAACCCGATAGAGCACCTTTGGGATGAATTAGAGCGAAGACTGCGAGCCAGGCCTTCTCGTCCAACATCAGTGTCTGACCTCACAAATGCGCTTCTGGAAGAATGGTCAAAAATTCCCATAAACACACTCCTAAACCTTGTGGAAAGCCTTCCCAGAAGAGTTGAAGCTGTTATAGCTGCAAAGGGTGGGCCGACGTCATATTAAACCCTATGGATTAAGAATGGGATGTCACTTAAGTTCATATGCGTCTAAAGGCAGATGAGCGAATACTTTTGGCAATATAGTGTACATCAGCACTGCACTTTATTAATCTTATTATCTCACACCGGACTGTCATAGAAAAAACTTTTTTGTATGTGTATTCTATATCATGTGTATGTGTATTCTGTATTGTTTTGTATACTGTACATTGTATATTATTATTGTGTTGTGTAATTATATTTATATTAGATATGTAAATTGTGTTGTGTAAATCTGATGTTTATTGTAAACTGGTATATGTCTCCTCACTGTCATGACTGCTATGTTGCTCAGAACTGCACCCAAGACTTTCACCCACTGTTGCACTTGTGCATATGGTTGTGTGACAATAAAAGTGATTTGATTTGATTTGCTAATAAGTACAGCAATACATACATAGCACACACAAATTTTAAGTGGTAAAGTTCAATTTTTAAACATGAGGTATATTAGAGGGCAGCATATTTTTGTTGTGTACCTTTAGGAATAGTATTTGTGGTTGGAGTGTGGCTACAATGCCTTTAATGCTATTTTTGCTTTTCTTTTTGTTGTAAAGCATCTTATCGCAGTGTATCAGTGTCATGGCCCCTAACTGCCCTCACTGGCCCCATATTAACCCTCCTGTGGCCCCTGTTAAACCCCAGCTGCGGCTCTTACCCGTGATCCTCTGCTGCAGTTTGCCCATCATACTGTAGCAGGCCTGCAATGTGCATTTGCCACATAAATAACACAGGCTGTCCGCCACACACACACACACACACAGAGACACTGGCTCATTCAAATGCACCTGTCAATGTGATAAAGCACTCGCCCTAAGGGAAGCATTGTTTACATTTTCACTCCACTCTTCGCAAAAGTGAGATTCTAATTATTTTCTCACTGTAAATTAAAGCCAAGTGGGACAAAAGCGCATATTCCAGTGGTGGTGTGGCACTATATATAAACTGCTCTCTTGGAGACGGCCTGTTGGAGCACACGAGGAAGGTCAGCAGAGTTTTGTCTTAAAAATAATAGCAAAGCTGCTCGGGGTGGAGTGACGTACAGAACATTGTTGGGAAAGCTATTTTGAAAGTGCAGTTTGTCAAGCTACAAGCTACTCATAATTTAAAATAGTTAAACTGCAGTCATGCTTCTTAAAAAGCAGTTTACTACACAAAAATGTAGCTAAATTTAATAAGCTTTTTAAGGGAGTAATACCCTTTTAATATACAACAGATGGTATTGTTTAATTCAGCAAACAGAACAGTGTTTCTCTGGCACATAAACAATGAGAATCTTGAATTTGGGGATCTTAATTAGGGTGATACCTTAAACTTGAACAGATACATTTACACTAAATAAAAAGACCCTTACAGGGGGGCCTGGGTAGCTCAGCGAGTATTGACGCTGACTACCACACCTGGAGTTGTGAGTTCAAATCCAGGGTGTGCTGAGTGACTCCAGCCAGGTCTCCTAAGCAACCAAATTTGCCCGGTTGCTAGGGAGGGTAGAGTCACATGGGGTAACCTCCTTGTGGTAGCGATTAGGGGTTCTCGCTCTCAATGGGGCGCATGGTAAGTTGTGCGTGGATCGCAGAGAGTAGCATGAGCCTCCACATGCTGTGAGTCTCCGCGGTGTCATGCACGGCAAGCCACGTGATAAGATGTGCGGATTGACTGTCTCAGAAGCGGAGGCAACTGAGACTTGTCCTCCGCCACCCGGATTGAGGTGAGTAACCACTCCACCACGAGGACCTACTAAGTAGTGGGAATTGGGCATTCCAAACTGGGAGAAAAAGGGGATAAAAAAAAAAAAAATACAAATAGACCCTTAGAAGACATGGACATTAATTTTCTGAAATAGTTTTGCATTCCCTCACAATAATTTTGGGTTTCCTCGCAATAGATTTATCCATCTATTTATCCACCTTATAAAAATTTGCCATGATTTTACTACAGTATCTATAGTTGAACAATGGTATTTGTAGTTAATCCATAGTAATCACAACATTTACAATGGTTTTCCTACAGTATCAATACAGTAACATTTTCATGTATTATTACTATAGTTTTACTACGAATATCATGGAAAAAATAAAGTAACTGAAAGCATGGCAAATGTTGTGTTTACTGTGGTTTTACTATAAATACCATAGTTCAACAATGGTAACTATAGTAAAATCATGGTTAATTTTCATTTTCATTACATTGGATGAAGAAATTTCAATGGAACCCCAAATAATTGCGAGGAACACAAAACTTTTTGCAAGGGAATACAAAACTATTTCATGAAATAAATGTCCTCCCTGTCCTCTTAGTGAAGGTTTTTTTAATGACCGATTCTTAGCATGTTGCTAAGCTAACAACGTGATATGCTAATAAACACACACACACACACACACACACACACAATACATAGTACACAAATATTGGGTGAAATATTCCTTTTATTGATAATTTTATTAAATGAAAATTCCATTTATAATCAAGATTTCTCCTGACTCTGACTGCCATCTTGAATCAATTTCATGAAGATTAAATGTGATGCTGCCTCAGAATTTGTTATACGCTGTCTACCTTAGGAACAGCTGTCATGTCTGGAGCGCACCTATGATACTAAGTTGGCAGCTCACTCGATTTTGGATCAGTTAGAACAGGCAACAGAAGAAACCAAGTTCTTGTTTGGTTTGCTGATGCTGCATTCCATTCAACTTGAAAAGTCCGAATTTCCAATTTCCTACTTACAAAAGTGCAATGGAACGCCACTTGGAAACTTTCAAAATCCAGAAAACCTTAACTACAATTTTGCTGAGACGATGTCACTCAACTATGTCAGGGACATGTGCAAAGTTAATGATAAACATTCAATTTCATTAAATAATGTGCATCGTTGAGTCAAAGATCCTACATTATATGATAAAAAAAAGTTTGTTTAGGAAACAAATTGCAGATACAGGTGTGTAAAACATGAGAAATCATCTGCTCTTTTGATAATAATACACATGTAAAACAAATTCTAGCATTGCACAGCATAGTTTATCTTCCACAATTTGGTTGCTAAGAGACGTATTAGTTGACAATTGAACACCTGCTAAGCTAAGTTTTTATGTAATCTTCTGAGCACTGGGCAATGGAATGCCTTTATGGTTGAAGATCAGAGATATCAAGTTGGAAATCCCACATCCGAGTTTGAATGGAACACAGAATAAGTATTAATTTGAATTTGGCTTTCTCTCAGATCAGCAGAACTTTACTTTTCTGAAAAACGTCTTGGTTATGTGGAACATAACCCTGGTTCCCTGAGTGGGAATGAGACGCTGTGTATTCACTATGGGACACGTGGTCTGAAGTCCTTATACAATCACGGCAATTTATTGGCAGACAGCGCTTGAGCAACGCCCCCAGGGAGCTACATCATGGGCTCCATAAAGGCTCTTGCTTTTGCGCCATCAAGTCAGATTTTCTGCAGGAAGGCACAAGCCTATGCAGCCACTAGAGAGTATGGTGTGCCATGCAGTATCTCATTCCCACTCAGGGAACCAGGGTTATGTTCCACACAACCAAGACATTCCCCTTCGTAGGAACTCGAGCTGCGTATTCGCTATGGGAACGATATACATTTACGCCATGTGAACAGTAGCTGCCAACTGTCTAAGCCCGTGTGGCAAGCATATAATGGCACACAAGTGAGCTAAAGCATCCATATAAAATTATGAGTTTACTCCTGCTCCAACAGAGAAAACCTGGTAAGCAGGAGTCAAACCCTTGTCTA
The DNA here is from genome assembly GCF_019703515.2 of Myxocyprinus asiaticus. Lineage (NCBI taxonomy): Eukaryota > Metazoa > Chordata > Actinopteri > Cypriniformes > Catostomidae > Myxocyprinus > Myxocyprinus asiaticus. The sequence goes on along the minus strand of NC_059384.1, from coordinate 36,472,185 downwards.
GATTATAAAATCTAACAAATGTATGCGGAGAGGATCACCATGCCGGCATACAAATGTCCTCCAAGTATGCACCTCTAGCTAAAGCCCATGAGGATGCCATGCTCCTCGTAGAATGGGCTCAAATACCGCACACTTCATAAGCACTTGAAATTGCATCAATAAGCCAATGAGACCTTTGCTTGGACACCAAAACAACCCTGTTGTGGCCACCAAAGCACACAAACAACTGTTCTGACTTAGGCCACTGGCTAGTACAGTCAACATAAATTCGCAATGCCCAAACTAGGCAAAGCATATGCAAACTTTCATGCTGATCCGACTCAAATGGGGGAGGATAAAAAGCCTGAAAATGTATAGTCTGCGAGCAAAATGATGTCAAAATAACCTTGGGCAAACATCCCAAATGAGGTCTTAACCCCATGAACACCATGGTGCAAAATCCATATAAGGGATTGATCGACAGGGCATGCAAATTACCAACTTTTCTAAACGATGCCAATGCCACTAGCAGGGCCCTTTTAAGAGTCAAAAACTTATCAGTGACTGTTGCCAAGGGCTCGAACGGAACACCCAAGAGCACGGCTAAAACAACAGATAAATCCCATTAAGGAATGTGGACAGGATGAAAAGGTCTATGTCTGTGTACCCCACACATAAACGAAAGACAAGAGAATGTCTACTGACAGAGACTCCATTGATAAGTGCATGTTCAGCCTCTATAGTGGTGTACACCTCATGCTGTACACCGAGAAGCAAAAATATGCCAGCTGAGTGTATAAAGCCTCCTAGTTGATGGAGCTCTAGCATTTAGAATGATATCAACCACAGTGGGGGATAACCCCTCATTCAAAAGAGTGCCCTGTTGAGGGGTCATACCCATAACTTCCACAAGTCCGGCTGGGGGTGCCAAATGCTGCCCCATGCAGCAGACTGATGGGTAGAAATGCATAAAGATGCACTGTTGGCCACTGATGCACCAATGAATCAATGCCCAGATGTGCCGGAGGCAAGAGGGAAAACCAGAGGGGACAGTGCGACGTCTCGGTTGAAGCAAACAGGTCCACTTCCGCTCTGCCAAACCTTCTCCAGATTTGTTCCATAATCTGAGGATGTAATGTCCACTCACTTGGCACCAAGCCCCGGATCATGAATGGCTTGTAGAGACAGCACTTTGTGCTGTGCCCACAGAAGAATGCAAAGTGCCAGCCTCAGCATGGCATGAGAGTGCACTCCTCCCTGACAAATGAAGTAGGACACCACCGTCTTGTTATCTGACCGGCTGAGGACATGGCTGTCCTGAATCTCCTGGAGGAAAAACTTTAATGCCAGCAGCACCGTGAACATCTCCAGTCAGTTTATGTGCCAATATTGCCGCTGACCCATCCAAACCCCATAGGCTGGATGACCCTCGTATACAGCGCCCCAACCCATGGAGGAGGCGTCTGTCGTTATCACCTTGCGGCGATACACCTGTCCCATTGGAATGCCTGACATCAGAAGACGGGTCTGTTTCCACGGTAACAGAGTTTGGTAGCACCCATGCGTCACTGAAAAGGTCTCGCATGCAACATGCCCAGGGGAATGACAGTGGAAGCCGTGATCATGAGCCCCAAAAGCCTGTGAAATGTTCTCAAAGGGAGAACGCATCCCACTCTGAACATCGCTAGACACTGGCGTAATGACAGAAACGTGAGCTGGAGACAGGTGTGCCTGCATTGCCCACGAGTCCAGCTCCACTCCTAGAAACTAGTCTGTTGCCAGAACAGAACACTCTTGTCTAGGTTTACACACAGCCCTAGATTGCTCAAATGGCTGAGAACAACATTTCGATGCTGGGCAGCCAAAGTCTCTTCATGGGCTAACACCAACCAATCATCAAGATAATTCAAAATGCAGATGCCTTGAAGCCTCAAGGGCGTCAACGCTGCATCCAAGCATTTTGTGAAAATGCGTTGTGCTAGTGCAAGTCCAAACGGAAGGATGCAAAATTGGTAAGCCTCTGAAAGAGAATCTGAGAAAATGCCTGTGCTTCGACGCAATCTGAAAATCTGTTGTTACAAACCAGTCCCCCGGCTGCACTTGTGACATTATTTGTTTCTGCATCAGCATTCTGAATTGACATTTCATTAGAGTGAAATTCAAACGTTTCAAATCCAGAATGGGACACAAGCCGCATGAATTGAATGACATAACCATGCTTTATCGTTTGAAGTTCCAGTTTGAAATGCCTTTCAGCTGCTGCCAAGCAGAAAGACAGGCAGACAGAGGAATTAATGCATGGCTCTTGCCTGTAGCACTACCTGTAACCACTAGATGGCACGCTCGGTATACTTTTGGCAACGGCCCCAGAACAAGTGGCACAGCGGAGGAAAGCCTTCACTCCTCCAATACTGTGTCTGGTTGAACGGAATTTGATAATGTTTTGCCTTTATTATATTAAGGCATAAATGATGAGTATCCTGAAATGTATCTACAGCAGGGATGCTGAGAGAATAAAACTGTATGAACATCGGGGGGAACGTTTATATGAGAAAACTGGTTCACCACAACAGCCCCAGCATTCTTTATGAGGGGACAATGTGTGATGTTTATGTTCACTGTGTTTTGTATATATACATGTGTGCTTGATGAACATCAAATTCTGTTCTGAATGTCTCGAAACCTTGGTCATGGAGACAGAGGCCAAATTCAATCAGGCAATTATAAAAAGCGGTCACTCTGAATGTATTTACAGCAGAGAACAGCAGATAAACCATCTTTCCTAGCATAGAACAACGAAGAATGTGCGAACATGGAGGGAACTGAGAGAAAGTAGGTTCACCACAATGGCCCCAGCATTTTTTATAGGAGGATAACGTGTGGTGCTTATGTTCACTGTGTGTTTTGTGTACACTTGTGCTTGATGAACTTCGAATTCTGTTCTGCATGTCTCAAGACCCTTGGTCATGGAGACAGAGGCTGAATTCAGGAAGCATTTTTAAAATTTTCACTCCCAAGCAAGCTGTGGGGGAAAACTGAACCATATTTTGGTAGTTGGATGTTCGAGGCGTGTATAATGGTGAACTCATCCCAATACTGACCGAAGGACAAATAGTAGAGAAATGGATACATTTATATGGTCCAATTTCATTCACTGAATGGGGGCTCATCCTTCGTTACACAGCAAACCCATCAGGCTTGTGTGTTGACCACCTATTTTTATTGTACATTGAGTTATATTACGCATGCCCCGAGACCCTTGCACATGGAGGCAGAAGCAAAATTTAAGCTAAAATATTCAATGCTCATTCACCAGAAAATGGGTTAAACACTAATCCGGTCCGGCATATAATGGGGGAACAATGTGTAGTACCCAGATAGCATGAAACACCCTCGCAAACAAAAGCATTGCCCTGACCAACTCGTTCCCCAGCACGAGCCTCATGGGGGAAAATGAGGGAAAGTCCAAACAGAGCCGATATTAACTCAAAGGCATTCCTTAACACGATGCGCTTAGTTGGACTGCAAAACCATTGTGTGTAGATCCAACAACTGACAGAAAAGAGCGACATCCATGCCGCCACTGAAAAATCGAGCAGAGATAGCAGTGCGCATCTCTGATCTCGCAGTTCGCTTTGAAAGGGGAGGTGAGAGAGAGAGATTTCCTTATTCATGTACATTCTCCCAGGACGACACACACAAAAAAGACAATAGGGACAAAGGGGCCAATTTGTTCCCTTCCAATGACAAATTCTCTCATACAGCATTTTTTAATGGCAACGGCTCAAGAGTGTGTGGTATCTCTTTCACACACTTTGCTCATCAGAAAATGGCCGCCGATCTAGGCCTCATAGCATGTCCGACGAGACTCACACTTTCGCTTGTGGGGAGGCTGACAAACACGAGGAAGAATCCGATGACCGTTTGCCCTCCAATCTTCTCAGACACAAAGCCACAATCCCAAATGGCTCCCACACACGGAGCTCCAAATCTGGAGGCTGTGGAACTGGAACAAGTGGGGATAACGCCTCGTGGTGAGAAATTGTGAGCCTTGAAAAGCACTGCTGTCCCTATCTGACTCTTGTAATGTTTGGGAAAAAAAACAATTAAAATGGCTCTGAAATTTACACCATATTAACAACTTCCTTATGTGTTCACCACTCAAAAGGGATAATTAATAATCCTCGCTTTGACATGAATCGCTAGAAACAAACATGGGCTTAGACAAAATCGTGCACTCAAGAATAGAAAATCTGACTAGATGGCGCGAAAGCGAGCGCATTTATGGAGCCCGTGACGTAGCTCCCTAGGGGCATCGCTTAAGTGGCATCAGCCAATAAACTGGCATGATTGTATAAGGGCTTCAGACCATGTGACACTCAGATGGTGTCCCATAGTGAATACGCAGCTAGAGTTCCTACGACAGGGAACTTTACTTTTCTCAAAAAAAGTCTAATATTAAAGAAAAATAAGAAGAAAATAAACAATTAAAAAATATAGTTGTAGGTTGTGGCAAGATTGGCATTATTTTAAGTAGTGGGTCTAAATGTTTTGATTTTATAATTAATAATAAAAAATAAAAATTCCATTGGAACATTTTAAATAACTGAATATATGTAAGGGCAGTGTATTATTTAAAAGCACAGCTCTTGTCTGACTCCAGTACTACATAGATTACTCCATTAAACTGCAGCTTTCGTATAAACTGGCTAGCATATTAGGATTGTTGCAAGAAGGCATCTGAACTTAAATAATGCACTTATCAAATTTTGGATGTCCATTTTTACAAATATGGAGATGTGTAATCTAATTTGCTTGTGCACAGACACAGACTATTTAGAGAAGAATGGAACACCAGCCCGTATTTCCACTTCCTGGATCCCCCTCGCCTGTCTGTCCGTTTGCCGTAACGCCTGCAAAATCTGAATTTATGTTGCGGCTGGGAGACATGGTTTGATGTTTATAGTCCTCAAAGAAGCAATGGCTGTCTCTCCAGATTCAAATAAAGAGACTGATAGGGACTCTATCAGATTTCTGAATGCAGACGGCTACAATAAATCGAAGCTTGATTGGTTGGAATTAGGTTAGCTCACTTGAATGCTATCTGCTTAACCCACAGATGGGTTCCCTGAAAACAGCCAGGCATTGAGTCTCAATCAGGCACTTACTGCCAACATTAAGACAACGCTGGAGAAACACGTCGGGGGAAAGCGTGTTCCTGACGCGCACTGCATTTTAGACAAGATTCAAAGGGAGAACAATGATGCAATGTTTGAAACGCTAGTGCAGACTGAAGACTTTGTGCTTTTACAGTCCTGAAGGTGGAATACACATGCAAATTAACCAAACCCAGTACGAACAACCAAAAATGACATGTAACTAATGCAACATCTTTAGCCAGAGATACTTAGTTCATATTGATATACTTACACAACTGTTCAAAAGTTTAGGATCACTTACTCATTCTTTATTTTTAATTTTTTTTCACATTTTAGAATAATAGTGAAGTCATCACAACTATGGAATAATAGAAATGGAAATATGGGGATTATGTTGTGACTATAAAAATCCAAAATAAATCAAAACTGTGTTATATTTTAGCATCTTCAAAGTAGTCACCCTTTGCCTAGAATTTGCAGACATGTACTCTTGACATTTTCTCGACCAACTTCTTGAGGTATCACCCTGGGATGCTTTTTAAACAGTATTGAAGGAGTTCCCATCTATATGCTGGGCACTTATTGGCTGCTTTCTTAATTATTCGGTCCAAGTCATCCATTTCAAAAACCTTTTTTTTAATTTTTTTTTTATAAAATTTTAGTTTTGTAATGAAATAAATTAATATGTTGGCACAATTATATTTTTGTCTACAAAACTAATTTCAAACATTTAAGCATACGCCTTCAGATCAAACGATTTTTAAGATCATGAGAAACATTTCAGGCAAGTGACCCCAAACTTTTGGACGGTAGTGTAAGTTCACACAGTGTTTAGGATTGGCACCCATAGGTGTCTTGAATGGTCCTGTCCATACATCAGCTTAGAGGAGGAACTTGAATAGAGAGCAACAATGTCTGCCCACTTTTTCAGACATCTTCCAGAAGTATTTTTTCCTCTAAGTAATTGATTTCATAAAATCCTTCATAAAAAGTTCTAAGCCATGAACCAAAGTAACCAGCTCCGAGGTGAATCACAACATTAAAAACATTGATTTCAAGCAAAAAAGTATTTGAAACTTGGACAAAAAGAAAAAGGTACAAGACTGTGTACTTTAAGGAGGGAATGAACTAAGAAGTATGCGAATGATGCAATAAAATTAAAAACAATGAAAAACTTAAAAATATTGTCACAGTGCATTATGTAAGTGGACAGTCACTGAAGAGCTCTTTTTGCATGCTTTGTTGGCCACAGTTTTCTGATTGGTGGATCTTTCTCTTCAGGACCATGAGTAGTGCAGTTCTTCACCAGGAATTTTGCTATTTATACGTTTTCATTAAAAATCAATTCTCCGATTAAAAAATACATAAATAATGGATTTTTTTCTTCCGGAACCAGACTTTTGCGCTCTATACTGTCTGAATAAATTAATAACCGAAGTCAAGCCCCTTTCTATTCTAGCCATGAATTATGCCTGTAACCACAGTGACAGTGTGTATATATCAAAGATGGTGACTTCCATAGCACCAGAAAGTCTTAGAACAACCGATATGAATACCCAGATAGCACACATACATCTCTGAGATGTCTGTTTTAGATCATTTCATCTGGAAAGCATCAAAATCTAATTAACATCTGCTAAACATCTTAAAAGATCAGATTTTCAAACATTCTAAATCACAAATGTCTCAAAGACATCTGCTGAATGTCTTATTGACATCCGGGACATACTTATTGACATACAACATTAAAAATATATCTTCCAGATGTAAATACATACAACAAATAGACGTATGGGTGATGTACATGTGTTATCAGGGTATTTACTTAACAAGTCCATTCAAGGTGTGAGTAAATCCATTAAATCTGTATCAACCAACAGTGGCTTCTTCTTCTTCTTCTTCTTCTTCTTCTAACCCTTAAAGGAATATTTTTGTTTCAATACATGTTAAGCTCAATCGACAGCATTTGTAGAATAATGTTGATTACCTCAAAAAAAAAAAAAAAAAAAAAAAGGTTATAGTGAGTTACAGTGAATGTGAAAATGTATAATCACTAAAATACTCACTGTTTCAAAAGTATAGCCGCAAGACGTAAACAATATGTGTGTTAACATGATTTTAGTGTAATAAAATAGCTTACTAACTTTTTCTGTGTAAAGTTATAGCCAATTTTACAACTTCGTTGCCATGATAACATTACATCAGAAACCCTACCATAAAAATGATTTAAACAACTTTACAGCTCAAATAATACACAAGTTTTAACAGAAGTATTAATATAAGTGCTTTTATAAAATTATACAGTACTGTGCAAAAGTCTTAGGCACATAAGATGTTTCACAAAAGCATTTGTCTTAAGACTGTTATTTATATTTCCATTGTAAGTGCCTTACTGTAACCTCGATTTTAACTTTTTTTAATTTAGTTTTTATTGATTTTTATGGTAATCAACATTATGCCACAAATTCTGTCGATTGAGCTTAACTTGTAATGAACCTGAAATATTTTTGTGTTTGTGACCTGGGATCTCATTCCACACCTTTTTTGGAGTTATGCCCCCACCTCTTTAGTATTCTTCAATCTTTCTCAATTGTGAATAGTGTAAAATTAAAAAAAGACAAAATTGCAAAAATAAATAAAAATTACACATATATTATTATTTAAATACATTGCTTTATTTTCAAAAGTTTTTAGGGTTGTTAGTGACCCAAGATAGGTAATAGTGTCGCAATGTATATTTGCGCTTCCATAAATAATATTTGTATTATTATTTAATATCTATATAAGTTCACTATCACAGGATATCTATTGATTTTCTATATCATACGATATCATTCTGTGCAATAATGGCCAATTATTAGTATCCCACATGTGTATACATATGTGTAGCTTATGTGTTATGTTCAGCTCAATATGTGTTTGATAGCCATACAGTATGTGCCTAATAAAATTTCAGCTTGGAAGTAACAATTCCTGTTCTATTATATATTCGATTCTATTATTTTCTAATTGTCTTGAAAATCAATTGAAGATTTCACACTATCTGGGCATTTTGTAGATCCATTGCTGATAAATTAACATGCAGGGTCACTAAAGACTCAAGGTATGTATCAATGTTTGCCAAAACACACATGCATTTAGGGGTTTAGAGTGCAGCATTTATGTCAGTCCCAGACCACAAAACTGATGCGAGTAGCTTTGGCGGAAGACTGGATCTAAAAACTTTGCACGACACTCAGCTCATATGTCTGTTTCTGTGAGTTACTGGAAGCCCACTGGAAAAAATGCAAATCACACAAGACCAGCTAGTGTGTATTGCAAATACACTCACTAACACACCGTGTGACATGACAGACAACTAGTAGTAGTCCAGTACTGTTCTGTTCACACAGCACAGGTTTACCAAACTCACTCTTAAAATTCAGTTTTGAGTTCAGAAGGCAGTTGTCACTTTCATTTAGAACTAAACTGTTTGTGAACAGAACTGTATTTAGCATTGTCAAACAGACTGACAAACATATTCTGCTGCTGTTTGAATATACCCTTGAAGTCCCATGTAATAATAAGCAGTAAACAATGTATTCTTCTGTATCTGTCCAGACCACATGTGAAGCGCTGCGGTTGAGAGTGCGCTCAGTGAACATGCTTTGAGTGTTTGTAATTTTCTTTGTGATGCTGTTTTGATGGTGGTTGATGTGTCCTGTGACAATTCTCAATGTTAACTCTCTCTCCAGGCAACCTGTATTTAAGAAGTTTCTAATTACGTGCAGTAATGACTAGCCATCTTCTCACTAGCACGACCTGTGTTTAGTCAACAGTCTTAAGTAGCTGGAAAATCACGGCATGGGTACACAGTGAAATTAATGTTCTCCTTCATTCTGACCCTGCCTGACAAGACCTGTTTATCCAGAGGAGTCGTAATTACATAGCCAATTAAGAGGTCACCTTGAGTTTATAAACTTCAGTGTGGCCTGAAAAACTTCCTGCTGAGAGAGAGAGAGACTTATTGTGTTATTGCATCTTTTTTATTATATTTTTATATTTAAAATCTATAAAGAAAAATCTTGTGATGGCAATACTGTTGGAAAACTGTCATTCCAATGAAGCTAAATTGAATTGAATTGAACTGAATTGAATTGAGACGTGGTAATTTGGTCTCTGGTCTGAACCAGGCTGAATTCAGGCCTGTCTGGGCCCATTGGCTTCCTTCAAACACCTCAATCTGTTTCACATCTCAGAGGATGCTTTCAGATATCTCTGTGTCTAACTATTGACGGCAGATTTCTCTTCACACTCTGTCCATGTCCTTTCACCTATGCCCCTGCTAAGGTCTGTGCACGTCACTGTATGTGTGTGTGCGTGAGTGCGTGCGTGCATGTGTGTGTCTGACACAGCACTGACACTCGTGTGTGAATCTGGCCCAGTTGGGTGAGAGGCGCAGTGATCTTCACACATCATTGCATCTCAGATTCATGACCTATATACCATGTTACACGCTCTGCTTGTTTGCTGTGTTCCTCTAATAGAGCAGGCACTGCATTATAGGTACAACACACACAAATAACACACACAAGGGACCCAAACACACGGATCAGAGACATCTGACACCACATCACACCTGCTCAGACACTTAAGATCAGACTTTATATCATCAGGGCTTTGGCTATATTCAGAACAGGATACTAATATACTGCATACTGCACAGTATACACTGTACACTGCTTTATATATATATTTTTAAATAGTTTGTGGAAAAGTATGCTGTATGCAGCAGTTTCAATCAGTAGTATGCTACATTATTGTCACCCAACTTCATTCTAAAATTCAGTTGATAGTACTTCTGGTTCATTTTGTCAGATGTAGCAGATCGTCCGGATATTCTGTGTATATAGGAAATGCACAATCTTTACACAGTATTTATACTGCATACTGCAAAAAGTTCTGAAGATAGCCCTTTAACACTCGTGATTGATTCAGGCCACAAGTTGCTTTGTTTAACATTTCACTCATTAAGGGATTAGGCTGAAGAAGGTTATTATAGGCTGTTGTGTATGTGTTAGTGTCGAGTCGGGGTCAAAGGCTGCGTGAGTCATGCAGAAACTCGACACTCTGCATTCCTGTGTCTCTTAGCCAGAGCTCATCACTTCATAAGCACAGCTGTAAATTACACACCATTACTGTCAACTATTCAAGTTTAGATTCATCTCACAGAATGCTGAACTATGGCCGCAGGTAGAGCAGGTAATTGCGTCTGGATGAGCATTTGTACAAGCATGCAGTTGCACTTGGATCCACCCTTCATCTCAAACAAACACACACACACACACACACACACACACACACAGACACACACAGACACGCACACACACACTCACGCACACACACACACACACACACACACACACACACACACACACACACACACACACAGCTTCAAGAACAGTCAGAATCTTTCTTTTGCACCAAAAATTTGGCCTGAATTAGAGTTGTCACAATGCGAAAAGGTGGTCTGCATTAGGACTGTCATGATATCAAAATATGGTTAGAGTTTCTTTGATACGAAAAATTGGTCTGCATTAGCGTTGTTACGATGCAAAAATGTGGTCTGCATTAGCATTGTTGCAATAAAAACATTTTGTCTGCATTAGCATTGTCGTGAAATTTAAATTTGATCTGCGTTTGTTTTGTTGTGAAACAGCAATTTGGTCTCTATTAGGGTTGCCTTGATATGAAAATCTGGTCTGCATTTGCATTGCTGCAATATGACATTCTGGTCTAAAGTAGTGTCGCTATAAAAAAAAGTAGAAAAAAAGGTCTGCATTAGATCTGTCGTGATACAAACATTTGGTCTGCAAAAGTGTCGTTGCGTTATGTAAATTTGGTCTGGATAAGTGTTGTCGCGATACAAAACACTTTTGGTCTGCATTAGCTCTGCTTGCTTGCTGTGTTACTCTAATAGAGCAGGCACTGCATGACAGGTAAAATACAAACAAAACACACACAAATAAAACACACACAGGACCAGTACACACGGATCAGGGCCATCTAACATTACACCACACCTCCCATATGAAAATTTGGTCTGCATTAGTGTTGTCACAATACAAACATTTGGTCTGCATCAAGAGTTGGTCAAACTAGGCTTTGACTGTGCCACACTTTTTCAGACAGCGCAATGGACCAGGATAGGATATCACATGTGATGGCTTCTGGTTTTAATAAATAATAAGTCCCAAATAACAAATAATATTATATTCAAAATGTTAAAGTATACCGTCAACTCACTTTCCTGCAAGAACATACACCTGCAGTTTTGAAATATGTATTTTTGTATTGAGCCAAGAGGTCAGTGTGTGAGGTTTCGATCTTCTATTGGTCACACATCTTCTCATCATACAGATCCAAACTTGAACTTTCACCCACAACAAAATAAAATATTTTTTTCACATGAGCTTGCGTTTCCAGTCTTCTGTGTAGTGTTGGGGAAGCTACTTTAAAACTGCAGTTTTTTAAGCTACTCATAATTTCAAAAAGTTAAGTTACAGTCAAGCTTCCCTTTTGAAAAAGTAGTTATACTACAAGTTACTATTAAAAAGTTGCTAGCTACATTGAAGCTACTTAATGAGGCATTTTTTTGCAATGTTACTATCAAACTGATAATATTAATTTTAAAACAATTCATCGTTATAATTCAAACAGAAATAGACTTTTGATAAAGTGTGCAATATTGCTGGCTAGTTAATCAGTTTATCAAATGACGACTAGTATTACTCATATATATGTGTGTGCTTACATTTGTGCTTGAAGTCTTCGGCAAAGTTGTATCTTTGGTTTGTATAGATTTCATGCAAAGGTTTAACCTTTAACATTAGATTCTTGAAAAGACGTGAACTTGGGTAATTGGTTTTTCCATCTGCCGATTCTGCCGCCCTCTCTTGCTCCATTATGGATAATAAGGATGTCGAACTTGAAATAACGATACTTCCGATCATTACTTTTCTTTGAGGATGGTCGCATAATAATACATCATAATAAAAGATTTATTTTACCAGTCATTTTATTTATTTAACATTAATATAATAGTTCCCTATCTGTCACTCGCTCGACGTTGGTGTCGATGTAGTGACACTAGGGGTCACTCTTGGGAGCCCGAGACACCTCTGGTCTTTGATAAAAGGCCAATGAAAATTGGCGAGTGGTATTTGCATGCCACTCCCCCGAACATACGGGTATAAAAGGAGCTGGTATGCAACCACTCATTCAGATTTTCTCTTCGGAGCCGAACGGTCATGCTCACTGAGCTGAATGCTACTGTTCATTCACCTCTGCTGGATCTGACGGCGCATTTAAGCGGCTTCTCCCTCCTCTGCACTGGTGCACTGCAGAGAACGCCCCTGGGCGCTTCGGCAGAAAAACTAGAGAGTATATTTTCTGAAAGAGCATTTTTCCCCTCTAAAAGAGTATATATTTCTCTAAAAGAGCGCACACGGGGAACGTCTTTTTAAAGACGTGTCTTTTTAAAGATGCTTTTCCGACTGTGTGTTATTCCTGGTTGTGCTCGTTATCTCTCACCTTCTAACGGTCACGATCACTGTCTTTCGTGTCTGGGCACTGCTCACGCGGAGACAGCGTTCGTGGATGGTCATGTTCTCATTGCGAGAATATGTCCATGGCAACGTTGCGGTCGCGGCTCGCCTTCGTAAGAAAGCGAGCCACCCCAGAGGCTCCCGCCTCAGTCATTTTACCCACGGGTTTGAGGCCAGCGCGGCTAGCACTGGGGGCGATTTGGGGACCCCAATGGGACCGCCTCTGCCGGGTATCCCCCCGTGGACCTCCCATTCCCCGCTCAAAGCCACGCCCTGCCCCGTTCCTTTCTTCCTGGAAGTGCATGAAGAGCTGACAAGGTCGCGGGAGGCACTTTTTACTGCCCGGTCCCGATCTTTTCAGCTTCCCCGCTCTCACTACCCTCGATGGTGGGGCGGCCAAGGGTTATTTGGCAATCCCCCGGTGGATAAAGGCGCTCGCGGTGCACCTATGCCTGCAGAGCGCCGCCACCTGGCGCGGGTGCCCAAAGCCCCCGTCCAAGGCCTGTAGGTTTACATCGTCTCTGACGGCCAAGGCCTACGGTGCCGCTGGACAAGCCGCCTCCGCCCTGCATGCCATGGCTCTCCTGCAAGTCCGCCAAGGCGCTAAAGGAACTGCACAAGGGTAGTTCCGCCCCGGGATTGATGCAGGAACTGCGCTCGGCGACTGACCGAGGTCACAGCGCGGTCTCTCGGGTGGACGATGGACACACTAGTGGTCCAGGAGCGCCACCTTTGGCTCAACCTGGTCGAGATGGGTGAGGCCGACAAGACACGATTCCTTGCTGCCCCCATTTCCCAGGCGGGCCTATTCGGCGACACCGTAGAGGACTTTGCCCAGCAGTTCTCAATGGTAGAGCAGTAGATAGGTGCTAGCCGGCATATCCTGCCCCGGCGTGGCTCAAGATCCCGCACCCCATCTACTCATCGCCAAGGGCGTCCCCCTGTGGTGACTGCACCGGCTCCGCCACAGCCCGCCCCTTCGGCCTAGCCCCGGCGTGGCTAAGCAGACGCCACCCGTCTTGTGGCCGCCCATAACCCGTGAAAGGCTTCAAAGCGCCCTTGAGATGGGCGACCCAGGGACAACGAAACCCGCTGCTCTGGAGCTGGTAAGCAGATCTTCATCTTTTTGTTACCTTTTTGCATTTAATTGCGCTGCATGCCCAAGTGGCTGCAGTACTCAAGAGCTCAGCAAGAGTGGTTTCCTTGTTCCCTGGGTCACGTATGCGGTGTGTACGGCTGGCATCACGACCACCGTCCACCACTCCATTTGGCAGGTTGGCACTCCAGCGGCGGTCTCCCGCCCTGAGCACCCAGCTGTGGCACAAATCCACCCCTGATGTGACAGTCTCCACGGGTCACGAGGACAGGCCTCTTCCTCCCCCATCCCAGGCTGTTCCGGGGGTGGTCACAAGGAGCCAGGTAAGTGCTTCGATGTCCTCGAACACCATTCTGTTCTATGAAACAAAGAATCTTTCAGACACTTTGTTGTTAATAGACAACAGCATATCTACCTTTACTTTTTTATGTAAAATAATTCAAAAAGTTATTGCCTTTTAAGGGGCTTATTTTCAGTTCTGAATGTTTTTATTTAGTTTCTCATTGTGTTATTGGGAGCAGTGAGAGAAATAATTCCTATCATGCATAACTCTTTGATAACACATTTTCTCCATTCTTAGCATTTTTTAAAAAAACGTCATGGTTACTGGTGTAACGACGTGGTGTGGCACCTCAAGCTCCGCCCCACCGCGAGGCCCCACCTGCCGGTACATCCGATGACGTTGTCCCTTTGGTCCCCCTTGCACGGAACTTGGACGCATGGCTTGCGCCTTCCAGTCCGTCACGAGGGCTGGTCCGGACCGTCCGACTCGGCTGCGCGATTCACTTCGCCGGGCATCCGCCCAGGTTCAGCGGTGTCCACTTCACCTTGGTGAAAGACGAAAACGCTGCTATCTTGTGCGGAGATCGCTACCCTCCTACGGAAGGACGCAATAGAACCTGTCCCTCCTGCCAAGATGAAGAAAGGGTTTTACAGCCCCTACTTCATTGTACCGAAAAAAGATTGCGGCCAATCTTGGACCTGCGAGTACTGAACCGGGCTTTACACAGACTCCCGTTCAAGATGCTGACGCAAAGACGCATTCTAGCGAGCGTCCGGCATCAAGATTGGTTCGCGGCGGTAGACCCGAAGGATGCGTACTTTCACGTCTCGATCCTTCCTCGACACAGACCCTTCCTGCGGTTCGCGTTCGAGGGTCAGGCGCATCAGTACAAGTCCTCCCTTTCAGCCTGTCCCTGTCTCCTCGCGTCTTTACGAAGATCGCAGAGGCTGCCCTTGCCCCATTAAGGGAGGTGGGCATTCGCAATCTCGATGACTGGCTAATCTTAGCTCACTCTCGAGATGTGTTATGCGCACACAGGGACTTGGTTCTCTCACACCTCAGCCGACTAGGGCTTTGGGTCAACTGGGAAAAGAGCAAGCTCCTCCCAGTTCAGAGCATCTCTTTTCTCGGTTTGGAGTTGGACTCAGTCTCCTTGATGGCGCACCATACGAACGAGCGCGCCCAGTCGGTGCTGGCCTGTTTGAAGGCGTTCAAACAGAAAACAGCGGTTCCACTGAAACATTTTCAGAGGCTCCTGGGGCATATGGCATCCTCGGCGGTGGCCACCCCGCTCGGGTTGATGCATATGAGGGCGCTTCAGCACTGGCTCCAGACTCGAGTCCCGAGACGGGCATGGCGCCACGGGACACACCGCGTGGCCATTATGTCAGTATGTCACCGTCTCTTCAGCCCTTGGACCGACCTCTCGTTTCTACGAGCAGGTGTTCCCCTAGAACTGGTCCCCAGGCACATAGTGGTCATGACAGATGCCTCCAAAACGGGCTGGGGTGCTGTTGGCAACGGGCACGCAGCTGCCGGCCTCTGGACGGGTCCGTGGCTGCGTTGGCACATCAACTGCCTCGAGTTACTGGCAATTCTGCTCACCCTGAGGAGGTTCTGGCCGTTGATCCAGGGCAAGCACGTGCTAGTTCGGACAGACAGCACGGCAGCGGTAGCATGTCAACCGCCAAGGCGGTCTGCGCTCCCGCTGTATGTCACAACTCGCCCGCCGTCTCCTCCAACGGAGTCAGCAGCACCTCAAGTTGCTGCAAGCCACTCACATCCCGGCAACCTCAGCACTTCGGCGGACGCGCCGTCACAACAGGTTACCCTCAAGGGAGAGTGGAGACTCCACCTTCAGGTGGTCCAGCTGATTTCGAGTCGATTCGACAGGCACAGGTGCACCTGTTCGCCTCCCAAGAATCCTCCCCACTGCCCGCTCTGGTACGCCCTGACCGAGGCCTTCCTCGGCATAGACGCGCTGGCACACAGCTGGTCCCCTGGCATTCGCAAATATGCGTTTTCCCCCAGTGAGCCTGCTTGCACAGACCATGTGCAAGGTCAGGGAGGACGAGGAGAAGGTCGTCCTGGTAAGCACCCTACTGGCCCACCCAGACGTGGTGCTCGGACCTCACGCTCCTCGCAACAGCTCCCCCCGGGCAAATTCCCCTGAGGAAGGACCTTCTTTCTCAGGGAAGGGGCACCATCCGGCACCTGTGCCCAGACCTCTGGAATCTCCATGTCTGGCCCCTGGACAGGCGTGGAAGACCTAAGCTGTCTCCCACCTGCGATGGTAGACACGTTCACTCAGGCTAGGGCTCCCTCTACGAGGTGCCTGTATGCCTTTAAGTGGCGTCTGTTCGCTAAGTGGTGTTCTTCCCGTCGGGAAGACCCCCAGAGATGCGCAGTCAGATCAGTGCTTTCCTTCCTGCAAGAGAGGTTGGAAGGGAGGCTGTCCCCTTCCACCTTGAAGGTGTACGTTGCTGCCATAGCAGCACACCACGACGCAGTTGACGGTAAGTCTTAGGGAAGCATGATCTGATCATCAGGTTCCTAAGAGGTGCCAGGAGGCTGAATCCCTCCAGGCTGCGCCTCGTTCCCTCATCGGACTTCTGTAGTTTTTCAGGGTCTACAGAGAGCCCCTTTGAGCTTTGCAGTCAGCCGAGCTTAAGGCACTCTCCTTGAAGACTGCCCTCCTGACTGCGCTCACTTCCATCAAGAGGGTAGGTGACCTGCAAGCGTTCTCTGTCAGCGAAACGTGCCTGGAGTTCGGTCCGGTCTATTCTCATGTGATCCTGAGACCCCGAACGGGCTATGTGCCCAAGGTTCCCACCACTCCTTTTAGGGACCAGGTGGTGCCCCAGGAGGAGGCAGACCCAGCCCTGTCGTTGCTGTGTCCGGTGCGCGCTTTACGCATCTATTTGGATCGCACGCAGAGCCTCTGAGCAGCTCTTTGTCTGCTTTAGTGCACAGCGGAAAGGAAGCGCTGTCTCCAAGCAGAGGATCGCCCACTGGCTCAATGACGCCATAACTATGGCATATCTCGCCCAAAACATGCCGCCCCCGGTAGGGCTACGAGCCCATTCTACCCGTGGTGTAGCGGCTTCTTGGGCCCTGGCCAGAGGTGCCTCTCTAACAGACATTTGCAGAGCAGCGGGCTGGGCAACACCCAACACCTTTGCAAGGTTCTACAACCTCCAGGTGGAACCGGTTTCGTCCCAGGTAGTGGCACGCAACACAAGCGGATAAGCCCGGGATAGCCGGCCGGGTGTATCGCTTGCACATAGCGCCTTCCACCTCCTTTTGAGCTGAAGACGTGTGCTGTTAATTCCCAGTAGTGTTCACAAAAGTTGTTCCCTGGTTGACTTCCTTCGAGCCCTGTGGCAGTCGAGTTTTCGGAGAGACTCACTGCCGGCCCAGTACACGCGCTAACTAAGAGCCCGGTTCTGGGGTAGGTGCGCCGCCTGTAAGGCTAACCACATGCGATCTATATCTTCCGCTAATTCGTTTCCCTGCTGGCAAACTGCGTCTTCCTTGGGCAGAGCCCCTCTGCCCCAGTCTCCATGTTGTAGTACTTCCTCCCCATTGGGCAGGATCTACCTTGAAGGCTCTCCACATGGTTGGAAAGACCATGTGACGTATTTTTCCACTTAAATATCCCCCCCCCCCCCCCTGGGGTGAGGTGTGGTCTCCGCGGTGTCCTCCCCTTGGGAGGGACACCCCCCGACTAGACCTGGCGGCCCAGTCGGATAATCCCCCTTCTTTTTTTAGGGAGTGGAAAAAGAGAAGGGGAAAAGAGGCCACAACTGGGTTAAGCCCGTCTCTATCTTTGGGTAGTCGACTTCTCCCCAAAAAGGGCCGTTCGACACTCATAACTGTGTTGGGGGAGGTTACGTGTCGACCTGGTGTGTTGGCTATGAGGCACACAGCAAGTCTGCCCACCACACACCGCCAGTTCACGTAACACAGTTCACCAACGTCGAGTGAGTGACAGATAGGGAACGTCATGATTACTGGTGTAACCTCCGTTCCCTGATGGAGGGAACGAGACGTTGGTCCCTCCTGCCACAACGCTGAACTACCCGCTGAAATGGCCGGACCTTATATCGGCTCCTCAGCGTAAAACCTGAATGAGTGGTTGCATACCAGCTCCTTTTATACCCGTATGTTTGGGGGAGTGGCATGCAAATACCACTCGCCAATTTTCATTGGCCTTTTATCAAAGACCAGAGGTGTCTTGGGCTCCCAAGATTGACCCCTAGTGTCACTACATCGACACCAACGTCTCGTTCCCTCCCTCAGGGAACGGAGGTTACACCAGTAACCATGACATTTTTTTTAAAAATGCTAAGAATGGAGAAAATGTGTTATCAAAGAGTTATGCATGATAGGAATTATTTCTCTCACTGCTCCCAGTAACACAATGAGAAACTAAATAAAAACATTCAGAACTGAAAATAAGCCCCTTAAAAGGCAATAACTTTTTGAATTATTTTACATAAAAATGTAAAGGTAGATATGCTGTTGTGTTGTCTATTAACAACAAAGTGTCTGAAAGATTCTTTGTTTCATAGAATAGAATGGTGTTCGCTTTACATAAACATCAGACAGTCTCTTCTTATCCAAGTGAGCCGTTTTAAACTGTCTGATTTAACAGTAGATGGCTGTATTTCAGTATTTTAGTTTGTGATCTGCCAGTTGAAGTTTGGCTTCTACGCAATAAAGAAGGCTATTATTTATAATCTGACCAAAACATTATGTAGCTTTTGGTCACGCTACACCGCTGATTGCTGGAAAAAAGTACTTCATTACTGGAAAAGCTACACTGTTTTAAAAGCAGCTGAGCTACTGTCAAGCTACTGAAAAATGTACTTAAAGTTAGTAGTGTCGCTACTTTTTGTTAGCTACTCTACAACACTGGTCCCTCGTTTGGATGCATTTGGGAGTGAATAGAGCGTGAAGTGTAGTGTGACCAGGGCTTTAGGGTTGTCATGATCCGAAAATTTGGTCTGCATTAGCGTTGTCACAATATGCAAATTTGGTTTGCATTAGCGCTGTCACAATATGCAAATTTGGTCTGCATTAGCGCTGTTGCGATACAAACATTTGGTCTTCATTAGGGTTATCGCGATACTAAAATTTGGTCTGCATTAGCATTAAATTCAATGATGTAAATATTAGGGATGCGCTGAACAATTAATTGCACTGACGTTTAAACGAAAATTTTGAAGTCGATTAGTCTAAAAAGAAACAAAACTTCAGAAAACATAAAAAAAAAAAAAATTGTTCATGCGACCCATTTAAAATACTTAATCTATTCCAAATCCGAAGCTATATTCCACTGAAAAGGGGCATTTATCTGTGACGTGCTCGCCTTGCATTATGAGCATTGTACGTTAAATATAGAACATGACACACATTCACTGAATCAACATTAGCGAATATTTAATAGACATATTTATTGAAAACCATTGAATGAATAGTGCAGGACCAGTAGAGCAACCCAGTCTGTTCTAAACAGAATTCACCACATAAAAGTTTCTTAACATTCACTCAACAGTCAGGACATTGTTGAAAATAATTAACAGGTAGATTAAGCCAAATCTACGAGAGAGAAAAAATGCGCCGAAAGGTTTCTCGTATTTCACGACACGTTCAATAGCCATTGATCTAATATGACAGCTAAAGAACATTAACCAATAACAGATACGATGTAAAAAAAAAAAAAAAAAAAAAAAGTAGCAATAAGATAGAACAAATATGCCTGTGATGTAGCCTACAATAAACCTAATGTATTCTAAACATGACGTGTACACAGAATAAAAGAAAGTTGAACCTGTTAAGCAGTCGGTACCTCATTGAAAATAAACAGTCATTTTCTAGGCTACTTACTCAAAAGCATAAATTTTTTGATGAACAAAATTAACACGTCAACATGGTGAAAGACTGTACTTGACTCACCTGAGGCGGCTATCCTGTGCTTGAAAAAGCCTGCACAGTGGAAAAATACGTACAAGCATGCAAAGATTTAAAGAAGATTCAGATGTGAAAACATCCATTGGGACTTTCAGACGTTTGGAAATCTGTTACCACACCACCACGGAAGTGATTTCATAGCTACGTTGCTGAGTTTGCGAGAGGACATTTTCCTGCGTGTGCACCATGCGTAAGAGAGGGAAGAAGCATCCTCTTTTTAAAATAATATGACAGTAATTTAAGTTCAGCCTCTGTAAAAATATAAAGCCAAACATAAATGTGTAAAAATGCTGATCAGTTTAATGGGGTGAAATATTAACCGACTAGTAATTCCAGTGTCGACTAGTCTCGCACATCCATAATAAATATTAACAAATAAAATTAAAACAATTGCTGGTAGAGTTCAAGTACTGTATTTCTCAAGTAAAAATTGCTTTAAGTTTTTCCAAGTAGTTAGTCAATTAAACAGGCTGTAATAAATTACCAAGAAAGAGCAGTGAGTGTTTTTCTCTTTTTATTCTCAATATTGTTGGAATAATAATAACAAAATAATAGATTGAGGCAGGTCTCCATAAGCTGCATTTAGACTGCAAGGACTAATCCACAGATCTGATGTTTGACAAAAATCCAAGTTTTTGTACCATTAATTTACATTCATATAAGACAATCCGACTGTTTTTAGATTAACACCTTGCCAAGTGTGTTTGATTATATATGTGCGCAGCTGAATCATCGCAAGTGCTCTTAACAGAGCACAAGTATGCATGTGAACATTCAAAAGCAGTTGTCTATCAGTCAGACAGTGATCAGGTACTGAACTGAGTTGGCACTCAGCACTACAATATTGTTCTACTATTGGTGTGCTCTCTAACAAGCTGTGAGTGTTTGGGTGTGTGGGCGGTTTTGGGTGGTTTGCGAGGGAAATTACAAGGGTATTATGCTATAAATGTGGTTTATGAGGACATTTCTAGTGTCCCCATAATTCAAATCACTTAAAAAACATATTAAACAATGTTGTTTTTGAAAATGTAAAAATGCAGAAAGTTTTTGTGAGGTTTAGGTTTAGGGGATAGAATCTATAGTTCATACAGTATAAAAATCATTGTTTATGTAGAGTCCTCATAAGGATAGCCACATCATTGTGTGTGTGTGTGTGTGTGTTAGTGTGTGTGTGTGTGTGTGTGTCTCATTAGGTGGCAGTTTATGACTACATCTGGAGAGAGGAGGAGCCTGTGGCAGGATTGGGTCCACCTGCGGGAATGTCCAACCCAGGATGAGAGACCACCACCCATATATCCATCTACACACTCCACCTGAGCGGCTTACGCCAACTTTACAGGCACTTTCTGCGACAGCCTGATGGAGCTTTAATAGAGGTGGGTGCGCCTTGTTGTTGATTGTCTACACTGGCGGCTACATTCTAAGGCAGCATCCTAACTGCAATAAGCACATAAGTAACTGATTTGGAACACTCTACGTAGGTAGCAACACAGCATGTGAAGCACACAGGAGACTCAACTGACAATTAGTTTAATGTTAGCATGTTGCTAAGCTATGTACTCAATACCCTAATAAGCATAAAAATACACACAAAATACATCAATATTGGGTTAAATAGTCCCTTTTAAATATTTCTTTAAGGCAAGTCAGTTTACTCAGCAGCCATCTGTAGGTAATTGGCATACAAGTACAGCTCTGATCTACTTAAAAGGGGGAAAGACCAAGATCCAAAAAAAAAAAAAAAATGTCATCTGTGTGTTTCAAGAACATATATCAAATCAACAATAAAATATTTTTTGGAACAGCCATTACATCGGGAGCACATCTTTAATGCCTCAAATGCTGCCTAGTTAGGCAGCTCACTAGGCTTTGGAACCGAGCAAGAGTGTGTATGGATGTGGTAAACTTTTCCATACCTGCATAAAACACACTCCAGACACACACAAACACACATGCTTGCATAGGGAATATATTCACCCAAAGCACACACAGTATATGCATATGTATCATGAATGTATTCCTTACACCCAGAACAGGTTGCTAATTCCCTTTTCTATTGGTTAATCTAGGAATCTATAATGGGATGTGTATGCTCACCTTAGCTCGTTGCTTCACACATTATTAAACGCAGTTGAACAGCAGGGCGCAGACTGTCATCCAGATTGCTGTCTAATTAAATGTACTGCTGATTCTGCATGGTAAAAACTGCAAGCCCATGAATTAAGTCCCATCCCCCCGAGAACAACCTGGATCATCCTAACACAATTAATATTTTAGAACTTCTGTGTCAAAAACAGCAGATTTATGTTGTGTTTGCATCGACGGGTCGCTCGCAGGCAGCGCTGTCGGTTAATGGCGTCCTGAGCTACTTTGTGACTGATGAGAGCTCCAACGAACGCACAGCATATTTATCAGTCTGTGGGGCGGCCCTGAAGACCCGGGTACACAAACATGTCAATGAAGATGCTAAAGAATAAATAACTTCAGAAGCTGTGGAGAATTCCTGAACTTTGCCCATGCGTAGGTGACAGAAGTTTGTATACAGACCACCATGAATACAGTAGTTAACAGTGTTGGGGAGTAAGTTACTTAAAGTAGTGACGCTATTAACTACATTTTCCAGTGGTGCAACATTAGTTCAGCTATTTTCACAGTAGTGTAGCTTTTCCAGTAACGAGCTACATTTTCCAGTGAGTAGCGCTGTAGTGTCACAACACACTACATTTGTCACATTGTATTGTGAACGTAAAATTGGAGCCGATGGAGTAATCAAACACACTCACCTAATCTGTCCTCTCTCTCTCTATCATTTAAGTGCATTGTTGTTTTGGATAGTTCATGTAAATTAAACAGTTCAAGTAAATGATTCCCTCATATTTAGCATTGGGAACTCATTTTAGTGGCCCGGTTCTTTTGGATGATTAATGTAAATGAACTAGTTCACATAAATGAATCACTGATTCACTTGAGCCCTGTGCAGCCAGGGACTTTATGCTTTTTTTTATGCTTTATGCTTTTTTTAAGTTAAATATTTAGTTCATTGCTGCTGATTATCACTATATTTCCTATATCATGTATTTTCTTGTTTAATTAGGGTATAAATAAGTATAAATGAATGTTAAAATTAATATTGTCTCACTATTTGTTAAAACCTATGAAAATTAACCATGTTTTTTACTATAGTAATATTGTATTAACTATGTTTATTTGGTGGAAACCCTAGTTTTGATACAATTAACCCTGGTTTCTTTTCAAGTTGGTTACTTTTATGCTGTGTCAGTAGCTGATGCCATGAGAAACTCCTCCCAGGAGTGACAATCTCTGAAGCCCAATATATTGGCAGATGGCACTTGAAGCTCCGCCACTGTTGCTTGAGTCATTGCAGCATATAAACCAGAGTACAGCACCATCGCGATAGCATCGCTTGTGCTCTGGACTCCCAAATCTACATTTTCATAATTGAATCTGCACACCTTAAAGGGATAGTTCACCCAAAAATGAAAATGATCTCATCATTTACTCACCCTCATGCCGTCCCAGATGTGTATGACTTATTTGCCGTTGTTGGCCACATTCCAATAAAAAGCTCCATTGTTGTGGATATTTGAGCTTCAAATACTGTATACACACAGAAATTAGCTAATTTCCAGTTCACAATACAAACTCAGTTGTACTGCACGACTGCTCCCAGAGGGTGGGTGGCATTCAGTCCCCAGTGGGCACAGGCGAGCCCCTGTGTCCTCTGGGCTGTTAGGTGGATGCGTGGGTACTGCGCACAGTTGAACACGGATACGTGCTTCAGTTTGCGAAGTGGTCACCTTTGCTCAGTGGCATTCTGTTCTCCACAGTGACAGTGTTAGACGCACCTATTTCATGCTACGAGATACGGTGTCTCCTTGCCAAAGATGCGATAGAGACAGAACCAGTGTACAACACACAGAAAGGCTTCTACAGGCATTACTTTCTGTTTGCCAACAAGGACAGTAGGCTGTGGCCCAAACTGGACCTGAGACATTTGAACCGGACACTCGTGAATTCTCAGTTCAAGATGGATACTCAGAGACAGATCAAGTCTCATATCCATCCTCTGGACTGGTCCGCATCTATCGACCTGAAAGATGCATACTTTCATGTGCAAATAGGGCATCCAACAGCTCTACCAGCTCCGGGAACAAAGGGCGGTTGGGCCAATCTGGTGCAACCAACAGGACGGTTTCCCTATCTTCCCCAAATTTTGCACAGCACTTGGTGTAGCAAATGTATGGAAGGGATATGCATGTCGCTGGCCATTTGTGAGCTAGGCCGTCCAAGCCCAGCGAAGCCTGAATCATGGAGTACCCAAGGTGGCAGTGTGTGGTTTCCAGAGAGACAAACAGGTATACCTTGGCTTCCCCAAATACCTCCCAAATCCTCAGAAGAGTCTGAGAGTTAAGTCTACAGTCTGAGAGTAAACATTTTTGTCTTTAATGTCATGAACTTGCATGTGAAATAATACGAGTTGTCACAGTTTGAAATTTCATGTAAACAACACATTTTAACACAAATTAAGTTGAAACCTAAAAAAATAAGCAGAATTACACGTATAACAATTAAACGCTTGTATCATGAAAAAGTGCAGTGTGTCATAGTTGTCCAAATGTGATCTGCGAGGTCCAACTTACCTCCACAGGTGTCAGAAAAACAAACGTTTACAGTGACAGCAAAACTCTTCACTACCATTTTCACATAGTAAAAGGGTGGTGTAGACTCACACATCAACTCTTGGTGAAAAATACTTTCTGTGCTCCCACACGTAATCCATTTTGATCGACTCTTCTCAGTAGCTTCAATACAAACAAAGTTAGATGACAAAATCTGGAAGAGCAAAGCGCCGAAAAGGGGCTGGGCTGAATAAGGTGAATACATTTCCCATAGTGTCAGCTACTGATACAGTGTCGAAATAGCTGACTTGAAAGGGAACGTTCTGGTTACAACTAAAACCTTAATACACTAAAATGAGAGAAAGAGACGCTGCGTACGCTCGCTGTACTACTGTTTTCTGAATAATTAAGTATTATTAATGAAATTAAATTTTTATGTGCGATGATCAGATTACAATTACTTTTTTTTAAAATGAGTGTACATTGGTACTTAATACACTTAAAATTAGATTTTCATAGGGGGCCTTAGTAGCTCAGCGAGTATTGACACTGACTTCCACCCCTGGAGTCATGAGTTCGAATCCAAAGTGTGCTGAGTGACTCCAGCCAGGTCTCCTAAGCAACCAAATTGGCCCAGTTGCTAGGGAGGGTAGAGTCACATGGTGTAACCTCCTCATGTTTGCTACAATGTGTGGTTCTTGCTCTCGGTGGGGTATGTGGTGAGTTGTGTGTGGATGCCGCGGAGAATAGCGTGGGCCTCCACATGCTGTGAGTCTCCATGGTAAGGCGCTCAACAAGCCACGTGATAAGATGTGCGGATTGGCGGTCTCAGACGCTAAGGCAACTGAGATTCGTCCTCCTCCACCTGGATTGAGGTGAGTCACTATGCCACCACGAGGACTTAAGAGCGCATTAGGAATTGGGCATTCCAAATTGGGGAGAAAAAGGGGAGACATTTTTTTGAGATTTTCATTAAAAGTAATCCACAAATTCATAAGTAACCCAAAAAATGTCAGATTACATTACCTAAAAATTGATACTGATTAAAATTTGAGTATTGTAATTTGTAATCAGTACTGGATTACATTTCACAAGTAATTTACCCAACACTGTCCATCAAACACTCTGTGCCTTTAATGCCACAAAGCCATCAGTTGGCCTATAAATTGGCAGAATTCTTTGATATAGCTTTGAAATCTGTAATGAACTGAGAGTGACTGATTATTTAAACAGTGTGTTGCATTATAATGTGTTGTGAAGAGCTGTGTTTGTTGCTGTCTCAGCACTCATTTTGTGTCGTGTGTGATGGGTGAGGCCGTGGACAGACTGACACATGAAAGATGCTGATCACATCAGTGCTGCCCACCTCAGGCCACGAGCAGCAGTCATGCCAGTATCTAGACAACACCACCATTGCTAGCCCCTCATACATAAAACTATTCCACACTCACACTCCTTCCTTCAACACACAGTAATAGTGGTTTAATGCTCCAAAGTCATCCAAGAAGTAAACAAAGGGGGTCCCCAAAAACCGCTTGTGATTTATCAGCATTTGATTTAATTATGGCAATTTCACTGGTTAGAAACTGCGACAAACTATCCACAAGATTTACAGTGACAGCTCCACACAGAGACAAAATAATGACACACACACTGGAGCACAGACACTGGAATGTGGTCAGCATTCTGTCTTCATACAAGTTTATCAAGAAATAACACATCTGTCTTCAGACTCGTATATGAGAGCTACAACAGTGAAGCTAGTTCAGTCATCTTGTTGTCTTCTTCGCTGTTGCTTTTTGAAAGTTGTTTGTGATATGTGTTTCTGTCATTGAAAGAGTGAAAATCATTTTGTTTTACCCTTAATTCTCACAGTATTTGTTTCACTTTTCTGGAGTGAGTGAATAAAAGACTCAGATCAGCATGTGTCCGTGTCTCTACTTTTATTGCACTGCTCCACACACACACACAGTGTTACACTCTAATCTGTCCGTGCTTCAACATGAGTCAGATAACAATCACATTGTTACAGTATTCACACAGCTCATGCTCTCATTTTGTGTGGTCAGAGTGTTTATGCACTGATGTTCAGACAAACACAAACTGTTGTTCTGAGACTAAGGCTGAGTCCGGAATAGCATAGTGTGTAATAAACAGTTCAGAGAGGTTGCTTGCTGACATGCATTTTATGATTAGGTGAACCAAAAATTACTGACACCTATCAGTGTGGACGCAGAATTGCTCAAAAATAAAAGTGTTCAGTTACTGATGTCCAGTGTTGGGAAAGTTACTCCAAGATGTAATCCACTACAAATGACTAATTACTCCTCTAAAATTGTAATCAGAACACTTTGTTGGAATATTAATTACTAATTAGTTTAATAGTAACACTTTACAATATGGTTTCATTTGTTAACTTTAGTAAATGCATTATGTATTATGAACTAACAATGAACAATATATTTTTTTGTCATTTATTATTCTTGGTTAATGTAAGTTTTTAAAAATACAACTGTTTTTTGTAAGTTCATGTTAGTTCATAATGCATTAACGAATGTTAATGTATACAACTTTACATTTTAAATATGTATTAGTATATGTTGAAATTAACATTAGCCAAGATTAATAAATGCTGTTAAATTTTGTTCATTGTTAGTTCCTGTTAACTAATGTAGTTAACTAGTGTTAACAAATGGAAACTTTTTGTAAAGTGTTGCCATTTTACTTTTAAGTTACTTTCTAAAAGACTTTTCACAAAATGTTTTTATTTTTAGTTTCACTCAACAAAATTAAAATAATGTCTATATTTCTTCCTTGTAAATTGTTGCACTCTCTACAGGCATCACAGAAACACAAAAAGACTTGCATATTATTCAATGTATTATACATAAATAATATTATTTTAGAAATGTGTACCCCAAGTAATGTACTTAAAAGTAATTACCTTGAGAGATTGAAAGTCAGTAACTGTAATATGATTACAAGAATTTAAAATGTAAGGTTTACAATACTTACTAACTAGATTACAGTAACTAATTACTTTGGAATCAGATTAAACACAACACTGGTGACCCGCAGGTCCTTAAGAGGTCTTAAAATGTCTTGAATTCAGTTTTCTTAATCTTTAAGGTCATAAAGGTCTTAAATAAAATTAAATGTACAACAAAAGTCTTAATTATCATTTAAAGAGGTCTTAAATTTGGGGACATAAAGACTAGAATCACGATATGACCCAATGTGAGTATGAAACTTTAAAAGGGTACGATTTAATTTAATAAATGTATCGTCTGCTTGTGCTGCGGGCTTAAACTGAAAAGCACACAGGGAACTTGAGATTCAGTGTTTCCAGTGGTGTCAGAGTATTTGGCAATCAATGAATACCGGACATTTATGACAAGTGATCGCTTACAATACTCTGTTGATGAATTATGACAGTGTTTACTTTAAAGTGTTTATATTGTAATACCTTGTAGATGTTCATAAGAGTAGGTTAGAGAGTGCCTATTTTATTTCCCTTATCTTTTTGAATGAGCAGCTGGAAGCAGTTTGATTGTTAAAAGACCTGCATTATGCACCAAAAAAAAAAAATAATTATTGGTATTTTGGTTGCACAGTAATCTGCTTCTGGGCCTCCCTGTCACAGGAAGGAAAGACTACGGATTTTTATTTTTATTTTATTTTTTTAACAAATTCAATATATCGATTTAAAAAACTATAATCATAAGTTTTAAGTGATTTTAATGTCATTTGCACAGATCAAACATGGTAGATACTGAGCAGTGAAATTTATAATAGGCAGCTTAATCTGTTAATGCCTTTTTTCCCAAAACATTATTATTGTAACAGCAAAACCCAATATCGTTCGACCTCTAATTAATATCTTTTGATATATTGGTACGTAAACCAATTTAAATGTGATGTATATACTGTATATGTTGAAAACAAATACCCTGTTTTGTTGATAAGCAGTGTTAAGGCCTTGTTGAATGTGTGCCCCAGCCTGTTTAACTCTTATGTTCTGTTGAGATTTGCTTCACTTCCTCGTTGTTTGGGGTAACTGTTCCCCCAATGATTCAAGTGTGAAAATGATTCCTTTCCATTTATCCTGAGCTTACTGAACTGATAAAATAATAGAAATAAGTGTATCATTAACTCTTACATTTACTGAAGTAGGAATGTGCATTTCAGAAAAGCATCTAAATACAGAAATAACCATATAATTTCTTAATTTACACAAAATAATGAAAAAAAGGAAGAAAAAAAGAAAAAAAAAATATATATATATATATATATATATATATATATGTGTGTGTTCTATATATGTTATTGAACAAATATGAATATCCCTTTTGTTTGAAAAAAATAATTAAAAAAAAATCACAGAAAAAAATTTATTTTCAAAATAGTAACATTACTTATGTTTGGGGTCAGTCTGACTCCGGTCAGATATCATTGTTTTGCAATGCAGAAGTGCTTTTTTTTTTTTTTTTTTACTACACACTCACTAACCAGGCAAACTAACTATGTGCAAATTTACAGTATATACACATCATCTGGGCAACAGGACAGCCAAATTTAATTTCATGCAAATTTCAAGGGCACGTTTCAGAAAAAAAAATAAAAAATAATAATAATAATCTAAAAATAACCAAATAACTTTTGATTACACAAAATAATAATAATAAAAAAAAAATGTATATAGAAAGATATATATATATATATATATATATATATATATATATATATATATATATATATATATATATATATTTGACAAAAAAATAAATAAAAATGCAAGTGCTTTTTTCCACACACTCATCACCTAGGCAGACTAACTATGTGCAAATTTACCATATCCTCCAGGCAACAGGGCAGCCAGACGCAGCCTCTGTTCCCTAGTGCTAGTGAAAAAAAAAAATAAAAAAAAATAAATAAATAAAAAATAAGAGGCACATATTACTGTTACCTAAGACAAACACAGAACTTTTTTTCAAACAGAACATTTCCAAAGCTAGATAACTGATGTGCTTTCTTTAATAGATTTTGCCAGTACCAATATGTCTTGAACTGCTGATTTTCAGAGTTTTTCTTTTATTCCCTCTATATACATATATAACATAATACACAAAAAGGATGGCCAAACACTTTTCTCCTAAAACCCTGTCACACCACAAAATTCCTGATACTGTATTATACTAATGGTAAAAACCAAAAAAGACTAACTTCAGATGCAAGAGGAACAGATAAAGTGTGCTGTACACAAATACTTGTGACATTTCAGACATCTTTTGTTAGTCTTTGAATAATTTTTTTCTGGAGCAGACCTGGCATCATCCACGTTTTCTAGCAGCTGCTGGAGAAGTGATTGCTTCAGGCCGACTTTGAATCTCCCTCACAGTGGATGCAGCAAAAAGTGACCTAGGAAAGCGCTCTCTCCTGTCAATGTGAGGCCTCACCAAGGCATATCCTAGCTGCTCCAAGATTCTTCTCCTCCGGTTCATTTTGCCACCACACCACTCATTGTTGATGGCACACCATATCACAAACGCATTGTATGCACTGATATCCAGGATGTTGAAGAATATTACCTGGGGCCAACGTGCGGTCTTTCGTTGACAGCTGTATGTGGCAACCACTTTGTCCAGGTTGTCTACCCCTCCTTTTGTGTTATTGTAATCTAACACCATGTCTGTTTTTTTGTGATCTCTGGTGCTCAAAGATGTATCTCTATGTAATGTGCTCATCAGAGACTGTGTGTGTGTGATATAGAGAGAGAGACAGAGAGAGAGAATTTGCATTGAGAAATTTCACCTTAGGTACCAAACAGATTCAAAGCATGTGAAAATCCTTTGCTCTCAATAACATTTATTACCGGGGTCAATATGACAAGCAAACATCACGTGTGTAGTCATGTCATAGCGGACATCAGAAACATTATCATTAAGTAAAAAACACATTTCTGAAAAGATCTTATGTAATTAGGAAAATTCATGAAATATCAGTATAAAAAAATAACGATGCATATGTTTTTTTTACTATTTGAAGAAGGTCTGGGGTCATATAGACCACAAACAGAACATAAGGGTTAAGTAAAATAATATGTAATACATTCTGTATTTTGAAATTGTGTGGGTTTGTTCTGTATGGACATACAATATTATTTGTATTTGTTCAGGTCTTAAAAAGTCTTAAATTTGATCTGCAGCAATCCTGAGGTAGCTGATGCAAAACATCAAGATTTTAGGTTAAAATTTATATGTACAGTAAATGTAGATCTTAGGTCCTGTGTCTGGTCACCATTTATTTTCAGTACAAATAGTCTCTCAATTAATATGAGCTCATAAAATTCTTTTAAGAAATTCATAAAACTGTTAAGTTTACTTTTTAATAATACATTAGATTTTTCAGTATTACATTTTTATCTATTTTTATGAAGTTGTCTGAAAACAATGTGTTGGACCATTTCTGGTGCTGTATGTAATGAAAATAAGCTTTGTCAGCACACAGCAGAAAAGAGGGATTTAAATAGTTGCTGCACAAATCCACATAGACTTTATGATGCTCTTGTAGTGCTGCTATTAAAGTTAGTCGGCTTTAAAAGCAAACATTATTTAAGCAGATGTTTACCACTCTCCGACGTAACTACAAATTGAAGCGTATAATAGCTTAGATTTAAATGCAGCACCAGTAACTTCTTCATTTTCGACTGGGCCAACATCCGCCTCATCTGTGGAAACAAGATGGCGTTGGACATAAACACGTGTGAATTCATTAGTCCACGTGCTAAAACGGCAGTAGGTTTATGTGCATCTTTCCTCTCAGGCTAGTGTTTAAGTGTCTGCGGCCTAAGAAAGCGGCGCTCTGGCCAACTGTGCTGTATCATCTCTCATTCCCATATGCCTGCCGCAGCATACGTGAATCCTGTCGCTACTTCTGTAAAAGTTCCATTAAAAATGCACAACTACAGCTCTAACAGCTTGAGTATTACCTCCACACAAATTATTAATGCTCGTCAAAACCACTGATGAACACCCAGCATGCATTAAACACACTCGCTTACGTCACATGGTTTTTATCATGTGGCTTTTGAGGTTTTGGAGTATGCCATGCTGTTTGTATTTCTGTGTGTCCTTTGTTTCTGCTTGAATGCGATAATCTCTTTAAAAAGACGCCAGGTGACACTCAGTGAGCACTGAACGATGCTAACGATTGAATGCTTGTGACTTTTGCAAAAAGAACCACAGATAACAGGTGCTGTTCTCAATGTCTGGTTTGTCTTCAATATAGGGGAGACCCAGGCTAGTTGTCACACTTTTGATTTGAGAAGAATACATTTTTGAAGCATAGTACTTTTTATTTTATTTTTCATGTACTTTTTTTTTTTTTTTTAGGTTGGACAAACTTATTCTAATTTAAAATTAATTTAAGTAGGTGTTTGAAACTAACATAAAAAAAAAAAATAAAATAAATAAAAAACACTTCTACACTGCAACAAACCTTTTCTTACTGAGTATTTTCATATTATTTTTCAGTAAACAAAAATATCTAAACATCCGAATGACATAAGACATTAGGCCTAAGTCTTGTTTTCAGAGAAATATAAGAACATTTTATGGGGTTTATGTTTAAAACAAGAAACTTTTTGCCAATGGAGTAAGCAAAATAAACTTATTTTCCCTTTAAATCAATTTTCTTTCTTACACCATTGGCAAATACTTTTTTCTTGTTATAAGCATAAATATTACTCAATGTGTTTTTTAGTTTTTTTAAAAACAAGACAAACTACAGTATGTTATGTCATTTTGCTTCTCAAATAAATGTATCTTGTTTTAAAAAGTGTTTAGATATTTTTATGTAAAACAAGACAAAAAAAATATATATATATATATATATATATATATTTTTTTTTTGCAGTGTGGCAAAAATAAGCAATTTGTGTAATTGGACTTTTGACTCAAAAACCTATAGTTACTGAGATATAGCCCTTGTAACTTCCTAGACCCGGTCTCCCCATATCGCTGGCTCTGAGTGTGGTATTGAATCAAAGCCTTTCCAAAGACCCCTCTCTAAGCAGAGGTCAGTATTTGCCCCAAGTGCAGTGGATGAGGTAAGAGTGATGACATTTTATGTGTCATGTCTTCATTTGGACAAAAGTGTATGAAATCCTCTATTAAGGTCCCTATGTCCAGCTCATATTTATGAGTCAGTGCTCCGGACGGCTGACTAAAAGCAGATTGACCCAGATTAGCATTTCAAATATGAACGTTAACCTATAAAAGATTCCTGCAGCTAAAATCAATGACCAGCGACATCACTTCCTCCTCTCGTGGCTGCTCACTGCTTATAATGACTGTTCTGTAGCTTTGATTGACTGTCTCATATGTCCTAGGGTCAATGTACCACTGCAGAAATTGAAAAGATCATATTAATTGTATATACAGGTGCATCTCAATAAATTAGAATGTCGTGGAAAAGTTCATTTATTTCAGTAATTCAACTCAAATTGTGAAACTCGTGTATTAAATAAATTCAATGCACACAGACTGAAGTAGTTTAAGTCTTTGGTTCTTTTAATTGTGATGATTTTGGCTCACATTTAACAAAAACCCACCAATTCACTATCTCAAAAAATTAGAATATGGTGACATGCCAATCAGCTAATCAACTCAAAACACCTGCAAAGGTTTCCTGAGCCTTCAAAATGGTCTCTCAGTTTGGTTCACTAGGCTACACAGTCATGGGGAAGATTGCTGATCTGACAGTTGTCCAGAAGACAATCATTGACACCCTTCACAAGGAGGGTAAGCCACAAACATTCATTGCCAAAGAAGCTGGCTGTTCACAGAGTGCTGTATCCAAGCATGTTAACAGAAAGTTGAGTGGAAGGAAAAAGTGTGGAAGAAAAAGATGCACAACCAACCGAGAAAACCGCAGCCTTATGAGAACTGCCAAGCAAAATCGATTCAAGAATTTGGGTGAACTTCACAAGGAATGGACTGAGGCTGGGGTCAAGGCATCAAGAGCCACCACACACAGACATGTCAAGGAATTTGGCTACAGTTGTCGTATTCCTCTTGTTAAGCCACTCCTGAACCACAGACAACGTCAGAGGCGTCTTACCTGGGCTAAGGAGAAGAAGAACTGGACTGTTGCCCAGTGGTCCAAAGTCCTCTTTTCAGATGAGAGCAAGTTTTGTATTTCATTTGGAAACCAAGGTCCTAGATTCTGGAGGAAGGGTGGAGAAGCTCATAGCCCAAGTTGCTTGAAGTCCAGTGTTAAGTTTCCACAGTCTGTGATGATTTGGGTGCAATGTCATCTGCTGGTGTTGGTCCATTGTGTTTTTTGAAAACCAAAGTCACTGCACCCGTTTACCAAGAAATTTTGGAGCACTTCATGCTTCCTTCTGCTGACCAGCTTTTTAAAGATGCTGATTTCATTTTCCAGCAGGATTTGGCACCTGCCCACACTGCCAAAAGCACCAAAAGTTGGTTAAATGACCATGGTGTTGGTGTGCTTGACTGGCCAGCAAACTCACCAGACCTGAACCCCATAGAGAATCTATGGGGTATTGTCAAGAGGAAAATGAGAAACAAGAGACCAAAAA
The DNA here is from genome assembly GCF_019703515.2 of Myxocyprinus asiaticus. Classification (NCBI taxonomy): domain Eukaryota; kingdom Metazoa; phylum Chordata; class Actinopteri; order Cypriniformes; family Catostomidae; genus Myxocyprinus; species Myxocyprinus asiaticus. The sequence continues at coordinate 36,437,862 of NC_059384.1, read as the reverse complement.
ATGCAGATGAGCTGAAGGCCACTGTCAAAGAAACCTGGGCTTCCATACCACCTCAGCAGTGCCACAAACTGATCACCTCCATGCCACGCCGAATTGAGGCAGTAATTAAAGCAAAAGGAGCCCCTACCAAGTATTGAGTACATATACAGTAAATGAACATACTTTCCAGAAGGCCAACAATTCACTAAAAATGTTTTTTTTATTGGTCTTATGATGTATTCTAATTTTGTGAGATCGTGAATTGGTGGGTTTTTGTTAAATGTGAGCCAAAATCATCACAATTAAAAGAACCAAAGACTTAAACTACTTCAGTCTTTGTGCATTGAATTTATTTAATACACGAGTTTCACAATTTGAGTTGAATTACTGAAATAAATGAACTTTTCCATGACATTCTAATTTATTGAGATGCACCTGTGTATATATATATATATATATATATATATATATATATATATATATATATATATACATATATATATATATATACACACACACACTACCGGTCAAAAGATTTGAAACACTCAAATATATATATATATATATGTAGATATATATAGATATATTCTTTTTTTTTTTTTTTTTTTTTTTCACATTTTAGAAAAATAGTAAAGTCATTAAAACTAGGGAATAACATAAATGGAACTATGGGAATTATGTTGTGACTAAACAAAATCCAAAATAAATCAAAAATGTATTATATTTTAGCATCTTCAAAGTAGTCACCCTTTGCCTAGAATTTGCAGACATGTACTCTTGACATTTTCTCAACCAACTTCTTGAGGTATCACCCTGGGATGCTTTTTAAACAGTATTGAAGGAGTTCCCATCTATGTTGGGTACTTATTGGCTGCTTTTCTTTATTATTTGGTCCAAGTCATCAATTTGTTTATAATGAAATAAATGGATATGGTGGCACAATTATATTTTTGTCTACAAATATGTCGTACTGACGCCAGGATGCGTTTCTCCATTAACATCCTGAATGGAAGCCTGTGTAAGGCCTTGTTCAGGTAATGCAGGTCCAAGACTGGGCGCGACCCTCCCCCTCTCTTGGGCACGATAAAAAAAGGGCTATAGAAGCCCTTGCACAACTCGGCTACGGGGACGGGCTCTATTTCTCCCTTTGCCAGAATGGTGGCAACTTCCACCCAAAGGACGGAGGCACCCTCACCCTGCACCGTAGTAGAGAGGATGCCACTGAACCGGGGCGGGCGTCTGGCGAACTGGATCACGTAGCCGAGGCGAATCGTCCTTTGAGCCACCGTGAGGGGCTGAAGAGCTCTAATCAGGCCTCCAGCCTCCATAAAAGCGGCACCAGGGGGACAACTGGACTCACCGTGCCTGGGCAGGGTGGTTCGTGGCAAGGCAGAGTAGGCGCCCCACCTGGAAGACAGCCCAACGATGCCACAACCGTGGCCGGTGACTGGGACAGGCGAGCGGCCCCAGAGACCAGCATACTTATCCGTTCGCCAGCTGTCTCTCAACGGAGAACGAGAGAACGGGAAGTACTCGTGTTCGCCTGATTGACCAGAAAGACTTCCAGCGCCTGGTCGTTGCATGTGCGCTGGCCCAGGGAATGAGGAAACTGCTCTTTTATTGACAATGTGGGAGCCGAGGCCCAGAGGGCACTCAGCGATGTCATACTCACTACACACTGGCCCAGGGGCGATGGTGGGGCTGGAGAGATGTCCCGGGCCAGACCGGTCAGGAGCAGTCACCTCATCCCTGGAAGGGCCATGGCAGGACTGTCTCAAAGCCCATCTGGGGTTCTTGGGGGGGTTTTTCTCTGAGGCCGGCTTGCGGGCTCTGATGGTACAGGAGCCGGGGCCGGCACTGCAGGGGAATGGCTCTGGTAAGAAGCAGACGTGGTGCAGTCTGCTTTCTCACTGTCGAGAACTGATGTGTGAAATCCTCGACGGTGTCACCAAAAAGACCCCTTGGGAGATGGGCGCATCAAGAAAGCAGACTTTCTCGGCATCACGCATCTCCGCATGGTTGAGCAACAGGTGCTGCCCTTGGACCACAAGGGTGGAAATCATCCGCCCCAGGGCACACGCTGTGACCTTTGTCGCACGTAAGATGAGATCGGTCGCAGTGCGCAGTTCCTGCATCAGCCCTGGGTCAGTCCTACCCTCGTGCAGGTCTTTTAGCACCTTGGCCTGGTGGACCTGCAGGATGGCCATGGTATGCAGGGTGGAAGCAGCCTGATCCATGGCCTTGTAAGCCTTTGTCATTAAAGAGGAAGAGAACTTACAGGCCTTGGAAGGGTGCCTTGGTCGGTCACACCAGTTGGCTGTGCCCTGCGGGCATAAATGCACCGCTAAGGTGCGCTCTACCTGGGGAAGCTCAACATAACCATTAGCCACTCCACCATCGAGGGTAGTCAGAGTGGACGAGCCCGTGAAGCGTGTACGTGCAGTAAAAGGTGCCTTCCATGACTTTGTTAGCTCATTGTGCACTTCCGGGAAGAAAGGCACCGGGGCAGGGCACGGCCATGAGAAACCAATCATCCAGCCGCGAACGCTCAGGGCAGGGTGGAGGGTTCCACTTCAGCCCAATGGTCGCAGCCGCCCAGGCAAGCACGGCTGCTATCTCAGCGTCCGACTCATCCTATGCTCTACCACCCGTGGGCGGGAGCTCAGAAGATTCGTCCACTTCTGATAGCAGAAGCCCAGCACCGATGCCATGACCAAAAGCTCATCCTCGTCATGAGCTACGAACACATTAAACCCGCCCTAAGGCAGACCAGCTGCATCGCTCGACAGCTCGTCTGGACAGAACGAGCGTGCTGGGGGATGGGAGGTCCGTGGGGGCTGAGCCAGCGGAAACGCTCCCATGTCCACATCCAGATCGCCCACAGTGCTTGCCGATCCGGCTGGCTGAGCGTCAGCCCAGGATGGACTGGGTTGGGGAGCAGCCGCAGTGTCTCCTTGCTTCATGAAGAAGGAAATGAGCCGCAACCATAATGTTCTCATGGGCATGTTCTCGCAATGAGAACATAACCCTTCCACAAAAGCCGCCTTGGCATGCTGGTCCCCCAGAGCGATAATGGCCACATCCAGTAGTGCAAACGCGGAAGGACTTCTTTAAAAAGATACAAAGCGTTTGCATGAGCTCTTTTAGAAGGAAATATACTCTTTCTAATATACTCTTTTAGTACCTGCAGACTCAAGCTGCCAAAGCACCCAGGGGAAACACAGCACTCAACCGTATGAGGGTGACCGCTGATATGCGCCATAAGAATCCAGCAGCGAAGCAAAGAGTGAGAGGACGAACACACATACATCCGGCTCCGAAGAAAAAATCTGAATGAGTGATGCACGCCATCTCCTTTTATACTCGTATGTCCGGGGCGGAGAGTGGCATGCAAATTCCACTCGCCAATTTTCATTGGCCTTTTCTATTTTAAGCAAAGGTGATTGGGGCTCTCAAGATCGAACCCCTAGTGTCACTACATCGACACGACGTCGAGTGAGTGACGACAGGGAACGCAAATGCAACATTTTCCTGAAGCAACAACTTCATTTCATGTCTCTTCTATGACACTTTCGTCTCAGTGTGTTTGGCTGAGCTCGATCAATGGTCATCTAAATCCAAAGTCTAACACTGAGGTGAGCAACTGTGGAAGTAAATCACATTGGAATAAGTGTGTAAAAGTAGGTGGGTCTGTAATACAATTGTAAAAATTTATAGTTTTTCAAATAATGCATTATAGTAAAAGTGTTTTGATATTATAACATAGCAGTGTGTGAGTAATAGTGGCAAAAATAAGTGTTTATAAAGTCATAATCAGCCGGTGTAGTTGTGAATTATGAGAAAGTGAATAAAACGCATAGTTGTTATAGCGCCTCTAGTGTTAATTTCACTAGGAAACTGTGGCGAATTGTGGAACTCTGCACGTAAAACTCAGTTTGCAAAGATTTTGTTATAGTAACTTTCAATCTATGAGAGTAGGTTGGTTAATTTTGGTTCAATACAGTTGCAAGAAACCTGACGGTTACAGAATTAACAACATTTTAGTATTACAAATGACTTCTGATTCATATCTAGACAGAAAACATGTTAATTGTCAGACAATGTTCAATTCAATAACTTGTTCAAGGTTGAATATTTATAAGAGAATGTTGTGTGCGTTGCAGGTGATGGAGGACAGTGACAGTGCAGAGTTTTACAGGTCACAGGACCATAAACAGCATGAGAGGATGAACATTATGACACATCTGAGAGAGAGGAAGAGAAGGAAACCTGCATGGCGTGAGTATCAACAGCAAACGGACACACAGATGAATGTATATTAAGATCAGGACTGTTTCTAGCTATAAGCGGTATAAACAAGGTCATTTTTCTATTTTTAATTTTTATTTTTTTAATATACTAAAAGCTGCGAGTAAAACTCAGGCAGCTGTTATGATTCCAAGTAGGATTTTGCTTAGGGCCCCCATATGCTCAGAAACGGCCCTGATTAAGATTATTTGTTATAAGATTAAATGTTAATGTTGTTGTAACTGTCATTGTTGTTTATGTATGTGTTACAGGTTCACACAGGTTTGAGCCTGTTGGAGGAAGTGCCTATGACTCTGTCACTGCAAATAAAGAGTCAAGCTGATAACTAAAAAAAAAAAAAAACCACATGTGATTACTGTGCCTTTCAAAACCCAAATACACTTTAAAATGTGTGACAAGACAGAGGAAAACAAAAAGAAAAATTATATCCATTATACAGTATATTTATATTGTGTATTTATATACAGTCTTTCTTGACTAAATATATATGGGTTTTTCTTCAACTTCTGGCACTTTTAGCACTGTGGACTTTTACAAGTCAAGTCTTTAAAGCTGCCCTACGTAACTTTGTGCTCTCAAGCGACATCTCTGTTTGAAACTTAAAATTGCAAGCAATTTGCAGAAGTATACATTACGTCAGTCATGTTCTGGCACTGCTTTTCTGGTGGATGAATCTCCCAATTTGAGCTTACCTGGACATCACCTATGTGTGATCGTGACTGGAGCTGGAGTCGTAATGTGTATTTTCATGTTGATATTATGTTATCAAACATTTGATACGGACATACTGTATTACTTGCTTTGATGAAGATAAACAACACTCTTATTTACACATTTGAATGAATTTTACACTTAAATTGCTTTTCTGACACTACACTCAAACCACTTTTAAATAGAGAACAGGGGACTCTCCTCAGCAGCCACCACCAGTAAATCTTAATATGATTATTCAAGTGTTTTAACTACTATTAATCTTTGAATTGTACTACAGTTTTCAATTTAAGAGCTTAAACTCGTGATATGGCTGATACAAGTTCAATAGAAGACTTTATTATTTTTATACTATATTGTCCAGCATCAGTTGCTACAATAGCATGTCTATGCAATGCACACAATAACACCATAAACTTAAAACATAAAACGAGGATTCAATAATGATGGGGATAAAATATACTTTATTTAATGTAAAAATAATATGCTTAAATATGCAATATAACAATCACAAGAAGTACATTTCAGAAGTCATACATATTAAACATGTCACAGTAACTTCACCGGACAACGTAGATACATCGGGATTAGTTAACACACAAATAATGTTCAATTCTTAAAAGCATGACAAGCAATATAAGCTTCAACAACCCTACCAGAAAACATATCCAAGCATTATAACAGGATAACAACTTCACCTAATGGATAACAGATAAACAGATAAAGACATCTAGACTGAAACGATGTCATCCTGTCTGTGTGTGTTACTGAACTGAACAGAACAGTGAAGTTAGTTTCTCCAGCCAGAACACGAGACAGCCAACACTTCTTTCCTGTGTATTGACAAAGGGATGAACGTCATAAGCCAGCGATTTCGCACCAAATCAAACCCAACAGCTCAAAATATAGATAATTATATATATAGATAATTTATATACATTTACAGTACTGAATCAGGGTAAGGACATTGTTTTGAACACTGATTGTTTATGTACTCAATCAATAATGGCAATTTTTTCATTTTTAACCAAAAAATCTTACATAATGCAGCTATAACAAGTCTTGTTAAATATTTTTCACACTCTCAATAGATATACTGTAAATATACATATATATATATATATATATATATATATATATATATATATATATATTTATTTATTTATTTATTTATTTATTACATTTCTTAACTAACAATGTCCAACAGTTCATGTGCATGCATCACAGAAGATGTTTGTTATTTTATCTGAAAGTCATGGAAATTCCCACCATGCAGAGTGTCATTACCAGCACATCTCAAATTCTGTATTGTGTTTAATAGAATTCTGTGGTGGAAATGACACTAATGGAAATAAAAATTGTAATGTCCTGCTAAAGCTAATTTCACAGCTAACATTGTTTGTATATTAAATACACACAATTAAATAACATTTTCACACTTTTTGTGTAATTTGGCAAAATTACAGCTTGAATGGAAATTATATATTTAAAAATATTCTGCTCACAAGTAATACTGACCTTGATTTTTATTATTATTATTATTATTATTATTTTTTTTTTTTTTTTTTTTTTAAACATCACTTATATTTCATCTGTTGCATGAAATCTGTTAGTTTTAATGAAAAACAACCCCTGAGACATGAAAGTGCCCAAAGTTGAAGAATAAACCATATGTAATGTTTGGTAGTGAAAACATATAACAATGAAGGATATTTATTAAACATTTTATTTAAGAAGGATTTAATGGAAACCATTTAATTTTAAATAATTAAATAAATGTTTTACTAGATTTATATGGACTGTAATGTTTTATTAAATTAATCACAATCAAAATGTATTGTGCTTACATGGTATAAACTCTAGATTTTGTTTGTTCTATCTGTCTGCAAGAACAAAACTAGAAAACCATACCAGACAAAAGAAAACTACTGTTGAGGCAGTTCATCATTCATTAAACAATGTACAGTAACATTTCCATGGAGACGTGAATGTGGCTCGTTTGATCTTCCCTCCTTCTTTAACACCATGAAAAATTACAATTCTAAAAGTCACTTATCAAGACCCAGTGATAAAATATCAATATTGGGCCACATTAAGTTGGATAATATTCTGTGTGCCTTGATTTGTATTGAGTATGTGTCTGCTGCCCGGTGCTTGACGTAATGAACTCGCCCACAAATCAGCCCTTAATGGGGCCCTACTTATATATACTGCTTAATTAAAGGTTGTGGGCTTATTAACATGTGTCGGCCGGCGAGACTGAATCTGCTCTCGTGCGGCCAGGTTGTAAAGGTTTTATAGATAACCTATCATTATTAAACCCCATTGCTTAATATCAGATCTTAATAAGCTGTCATTTTCATTGATGATGATTTTCTTTATGGGCGCCCATTATGGCCCAAAGTTGTGGCTGTTTGGGGAAAAGATGTTTGGGAGTCTCGTCAGCTCAGCTCTTATGACTCTCGTGTGCTCATTGAAGTTGCTGTGTTTAATGTGACTGCAGAGAGCATCAGTAAGTGACCAGAGGGCTTTTAGCTCACAACGGCCCATCTGAGACCAGGCTTCTGTGTACAGCTCAAGAGCGGACAGCTCCTACCCAGACCCGCATCAAAAACGTGATGAAAAATAGAACGCAGGTTGCAGCAGTGTCCAGGGCCGTATTAATGCACGGGCTTACCTGCCTGGGGGCATGCGGTAGCAGGGGGGCCCCAAACTCACGTCGTGGTATTGTCCTGTCGACGTTCTCGGGAGGGCATATGTAAACGTGTTCTGCGGGAGGTGCTGATGTAAACATAGAGAGGGTGCGCAACGGCTAAACCCGTCTGTGTAGCACATGATCATCAGTGAAATGTTGTAAAAATTCCAGATTATTTGTTATTAACTGCCCATGTAGGCAAATGCTTAAGATGGCGCCGCGGATGGCGGCCGTGTAGCTCTTCAGTTCTTTGAAGTTTTTGTTTGTTTGTCCTGTGTTTAGTCATATTTTTCCAGTCAGTTTTACCAGGGACGAACTGCTGAACATTCAGCAGCATATACCAGACAACCTTTTCCCGGTTTTTGAATATTCAGACGTTTTGCTGGACATTTTAGTCGGGGGCGCAGCTGTTGTTTAAATGCGCTATGAGATGCAGGCGAGGGAGACGAGCAGGCACGCTGGTCAGGCTCCGTTGGCGCGGCTTTCGAACAATGCTGCCGAGCATTCATCTAGCGAATCTCCACACTCTTCCTAACAAAACGGACAAACTACATCTCCTCACCCATACAAACAAGGACTTTTCAAACTCTGCTGACTTGTGTGAAGCCATTACGGACAGCGTGCTACATCTGCCGGGCTTTCAGCTGTTCAGAGCGGATAGCATCGCGGAGTTAACGGGGAAAATGAGAGGTGGTGGAACATGCTTTTACATCAATGAAAGTTGGTGTACAGATGTAACAACGTTAAAGAGGCTGTGCTGTCTTAATTTGGAAGTGCTCTTTATTAACTGTAAGCCGTTCTACTTGCCGCGGGAGTTTTCCTCGTTTATTCTGGAGAGTGTGTATATCGCGCCAAACGCGTGCGTGAACACAGCGCTGCAACAGCTGACTGATCAAATCACAGACACAGAACAACAATACCCGGACTCAGTTATTATTATTCTTGGGGATTTTAACAAAGCAAATCTCACACATGAACTGCCCAAATACAAACAGAACATTACATGCCCCACCAGAGACAGGAACATACTGAATCATTGTTACACAACAATAAAGGATGCATATCGTTCTGTCCCTAGAGCAGCTTTGGGACTCTCTGATCACTGTCTGGTTCATCTTCTTCCAACCTACAGGCAGAAATTAAAATCAACCAAGCCAGTATTAAGGACTGTAAAGAGATGGACCAATGAAGCAGAGCGGGAACTTCAAGCCTGCTTCGATTGCACGGATTGGAGTGTTTTTGAGGCTGCAGCCACAGACCTGGATGAGCTCACAGATACTGTTACATCATATATCAGTTTCTGTGAGGATATGTGCATTCCTACTAGGACTTATTTAAAGTTCAACAATGACAAACCGTGGTTTAAAGCAGAGCTCAGGCAGCTTCGTCAGGCCAAAGAGGATGCTTACAAGGGTGGGGATAAAGTCTTGTACAATCAGGCCAGGAACACACTGAAAAAGGAAATCAGAGTGGCTAAAAGAAGATACTCTGAATAGCTGACAAACAAGTTTTCTGCTAATGACCCTGCATCAGTGTGGAGTGCCCAGATGGCATCTCACCAGCGTGTCTTCGATCCTGTGCTAACCAGCTGGCCCCCATCTTCACACAGATTATCAATAGATCACTGGAGCAGTGTGAAGTCCCATGCTGCTTCAAAGGCTCAATCATTATTTCTGTCCCAAAGAAACCAAAAATCACAGGACTTTAATGACTACAGACCTGTCGCCCTGACGTCTGTGGTCATGAAATCATTTGAGAGACTGGTGTTGGCCCACCTGAAGAACATCACTCCCTTTCTAGATCCCCTTCAAATTGCTTATCGAGCAAACAGGTCTTTGGATGATGCAGTCAACATGGGATTGCATCATATCCTGCAACATCTGGACAGACCAGAGACATATGCAAGGATCCTTTTTGTGGACTTCAGTTCAGCTTTCAACACCATCATCCCAGCTATACTCCAGAATAAATTACACCAACTCTCTGTTCCGATGTCTATTTGTCAGTGGATTACCAGCTTTCTGACGGACAGGCAGCAGCTTGTGAGACAGGGGAAACTCACTTCTAGCAACTGTACAATCAGCACTGGTGCCCCCCAGGGATGTGTGCTCTCCCCACTACTTTTCTCCCTCTACACCAATGACTGCATCACCAGGGACCCCTCTGTCAAGCTCCTGAAGTTTGCGGACGACACCAATGTCATCTGCCTTATCTGAGATGACGATGAGTCTGCATACAGAAAAGAGAATAAACAGCTGGCTGTCTGGTGCAGTCAAAACAACCTTGAGCTGAACACGCTCAAAATGGTGGATATGATTGTGGACTTTAGGAGGAACACCCCAACACTGACCCCCTCACCATTCTAAACAGCACTGTGGCAGTTGCTGGGCACTACCATCTCACAGGACCTGAAGTGGGAGACACACATTGACTCCATTGTGAAAAAGGCCCAGCAGAGGTTGTACTTCCTTCGCCAGCTGAGGAAGTTCAACCTGCCACAGGCGCTGCTGATACAGTTTTACTCAGCAGTCATTGAGTCTGTCCTCTGCACTTCAATAACTGTCTGGTTTGGTTCAGCTACGAAATCAGACATCAGAAGACTACAAAGGACAGTTCGGACTGCTAAGAGGATTATTGGTTGCCCCCTGCCCGCCCTTCAAGAACTATACACTTCCAGAATGAGGAAAAAGGCTGTAATAATCACTCTGGACCTCACTCACCCTGCCCATTACCTTTTTGAACTGTTGCCTTCTGGCCGACGCTTCAGATCTCTGAGCACCAGAACCGTCAGGCACAGGAACAGTTTTTTTCCCTCAGGCTATCCATCTCATGAACAGTTATATTGCCCCATTGAGCAATAACTATGTGCAATACACAGTTTAGTCTTTTTTATATTTATCCAACACATCCAACCTCTTCTGCCATTTCATTCCTCTTAAAAAAAAAAAAAAAAAAAAACATTTGCAGTGTACGTAACAGATTTGTATTTTGCACTGTACATAACAGATAACAGATTAGTATTAGATTTGCACTACATATGTGTATGTATGTATGTATGTATGTATGTATGTGTGTATCTGTACGTATGTGTATAATTATTTTCTATTTTTGTATTATTATCTATGTCTTGCTGCTGTTTTTGTATTGTTTTTGTATTGTTGTACAGTGGAAGCTCCTGTCACCAAGACAAACTCCTTGTATGTGTAAGTATACTTGGCAATAAAGCTGATTCTGATGTGTAGCAGAGGAGAACTGTGCCCAGGCCCAAATGAAATATGCAGACTTTTTTTTTTTTTTTTTTTTCGCAATTTCTGCACAGACTTTGAGGGAAAGTTGAATAATAATGTGGAATGGATTTAAACGTGGTAAAATGTGTTCAACAGAGCAGAGAACCACATTTTTATTGGTAGCTTAACCTCTTGATAGGTGAGTTCTTTCTGTAGTGACTAATCCCCCCGTGTGAGTTATTTAATGCACACAACATATACAGTACTGTGCAAAAGTCTATGGCACATAATATGTGTCACAAAAGCATTTGTCTTAAGATGGTTATTTATATCTTCAGCTTTAGTGTGTCAATAGGAAAAATACAGTTTAGACTCCCAAACATTACTTTTGCAAATAGAAAAGATTAGAATAGAAGAACAGGGAGCCCTGCAAGAGATGGCATTGCCCCTACAAATGGCATTGAAGACATCCTCACAATGCAAAATTTTTCACAAGTGCCTAAAATTTTTGCACAGTGTGTGTGTGTGTGTGTGTGTGTGTGTGTGTGTGTGTGTGAGAGAGAAAAAGGTCACCTTACTCTTCACATCAGATGCACTGGAGGACAGACTGTATATTATTAAACATAAAATGTGACTTTAATATGTTTAAAATGATTAATTATGATAGATAAGATGCAATTGCAAAAGTGATTACGTATGAGGCTATGCTGTTTACATTGATTTGCGGCATGGGATTCTGACAGGGCTGCCACCTTCAAAATTGAAAAATACATTTAAATATATAATAGGTATTATAGAAGTTAAACATAAAAAAAATAAATAAAAAAAAAACAGTAACGTATAAAAAATAAAATAAAAAAATGTTTATATTGTAATACTTTGCAGATTATTGTAAGAGTGCATATAGACCAATCATTTGGCAATGTCAGCGCTTGCATCACACACGGAAGTGGTGGCAGAAACCATCCGCAAACAGTAAACATTTATTGAATTCCATTATTTGAAAAAATATTATTTTATTAACGAGCTGAACTGAGGAGATCATTTTAACTCACGGCTTTGCATAAAACATTTATAACGAACATTATAACAGATATGATATTAACTCATAATATTATATTTATTATATAGAATATTTGTGTATTTATGATGGTTTTGTGTCATACTTTCGTCTAATCATCTAATATGTCAAATCTAACACAACAGTCTATCAGCTTTCTACCACCATGTACTGCGCATTAAATTTTTGTAAACAAATAGGATTGGTCTATAGTATTTTCCTTTTCTGTTTGTGTGAGCAAGTGGAAGCAGCGACGTGCAGATATTTCAAAATAACATTCCCCACTGTACCGTATTCCGGGCTTGTTCATAGTTGTGTTTTTTTTTTTTTTTTGGTTATTATTGTTAGTTTAGTTGCAAAATAAACTGCATCTGGGTTTTAATTAAATTTGGACTCTTGTAGCCTCTGTCTTTCCCACCCTGTCACAGGAAGGAAAGACTAAAATTTTTGCTAACATCAATATTGGTTATCAATAGAAAAAAAAAAAAAAAAAAAAAAAAAAATATATATATATATATATATATATATATATATATATATATATATATATATATATATATTTCCTTTCTTTCAACACATTATTGTATCAGCAAAATCCATTATCGGTCAATGTCTAATTTGTGTGTATTAATATAATGGTTCATAAACCAATTTTAATGTGATATATATGGAAAACATATTTAGACTATTTTAAAATTGCTGTTGTTTTACTAATAAGTATTGTTAAGGCCTTGTTGAATGTTTGCTCCAGCCAGTTTAATAAAAGAGTCTGTGATACATGATTTATTTTGATATGTTTTTTTTTTTTTTTTTTCTGCTATTGACATGCAGTATTCATTTTATTTGTTTAGGTCTTTAAAAAAGTCTTTAAAGTCTTGTGATTTTAAAAACTCTGATAACAGTGTTTGCATGATAGAACATGTAAGTCAGCCGAATAAACGTTTCGACCCCGGCGACCTTTTAGCGCAAAGTGTGGACTTTTCAGACAGTCCCTTATTGTATGCAAATATCTAACGAATATCGAACTTATATTAATTTACCCTGCTGAGGTGGTCGTCCATGAACGATTTCGCTGTCAGACCCGGATGCATCATTTCGCCTTTAAATACGGGACAATCCCATACTTTACAGGATAGGTGGGTATCAAACCTAGATTTCGATCAACACTGACCATGACGGGAGGAGCGTCATTTGATGCAATTTCCATGATGGTGGTGACCATTAAGTGAAGCAGGGTTTTGTGAAATGTAAAAACAAACTTTTAAGTATTTTCACTGCACGAAATGTATGAACATGCAATAAAAAAGAACGCAAGCCTTTTTGTGTTTATGGTGCCATCTTTTTTAGTGTACATGTGACGTGACTTATCTTGATTGAGGTTGTAAGTGGGTAATTTCAACTCAGCATTCCTACCCCTGACTTTGTCTGGATTTCATCTATGAGTTTGTCATAAACTACGTTTCCATCCAAGGATTTTTTGCGAAAAAAGTTTTAGCGCATCAAAATAAAGCTGATGGAAATCCAAATTATTGCTAAAATTTCACAAGAGTCGATATAATATTTTTCCTTTTAACTCTAGCGCATAAACTCTATGTTGATACATCAAATGTCGTGAAAAACTGGTTTGGAAACACTTTTTGTCAAAAAAATTGGCATTAACGCAAACATTTTGTGTCACAGAATTTACCCCAATCATTAGCCTGTGTTAATCATGACGACATGGTATAGGATCCTTGAAAACCAATTTATTATATGTGATTATGGATTGATCTTAATGGCATAAAGATCCGATCACTGCAAACATGACACTTCCAGGAGTGCCATCACAAATATCTCGTATCAAGACATGCACATTGACAAGTGCACGGAGAACAAATGAATGGTCACTGTTTGTGATTAATTTAATCGTGGTAGTCATCCGTTTATTTGTTAAAGCTGCTTTTCCACACCATTCAAAATAATAGACAGCAGTCATGGAATTAGCCCACAATACAAAAAACATAATTTCTGTGCACAAAAGATGTTTTAAATTAAAAATAAATATACAATACTAAAATAAATGCTTCAGTGTGCTTTTTTTGGAACACTAACATATAGTCCAATTCTATACAATTATTGTTTAGCTTACTTTTGAAGAAATGCTGGCAAAATTCCCATATTAAATGAAAAAAATTACCAAATGAAAAAAATTAAATTTTTAGACCTATATATGCCTTTTCTTTACATAAACTTAAATTAGCCTTACCCTGTTCTGTAGCCGAATAAAGTCGTCTGAATGACATTTTCTACATTTCAAGACCATAAACTATCAGAACTATTTGTCCAATGCTGAGTTCACTTTCAGAAAACGAGCTTTTGAAAATTTTAAAACTTTTAAATATTTTAAATCTAACCTTCTTTAACTCGGATTGCATTTGCTGAGCTTCTTCAGAAAATGTAGATTGCATTATGACGCTAAAATTAATTTTAGATGATAATCAAGTTCAGTTGGTCGTTAAAAGTTGTGGGACAAATATACGGGACATAATGCAGTTGTGATGGCAATGCTTTAGATTAGATGATTGTTCAAAATAGCGTATTGAATATCAGGAATGTATCATATATGTAAACCCTGGTATTACACCGCATCAATTTTTCTTTAATAGCTGTGCACACAGCATATACACATCGATGGATGGTCCTTATCCTAAGACCAAAAATTTCCCCACTACTTGGTGCAGGTTGCCAGCTTGAACAGGGCCATGACAATTTGCTTTCGTGTCGGAACCAATGGCAACCTATGATAGGCGCTACATCAGGACCAATATTACAGTCCTATCAGAAGGGCAACAGCTCCCTTTTGATTGCAATTCCTCCTCTTCTGATTGCTTTTATTTGTGAAATTAAAATTACAGTTTGCTGGTTAATTTCAATGAATTATCTCAATACTCTCCCCATGTTACCAAAACTTTGGAGGCAAAAAAAAAAAATAGGGACATCTGGGAGGCGAATTAGCGTTAAACACACATTTTTGAATGTAAACGGCTTAAGGACAGATTTCTTTTGCGCTAAACCAAAACATATGCGACAAAGTGTTTTTTTAGGCATGACATCATCACGCACACCATTTTACTGATAAAAGGCCATTTGAATGGAAACAGGCAGAAGACGGCAAATTTCGCAAAACATTTTTTACGCATTTTCACTTTGTCAATAACAAAATAGCGCGAAAAGTGTATGGAAACTAGGCTATAGTAAAGATGGTTCTAAGACTCAAGCCCTTCCACTTGTTGCCCCGGAGGTGATGAGAATGAGTTACAGATGAACTGGGAGAAGGCTCAAGTGGATAAACTAGTTTATACTTTCTTTGTTTGACGTCAGAAAACATCGCCAAATTAAAACAGCCAGTTCAAATGATAACGGCTTTAAACTTTTTTCCTAGTACTTTTTTCCTGTGATTATTTGAATGTTTGTAATATTGTTATGTTGAAAAGACAACCAGTTGTTCTCTCCTAGAAAACAGCAGAGCGAATGCAGATCACATCAGTTTGATCAGACGCCCCTTGCGGCCAGCCTAGAATGTTCAAACCAGTTTATGTGTCATTCACATGGGAGGCGTTTGGTAGGATGGTTGTGACCTACCAAAATTACCAGTATTATCACCTACCAGAGCAATCAATACACATGACTGTGCAGTTATCAAATCCCCAGTCATGGAAAAGCTGTAGTAGGCTCAGTGGCTGCCAGTTCATTTTAAGTCTAGGCCTTCACTGCGATTCATGCAATAAAGAAAACACAGTTTCACAATGTATAAGACACCCTATGCCTATGGACATCATACATTACATTGCAGCCAACTAATAATACCAATTGACATTTTAAAAACACTTCCATGCACGAAAGCCAAAACTTGAAACAACATTGAATGCTCAAGCAAGCCTAATTTTAACTGCAGCATGATTGTTTTGTGAAATGAACGTCTCCCGAACTGACATTCAAAGGTCATAATTTTTCATATGAATCTACCAAGGAGGTCTATAATACCTGGAAAAGCTATCTAATAATATTTGCATTTTAAATGTTGCTTGCAATGTAACGGTTACTTTTCAAAACTTGAACCAACACTGAATGCTCAAGCCAACCTAATTTACACTTAGAAAACTCCTGATGTTGCTATAACAATAAACAAAAGTAGTTCCCAATTTATTTGAAGTGAAGATCAGTCCTCTTTTCCTGTTTAATAAATAAAGCAATCGCAGGATCATGCAGAACATCTCAGGTTTTTAAATCCATAAGGATCTCTTTCTCAATGGCGATGGCAGCAGTGACGACAGCCGACTTGTCAGATGGCTTGATCTCGCGCTCTTCGCTTTCGAATCACCTACATCACTTAAAGTGTGATTGCGTAAATCAATCGCCAGCTTTATTTATTTACATTCCTCATCAGCACATGAAACTGAACCTCACCTCCATCCAGACCTTCAGTGAGGGTGTACATAGTTCCCTCCACATGAATGAAAGTAGCAGCACTTCAAATATTTGATTACTAATGACAAATACTATTTCAGAGTGATTTAAAATTTAAATGGATCCCCAGGGCAGTTATATCAGAGAAAGACGCCCGCGGTTTCAAACCACCGTGTATTTGCTGATTCAGTGAAAGAAAAGCCGAACCATCAAATGAGAACTGCAACTTTGTATTCTCTTGCATCTTCACAGTCCTGCTGCTAGTTAGAGGGAAACATAAAAAGGAAACACTTTGTATAATTCTATATTTAAGTAGCCCTGCTGGTATTGAATAGCGATGGGTGCAGCATGTTTTATGATAGAGGTGATTCTGCGGGCTGCATTACAGGGCTTTGACTCTGTTCAACTGAATTAAACTACATAAAGGCTTTTCAAACATTTGACTTCAGGAGCGGTTTGCACTTTCTCTTTGAGATCTGTTTAGGTGAAGAGAACAATTTAAAAAAAAATGTTTAAATGAATTAATAAGATGTAATACAATGTGACATGCATTCAGCTCAGTCTGTGTACTCATGTTGCATATTGGGTAAAATTTGAAAGAAAACATGGTTATTTTATAAATAGCACCAGATTAAGGTTTCATGACATCCTTGTTGGTGCAAAACAGAACCTTGCTTATGGGTTACATAATGAACTATAGCACTTATAATTGTTCATTATGTTCATAACTATAGTCACAGTGTTTACACACTTCAGGAAGTCAACCTACCAATGGCTTACTTAAAGTATAGTTGCCTGTGCATGATGTATCAATAAGAAGATTATTTTTACTATTACTTTTATCATTATTATTATTATTGTACATTTTAGACATTTTGAATAAGATACTGTAATTTCAGATTACAGAAAATCAAGGTTCACAGATATTGGATTGAGATAATTACTTATTTGGCACTTATAGTCAGAAATGTTTTTCCTGTAAGGTTTCACTGGTTCTGTCATGCACTGGGTGACAGGGATGGGTGGATTATGAAATATAGATACTTCTGATATTGATGTTGTATCACGAGGGTTGATCTTCACCCAAAAATATAATTCCTAAGTATTTATATAATGAGTTATTTTATTGAATTTGCTAACAACTATGTATCAAAAGTGTATCACAAGTTTCAAAGTGTAAAAAATTACTTTTTGTTATAAGTTATAAAATAATTTTGACTTTTCCCTCCTTTTCTTTAAAAAAAAGCAAAAATTGAGGTTACAGTGAGGCACTTACAATGAAAGTGAATGGGGCTGATTTTTGGAGGGTTTAAAAGCAGAAGTGTGAAGCTGAAAATTATATAAAAGCACTTACATTAATTCCTCTGTTAAAACTCATGTATTATTTAAGCTGTACAGTTTTTTAAATCGTCGTTTTTATGGTTGTGTTACAGTTTACGTCATTGTCCCGTCATGGCAACGAGTTTGTAAAAATGTCAATAACTTTACACAGAAAAGGTTAGTAAGCAATTTTATCACACTTAAATCATGTTCACACAGATATTGTTTCCGACTTGTGTCTATACTTTTGAAACAGTGAGTATTTTAACGTTTACTCATTGGCCCCATTCAATTCCATTGTAAGTACCTCACTGTATCCCAGATTTTTGCTTGTTTTTAAAGAAAAGGAGGGACAAATCAAAATTTATTTTTGTGTTCATTAACATTATTATACATTATTAACATGATTTTACATCATGATGGCACCGCGGATGGCCGCCTCGGTGTGGAGCGATCCTATTGTTTTGTTGTTTTTGTTTGTTTGTCCTGTGTTTAGTAATCTTTTTCCAGTCAGTTTTACCAGAGACGAACTGCTGAACATTCGACAGCTTATACAAGACAGTCTTTTACCGGTTTTTGAATATTCAGACGTTTTGCTAGACATTTTAGTTGGAGGTGCAGCTTTGTTGTTCAGAAGACGCAGGCGAGGAAGATGAGCCGGTGCATTGGTCAAACTCCATCAGCAGGACTTTTGAACAACGCTGGCGAGCATTCATCTTGCGAATCTCCACTCTCTTCCTAACAAAACGGATGAACTACATCTCCTCACCTGCACAAACAAGGACTTTTCAACCTCTGCTGCCTTGTGCTTCACAGAAACCTGGCTGAGTGAAGCCATTCTGGACAGCGCGTTACATCTGCTGGGCTTCCAGCTGTTCTGAACGGATTGCATCGCGGAGTTAACGGTGAAAACGAGATGCGGTGGAACATGCTTTTACATCAATGAAAGTTGGTATACAGATGTAACAACGTTAAAGAGGATGTGCTGTCCTAATTTGGAAGTGCTCTTTATTAACTGTAAGCCTTTCTACTCGCCGTGGAATTTTTTCTAGTTTATTCTGGTGAGTGTGTATATCACGCCAAACGCGTGTTTGAATACGGCGCTGCAATAGCTGGCTGATCAAATCAGACACGGAACAACAATACCCGGACTCAGTTATTATTATTCTTGAGGATTTTAACAAAGCAAATCTCACACGTGAACTGCCCAAATACAAACAGCACATTACATGCCCCACCAGAGACAGGAACATACTGGATCATTGCTACACAACAATAAAGGATGCATATCGCTCTGTCCCTAGAGCAGATTTGGAACTCTCTGATAAATGTCTGGTTCATCTTCGTTCAACCTACAGGCAGAAATTAAAATCAACCAAGCCAGTAGTAAGGACTGTAAAGAGATGGACCAATGAAGCAGAGCTGGAACTACAAGCCTGCTTCGATTGCACAGATTGGAGTGTTTTTGAGGCTGCAGCCACAGGCCTGGATGAGCTCACAGAAACTGTTACATAATATATCAGTTTCTGTGAGGATAT
Organism: Myxocyprinus asiaticus; assembly: GCF_019703515.2. NCBI lineage: Eukaryota > Metazoa > Chordata > Actinopteri > Cypriniformes > Catostomidae > Myxocyprinus > Myxocyprinus asiaticus. The sequence goes on along the minus strand of NC_059384.1, from coordinate 36,418,578 downwards.
GTGCATTCCTACTAGGACTTATTTAAAGTTCAACAACAACAAACCGTGGTTTACAGCAGAGCTCTGGCAGCTTCGTCAGACCAAAGAGGATGCTTACAAGGGTGGGGATAAAGTCTTGTACAATCAGGCCAGGAACACACTGAAAAAGGAAATCAGAGTGGCTAAAAGAAGATACTCTGAGTAGCTGAAAAACAAGTTTTCAGCTAACGACCCTGCATCAGTGTGGAGTGGCATGAAACAACTCACAAATTACAGGACTCCTACCCCCAACCCTGTGGTGGACCAACTACTGGCTGACAACCTGTGTTCTACTGCAGATTTAAAAGGCCCAATCTCACACCCCACACCCACTCTGACCTTCACTTCACACAAACACCAACACCTCCTGCAACCCCCCTCCTCCCCCCTCCTGCTAATCAACCTGCACTTAAGATCTGTGAAGATGATGTGAGCCGCGTCTTTCGGAAACAAAAGACGAGGAAACTTCAGGCCCAGATGGCGTCTCACCAGCGTGTCTTCAATCCTGTGCTAACCAGCTGGCCCCCATCTTCACACAGATCTTCAATAGATCACTGGAGCAGTGTGAAGTCCCACGCTGCTTCAAATGCTCAATCATTATTCCTGTCCCAAAGAAACCAAAAATCACAGGACTTAATGACTACAGACCTGTCGCCCTGACGTCTGTGGTCATGAAATCATCCTTTCATGAAATCACCCTTTCTAGATCCCCTTCAATTTGCTTATCGATCAAACAGGTCTGTGGATGATGCAGTCAACATGGGATTGCATCATATCCTGCAAAATCTGGACAGACCACGGACATATGCAAGGATCCTTTTTGTGGACTTCAGTTCGGCTTTCAACACCATCATCCCAGCTATTCTCGACTAAATTACACCAACTCTCTGTTCCCATGTCTATCTGTCAGTGGATTACCAGCTTTCTGATGGACAGGCAGCAGCTTGTGAAACAGGGGAAACTGACTTCAAGCACCTGTACAATCAGCACTGGTGCCCCCCAGGGATGTGTACTCTCCCCACTACTTTTCTCCCTCTACACCAATGACTGCATCGTCAAGGACCCCTCTGTCAAGCTCCTGAAGTTTGCAGACGACACCACTGTCATCGGCCTCATCCGAGATGACGATGAGTCTGCATACAGAAGGGAGGTTGAACAGCTGGCTGTCTGGTGCAGTCAAAACAACCTTGAGCTGAACACGCTCAAAACGGTGGAGATGATTGTGGACTTTAGGAGGAACACCCCAACACTGACCCCCCTCACCATTCTAAACAGCACTGTGGCAGCAGTGGAGTCATTCCTTCACCAGCTGAGGAAGTTCAACCTGCCACAGGCGCTGCTGATACAGTTTTACTCAGCGGTTATAGAGTCTGTCCTCTGCACTTCAGTAACTGTCTGGTTTGGTTCAGCTACGAAATCAGACATCAGAAGACTACAAAAGGACAGTTCTGACTGCTGGGAGGATTATTGGTTGCCCCCTGCCCCCCCTTCAAGAACTATACACTTCCAGAGTGAGGAAAAAGGCTGTAAAAATCACTCTGGACCCCACTCACCCTGCCCATTACCTTTTTGAACTGTTGCCTTCTGGCTGACGCTTCAGAGCTCTGAATACCAGAACTGTCAGGCACAGGAACAGTTTTTTCCCCTCAGGCTATCCATCTCATGAACAGTTAAATTGCCCCATTGAGCAATAACTATGTGCAATACACAGTTTAGTCTTTTTTTATATATATGTATCCAACCTCTTCTGCCATTTCATTCCTCTGAAAAAATAAAAATAAAAATAAAACTTGCACTGTACATAACAGATTTGTATTAGATTACACTACATATGTGTGTCTGTATGTTGTAATGAACGGGTAACAACCTCAGATGTTGCATACGTATGTGTATAACCAATTTTTATTTTGTATTATTATCTGTGTCTTGCTGCTGTTTTTGTATTGTTTTTGTATTGTTGAACACTGGAAGCTCCTGTCACCAAGACAAATTCTTTGTATGTGTAAGCATACTTGGCAATAAAGCTGATTCTGATTCTGATTCTGATTATGCCAAAATACTGTCAATTGAGCATAACTTGTATTCACCCTGGAATATTCAGTTGAAAGCTGTAAAAGATTGATCATGTTCTATAGTTAATAATAAATTATAAACAGAAGTCTGACTTAAATAGGCAGTTTATGCCTTTTTAATGCTAATAATTAAATTTTAATGTGAAATAAGTACCCTTTTTTTTTTTTTTTCTTCAATTAATAGAAATTTCGGTAAAGATATCAGTGATTTCGGCATTGACAGTACTTGATTGAAAAGAAAATAAGTGGAATCGCCCATCCCTACACAGTGAGGTCTGCCGCACAAACAGGAACGCTAGACTCCTGTGTCACATCATGCTACAAGCATCTGGATGTATCATGTGGATTTTGCTCTTTTTTATTTCCTGTGTTATTCATTTATTTGTGGAGTGGCAGAGGCAGATGTCCTCACTGAAAAAAAAAGAATGAAAAAAAATGCAAAGACAGGAAGAAAAAATATATGAATATGCAAGTTGTGTCACACCGTGGGACTTTGTAATGATGGGGGAAATTTTCTCACGTATTTCATTATGGAAAAGTAATTGCTTAAAGAGGCCCTATTATGCTTTTTGGGATTTTACCTTTCCTTTAGTGTGTAATATAGCTGTTTGTGCATGTAAAAGGTCTGCAAAGTTACAAAGCACAAAGTCCATGCCAAAGGGAGTTTCTCTCTCCCACAGAAAACACTGCTCCTGAATTGCCTGAAACACCTGGTTTGCAGTCCAGCCATTACTTTGGTGACATAGCTACGTCACTATGTAACACATTTGCATAATGCCCGCCTCAGGAATGCGCTGCTCAGGAAACCTCGGAAGCTGAAACTCTGTTATGGTAAGGGCCGTTACATTTCCGACACACGCTCTAAGCGGTTGACCAATCACAACAGACTGGGCCAGCTGACCAGTCAGAGCAGGCTGGGCCTTTTGGAAATGGGGGCTTTAAAGAGACAGGAGCCACAACAGAGGGTGAAAAGAGATGCTGCAGCAATGTACAGTATGAGAAAAATAATGTGGTTTTTTTTTTTTTTTTTTTTTTTTTTTTTTTTTACATTAAAGCATGTAAACCTAATCTAGTAGACCCCCAAAATAAAATTATGAACCTGTAAATGAGCATAATATGGACTCTTTAATGCAAGCAGCAACTACACTGCCATTCTGTGCAAGTTAAAACAGAAGTGCAGTGTGGTATAGAAAGGGCAGAGACCCAAGACCTCTCTCTCACACACACACACACACACACGGCTCACACAATTGCAAATGCACCAGTGCATTAGAATAAACCTGATGGAGGTGCATTCATGCCTTGCAGGCTTTTCACAAGAGCTTTAGAAAAAAACAGTGTTCATTGCTGGGCCAACCGCTGTTTTACTCGTCCCTTCAAAACTCTCTCTGTCTTCCTCTCTGGCAGCAACACTGATCATTAGTTAAAGCATCTTCAAATAATCCCGCGTTTGAATGCTAAAAATTGAATGAACTTCACGCTTCATTGTATGTGACATTGCTTAATTAATGGGTGCATTTAAAGTACATAGGCTCTGGTAATTGATTTATATGCATGATTTGCGCATACAGCTGTTGGTTCCTGTAGGAAAGTCATCACTCAAAGCGTGTTCGCTTTACTGATGGACGCGAGGTGCTGCAAGCACATCTTCTGCAGCACACATTCAATATCATGCTGTCATTATCATCATTACTGCCAATAAAAACAAAGGAAGCAAAAGAATGCACTGTATCCATATCTGTCAGAATATCCGTCCATTTACTATATCCGTTCTAGATTCAGATTTGATCTAATTCAAAGCCCACGTGAAATCAAAATTGGAGTTTTGGGGATTTTAGTTAATGTCTAATTGAAGAATCAGAATCAGAAAGAGCTTTAATGCCAAGTGTGCTCATTGTGAATGCTTTAGGTTCGTAGGCAATGGAGGAGTCAGGAGACAGCGAAAAATTAAGGTCAGTTTCTTTATTTTCATACAAAGTCACAGCTTATAGCCAACTCAAAAAAAGGGATAATTGTGTAGCTCTGCTTCATGCTCATCCCTGGTGCTCTCTCTCTCTGCTCTGATGCTTTGGCATGCCTTTTCAGGTCTCCCTCCGCCATCACTATAATCAGAGACAGGTGTTAGAGTAATTGTAACCCAGGTGACGTTCTTTACCGCTCTCCCGCGGACAAACACATGACCACGCCCCCCCATGCACATACCCCCACTGCTGACTCAGGCCGGGGCAACATCCGGCCTGCCTACTTCCCCCCCATTTCTGGAGAGAAAGTCAGGCACAACCATCTGTGCCCCCTGTCTGTATACCACTTCGAATTTAAAGCGCAGAAGAGACGGATACCAACGGGTGATCCGTGCGTTAGTATCCTTCATGCGGTGGAGCCACTGCAGAGGAGCGTGATCGGAACAGAGGGTGAAGGCCCACCCCAGCAGGTAGTAGCGGAGGGTAAGAACAGCCCACTTAATCGCAAGACACTCCTTCCGACTTGTCGTATAGGCGGCGTTTACGTTCTTGCACTTGGAGCAAATTCTCCTGTGTTACCTGCCCCAATGTGTGGAGTTTTGCTCTAAGGTCAAGAACATATTGAATGTGGTTTTTACTATTCGTAGGTCCTTCCTCCCAAGCTTCCCATATGATGTCAAGCACGCTGCATGGCCGACGCCCATACAGTAGCTCAAATGGGGAAAACCCTGTGGAGGCTTGCGGGACCTCTCGTACTGCAAACAACAGGGGTTCGAACCACTTATCCCAATTTTTAGCGTCTTCCTGTACACACTTAAGAATCATGTTTTTCAAGGTCTTAATAAATCATTGTGTTTGGTAGTTCAGGGAACAGACACAGTATCTATATGATATTTAGGTGATACAGTTTTTATGTTTTATAGATTATGTGACGTGTGAAATCTCAAGGCAGCTGTCAGAGGTTCGGATTAGCCAGTTTGTCTGCTTCCTGACCTGGGCCCTAGTTAGTCAAACGCTATCACTATTAAGACTATGAGCCAAATAGAGAGGAGAGCAGCACCTTCCCTGGAGGGATGGAGTCCGTCTCTCTTTAGCAGGTCAGGTCTACAACAAAAAATTCTATCTACCACCTTTCCAATTGTCTATAAATCCTATACTATTATTCTGACACTACTCAGACATCCATCCATTCAGCAACACTAATCTACTATGAACCTAGTCAACACAATGAGCAGGGAGGGGACCAGATTATATTACAGTGTCTGATATTGTTTTTGCAAGTTCACACACCTCTTTAACATTATCTTTAGTGATCTCCAACTGACAAAGCCAGACATCGTTAGTGCCAACATGAATAACAATCTTAGAAAATCTACATTTAGCATTAGCCAGCACTTGTACATTTGATTTGATGTCAGACGCTCCGGAACCCAAAATGCATTGTACTATGGTGGCTGGAGTCTCTATTTCCACATTGCTTACAATAGAATCACCTATAACCAGGGCGTTTCCAACAGGCTTCTCAGTGGGTGCATCACTGAGTGGGTAGAATCTATTGGAAATCCTAACAGGAATGGGAGAGTGGTAACGGGAGAGTGGTATCGCTTTGCCCAACGAGTATGCTGCCAAAACGTCACCCAAACGCCTGTACTACTTTGCTTGCTGTACTACCCACAACTGAAACAATATCTACAGGCTTCTCTTTCTCACTGACCTCCACTAGCGTTCGGATGTGTGTCTATAATTCATTAATCTTCTCCGTCAGCCTGACTAATTCCTTATATTTATCACATGCAAATCCCTCACTGCTGACAGATGAATCTATCATAAACATGTGGCATGCAATGCAAGTAGCAATAACGTGCTGATGCCATGACTTACCGCAACTGTTTGTTGCTGTGGTTCTTCTTGGGTAGCATGGGATTGAGATAGATGTGAATCCCTCACGCAATTGTTTATTGTTATGGTGGTTCTTGATAAGCGGTACTTTGAGATCGATGCAATAATCTGTGTAACACAGAGGAGAAAACGGGTGTGCACTGTAAAATGCATGCAGTTGAATTGCGATAAGAAAATATTGCGGAAAATAAATTATGCATGCTGAAAAATGGCAGAGATTTAATAATAAATGCTGAAAACAGAAAGATAAGCAATGATAAAAATGCTAGCAGGCTACAAACACAGACTCGAGCTAGGCACCAGCAGCAACAGGAACAGGAAATGATGAACTCAAAATTAACACAATGTCCCTCTGTATTCACAGTATTTAATTTCTGCTCAGGGCTTATATATTAAAGTCTCTCCATTTGAGTCATTGTCCTTCTATTGCAGTTCATGGACTGTTGAAAAAAACACTTTCACTTTCATTAGTCGATAAACGTGTCAGGCTCTATAAATTCAATAAAAACATTTTGAAGAATCAATAATTTTCATGAAATATCAAACAATATATTTTCATTGTCTGTTATTTTTGTGTGAAATAATCTATTGGCTGTGGTAGTTAAGGTTGCAAGTTGCAAATATTTCCTCTCTCTGTTTCTCAGACAGACTTTCTCGCAGTTAGCACCCGCACAATAGATCCCAGACCTCCAATGGCAAAAAGCATTTTCATGCCACTGCAGAAGGTTGGCACTGCTGTTGTCTGAGTGCTTCTTAAAGCCTCTGTACATGTACTTCATCAGCAGGTCCACTCTGTTCTTGTCCAGAGATTTCACCACTGGCTGAATGTCGCTGCTCTTAAATGCAGTCAGCACTCATAACACTATCGCCTGGGCTCGCACCTTCACTGCCGATTCTTAAGTTTATTGGTGGATTCCTCAAGCCGATTTGAAATGCTATCATCATGTCCCCTTTCCTGATGAGACTGTCCACCTCTGACGTGTCGGGTCCCTGCTGTTCACCTGCCTCATCCTGATCATCCAGAAATGTATTCTCGTCGTATTCGTCTGTGTTGACTCCCCGGAATCACGAGAACAGGGTGTTTTTCACCATGAGGAGGAGGAGCAGTGTCAATCAATCATGCGAATCTGGGAATGCGGGATAATCGGACAGATATTCAGCTACACGCCAATCCGAGTGTGTCTCCGCTATCATCAGTGCCGAAACCCAAAGGCATGGACATTCGTTAGTCGGTTCATTTGTCAGCTGGAAGGTGTGGCTGTTACCTCTTCCCTAGCACGAGCATCCATAAATTCAATATTTCTATTAGCAACACTGTCCCAACTCTCTAAAAGACAAAGTAGTAAAAGTAGTCAAACTAAAGTCAGGCTTCATATTTAAAAAGAGTAGTTAGCACTACAATACAAGCTACTAACAAAAAGTAGCTAACAACATTGAAGCTGTTTAAAGTATAAAATATGTATAGATATACTGTATAACATTCAAATTATGTTATTTAATTCTGCAATCAGTTTCTTTCCTGTATGTCAACCCAGGAAAGAAATCTGAAATCTGTGCTTCTCAAGTGATTTCATGGGGTCTTTCACAGTATGTCCAATATGGCTTCACATTATGTGTGTGTTGCTTAAATCAAGCATTGTTCAGTCATGTGATGCTATAATTATTTATTGAAGGAGTGGTGTGTGTGTGTGTGTTTTCTTCAGAGATCTGGAGGTCGGTGGCCTCTAACCATTATTTGGAGCTTGAGCAGAGTCTCAGTAGAGTCCAGATCAATCTTTTACCTGGGGAGCGAGTGCTGCGTATTTCTATCAGCAGTCTATTGATTTTTCCATGTGCAGGGCCTTAATGTGAGAGAACTGTTTTCATGTGGACACCACAGAGGGAGTGCTGCCTGCAGCACACACTCATTTATTTATGCTTGCAGACACCCGTCGGCACAGACACTCGCAAAATGCACACATCGGCATATTTAGCGTTTTCAGATCGCGTATGTACAAGTGCACAAGAGCTCACACATGAACACATGATTTTTAATTCAGAAACATGCTGAGTATGCCAGCACTGAATACTTACTTGTGTACAGTTCACTTCCCACAAACACACTTGTGCATACAGTCAATGTTCTTTCAGACCAGCTCTCTTTCGTGTTTATTACTGCAATCAATACGAGACTCAAATAATCCAGTCTGGTCATGTATCATCATGGCTTCCATTAAGACTCTGATTCAGCACAGGTATAAAGGAGTAATTCATAAAAAAACAAAAAGTTTGTCATCATTTACTCATGCTCATGGTGTTCCTAGCCTGATCTCTTGAACATTGCGTGACTGTGGCAACATTTGTGCAAGGTGATATTACATGGTTACAGGTATCGCGGCAATTCATTTGTGAAATGTCCACTGTGTGGCACTAAAAGAAAATTAAATGTTCTCCCAAACAGATGATTTTTTTAAGGTTAATGCTCAATCGACTTTAAATCAACAAAACCTACCTACCTCCCTACCCTAAACCTTAAACCTAAACCTAACCGATAGTGTCATAAATTCACAAATCGGTCCTTTAAATTGCAAGTGCAACACTCTATCAGTTGAGTCACCGCACAATTTGATCACACTTGAACAAGCTTGTAAATGTACTGTAGTTGGTTATGTAATGCAAATGGAAGAATGTTTCACATGTTTCAAATCATGGACTATAGTAAATGTGTTTAGATGTCATAAGACAGTTGCGTGAGGAACAGAAACTTACCTTGCAGTTCTGCACTTTTGAATGTGCAGCGAGTATCTCCCTGAAGCACTTCAGTTACGCTGAAGTGTGTCATTCTGCATTCAGGATACACATAAGTGGTTTTGTGCCACTCTGTATTGGAGCCTTTCTTATTTCAAACTCTTCTTACTTTGATAGTTTTGTGCAATAAGATGTTATAGTTAGCATATATTGTTTTGTTGAATAACTGTTTGTCACCATGTTGAAGTGCTAGCCTCAGTGTCCGTATTTCTTTCTGAAATGTGTCTGGTATGGGTCACGTGAACAAAACGGTGCCTAATTATACATTATTATCCTTAACACTGACTAGTCGACTAGTCGTTCAAACAACCAACCGACTAATCGATTATGAAAATTGGTAGCTTTGCATATCCCTAGTAAAGACTACTTCTGGTGGTTTTTATGCCCTTTTTTATGAACTATTCCTTTAAACTGAACATGAAATCAAAATTGACATCGTTTAATTTCATAGACACACTTTCTTGGTCTTACTGAACACAAATCATCAGTGTTATTCCAAAGAAAAAGATAATATTTTGCCTTCATAATCTTTCATCAAAATGCAATAACTTGCTCCACCTCTGAAATGACCTTTCTTTTTGGCTGACTTTTTAACCCCTCCCCTCCAAACACCTAACTCAATTCTGGTATGTAATGCGCAATTTTCAAGATCCAATGAATTGCAGATGGACAAAATCATGTCCCATCCTGCATTTTTTTATTTAATAACCTGTTTAACTCGTAAGTACATCAGATTGCGAAAGCAAATTGGGTTACCAATAAGTTTGCATTATTTTTCATGAAGAAAATCAATTATATTAAAATGGCGATCAGCTCGTTCTCGTTGCGGTGAGGTCAGGCAGCACTCACCACGAAAACTTCAGAAATTAGTCACTATGTCTCATTTTAAGGCAATTGATGGCAAAACCCTGGAATAAATAGAACAGCATCTTAAAACGTAAACCTGCTGTCTTGACACACTCCCCCCACATAATTTTTCAAAAATGTGTTTAACTGTCTGGAAAAAGATCTGTTAGAAATAGTCAATGCCTCACTCCTTTCAGGCATGTTTCCGAAGTCCCTGAAAACTGCAGTTGTCAAACCCCTTCTAAAAAAGAGAATTCTGGATATTAAACAACTACAGACCAATCTCAAATCTACCTTTCATTGGCAAGATCATTGAAAAGGCTGTTCCCTATCTGTCACTCACTCGACGTTGTGTCGATGTAGTGACACTAGGGGTCACTCTTGGGAGCCCCAAACACCTCTGCTTTTTTGAAAAATGAGAATTGGCGAGTGGAATTTGCATGCCACTCCCCCAGACATACGGGTATAAAAGGAGCTGGTATGCAACCACTTATTCAGATTTTCTCTTCGGAGCCGAGCGGTTCTATTCATTGAAGCTGAATTCATCTGCAAAGTTCACCTCATCTGCTGGATTCTACGGCGCATTTCAGCGGCTTCTCCCCCACTGCACCCATGGAGTGCAGAGAACGCCCCTGGGTGCTTCAGCAGAAACAACTAAAAGAGAATATTCTTTAAAAAAAAAAGAGTATATTTTCTTTCTAAAAGAGCGGCACACACGGAACGTCTTTTTAAAGATGTCTTTCCGTCTGTGTGTTATTCCTGGTTGCGGTCGATATCTCTCCGCTTCTGATGGCCACGATCGCTGTCTTACGTGTCTGGTTGCTGCCCATGCGGAGACATCATTCATGGATGGATCTTGTCCTCACTGCGAGAACATGACCATGGCAACGTTGCGGTCACGGCTTGCATTCGTAAGAAAGCAAGCCACCCCAGCGGCTTCTCGCCTCGGTCCTTCTACCTACGGGTATGAGGCCATGCCGGTTAGCACTGGGGCTGATTTGGGGACCTCAATGGGACCACCTCCACCGGGTATCCCCCCACGGACCTCCCATTCCCCAGCACGCTCGCTGCTCAGACGAGATTGCCGGCTCATCTCAGGGCGAGTTCGACATCTCGTTTGGAGCCTGGGAAGAAGACGATTTATCGAGTGCAGCATTGGAGAGCGGGCTCGTCCAGTCAGACGCAGAGGCTTTGACTGGGCTTCCTCCTTCGGGAATGGTCGCCCAGTCCCAGGCCAATGCGGAAATGATGGACATGCTTTCCTGGGTGGCCGCGAGCATCAGGCTAGAGTGGAACCCTCCGCTTTCCCCTGAACCCTCGCGGCTCAACAATTGGTTCCTGGGCTCGGGGCGCCACCCACGGCCACGCCCCACTCCCGTTCCTTTCTTCCCTGAAGTGCATGAGGAGCTGACAAGATTGTGGGAGGCACCTTTTACTTCCCGGTCCCGGTCTTTCAGCTCCCCCGCTCTCGCTACCCTCGATGGCGGAGCGGCCGGGGGGTATTAAGCCGCCCCACCATCGAGGGTATTGAGGGCGGGGGAGCTGAAAGATCGGGACCGAGCAGTAAAAGGTGCCTCCCACGACCTTGTCAGCTCCTCGTGCACCTCCGGGAAGAAAGGAACTGGGGAGGGGTGTGGCTGTGAGCAGCGCCGCGAGCCCAGGAACCAATCATTGAGCAGCGAGGGTTCAGGGGAGAGTGGAGGGTTCCACTCTAGCCCGACACTCGCAGCTGCCTGGGAAAGCATGTCCGTCATTTCCGCATCAGCCTGTGACTGGGCGACCGTACCCGAGGGGGGGAGCCCAGCTGAGGCTTCCGCGTCCAACTGGACGAGCCCGCTCTCCAATGCTGTGCTCGAGAGCTCATCACCTTTGCGGGCTCCGAATAAGAGGTCGAACTCGCCGTGAGACGAGCCGGCGGACTCATCCGTAAGCCCGACTGGGGCAGATGAGCGTGCTGGGGAATGAGAGGTCTGTGGGGAGATACTCGGCGAGGTGGTCCCATTGGGGTCCCCAAATCGCCCCCAGTGCTAGCCGCACTGGCCTCATACCCGTAGGTAGGATGACCGAGGCGGGGAACCGCTGGGGTGGCTTGCTTTCTTATGAAGGCAAGCCAAGACTACAACATTGCCATGGTCATGTTCTCGCAATGAGTACATGATCCATCCACGAACGCTGTCTCTGCGTGGGTCGCTCCCAGACACGAAAGACAGCGATCGTGACCATCAGAAGGCGAGAGATAACGACCGCAACCAGGAATAACACAGAAACGGAAAGGCATCTTTAAAAAGATGTTCCGTGTGTGCCGCTTTTTTAGAGAAATATACTCTTTTATTTCTGCCGAAGCGCCCAGGGGTGTTCTCTGCAGTGCACCAGTGCAGAGGGGGGAGAAGCCGTTGAAATGCGCCGTCAGATCCAGCAGAGGTGAATGAATAGCCGTGGGAATTTAGCTTTGTGAACATCGACCGTTCAGCTCCAAAGAGAAAATCTGAATGAGTGGTTGCATACCAGCTCCTTTTATACCCGTATGTCTGGGGGAGTGGTATGCAATTTTTTTTATCAAAGACCAGAGGTGTTTCGGGCTCCCAAGAGTGACCCCTAGTATCACTACATTAACACAACGTCAAATGAGTGGCAGATAGGGAACTAGATCTCAGTGCTGCCTTTGCACTAGAGAGATTGGAAAACTGTGTAGGGCTATCTGGGACAGTCCTCAGCTGGTTCAGGTCATATATGATGGGAGGGGTTACTATGTGAACATAGGCAACTATGAATCTGAGTGGACATCCATGACATGTAGAGTCCCACAAGGCTCAATTCTAGCACCGCTCCTGTTCAACTTATATACTGTATGCTTCCATTAGCCCAAATTATGAAAAACATCCAAATTGCATACCAAAGCTATGCAGATGACACCCAGATTTACCTAGCCCTATCACCAAATTACTAAATCAATCAATGACCTAGGACCTTAATGCATTGCAGATATGCAGACCTCTCAGATCATTTGGATAAAGTCAGTTAGAAATTCCTAGGGTTCAGTTAAAACAAGGTGAGACAGCATTTAGCTATTATGCCACCCGCAGCTGGAACCAGCTTCCAGAAGAGGTGAGGTGTGCTCCAACTGTAGCCACATTCAAGTCCAGACTAAAAACACATCTGTTTAGCTGTGCATTTATTGACTGAACACAGTTCTGCACTTACTGATTGCACTGCATCATTTGATTGCTGTATTATTATAATTTTTTTTCATATTAATAATTTTTACTTTTTAAAATTTATTTAATTACTTTTTATTCTTATTTCTTGTTCTTAATTGGTTTTAAAATGTATTTTATATTGTATTTTCTTTATCATTTTTATTTTAAGCTCTTTGAATTGCCATTGTGTTTGAAATGTGCTGTATAAATAAACTTGCCTTTCCTTACCTACCAATGGCGTTTGACTTTATCCCTCTCAGCTATAACTGCAACAGACAGCCTTATATACATTACCGTTATATGTTCAGTGCTTATGCAAAACTCATCTTGCATTTAATGTTCTATTACTGTGCTATCACAAAGAGATTTGAAATGTGTATATCCATTGTTTAGTTCTGTACAAACATAGAGTACTCAACCACAACAGAACCAACCAGAATCCATCAACAGCCAGAAATCTCTCTCTCTCTCTCTCTCTCTCTCTCTCTCTCTCTCTCTCTCTCTATCTATCTATCTCTCTCTCTCTTTCTCTTTCTCTGTCTGTCTCTGGTGCTACAGCTGTGGCTACGATCAATACTGCATTACATACAGCTGTCAGTATATACGATACTCATCAAAATGATTATTTTTGATGCTAAAAATGGTTTCATTTGTGGTGGAAAAAAGCAGCGTCAGTAACCACTGTTCAATTAGCCGACCAAGACAGCGGGGTTACAAATAAGACAAATGGCTATTTTTTTGGCTGAAATAACACGTTGCCTCAAACAGATGTAAAAAAATGAAATGTCATAGTTGTACCCTGCTTAAAAGATTACTTGTTTTGTTGAATATTGAGATTTCATGAATATATTTCCAAAGGCTTGAGAAAAAACAAATTTATCATGAAGTTCTGTAGCCGGTAATGTCACGGTAGGGATTAGTCACTTTGTAATTTTCATCTAATGCGAGTGTCGAGGTTGTCGTAGACACACTTTTCATGGCCAACGTAGAATGTAAAACATTTGTCAAGTTATCTAAAAAATATGGTTAATGTGGTAATATATAAATTAACTGGTAAGTAAAAAATTGTATTTAATATAACTGAATCAAACTGACTACATTAGCACACATTATAAAAAAAATGTAATGGTCAAATCAGGTAGAAATAATGTTTTAAAAGTAAGTAATTTCTGCAAAAATACTAACTGTTTAAGTTAATTTTAGGGGAAATTCAACCAACCAAAAGCTTACTTACAGTTGACTCTCAGATAGTAGAAAGCATTTTGTAACATTCAAAAAAGGTTTTACCTATTACAGTGCAAGTACCAGGTGTTTTGACTCGCAAACTCAAAAAATGCCAAAGATATCCAAACTTAAAAGTAAATCTCTATTTCACTGTGGCAAATATTCTCATATTCATCGGATGTATTCAGCCATTCAAACGATTAAAAAGTCATTTTCTTAACTGTCCTCAAGGACCCTTTCTGATTTTTTGCATTTGTTTTTATTTTTTCTAAGAAAACATTAAATTGCTTCAATCGAGCATAACTGTCTCCTGCTTGTAGCGTAATTTGTAGTTCAGTTCACATGGTGTGTGGTTATTTGTCATTGTTTTCCTTTAGCACATTCCCCAAATGCTACGATCAGCCTTTAATACTCTAAATTGCTGCTCTGTTTTCTAATGGTTTATGAGACAGATGTGGATTTGTGCTAAAGTACAGCATGTGTGTTTGCAAAGCTAAATTAATTATAAAAAACAGAACAGATGCAAGCATATGTGCAGCACGATGAACAAAATTAATTAGGTAAACTACTGCTCTCCAAATGCAAAACCTTCTGAATCGCAGTTCAAGAAATACAGCCACATTCCCATGACATTGGCTTTCAATTACAGTAAAGGCAGAGAAAGACGAAATATGTGTCTGTATGTTTTCTGATTCACAGCGCGCCAAGAATAATTTTCTTGTTGGAGTCTCCACAGCACACAATATCTGACAAAAATCTAATGAAAAGCCAGTGGAGCATATTTCCACTGCACTATTACTCTCTCTCTCACCAAAAGACCTTTCATGCTTTGTATTGCAGGGTAGTGGGCTCGCTCCTTATATAATCAATATTCTATTATGATAGTGTGTTAAGTGCGTGGAGGTTTACAACTTCACTGTAATAGCGTCCATATATCATCTCTTGGGAGTTGTTGTGTTTGCTGGGTTGGGCTGATACAATCATCTTGACTGTTTGCTAAAGAAGACACGCTTCCCATCAGCACACATGAACACTCTCACGACGAGCATATGACCAGCAATATTGTGATTATTCAGGGTGATCTCTTTTGTACACGTAGGTATTCGTTCATAAATTGAACACATACATTCTTGTATGTTAGGATCAGTGATGGGTAAGTTACTCAAAAAAGTAATCCACTACAAATTACTAATTACTTCTCTAAAATTATAATCAGATTAAACTACTCATTACTTCATGGTTAAAGTATTGACATTACTAACTATTTTACTTTTAAGTGAATTCTAAAACACTGTTTTCAAAGTACTGTAAATAAAAGTAATAAACTTACTGTAATTGAAAGTAAAGTAAGTAACTGTAATCTGATTACAGAAATTTTAAATGTATCGCTAAATTTAAAACTTCTTTAAGTAAAAGTAAGTAGATTACCATAACTAATTACTTTGTAATCAGATTTCCCCCAACACTGGTTAGGGTAGACACTGAAATCTACAATATCTAAATATTGGCAACACCTAAAATGTAAACCCTTTTAAGTTTATACCATTTTAGAAGTTTACAAATCTTAACTAATACTCTGATGACTGGTTATAAGTGAAATTGCCGGAACTTTTATGAGGGTACTGTCACAGGTGACCATGTTAATTACTTGGATTCCTTACTGTCCCATATTAGCCTGGACATCCCGTATTTGTCCCGTATTTAAGCATCAAAATGCTTGAGGGGGATCCACCCTCCTGTCGAATGACGAAATGTCCCATATCAAAGCACTCAAAATGTTCAAACCTCCCGTAATTGAGTGACAAGACCTATTGCATTAGCAGGGTTGGGAGGGTTACCTTTGAAATTTATTCCTCAACAGATTACATAATACATGCTGTAAAATGTAATTTGTAACATATTCTAAATACTTTGGATTATTTCTTCAGCACTGGTAGATTTTTCCACTTGTTTTAACTATAAAAACTCTGCCAGTACAGTAAGACAAAATACACATGTTAAAAATACATTCTCTGAAAACCTAAATATCTTATGCAGTGTTGTTTCTAAAACAAGATCAATCAAATAAGGATTTTTAGATATTTTTACAGGAAAACAATACAAAAATTATTACCAAGAATACGATTTCTGCCCTAATATCAAAGGTCTTACTAGAAAATAATAAATAAATTATGATACAACTTGAATTTTCTTGATAAAAAATATGATTGTGTTTGGTAACATGTGCATGTAAAATGGCTAGAAATAGCATTTTAGCTTAGCATAAAGCTGACAATTTACACAAGGTTTATTTCTATTTCTTCTGCTCCAAACTTACTTCAAACTTACTTCTCTGTCTGCTCGTATGAATGTAACACATCATAAGAAAGTGTTTCACCACTGTTCAAATGCACTTTGGATCGCATCATTTATATGTATAAATGTTTTCCATCTGAAAGGACTAAATATTAAATGAAACAAATGACAATAAATGCAAAGTAATCTCTTCAGTAATCAAAATACTTTTTGAATGTAACTGTAATCTAAATACCAATGATTTAAATTGTAGTGGAATACAGTTACTTATATTTTGTATTTTAAATACGTAATCCCGTTACATGTATTGCGTTACTCCCCAACCCTGTGCATTAGCAACCCTATTCAATACTCAGACAAAATCTGATGGTGTACTGTCATTTATCAGTAAATGATGGAGAAGCTTTGAAAGACATTTTTAATGAAAAAATAATTTTGAAATGAAATCCAAACAGAATGTCTCTAAAGTTGTTTGTGCATAAAAGGGTTTACATTTTATAAGCAATCCATATGTTGAATTATATACATCAGTGTCTTTCCAAACATACAAAAATATATGGGTACTAGAAACCTAAAAATACCTAAAAATGCCAATGTGATTCCGTTGAATAATAGCTATTTGAGTTGCCTCACCTCTAAATAAGATCATAGGCCTTTCTTTTATGTAGATCTGCAGCTATAGATGTTGCCGAGAGTTGCATGATGGGTGAGAGCTAAGAAAAGGCTACAGCTATGCAGCGTCGTTAAATATTCATATCATTGTGCCTCTCCCTTTCTCCCATAATTAACTTCTGTGAGTATTTCACCCACATAAACATTGTTGGCTCTATGTCATACTGATGTTTGAGTGTCATTTGCACACTTGGGTTGAGTGAATTGTTTATAACACACAAATGTAAGACTTTGATACCTACATTATGGCTAAAATATAGATTTGTCATAATTTTCACAGTTATCATTGCTTTTCATGTTAAAAAGATATATCATAAGTTTCACATGTTGTCAGTTGTATTGTATGGTAGCGCAGCCTTAGGCTACATCCACAGTAATCTGGATACATTTGAAAAAGGCGTTTTAGTTTCTGAAACACCCTTCGACCACACTGGCATTTTCATGCATTTTCCAAAGGTAGCTCGTACACACTAAAACATATGAAAACTCTTAATTCCCCTAACTGCGCATGCAAAAAAATCACCATTCCATGTATGGTCTGAAATACAGTTGTCCTCGTGTTTTGTCGCTGGACAGCAATTCTGAGTAAACTTTGTGTCGCCTTTGAAGGAATGCATTGTGAAGGTTGTGCAAAGTAACATTTATCTTTAACAATGTTATCAAAGTGAATATCAGGCGCAATAACGCCGCTATAATGTGGGCCACCATCTTGATTGTTTTGGGTTGAATGGGCCACATGACTGTGTCACATGACAACAAATACGTCATCGTTTTCAGATATCTCCGTCTTCCCCGTCCATACTACAACCCGATGACGCAGCTATAAATGCCGTCTCAGTGTGGATGGATGGCCAAAACTTAGAGAAAAAGATGCGTTTTCAAACAAAAACGTATTAGTGTGGACATAGCCTTAGTTTGGTTTCTGTTGTGGTTTATGTTCATTGTGTTGTGTTTGTGGTGTTGTGGCTTTGTTACATTCTGTTGTGGATTACATCCGTTGTTTGAATTTTTCTATTATGTTGTTGCCTATTTCTGTCGTGTTGTGGCTTGATTATGTTGTGTTGCTGCTTTTGTCCTTTGTTTGTGGCTAATTTCCATTGTGTTGTGGCCTAATTAAGTTGTGTTGTGGTTTATTACCATGTGTTGTGACTTTTTTCTGTTATGTTGTGGATTACTTTTTTTTCTTGTTGTGTTGTGGCTTTTTTCATTGTGTTTCTACTTAAAGGTATATTCCAGGTTCAATACAAGTTTAGCTCAATCGACATCATTTGTGGCATAATATAGATTACCATAAAAAAATATTTTGACTTGTCCCTCCTCTTTAAAATAAAAAGCAAAATCATAGTTGCAGTGAGGCACTTACAATGGAAGTGAATAGAGACAATTTCTGGAGGGTTTAAAGGCAGAAATGTGAAGCTTACAGTCATTTTAGGGCTTGTTGACACTGACATCGTCTTGGCAATAACTTTACACAGAAAAGGTTAGTAAGCAATTTTGTCACATTAAAATCATGTTAACATGCATATTGTTTACTTCTTGTGGCTATACTTTTAAAATAGTGAGTATTTTAACGTTTACGGATTGGCCCCATTCACTTCCATTGTAAGTGACTCTGTTATCTGTCACTCACTCGACGTTGTGTTAATGTAGTGACACTAGGGGTTGCCCTTGGGAGCCCCAAACACCTCTGTTCTTTGAGAAAAGGCCAATGGGAATTGGCGAGTGGAATTTGCATGCCATTCCCCGGACATACGGGTATAAAAGGAGCTGGCTTGCAACCACTCATTCAGATTTTCTCTTCGGAGCCGAGCGGTTGTGTTCAGTGAGCTGAATTACTCTGCCGATCTATTCACCACGAAAAGCTGTTGGATTTACGGAGCATTACAGCGGCTTCTCCCCCTCTTGCACTGGTGGAGTGCAGAGAACGCCCCTGGGCGCTTCAGCAGCCTAAAAGAGTATATTCTTCCTCTAAAAGGGTATATTACCCTTCTAAAAGAGTGGCACTCACGGAGAGCGTCTTTTTAAAGATGACTTTCTGTTTGTGTTTAATTCCTGGTTGCGGTCATTATCTCTCCACTTCTAGGTTGGCCAATTCGGCGACACTTCTTAACCGTTGAGAACTGCTAGGCAAAGTCCTCGACGGTTAAGAAGCAGACTGAGGCTATCCAGCACATCCTGCCCTGGTGCGGATCAAGATCCCGCACCCCGTCTGCTCGTCGTCAAGGGCGTCCCCCTGCGGCAGCAACACCGGCTCCATCGCAGCATGCCCCAGGAGGCCGGCCCCAGCATGGAGCCACCAACAGGAAGCAGATGCCACCCGTCTCACGGCCCGCCGCTAAGAACCCGAGGAATGTTTCAAAGCGCCCCTGAGACGGGCGACCAAGGGAGACGGAGACCCCCTACAGACCTGGAGCTGGTAAACAGACCACTCCATCCCCCGGTGGAGGGCCGGGGAGAAAATCCTTGTTATGAGAATCCTCCTTATGATTTCGCCGCATGCCCAAAGGGCTGCGGTACCCACATTTTCAAGAAAAGAGCGGTTTCCTCACTTCCTGGGTCACACATTCGGTGTCCACGGCCGTCGTTGTCACGACCACCGGGCACTGCAGCTTTATGGCAGACATGGCGCTCTGGAGGTGGGCCCCCCACCCCGGCACGCCCAGCTGTGGCACAAATGCACCAGGGCGGTGTTCACGATTTCCTTCCTCCCCTGCCCCTGACCGGTCCTATGGCATGTACCCAGAGCCAGGTAAGTGCTTCAATGTCCCCAGACTCAGCACATCCACGAGTTGGGGGCCCGAGCCCCCTCAACGTGGCGCCGCAGGCTCCACCCCGCCATGAGGCCCCACCCGCCGGTACATCTGATGCGATTGTCCCCTTGGTCCCCCTCGCCCGGAGGCATGGCATGCGCTCTCAAACCCATCATGGTGGCTGACCAGACTCAGCTATGCGATCCAGTTCGCCAGGCGTCCGCCCAGGTTCAACGGTGTCTGTTTCACCTCAGTGAAGGACGAGAACACCGCAGCCCTGCGTGCGGAGTTTGCGACCCTTCTGCGGAAGGATGCGATACAGCCTGTCCCTCCAGCTGAGATGAAGATGGGATTCTACAGTCCCTACTTCATCGTACCAAAGAAAGGCGGAGGGTTGTGGCCAATCTTGGACCTACGAGTACTGAACCGGGCCTTGCACAGACTCCCTTTCAAGATGCTGACACAGAAATGCATTTTGGCGAGCGTTCGGCATCAAGATCGGTTTGCGGCGGTAGACCTGAAGGACGCGTACTTCCACATCTCAGTTTTACCTCGACACAGGCCCTTCCTGCAGTTTGCTTTCGAGGGCTGGGCATTCCAGTACAAGGTCCTCCCTTTCGGTCTGTCCCTGTCGCCTCACGTCTTCATGAAAGTCACATAGGCAGCCCTTGCCCCGCTAAGGGAAGTGGGCATTCGCATTCCCAACTATCTCGATGACTGGCTAATCTTAGCTCACTCTTGGGAGTCGTTGTGTGTGCACAGGGACATGGTGCTCAGGCACCTCAGCCGACTGGGGCTTCGGGTCAACTGTGAAAAAAGCAAGCTCTCCCTGGTTCAGAGCATCTCTTTTCTCGGCATGGAGATAGACTCAGTCTCGATGATGGCGCCTCACAAGCGAGCACATGCAGTCGGTGCTGAACTGCCCGAAATCGTTCAGGCGGAGAACGGCAGTCCCACTGAAGCAATTTCAGAGGCTCCTGGGGCATATGCCGGTCACGCCACTTGGGTTGATGCATATGAGACCACTTCAGTACTGGCTTCGGACTCGAGTCCCGAGATGGGTATGGCACCACGGGGCATTGCCAATCTGTCGCCGTTTGTTCAGCATTTGGACAGACCTGGCATTTCTACAGGCAGGGGTTCCCCTAGAGCAGGTCTCCAGGCACGTCGTGCTTATGACAGACAGAGGATCGCCCACTGGGTCATTGATGCCATCGCTTTGGCATACCACACCCAGGACATGTCGCCCCCCTTGGGGCTACGAGCACATTCTACTAGGAGTGTGGCGGCCTCCTGGGCTCTGACCAATGGCACCTCTTTAGCAGACATCTGCAGAGCAGCGGGCTGGGCAACACCCAACACCTTCACAAGGTTTTACAATCTTCGAGCAGGTAAGTTTAGGGACAACTGGCCAGGTGTATCATTAGCGTATAGCACCTTTCCCCTTCCGGAGGCGAAGACATATGCTTTTCACCCCCAGTCATGTTCACGAAGTCGTGGACACTGGCTTTCCTGCCTCCTTAGCTATGTGGCAGGCAAGTTTTTGGAGAAGCTCATTGCCAGTCTAGTACATGTGCTAACTTGGCCCTGTACTGGGGTAGGTGTTCCACATGAGCTGGTTACACATTTGTAACCCCGTGTGATGTATCTTCCGCGAGACGGTTCCCCCGTTGGTGAACTCGCGTCTTCCTTGGGTAAAGGCCCCTCTGCCCCCGATCGCCATGCTGTAGAGCTCCTCCCCCCTGGGTAGGACCTACCATGGGGACTTCTCCATCTGAGACACTGCTGACAAGACTCGGTAAGACCATGTGACGTATTTCCAAACAATCTCCTCCCCCTCAGGCAGGGTGTGGTCTCTGTGGTTTCTTCCCCTTGGGAGTGAAACCCCCCCCCCCCCCGATGCAGACACTTATGGCCCCCAGTCGATAAACGATTTCCACTCTTTTTGGGGAGAAAAAAAACAGGAGAAGAGGCCATGGCAGGGCTAGCCTGTCTCCATTTTGTTGGGCAGTCGACTTGCCCCCAAGGTGCAGGGGAACGTACGACGCTCGTAGGAGCATTGGGGGAGGTTACGTGACGGCCAGGTGCACTGACTATGAGGCACACAGTGGTCTGCCCGCCTCGCACCGCCAGTCCACGTAACACAGTTCAGCTTATTGTGCCATTTTGTGTAGGGACCCCTAGTGTCACTACATCGACACAACGTCGAGTGAGTGACAGATAGGGAATGTCTTTGTTACTTTTGTAACCTCCGTTCCCTGATGGAGGGAACGAGATTTTGTGTCCCTCCTGCCACAACACTGAACTACCTGCTGAATTGGCTGGGACCTTGTCTCGGCTCCTCAGCACAAAACCTGAATGAGTGGTTGCAAGCAAGCTCATTTTATACCCGTATGTCCAGGGGAGTGGCATGCAAATTCCACTCGCCAATTCCCATTGGCCTTTTTTCAAAGATCAGAGGTGTTTGGGGCTCCCAAGTGCGACCCCTAGTGTCACTACATCAACACAATGTCTCGTTCCCTCCATCAGGGAACGGAGGTTACGAAAGGTTTTTTATTTTTTTTTTTTTTTGTGGGAATCAATATGATGCCACAAATGCTGTCAATTGAGCTGAACTTGTACTGATCCCGGAATATTCCTTTAATTATGTTGTGCTGTAGACTACTTCTATTCATGTGGCTTTTTTCCTTGGTTTGTGGCTTAATTAAATTGTGTTGTGATTTATTTATATTGTGTTGTGTCCTAATTGTATTATGTTTTGGATTACTTCTGTTGTAGTGGCTTATTGTGTGTGTTTGTGCGTGTATGTGTGTGTGTGTTCAGGCTTATTTGCGTTGTGCTGTGGCTTAATTGTGTTAAATTGTGATCATCCATTGTTGTAGCTTTTTAAGTTCTGTTGTAGCTTAATAGTGTTGTGTTGACTTATTTCCATAGTTTTGTGGCTTATTTCTGTTGTGTTGTGGATTACTTGCATTGTTGTGGGTTTTTCCATTGTGTTGTAATTTATTTTCATTGTGTTGTGGCTTAATTCTGCTGTGTTGTGGCTTATTTACTTTGTGTTTTCAACTTTTGTTTGCTTTGCTAATTGCTAGTTTGTTGTGTTGCAAATCCTCAGTCTTGGGATGTTTTGGTAAATTTACTCTCTTTTGTCAGTTAGTATTAAAGCAAGCAAATGCACCAAGTAATAACTGTGAGAGTTGCATGTTATGTTTTTTAGTTGCGTCTGAAGGTGCATAATCTCCCAACAAATGTTATGATGTAACGCAGAGCAACCGGGATCTGTATTCCTCAGCGCTGGCATCTCTCCAACACATCCTATAAATGAGGTAATTGTCCTTGACTATAAAATTTGCATTTTCAAGACTTAATTGCTATCATTAAATTTTTTTGAAATTCTATTAATTTAACAGAATGGAGTACTGGGTTTTATGGTTATAATTTGCATTAAAACAATGCGCTCCACAAATAGAGCCATCGCTGATATTGGATTGAGCGGGCATGTTGAAGGGGAGATGGGGACAGACAGGGCTTCTGGGATTGCGATGAATATAGTGTGTTGATGTACAATAGCACAAGACACAGAAAAATTGTATCCGTCTACTTTGAGGATGTTGAAACATGCGGCAGCTCTACTATATAAAAGCTTATAAAAGCATGATGAAAATGGGGCAGGCCTCATCACATCATGTAAACTAAGTCAAGCTTGTGTGTTAATGGAGGCGGTCGTGTTTTAATGCAGCAGAGATGTGTGTGATGTCAGCATCACTTTGTTCCTCTGCTTATAAAAAGAGAGAATGAGAGGGACACGACCATTCCTTCATCAAAATAACCTTTTTATGACCTTTTTATATTTCAGAGCTTTAGATAAAGCGAAATAGGGAGGTCAATTTTAAAATCCGTAACACACTCAATATCATTGTAAGTGCTTTAGTACATCCTTTCAGGACAAGAAGCATTCTGTTGTGATCACCGTTGCATGACATTGTATGGTGCAGCAACACAAGAATCTATGCGGAAAAAAGACTGGCTTTTAAAAGGTTTTTTTTTTTTTTTTTTTAGGTCATGACCATTACATAAAACTCAACCCAACACTATTCCTTTGCTAATTACAAAACCAAACACTTAACCCTAACACCTAACCCTAACAAAACATTATGCCTAAAACAGTTTGTGCACTAAAAAAAAAAAAAAAAAAAAAAAAAAAATGTATAATAATAATAACAATAATAATAATAATAATAAACTTGAAACATGCCGTTAGCAATGGCATGTGTTCGATTTCCATATTTGGAGCGCACATGGGACTAAATCAGGGACTAAAAACCCAAAAAAGGTTAGTTACCCCCCTATGAAATCTAAGTACCTGCTGACATGTCACTTTGGATAAAAGCACAAAAGAATACAGGTATAGAGTAATAAAGGTCTTATAAGCATTCTGTTATTTTTATTACTGCATTATAAAGGTGTTAAAAGCATCATGTACGTAGCATAAAAATAAACAAAAGTTATGTCAGAATTACAAACTCCTGCATTCAGTGTGTAGGACATATCTAGTCTAATGCTTGAGTGTACTGAACATGCAGTGAGTCAACATGAGTGTCAGTGTCTCAGTGAGTGTACCACCTCTAGCACGGCTCCTTACAGTCTCTTGACAGTCACAGACACACAGCATGTTGTCCAGTCACGAATTGTTTGCAGGTAGAGCTGATGGTCTGTGTACGTGTACTTTAGTACCTTGAGCTGGACTGATGGGCCGTGCTGTTAGCATGTCAGAGAGCATCAGGTCAGCTTTACACGCCCTCAGTGTGCCGAGGTGAATACACAATCACAAGTCTAAAACACGCTAAGTGAGCTGTCAGCTAGCTGCGGCTGGCACCGTCCATCATAACGCTCCCGATGGAGCACAGGTTATGACAGATTCAAGAACAACATCAGGATCAGAGATGAGATGCCACATGCGGGTTCACTGGACTGTGGAATGATTCATGCTGGGACTCTTATCCATACTAGCTTTAAGAAGTGCCCAGCTTTTAAAGACCCTATGAAATAGCGTTTGACGAGTACAGTTTTCTCTACTGTGTTTGCATATTTCCTATTGAAACAGGAAGTAGGGTGCTTTTTCTTTAATAAAAAAATAAAATAAAAACAACAATCTGTTAAGTGCAAGATGAGTCATCAATATTATTGTCCATTTTCCTGGATGAAAAAGACATCTTTAAGAATTTTCTCAAGTTTTAGGAGCACACTAGACATGACCTTAAATCTAACAGAAATGGCACCACTAATATGATTACTATTAAACTGTGCCATAACAACTATAGACACTGAGTGGAACACTTGCACTTGCAATATTCAGGTTAACACTTTGCATTAATATTTCCTTTGTTAAAGGTGAACTCAGTACTCAAATTTTTCATTTATGTCATCTTGGACTTACTGTACACTGACTCCTAGGGGTGTGGATGCAGCATAATTTAAACGCAATAGTTTTCAGTTACTGATGCCATTGTAGAAATTCCCTGGTCACAGTTAGCCATGATTAAAGTAATCTGTAAGTGAAAGTGTCCAATAACAGGGCAATTATTATTAAGCATGTAGTATGGTCATGTGATTCTAACATGGCAGCCCCTGTGAGGGGACCCTCTCCATGTAGAATAAACCTGCTTTTATAAGGTTTCTGATATGACTGGTGTCTTTTTCTCATGTGAGAGCTTATGATTTTATATTTCAAATTACAAGACATGTATTTAGGAGTACAATTTTGGTAACACTTTACAAAAAGTTTCCATTTGTTAACATTAGTTAACAACCTTAGTTAACATGAACTAACAATGAACAATACTTTTACAGCATGTATTAATCTTGGTTAATGTTAATTTCAACATATAGTAATACATTTATAAAATCAAACATTGTATATGTTAATATTAGTTAATGTACTATGAGCTAACATGAACTAACAATGAGCAATTGTATTTTTATTAACTAGCACTAACAAAGAATAATAAATGTTGTAAAAAAAAATATATAATTTATTGTTCGTTGTTAGTTCATGATACCTAATACATTATCTAATGTTAACGAAATAGAAACAAAAATACACAGTGCACCCAGTTAAGGGTTTATAAAGTGGTTTATTAATGACTAATAATATATTTACAAATGCATTATAAAACATTGATAATTGGCTATCACAACATGCATTAAAAAGGGTGACTTTCATGCAATACATGCCAAATAGTGAGCCATTTATCTCACCTGTTATAAATGCTTAATAACACATATTCAACACTAGAAACCTATGGAAATGTACCTCCGCTCTCTCCCTAACAAAATGGATGAACTACATCTCCTCATCCACACAAACAAGGACTTTTCAACCTCTGCTGCCTTGTGCTTCACAGAAACCTGGCTGAGTGAAGCCATTCCGGACAGCACGTTACATCTGCTGGGCTTTCAGCTGTTCAGAGCGGATCGCAGAGTTAACGGTGAAAACGAGAGGCGGTGGAACATGCTTTTACATCAATGAAAGTTGGTGTACAGATGTGACAACATTAAAGAAGATGTGCTGTCCTAATTTGGAAGCACTCTTTATTAACTGTAAGCTTTTCTACTCGCAGCAGGAGTTTTCCTCGTTTATTCTGGTGAGTGTTTATATCGCGCCAAATGCGTGGTTGAATGCCGCGCTGCAACAGCTGGCTGATCAAATCACAGACATGGAACAATACCCGGACTCGGTTATTATTATTCTTGGGGATTTTAACAAAGTAAACCTCACACGTGAAATGCCCAAATACCAACAGCACATAACATGCCCAACCAGAGACAGAAATATACTGGATCACTGCTACACAACAATAAAGGATGCACATCGCTCTGTTCCTAGAGCAGCTTTGGGACTATCTGATCACTGTCTGGTTCATCTTTTTCCAACCAACAGACTAAGCCTGTAGTAAGGACTGTAAAGAGATGGACCAATGAAGCAGAGTGGGAACTACAAGCCTGCCCCTCCTCCCCCATCCTCCATTTAAGGTCTGTGAAGATGATGTGTACTGTGTCTTTCTAAAACAAAGGATAAGGAAAGCACAGGGCCCAGATGGCATTTCACCTGCATGTCTTAGATCCTGTGCTAACCAGCTGGCCCCCATCTTCACACAGATCTTCAATAGATCACTGGAGCAGTGTGAAGTCCTATGCTGCTTCAAACATTCCACTATCATCCCCATCCCAAAGAAACCAACAATCACAGGACTTAATGACTACAGACCTGTCGACCTGACGTCTGTGGTCATGAAGTAATTTGAGAGACTGGTGTTGGCCCACCTGAAGGACATAATAGGACCCTTTCTAGATCCCCTTCAATTTGCTTATCGAGCAAACAGGTCTGTGGATGATGCAGACAACATGGGATTGCATCATATCCTGCAACATCTGGACAGACCAGGGATATATGCAAGGATCCTTTTTGAGGACTTCAGTTCAGCTTTCAAGACCATCATCCCAGCTATTCTCCGGACTAAATTACACCAACTCTCTGTTCTCACGTCTATCTGTCAGTGGATTACCAGCTTTCTGACAGACAGGCAGCAGCTTGTGAGACAGGGGAAATTCATTTCCAGCACCTGTACAATCAGCACTGGTGCCCCCCAGGGATGTGTGCTCTCCCCACTACACTTCTCCCTCTACACCAATTACTGCATCGCCAAGGACCCCTCTGTCAAGCTCCTGAAGTTTGCAGACGACACCACTGTCATCTGCCTCATCCGAGATGACGATGAGTCTGCATAGAGAAGGGAGTTTAAACAGCTGGCTGTCTGGTGCAGTCAAAATAACCTTGAGCTGAACATGCTCAAAACGGTGGAGATGATTGTGGACTTTAGGAGGAACACCCCAACACTGACCCCCCTCACCATTCTAAACAGCACTGTGGCAGCAGTGGAGTCATTCAGGTTCCTGGGCACTACCATCTCACAGGACCTGAAGTGGGAGACCCTCATTGACTCCATTGCGAAAAAGGCCCAGCAGAGGTTGTACTTCCTTTGCCAGTTGAGCAAGTTCTACCTGCCACAGGTGCTGCTGATACAGTTTTACTCAGCAGTCATTGAGTCTGTCCTCTGCACTTCTATAACTGTCTGGTTTGGTTAAGCTATGAAATCAGACATCAGAAGACTACAAAGGACATTTCGGACTGCTGAGAGGATTATTGGTTGCCCCCTGCCCTCCCTTCAAGAACTATAAACTTCCAGAGTGAGGAAAAAGGCTGGTAAAATCACTCTGGACCCCACTCACCCTGCCCATTACCTTTTTGAACTGTTGCCTTCTGGCCGACGCTTCAGAGCTCTGAGCACCAGAACCGTCAGGCACAGGAACAGTTTTTTCCCCCAGGCTATCCATCTCATGAACTGTTAAAATTGCCCCTTTGAGCAATAATTAATGTGCAATACACAGCTTAGTCTTTTTATATTATCCAATACATCCTACCTCTTCTGTTATAATGATAACAGAAATCACCCAAATGGCCCTGATCAAAAGTTTACATACCCTTGAATGTTTGGCCTTGTTACAGACACACACGGTGACACACATAGGTTTAAGTGGCAATTAAAGTTTAACTTCCCACACCTGAGGCTTTTTAAATTGCAATTAGTGTCTGTGTATAAATACTCAATGAGTTAGCTCTCACGTGGATGCACTGAGCAGGCTAGATACTGAGCCATGGGGAGCAGAAAAGAACTGTCAAAAGACCTGCGTAACAAGGTAATGGAACTTTATAAAGATGGAAAAGGATATAAAAAGATATCCAAAGCCTTGAAAATGCCAGTCAGTACTGTTCAATCACTTATTAAGAAGTGGAAAATACGGGGATGTCTTGATACCAAGCCAAGGTCAGGTAGACCAAGAAAGATTTCAGCCACAACTGCCAGAAGAATTGTTTGGGATACAAAGAAAAACCCACAGGTAACCTCAGGAGAAATACAGGCTGCTCTGGAAAAAGACGGTGTGGTTGTTTCAAGGAGCACAATACGACGATACTTGAACAAAAATGAGCTGCATGGTCGAGTTGCCAGAATATGCAGAGTATATCGGTTACAATACGCCCTACAACACCTTGACACGCCTCACAGCTTCTGGCACATTGTAATTTAGAGTGATGAGACCAAACTAAAGCTTTATGGTCACGACCATAAGCGCTATGTTCGGAGAGGGGTCAACAAGGCCTATAGTGAAAAGAATACCATGGTGGTGGCTCACTGATGTTTTGGGTTTATGTGAGCTCTAAAGGCATGGGGAATCTTGTGAAAACTGATGGCAAGATGAATGCGGCATGTTATTAGAAAATACTGGCAGACAATTTGCATTTTTCTGCACGAAAGCTGCAAACTTTTGAGCACAACTGTATATTCATATATATGTATAGTTGTATAGATGTGTGTATATATATATATATATATATATATATATATATATATATATATATATATATATATATATATATATATATATATATATATATATATATATATATATATATATTGTCTATTGTGTATTCTATATATACTTTTTTCTTTTCAATATTTATCTAATTTTTACTCAGTTTTAATTATTTTTTAAAAGTCTTGTTGCTGTTTTTGTATTGTTGTGTACTGGAACCTCCTGTCACCAAGACAAATTCCTTGTATGTGTAAGCATACTTGGCAATAAAGCTCATTCTGATTCTGATTCTTATCATAAAGTAGACCCATATGAAGCATTTATTTAGGAGTTGCAAACATTAGAAACATGTTCATAAAGTTCAGTATGGTTTAATGTTCATCAGGCTTTATTATAAGATTTATGCTGTGAATAAGCATAAATCATAACTCGAGTCTTTATTGGCCTGGGACCTCATTCCACCTCCTTTATCCATTTTTTGGAGTTATGCCCCCACTGATTTAGCATCCTCAACCTTTCTCTTACGAATCATCAAACAATAAAAAAGCCAAAATATTGATATAAAAATACATCGTTTTAATTGTTTAATAGCCAAAAGTGTTTAGGGTTTTTAGGGACCCGAGATATATAATAGTGTCGCAATATATATTTTCATTTCTATAAATCAAATTACAAGACAAATAAGTGACATTTTCATCCAAATTACTTCTACATCATGTTGATTTTCTGCGCAATGGAGGTGAAATATCAGTATCCCATAGGCGTGTACACATACATATTATACATGTTATTTGTGACTCAAGGTGGTGCTGTATTTTCAGTGACTGACATGATTTACATTTGACATTTCTATTTGAAGTAGAAGCAACATGGAAGTAAACTATAGCAAGTACAACACATGAACAGGATGATATGACTGTTTTCATTTGTGTGTTCTACTGAAATTATGTAAGTTGTGCGCCTATTTGGATTCAATAAGTGCCTGTGTTAATTCTGTGTTAATTGCAGCTCAATATGTGTTTGGCTGTCAAATGCATATTGAGTCTGATAACAATTTCAGCGTGGAAGTAATGAATCCTGAATCAGTCTATCATTTGTTGCATCATCTTTTTGATATATGAACAATAAAATACCTAAATATAACATAATATATTCTATCATGTTCTAATTGTCATAAAAAAGCATTGAAAATTGTACACTATCTGGGCATTTTGTAGATCCATTTGTGATACAGTAGATATGAGTGCCAAGACCTGAGGTATGTTATTATGTTTAGCAAAATACCCATGCGTATAAGGTTTAAATATAAATGGGAACAAGGTATTTAACGTATATTTAATTATATAACAAATGGAAACTGAAAACAATCAATGTAATACCAAAATAATGGGTTATATAAGACCCACAAATGCATGCAAATTCTCTTATGATTAAAAAAAAAATCAACTAAATAATAAAAATAAAAAAAGTCAGTTCACATGATAGAAGATACCATAATTGATGTATACCTAGAGTGGCAGATCAAAAGACCAGTTCATGTAAAAAGTATGCGTTCTAGGGTTAACCTCACTATGATAGTTTATTTTTACTGCATTGTGGCATGAATCATAAAATAGGACATTTTATGTTTTTGATGAACAATGTGTATTTGTTAAGCATTTATAACTTGTAAGTTATGTTTTGCATGAAACTTGCCCTTTTTATTAGAGATGCTAATAAAAAGCCCCCTGATTTTGAATATTTAGTTACATCCTTGTAATTATATGATATCTATCTGTCTGTCTTTCTGTCTGTCTATCTAGCTTTGAGACGATATGATTCTACTAATTTTGCTTTTAGCATTTATCATTTTATAGTTACATTTCAGTAAATATCTGAATGTGTGACTTCCTGATATGAGAAAACTTAAGCATTTTTGTGGAGTTTTGTTGTGAAGTAAAAATAATTCAGTAATACTGACAATATAAACATAATTCAATAATATTTTCTCATTGTTTTGTTCTTTGCCAAGCAGCTCATATCACCAGCATTCAACATTAATGCATTTTTTTCTGTATGAATAGTATGTGAACTGACAGGCAAAAAATAAATAAATAAATAAATAAAATTAAACAAAAAAGAAAGAAAGAAAGAAAAAAGAAATGCTGTAATTTCTTGATGATGTGGCTTTCATTTGAGTGGCTTGTGTTGCCAGTAATCATCAGGAGTGAGGATATGTGCGAGAAGACAGTGGCCAACTCCCAGGATAAAGCGTGCAAACGCGGCACAGTTTGTTACTATAACTGGCACATACAGCATTCAGACTATCACACTATCTGTTGCGCAGACCTTGGCTGAGGAATGATCATGTGTAGCTGGTCCATTTCAGTGAGAAAGGAAGTCCCGAGGCACTCATGCTTTTAAGAGGAAGTGCACATGGAGCGTGTCTAGTCTTCAGCCTGGTCACATGGTCACAATCTCTCTCTGTCTGAGAGCTGCTGTCTGTAAATGAATCCCATATAGTGACTGTACGGATGGTCAGTCTGGTAGCATGTCCTTTCTCAGGTGATCTGGAGGTCTTGGGATCATTGAATCTGTCAAACCCAGTGGTGTCTCTGGTTATGTCACACCGCGAG
Organism: Myxocyprinus asiaticus; assembly: GCF_019703515.2. NCBI lineage: Eukaryota > Metazoa > Chordata > Actinopteri > Cypriniformes > Catostomidae > Myxocyprinus > Myxocyprinus asiaticus. The sequence goes on along the minus strand of NC_059384.1, from coordinate 36,386,810 downwards.
GTAGTAGACGGGTCATTCCTGTTATGCAGTATGCATTTAATCAGCTCTTTACCTTCTGTAACATTTAAAATAATTCATTTTCTTGTTGTGTAATTTTAGGAAGTATTTTAATGAAAACAGCATAATAGAGTACCATAAAGTACAACATATATGTATTCCATATAGTTTGTGCGCTGTATTGTACTGTGTACTTCTGAAGCTTTGTGAAGAACAGACCATCTCGTTTTTTACTGATTATTATTTGTATTTTATTTTTTGTTGTGTTTAATAGTGGAATTCCTGGTGAAGAACTGCACTACTCATGATGTTGAAGGGAAACGACCCACCAGTCAGAGAATCACTCTAAACAAAGCGTGCCAGAAGAGCTCTGCAGTGACCGCCCACTTGCCCACACTGTGAATGATGCAATCGATTTGGTCTCCCCACAAAACTACTTACATATTTGCATATATCTGAATATTTTGCAATATACTATAAATATATTGATTCTACACTTATTATCAACAACTTGAAATCAATAGTTTTATATTTTTTCCATCTTTTTTTTTATTTGATTAGGTAACTGGTTTTCATTTTTAAGTCATGCAGCCCTTTGGAAAAATAAAAACTAATAAAAAAATAAAATAAAAATAAATAATAGAAAAAAAAATCAACAAAACAACTTTAAATAAGATTTAATTTTGTTTCAAGTTGTTTTGTTGATTTTTTTATTATTATTTATTTTATTTACTGCATTTTCTTAAAAAAAAAATAGTTGTATTTAATATACAGTGAAAACTGAATGCATTCTTTCTAAAGTTCCTCTTTACTGAAAAAATAAATAAATAAAAATAATAATCTTAATATGAACTTTTTGTCACTACGCCTACATTGTTCTATTTTTTTCTATATTTCTGTGTTACATAAATACATCAACATTTTAATTAGGCCTATATACTTTTAAAACATCCAAAGCAGGAGCAATGTTAATATATAATAGCTCACATAATAATTTGTTAACTTAAATCAATATTTGTAATGTTGTGATTCCCCTCAGAGCCGGTTGGTTTGGTTCAGGGTTAAGAACTTTTCTATGACAGATTTTATGAATTCCCGATGGAAAAAATAGAAGACGCAACTCGCATAGCTAGAGGCATTTGCTTTCACACACTTGAGTAGAGTATGTTTCGGGTTTTAGAGTTGTACTTAGCTTCTCTGCGGTTCTCAGAGGACAGGCATCATTAAAGAGAAATGACCATAACCAGACTGACAGCTCATTCACAGATCTGAAGCAGTCACAGATGCCAATTCATTGGGTTTCACCAACATCTCTCAAATAAACAACGCAAGGAACCCCCCCCAACCCCCCCCCACCCCCCACCCAGAGGGGCATTGCCTGTGCTGTGCCATCTTTTAGCCTGACTGACCTAACAGACAGATCAAAGTGGCATGAATGGATAATTCACCTGCCTCACAAGAGTCCAGCATGGTGGAAATGACCTCAAAGTCTTCGAGGGTTTCCAGACACATTTACACACACGCCTTGTGTCCAAACATGACTTGCGTAAATGTGTCAGTTTCATGTGCTCCAGGTTTCAGTGTTCCCACAGGTGCAGCAGTATAGTGGCAGGATTCAGTAAGTGCTAATGTGTTCAGGGAGCGCGTGTTAACACACTATTTGCATTAACGTAGTGCAGGTCCCCAGCTGGGCACACTGAGCGAGTTTTACCTGTGCGTTTGGCATAATCCCAGATTTGCCCTGGCAGGTTAGACTGGTTAATGCAGCCATATGCAGTCACGTGTGTGTGTGTGTGCACAGTGTATTACTGAATTCATGCCATGCTGTGCTCTTGTGCACTGTGTATTTCTTTAAAAAAAATAAAAATAAAAACTTAATGCAAAGCAAGTTTATTTATATAGCACATTTCATGCACAATGGTAAATCAAAGTGCTTTACATAGACGTAATACATAATAATATACAATAATATATACTTAATATATATATATATATATATATATATATATATATATATATATATATATATATATATATATATATATATATAAATGAAATAGACATATAGAAGTCGTTTAAAATCATTCGAGATTATAATTTGCAATTACACTGGTATCATTTTTCAAATGATTAAATGTTAAAGGTGGAGTAAGTAATTTTAATTCAATACACTTTTTGTCAAATTCTGTGAATATCTCTTGATGGTCCGCTAGCTGTCCGTTCTGTGTGTGCACTGAAAAAAAAAATCCAGTGTTTGTACACAGCCCTGGCTCTGTAAATGGGAAAATAAACTAAATGGATCGGATCGATCCACACAACACTAATGCACGTGCATGAATTTGGGGGGGGTGGAGCTTCTGAAGGAGCACTGCATGTAGGAGTGTGTTTGTTTGGCTGTTGAGTTCAAATATTAACAGTATTTTTCAGGAATTTGCCACCTTTTAGTCAAATTTTATACTTTCCAATAAATGTGATGTTTTCTAACATTTTTTAATCATAATGATTTTTTTGGATAAAAAAAAAATAGTTTAATTACTTTATCGAAAAGTAATCACATTCTTCAGCTGTCACAGAGATGCAAACAGACAGATTAATTCATATTTTAAATGTATTATACAAAAATAATATTATTTTAGGAATATGTGTAACCCAAGTAATTGGAAAAGTCAGTGACTACTGTCTTAATTGATAGTCAGTAACTGTAATCTGACTACAGTAATCGTAAAATGTAATGTTTACACTACATTTGGACTTAAAAATACTTAGATTACAGTAACTAATATCTTTGTAATCATATTACACCCAACACTGATGGCAATTCATAATCATTTTTAAAAGATGGCGGAATTGTAAGATTTGGTTTGTACGAAAAGGTATGACTTTTTTTTTCCCATTGAGACCAACTAATCATCAAAACGAATTTCAACTCAATACAAAACAGGCATCAAATTTTAGCTAGCCTCTTATCAAACACTTTATTTTAAGAGAGGACACATCTGTGAACATACTGTATTTGGTTACTCATTCCATATTTATTCATAACACATTTAAATAAAACACTGATGTACTGTATGTCAGTAACCTGTAATATGCTTCCCATGTCTTGTTCTAAATCCTGATATTTTCTTTCTTCTCTGGTACACAAAAGTCAATTTTCGGATTAAATCATGGTTAGGTTTAGAGGTTTGGGTAAGGGGTTAGACTTTATGGTTAGGGTTAGTTTTTATACTTATAATTGTAATAACATTGTTCGTTGATTTGTTTATTTTTTCTATGGAAGTAAATGTCATATGTTTTTTACAAGCTAAATTGTACGATTTCTTAAAATTTTGCCATCTCATACTATTATTATGACTCGTCATGGCACTGAGTTGGTCTTCTTTAAAAAAAAAAAAAAAGACAAGGATTATGTTTGTATGAACTGCAACCATTATGACAGGAGAATGGACTGTGAAAAATGAATGAGGAAAACAAAAATAAAAATAGAAGGACCAGTGTTGGGTAAGTTATTTAATAAAAAAAAACAATCCACAACACATTTTTAATGATTTAAAATTGTAATCAGATTACTTTATTGATAACGTAATTGGGAAAGTAATCAGATTACTAATTACTTTACACTGAAGTTACTTTCTAAGATGTTTTTCACCGAAAAGTTATTGTTTTTCCTTCTTAACTAATTCAAAATCATGTCTATATTTCCTCCTTGTTCATTGCACGCAAAGCATACAACAAATCTAGAAATTATGTACTTAAAAGTAATTAACTTAATTCAATGTCAGTAACGGTAATCTGATAACAAGAATTTAAAATGTAATGTATTACATTATTCTTTTTATAACATTAACACTTTACAATAAGGTTCAATTTGTTAACATTAATTAATACATTTGGCATCATGAACAATGAACAATATATATTTTTACAGCATTTATTAATCTTTATTAATGCTGTAAAAGTATTGTTCATAAATAAAGTTAACAAATTAAACATTAGTGTAAAGTGTTACCTCACATTATATCATATTACACTGTCACTAAAACATTTTAATCAGAAATATGCCACATTACAGAAGTTAAATTGCAAATGTTTCATAAATACATGAAGCAACACATACATTTTAACATCCGCTCTTCATAATCTAATTGAGAACAGTAAGTAAAAGGTACAGCACATTGCCTGTGTACTTGAGTGTAGAAAGACATTTAGTGTGCTGTTTGCTCTATACATTCTCTTCTGGATTCACAGATATATCATTCTAATCCAGTATGCCCCATATTTGCAGTGTGCACTACTGCAACTGATGACAACATAGTCTTATGGAAATACACATACACAAATTGAGCCTGTGCAGCCAAATCTTAATCACTCAAATGTTTCTAATCGCCAATATTAGCCATCAAGTTTGTTTGTTTGAGTTTATTTTGAGACTGTAATACGTGTGTGTTATTTATGGATGTGCTCCACTTTGGCATAAACACACACGCACGACCATCATCCCTACAGTAATGCACTTAAGAATGAGTAATGGGCAGATTACCATACAACACACACACACACACACACACACACACACATTATGAAGAGACAAACAAGATGAATCATATTCATGAGGAAATAACATAATTTAAAAAATTCATAAAATGTCCTGATTGGAGCTTATTTTCATGCACTAAAGACATGTTAAATGTGCAGCGCACATACAGTAACTGGTCCACACTGCAATATTGAATAGAGCAACAGATTTGGGGGATGTTTCGCTCCCAAACAGTCCTGTATACTACATTGGACCGCACCAGGGGATTCTGGTAGCTCTGTAATTGGCCAAAACCTCGACTTTTTAAATAACCTTTACTTTTCCCTTTGGAACATGAAAGCTTGATTTTTCGCCTAGTGAGTTTGGCTATTGGGGGGACATGTTGTGTTGTTTGAGCAATGTCCTTCTTCCAGGGCAGGAACTGTGGAAATGTTTTAGTCTTTTTTTTTTTTTTTTTTTTTTTTAAATATATATATCTATCTATATATATATATATATATATATATATATATACTACCGGTAAAAAGTTTTGAAACACTTACTCATTCTTTATTATAATTTTTTTTTTTTTTTTTTTTTTTCACATTTTAGAATAATAGTAAAGTCATTAAAACTATGGAATGACATAAATGGAACTATGGGAATTATGTTGTGACTAAACAAAATCTAAAATAAATCAAAACTGTGTTATATTTTAGCATCTTCAAAGTAGTCACCCTTTGCCTAGAATTTGCAGACATGTACTCTTGACATTTTCACAACCAACTTCTTGAGGTATCACCCTGGGATGCTTTTTAAACAGTATTGAAGGAGTTCCCATCTATATGTTGGGCACTTATTGGCTGCTTTTCTTTATTATTTGGTCCAAGTCATCAATTTCAAAAACTTTTTTTTTATTTTTTATAATTAAATAAATGAATATGGTGGCACAATTATATTTTTGTCTACAAAACTAATTTCAAACATTTAAGCATACGCCTTCAGATAAAAAGATTTTTAAGATCATGAGAAACATTTCAGGCAAGTGTTTCAAAACTTTTGACCAGTAGTGTGTGTGTGTATATATATATATATATATATATATATATATATATATAGAGATATATATATAGATATATATATACTTTTAGATATATGTCTATATAGAAATTTACTTTCAAACATAAACCTTACCCTGAAAAATATCCACTGGAGTAAAAAGTGTGACAACTAGTCCCGGTGTCACCTATAATTTATGAAGTAGCTGTATTCAAAGGTTTCTTGACGTCTCTGTGCGTGTTGCTTCATTATATCCTGCTGTAAATAATTTGGAGCATGTCTAATTACACTGATTAGGTCAAAGAAAAATACACACAGACACACTGGCTAAGTTGTCTAGGGTATTCAAGTGTTGTCCAATTAAAAAAGGTAGAAGAAAAAACAGGAATTATGACATAGACTTCCTCTTAGCATATGGGTGTGTGTGTGTGTGTGTGTGTGTGTTTGTGTGTGGGCCCTGCATTGCCCTCAGCCACTCAGTAAGGACTCTCGATAAGGAGAATTAGTCAAAACTTGGGAGCTGGCAGTGTTTGCCAATTAAACTTTAATCTGGGGCTGAAACAGGCACAAATAAATTAAAACCTTGTGCGAGGCAATGTGCTCTCCCCTGATAATACCGGATTGAAGCGTCTCCCAGGCTGCTCCATGCTTAGCGCTGTCACCATCTTCAATACAGGAAAAATCACAGCAAACCAGTCGCAGAGCAGAGCAAAGCCACTTGTAAAGTTTGCAGTGAGCGCACACTCACACAAACTCCTGACCTGCAGCGTGTTTCGGTTTGCGTTTGGCTGACTATTGACCTGCACATGCTGTAGGCTAGCTTTACTGCACGCTGCCAATGCTGGACCTTGTTTTGCAATGTTAATCACCTCTGAACACTGCCGTATTTCAGTGTACCTACACATGGGCATCAGAAAGCATTTTGAATAGGCTGGGCTGAGAATGATAAATAATAACAACCCCTACCCATTCCTAGTTTTAGCAAATAGATTGTATGCCACAATAATTTCAAACACTGCACTGCAAAGGCAAAATGCAGTAACTACTCATTTCATCAAAATTGAGTTATAACAGTGGTCATGAATTGGCTTTTCAGCATGTCCCTGATAGCCTCTGCAGGTAGAACTCCACTAAATAGTGCCAACCTGGTCTCATAGAACCACATTAGTATACCTACATTTTGCAAAATTCTTTTTATGTGACTTATTTATGTGTTGTGGCAGTTTCCTTGTGAAACTTACACTAGAGGTGCTACAACAACGACTTTTATTCACTTTCACACAAATCATGAGAAAAACAGTAGACTACACACAGATAGATATTCAAACAATTATATTTTATGACATCTGACTTTATAGCGAATTACTTGTAAGAGAATTCAACAATTGCATTACATAACAACTACATTTACAAGCTTATTCAAGTGCAATCAAGTTGCATGGTACAACTGGAGATTTTTGCGTGAACATGCGAGTTCAAGTTCACACTAACATTGTATGGACAAAAACATCTCATATATCAGCCAATCACAGCTTTACTGTAGTAATGAATAGGGATGCTAATGAATAGCTTTATGCAGGTATATTAGAACTCTTTGAGTTATAACCAAGAGCTCTTAGACTCTTTGTCATGTGACAGATGGGTTTTGCTCAACTATGCTCAGATTCAGCGAAAACAGAGAGAGCTTTTATTGTCTACAATTGACTGGAAAATTTAATTTGGAAGTCATTTTTCTCAGTTTCAGTGTTGCCATAATTGCAGCATTTCATCATCAGGCTCTTATGCCACGTTTACAGACTTATGCTGCATTCCAAACAACTCGAAACTCAGAATTGTCCCACCTCCTACTTGGAAATAGTGACTGGAACACTGCCAAAATTCGGACATCTTACGTGAAGTCGGGATAGCGCGGGATCAACCCGACTTCAGCATGCAGTTTCATTGACAACACTTCCAAGATGGCAGCGACCAATGATAATAAAATGGAGCTTGGTTAAACAAGACTATTATCAAGAACTAAATGACTGGCATGCCGTTGTTACACTGGGAATGCTGGGGATTGGTCCCTATGCCTAAAGCTCACCTCTACCCCTAACCCTGTCAGAATCTGGTGTGGAGTCAGATTTCGGCACCACACCAGTTGATTTGCTTATTTTGTATTTAGCTAAAAGACTCATCTAATATAATTATGTGATGATTCTTGACTTGAGTAACCAACCATAATGTAAAAAGGAAGGACCCACCTGTCAACAAAGAAGTCAAGTGGAAATCTGTGTGCGAGTGGCATGTATGTTTCCACAAATAAGGTCATTTTTAGGACGAGAAAAACAGATTTGGTTAACTGAAAAGGCAGTTACATTTTTTTTTTAAATTTTTTTTTTTTATGAAAGCTACTGCAATTTATTTTATTTTATTTTATTTTTTTAATGTAGCAGACCCTGGCTTATCTTGTCTATCAGGACTTCTTATCAGAGCCCAATTTTGTTTTGTTTAAAGGGGTGTTTGATGTTCTTTGAACTGATTTGTCCACCTAAAATGCATTGTTAGAGAACAGGAGGTTAAAAGAGGACAAGAGGGGAAAGAGTGTGCCTGTCATTTTTTCATAATATGAAATAAAGATTTTATAATAAATGTACTATGTAGTCTGGTTTATTTCAGATATTTATTTTTATTTTTTATATTTTTTTGGCTAGTAGAACTTCTGAATGGCTAGTAACGTCAAAATGTAGTAGCCAAATTGGCTGGCGAGTGAAAAAGTTAATTTTAAACCCTGGGCACAAACATAAAAAAAAAATATAATAAAAAATAACACAAGATGCTTGAGTTTGCTCTAAAACCAGATGATGAAAAGCGTAAAAATATGGTTACGTTATATTTTACATTATAATTATATTAAAATTAATGCATATTCTGAAATACTTTAGTCACAGCATCTTGTAAATGGCACTGATCAATTTTCCCCGACTTGGATACAAGCTGGATATTCGATATCAAGTGCCGTTCCAGATGTTATTTTCAATTAGTAAATGGAGAATTTGGAGTTCTGAGTTGTCTGGAATGCAGAATTATACCTCAGTTATTACACAGCTCTCTGGAATACTCAATTCTGATCTGAATCTAGCGGTCTGATATTTCAGACAGGTCGTCTGGGTGTTGCGAGTCATCTTTCCTATTACTTGTATCGCTCTACGATCTCCAAAAGTAAACAAGTAAAATAATTTAAACTCAAATCAATATTTCATGCCCATTTATTTTTTTATTTAACAAGCAGTCTTGTAATAATCTGAACAATTACTGTAGCAGTCCGAAGAACATTTTCACAAAATAAACCCTAACAAGAAGTGATGGAATTCAGCTGTTTCTAGAGACTCGGCTGTCTCTTTCTTCTCACATAATAACTCATAATTAAAATGCAAATCAATATTACGTGGCAATTTATTATTTATTTGGTAGGTAGCCATGTAATACACAGGGTAATGTACAGTCAGCCGGTCATTATCGCAAAAAAAAAAAAAATGTACATTATCCCTTACTTACACACAGTGACAACTTAAACAATAATATAACTCCTTCTATTTAGTATATTTCGAGAGAATCCGCTTTTAGAGAGAGTGCTTGTCGACTTAAGAAATCGTTTTCATCACATGACCTAACCAACCAACCAATGGAAATGGTCAATCAATGGAGAGAAGAGGCAGTTCCTTGTTAAATCTTGCATATCCTACTGTACTGTACGTACTTCAGATGTGGGTGAGATTAAACACTGTGACAGTTTCAGCATGGCAAAATAAAATAATAATAATAATAATAATAATGTTTAAAAAAATAAATAATTGTTTGATTTTTTTTCACAATTACTTAAATTTGACACATACCAGATGGTTCTACTGGCCATACTGTTTCCGTAGCATGTGCACCTACAGTTTTTTTTTTTTACTATGTTCACTTCTGATAACTGCATTTTTAACCGTAAAGTAAAAAAAGAAAGTAAAAAACAAAAACAACAGCAATCATCATTGCAAGGTTGTTTTCAGCATATAAATCAGAAAAAGGCCACAAGTCGTATGGAAAACTGTTTTGTGCTAATACGCCTGCTGAGATTGAAACATTTTCCATTAATATTTTTAAACAAATTAATTATCTTTTCTCATGCTGCCTGCATGACCTGCGCTCTAGTGTTTAATTTCAAAGTAATTTACCTCCACTATGAGAATACCATTTATATACGATATTAATGTCATGGTCGGCACTGATGAGAGAAATGCATAATTTAAGAACAAAGGTCATGCACTCATCTACCGGTCCCTAAACAACTACTACTTGTACTAGTACTAGTAATAATGAAAATGAGATACATATTGTTATCACATATTGGAAAATATCGTGGCTCAACTGCATAGATCGTACAATTATGACACATATGTGTATAACAGAATTAATTGTGCATATGTGGTGTGAAGCCTCAGGCCGCAATGGCGGAATCACTTTTGTCTGCGCAATAGATCAGGGAGTCCTTCATGAATAAAACACATCCCGGGAAAGAGTTGGCACGAGCAATGCCTGTTTGTCTGTGGCCACTATCAAAGTGAACATGCAATATTGTGATAATCTATAGTTGATGAATTCAGGGACGACTCGCCTTAGCTAAGTTCAGCTAATTTTCAGACACGGTTTGCCTCCGTAATTGAGTTTCCAATAACATTATGATTATTCCAACCCACATGATAATTGAATTCGAGCTTTGCGTTTTTCACTCTGTACTATTGCAATTTTGTAGATGTGTTCCATGAAGGCACCAAAATCTCCATGCAAATGTATTGTAATCACACATCCCAGGCTGCTTAACTTGATTTCTTATGTTATTGCACACATTTAGCTCATAACAAATGATCTGTAGCTCTATGGTTATGAGAATCAAGTGAATTATTTTAACTTCTTATTTTTGAGAGGAATTCAGAGACATTGTGGCAAGCGAGCTGCGGTTTTAGCAAACTTTAAATGAATATTTTCAATCGTTGTTCTCTCGAAGACCTTAAAGAGATGATGAAATATAAAGAGTATGTTAAGCTTTTAAATGAACTGCATTGATAATGCTCTCTGTTGCTGTTTCTCCACTCTTTAACTTGGTGTGCATCTGAGTGTTTTGCAGTTTAGCTCATGTCTTTGCAATTTTCTCTAATTCAGTGTGCTGGCCCCAATCCTCATCTGCTGCATTATGCAATGCATACAGAATGCGATGCTGAGAACGGCAATATAATTTTCATCTGAGAACCAGACCTCAGACCGAGGGAGACAGAACACACAGTACAAAATACACTGGATTCTGGGATATCAGTGCCACATTCCCGTTCAAAATTCTCCTCCATCTTCACTCCACATTTGACTGTTTGAATTTTTCACGCCACAAAAGAACAAAGCTTGTGAAAACAGACAGTCAGGCCCAGAATTCAGCAGATTTTGCACTGGAGCACAAACAGGCAGAATATCTGAATGAGGAATGAAGCCTTTGTCTGTTGCAGGTCGCTTGGAGCTGAGAGCAGACAGACAGAGAGACAGACAGACAGAGAAGTTTGTGTTTCTGGGTTGAGGCTAGACACATACTCTCTCTGCTGTCAGAAGTGTCATACTGGCACAGACTGACTCGCTGGACGTCACTTTAAAAGCAGAGAGAAAGAACAGGCGAACATATGAGAACTGCATGATCACACTGTAATACTATATAAATATTCATACCCATGGTTATACTATCATATATACTCATACAGTTGCAATCAAAATTATTCAACCCCCCCAAGACAGTAAGGATTTACAAAGCTAAGCTTTTCTGATGACCCAGAATTTTTAAACTTAACATCTATATCAGTTGAGTGACACATTCAAAGTCATAGTGTGAATATATAACCTAATATTTCTAAATAGCAGGATTTTGTTCATTGCAGAAGTCATCAATCTGCAATGGCACTTATTTAAGTTTTAAAATGTAAGTTTAGTGTTGTTAGCAAAAATGTATTTCTATGCAAAAAAATGCAATTAAAAATAAGCTGTCTCAAAAGCTAATAGAGGAGATTATTTCATTACACAAGAAAGGTCATGGCTAAAAGTACATTTCCAAGGCACTTCAGTTTCCAATAGACAAAGTTGGCAGCACCATTCATACATTTTTTAAATATGGTACAACAGCAACCTTCTTGGGGTGTGGAAGAAAGCAAAACTTCAAGGGAAATGTTGACTTGAATATTCAAGAAGTAATTAGGAAAGACCTGTGGAGTCCTGGAAGAAGGTTTTATATATGTATGACACTAAATTGAAAATGAGTTTTAGACCCATGGGTCAGCAGTACGTCTGGAGTAAGATGACAAGGTGATGACAAGAACAACACCATCCTCACAGTCAAGCATGGAGGTGGGTCAGTCCTGTTATGGGGGTGTTTTGCGGCTGCAGGAAACTGCTATCCCGACTATGTGACTGACACCATGGATTCTTTCAGGTATCAGGCCATTTTGGCATGAAAAATGTGATGCCTTCAGTGTGTAAATTGAAGCTCGGTGATCACTGGACTTTCCAGTAAGACAATAACACCAAGGATACATCCAAGTTGTCCAAAATCTGGTTCAGGGATAGGTTGTGGAATGTCCTTAAATGGCCCTTTCAGTCCATCATTAAAATCCCATTGCAAACCTTTGTTGGGATTTCAAGGAAGCAGTGGCAGCACAGAAACCAAAGAATGTCAATGAGCTGGAAGCTTTTGCTCATGAGAAATGTGTAAAAATTCTAATAGAGAGGTGTCCGAAGCCTGAGAACACTTACCTGAAACATTTATTTGCTGTTATTAAGGATAAGGAATTAAATATAAGGATATATTTATTTTCGAGATCAAACTATTGTAAATATTTATTCTCAGTCATACTATCATTTATATACTAATATGTACTCAGTCTCATTCATCCAATATTTATAGTCATTATCATATGTGTTCATATTGCTGGTCATACTATCATATATATTCATATATATCATGTAAATTTTCAAACTTGTTGGCAGACTATTATATATGTTGTCATATTATTGCATATATATTCAAACTCATTGCCATACTATCATATATAAAGTATTCATACTGACGGTCATGTTATTATATAAAGTCATTCTCATGGCCATGCTTACTGTATATTTTCATACTTACAATCATAGTCATATTCACAGTTATGCAAGTTAAACTGTACACAAAAGCAATATGTAATAAAAACAAATTTCTAGAACTGAGCAAATCTAGAACAATTTATATTCACTACAGAAATGTCAAAGCCTTTTTAAAGATTTTACAATTTCCAGGATTTTCCCAGCCCTTGAAGTATATATATATATATATATATATATATATATATATATATATATATATATATATATATATATATATTTATTTTTTTTATTTTATTTTTTTATAGATATATATTTCCAAGTTTTTCATGACCGTGGGAGCCCTGTTATAAGATAATGTTTGTTGTATTAATTAATTGATAGTCTTGGAATATACTGAAGCAGTGTTAGATTAGGAGAAAGAAAGGTTGCCACAACTTTCAACAAAACATAACACAGGAATGAGAACTCAGCCTCATTTGCATATGCTGACATTTTGAAGAAAATATTTCAATGTTGCTGGAGATGTGTAATGAAATCCTGCCAGGAGCCCATTATGGAATAATATTACCATAAAGGTAACCTATCCATATTCTCCTCCCTTATTTTGTCCTCTCCTACCACACTCAATCTCTCTCTAGGATTATTTTTCTTCCGTTTCCTCTGATTTGTCTTGAGCGAGCTGAGCTGCACTCTTTGCCGTCTCTTTGCAGGCTAATTGTGCGCCACAGTGGAGAATTTGTTAGTGGTGACACCTTGCAACCCACTGGGAATGCATCTCATTATCGCCAACGTCCAAGAACATCAGACATTATTAGCTGTCATTAATCTGCAATATATAGGGGGGCATGAAGGGCATCACAGGACACAAAAAAGAGGAAGTGTTGAGTATGGAGAAAGGAGAACTACTAGAGGTTAATGCTTTTAAAGATTTTACATTTTACATTTCATGATTTTGAAACCTTTTGATGTATTTGACTTTATTTAAAGGTTAATGTTTGTAATTCTCTAGTTTTAGATAACAATAGACAAAAACTATAACAGAAAAACAAAATATGCAAAAATCAGCATTTACACAGTGAGCTTTAGTTACTTTTATTAAAACATTTAAGATTTCTCTGACATCAGTGTGCACACATTGCGTTTATAAGTAAACATATTCATGTGCATTTCAGTTTGGAAAACGTATTTTATGGTTTTGAAATAGAGGTTTTGTCAGTGTATATTTTTATTTGTATTTCTGTGCTATTGATTTCAATGTTGTTGTTTTTTTTATCTCAGAATTGGAGGTTAAAGGTTAATGTTTGTAAAGCATTAGCACAGGGTTCGGATAACAATAAAATATAAGGAAAAAACAATAAGCAAACAACAAATAATCAATACTTTAGGTCATGTAGTTGTAAATAAACATGGTAACATGAACTAACAATGAACAATACTTTTACAGCATTTATTAACCTTTGTTATTGTTAATTTGTTCATTTTAAAATCAAAAGTTGCATATGTTAAGATTAGTTAATGCACTATAAAATAACATGAACTAACAATGAACAATTGTATTTTTATTAACTAACATTAACAAAGATGTAAACACTTAAATATATGTATATTGTTCATTGTTAGTTCATGATATCTAATGTATTAACTAATTTAAAGAATGGAACCTTATTGTAAAGTATTACCATATACACATTCATGTGTGTTTAAGTTTTTGAAACTATAGAGGTTTTGTCAGGTTGTATTTTGTATCGTTGTGCTATTGATTTCTATGTTTTTTGTCTCTGAATCCAGTTGAAATAAACCGTCTTTGACAAGCTTCAAGTAGATTTGGTGAACGTGCAGCTGTGGCGTGTTTACTCACGTGGCGGACCTCCAGTATTTAGTGCTACTAACCGTGTATTTAATTTGATTCAGCATCTTTTGGCTGTTTTTTCCTGAACAGCCACGCCTGAAGAAGGCTATATGCAAACGTGATGGGATTACAGCGCCTAAGCAGATTTTCATAGAGGAAGGGTTCAACATGGCCTACTTGCCTTGGCAAATAGAAGACAGCCCCCCACCCTCCTCCCCTCTTTCTCTCTCACACGTTTGCACTCATTAGAATAGTTTAGGTGAAAAGAAGCATCCATCTCCTGTGGATTTTCTCTGCTCTTTGAGTCAGGCCTGCTCTATGGCCCTAATGACTCAAAGTTCCCCTATAAAACGTCTGCAGCGCTGCTCCCTGCAAATTGAGCTTCCTCTTTGAGCCAATTGAGTGTGGTTTATGTAAACTGCAGGGAGCGCCTTTGAACCCCGCTTCCAACGCCGCCAGCACGGGGTCGCAGGAAAAGATAGAGGCCACTGTCGCAGACGCCCAAATTCATGCCACATTGAGGAAAACGGCTCGGCAGAGGAATGAAAAAAAGCTCGCAGATTCCCATTCAGAGTTTAAGGAGCAGGTGTTTGCTTTCTTTATTGGTAGTAAATGAGTTTGTAAATGAGATTTCATGACATTAATCTCTCAAATGTTTAGATTAGGCCAACTTTAAAGCTGCAGCTAGTCCATCTTTTTCTCTTTTCGCTCGCTCTTTTAAGAACTAGTTAATCTTTATAGAAATCCGTTCACATTTCATGACGTCTTTACTGGGGGGTTTGATAAGCCCTTAAAAAGAGTTTGGCAATTAAAATGCACGTAAAATACAAAACAGCACATTGTATTCATTGGTACTCTTCAATTCTGAATGTACGTCTCATTAATGCAATGCATCTGATGCATTAATGGCAGAGCCTTGTGAAACTTGAGCATCAAAACATAAACAGAAAACCGTAAAAACAAATAGCTGACATTAAATACTTTTGAGAAGTTGATATGCCCTGCAGTGTGACATGCTAAGAAGTTTTAAACAGCATTTTGGTGAAAATAAAAAGGTGAAAAATGCACAAAATGAAATGCTGACCAGTCACAACACCTAAAATATACACTTTACCTTAAACATTCATTTACATTTTTATCTCAAATCTTGATGTTGATAAAAAAGGGTATTTGGGCATGATGTGCATTAACCACCCATATAAATTTCATAAAAAAAAAAAATATATATATATATATATATATATATATATATATATATATATTAATAGCACCATGTCATTTTAAGAAATGCTGATAATGCACTTGGATGATCCTTAATTTACAGTGCCATGTTAAACTTGAGCATAAAAACACAAAAAGCTGTAAAAACAAATAGTTGGTGTGAAATATTTGTTGTGAAGTTGAATCCTGCAGTGTGACATGCAGGACTCAACTGTGTCTAAGACTGATTTAAACAGCATTTTGCCGATTATTTTGTAACTGTTTTGCATGTAGCTTTCATGAGCTCATAATAACTGACAGAATACTTGTAAAAATTCATCAGTCACACCACAAGACAATTGAAAATGATGCAAAAATGTGATTAAAAATCGTGAAAAACTAAATGGTGACCAGTCACAGTTCCTTAAATATATATTTTACCGTAAACATTCATATACTGTACATATAAACCTAAAATGTTAATGTGTATTTAAAAAATAAAAATAATGTCATTAATAGCACAGTGTCATGTCAAGAAATTATGAAAATACACTTGTATGACTATAATAAATTGTGAAACTTGAGCATCAAAACATAATCAAAAGCTGTAAACATAAATAAACATACATAGAAAGCAGTGCAGCACAATGCGAAGCATATTTAATGGCAGGCAGTGTTGCCACCTATGCAGATCGGCTTTCAATAAGTAGCACTGGAAAGGTTTTCACGTTGTCTCGCGCTCTTTTGTTTCTTTGGCCCTTTAAGGAAGGTGTTAATGCCAGCGGAATACGTTTGATCGCAGGGGCTGGCGGCCCGCGGAGGGTGATATGGCATGGCGTTGGGCTCAACAGGATTGTAGCGGTAAAGGCGTGAAAACACGCACTCCTCCTGTAATGAAAGCCGTTAAAGGTCTCAACTCAAATCCACCCACCCCAGCCCCACAATTATGCGCACGTACTGCCATAAATCTAATGCGCTTTCATGAACTGCAAGAGCTCAGTACATAAAAAACGTGTTGCGGATTTGCATACAAACATACTTATTTCAAATCCCTCTCAGAAGTTGTAAATGATTGTCTCTTCCTGAAATACATTTCACCAAATTGTATTTAGGCATGTTTATGAATCCTATTATGCCATGGGTTTGATCATATTTTGTGGACAGCAATGGGTTCCCCACATCGCCTGTGAAAGAGGAGGTATGGAGAGAGAGAGAGAGAGAGAGAGAGAGGGAGAGAGGGCCCGGAGCGATAGATTGTGTCATTTGTTTCAGACAGACTGTGATTTCTGCTAGGCGCTGGATGGCAGCTTTTTGTGGCTCTCTATGTGGGAGATAGATCCGCTGTGGTCTCCTCCACAAGGATAATTCAATAAAGCCTGTCACATGCTGTGATTGGACATAGTAATACTCCTGCTCGCACTAACGCTAATGCTCATTTCAGCAGGTGAACGTGGGCCTAATATGTTAGTGCCGCTCTCATCGACTGCTTGAGTTACATCGGTTGTTAGACATTACAGGGCATCTGAATGCTCAAAAATGGTGCATTGTTTGGTGAATTGTTCATAGTGAATATTCAACAAGAGGCACTATGATAGGATTACCGAAGTAACAGAAGTAAGATTCCTGGACCTCAGCTGGTAGAGTGCGGCACTAACAATTTAAAGTTTATGGGTTTGATTTCCTGGGAACACAAAATTAATGAAAAATATTCTTTAACGTTTAAATATTCTTTAATGCACTGTAACGTCACTTTGAGTAAAAACAACTGCCACATGTAACAATCTCCTTCAAAATCTAAATAGTGAAATTGTTTAATACTGCTAGCATATAAACCAAGACAGACCTACCATGAACCTTGAGGTTAAAAAACAATGGTAAATGTATTAAATATATATATATATATATATATATATATATATATATATAAATAATTTAAAAAAAAAAATGTCATTGTCAAATTCCTGGTCAAGCACTAAATTACCCACAATCCTGAAACAAGATCAACGAATCACAGAGGTTGCTGTTACCATGGAAATGGGTGGCAGTTTCCACAGTAATTATTTCTTGCTAATGGAGGCTAACCATACACCCACTCATCCATCCGTCTATCTTCTATACCTGCTTATCCTATGTAGGGGTCTGGAGCCTATCCCAGTTACCTTGAGCCGAAGGCAGATCTAGCAGAGGCTAGCAAGGTAGTATTAGCTTACTTTAGTTAATATTAGTGCTAGAGAAGTCAGTGAAATGTCCACAGCAATTTCTGCATGCCAGTGGAGACTAGCTAGGTAATGTTAGCTAATGTAAGTAAGTAATATATGTTGATAGAGTGCAACAGTCTGGTTCTGGATGTAAAAATCCAATTAATTTTTTCCATAGTAAAATTTATTTTTAATGCTAACTTAAAAACCTTTAAACAGCGCCGTTGAAAAAGAGAGTTGCGACACTGCCATAGACTTCTGTTGTAATTGGAGAATGTGGAAGTGACGCGTGTTGTGGGGCAACCGATAGTTCCAAACACTGAATAGTTCCAGCACTGAACCCCATTCATTTCAGTGTGTTTCTCAAGCACACACGCTGGTAAGTTGACGAAATGACTGCATTTATTTTTATTTTTTTTATTTTATTTTTTTTACATTTTAACGCATTAGCTGACCTCTCATGAATCTAGTCAATAGTGGTATTTTATGTTGCCAGCTCTAGTTAATGCGTATCTTTAGATAATAGCTAGTTAGCTTCTAATTGTAGGTAGGATTTATTGCAGGACTGTTAGACTGTATTAGTTTTAGCTCGGTGTACCTAATAAACTGGCAGCTGTATATATGCTTATAGGCTTCATAGAAATACCAAAATTGTATATTGTAAGAGTAGTGGAGTGCAAATAGAACATAGTCATACGTACAACAACATGTATAAACTCTCCCCTCCCCCACCCCACCCTCATCATTGAAAGTTCAGGGGGAAAAATAAATCAATAAATAATGATAATGATATATAATAGTAAGAGGTAAAGGTTTTTTTTTTTTTTTTTTTTTTTTTTTTTTTTTTTATAGCCTCTGTCGTTTTATTTATCAATTTCACTCATTAATTTCAGCCTAATCACTTTCCAGGAATTGCATTAAAGTGTCCCATATTTGGGTTTACTTTATTTAATTTCCCTCTGACCACTTAGGTTAATTTCTCCAAAGCAAGGCAGATCGATCTATAAAAGTTAGATGTTATGAATACTACTTCAGTTTCCAGAGAAGGGGTGCCAATTAACCCCTCCCTGCCTTACATTAATTCTAGGGTGAGTTTTTCCCTATATACTCAAGCTAAAATTGACTGTAAATCCACATTTTAAAGCTGATATTTAAAAAAGTTTCTTCCCGGGGGACCATGCCCCTCGGACCCCTGATGAGTTTGCACCACTGATAATGAATTGTTTCTATGTTGTTACTTTTGTTATTAGGGAGATTGCTTGTCACCAGGCACATCCACATGTTGTTGCCTAGCAGTGGTCACGAGTAGAGGGAACTGCTGAAATGTTGCCAGGGATTAACCTGTTATTCCTGATGGTGAGGAACACACCCCATGTACACAATGTCCAAACACTTGTAATTGTAGGAAGGAGAAGTTTAGGTGTTGTGCTAGCCTACAGGTGTAAGGTTGATTTTGGGATTTATACAGATTTGTCAAAGTATTTGGACAATGACACAATTTTGGGTTATTTTGGCTCTGTCCTTCAGCACATTGGATTTAAAATTAAACAGTGATTTAGGAGTTTAAAATGCAGACTTTCAGCTTTAGAATTAGTGTATTATATGGTCATCAAATTCAAAAAATCTGCAACCAAGTACTAAATATTATCATTTTATTTAGGTTTATAGGAACTTCTGCAATAATTTTTGGTACTCTGAAATTGGCAGTCGGTCAAATGGCTATAATTATTACATGGTTCACTTGACACATCTGAAAATACCCACAAATTTAAGCTGAGAGTTTGCACTCTCATAGTCCATAATCATTATTATTTATTTATTTTCAGATGCAATGTACTGGACAGAATTCATGCCAATGTCCAAATACGTATGGACCTAACTGTAGGTGTGTACTCTCAATTTGTAATCTCTACCTCATTAAAATCTTTGGGAAACATTGGCTTTCGATGTGTGTTTAATCTATGTCCTTCAATGTATTAACCTTAACACATTTTCATCTTTCTTTACTACTCCTAGTTCTCTCCAGCAGCAACAGGCTCGACTCGACTCAAGACCCAGTCTCCTCTGGGGCCTATGACATAGTCTCCTTCCAGTGGTGGAATGTATCATTTACTCAAGTACTGTACTTAAGTACAAATTTAAGGTACTTGTACTTTACTTGAGTATTTCCATTTAATGCAACTTTTTTACTCCACTACATCTCAGAGGCAAATATTGTACTTTTTACTCCACTACATTTGTCTGACAGCTTTAGATTCTACAGTAGTTACTTTTTAGTTTACAATTTTTGATACCCTTCCTCTCCAGTGAAAACCATGTATCTCCAAATGTGGTGATTTTGAATGTTTGTGATAAACTGAAAGATTAAGTGTTCCTTTATTGGTTGAGAACATTCTCTTACTTCTTAAGCTAAACAAACTATTTAAAACCCCCCTTGGATTTGGAACTATTGACAGCTACATGAACCACGTGACCACATGGCAGCGAGTTAAAATAGTGTTGCAACTCTCTTTTTCAACGGCACTGCCTTTAAAGACAGACCAACCTGAGCTCCCCATTTGTCAATCGATGGTACAAGTCTCTGTTAAAGCCATCAGTCCACTTTACTTTAACATTTTGTTCCTGGTGAAAAATTACACTACCTATGATCCTGAAGAAAAACACTCCACCAGTTTTTACCAACAGAGAATAGTGGTAAACAAAGCACGCCAGAAGAGTTGTGCTGCGACAGCCCACTCCTTCACTGTAAATGACGCTTCCGAGTCAGTCCATCATTTTTCCATCATTTTCAAATAATTTGATGTTGTTTTTTTTTTTTGTTTTTTTTCAAATACATTTTTGCTTTAAATCAAGCTGTGATATTGTGATTCACCTCAGAGCTGGTTGGTTTGGTTCATGGCTTACAACTCTTTAATGAAGGATCTTAGTAAATTCCTATGGAAAATATTAATGAAAAAAAAGAAAAAAAGAAAAATCTTTTTGAACCAAGACTGCAGGTGCTGTTGCGCTCTATTAGCATTAGCAGTAGAAGTGTTACCTTAAAAGTTGTTGATTTTTTCCCCATCATTCAAATACTTTTTTACTTCAAATGAAAGTTTATAATGTTGTGATTCATATCAGAGTAGGTTGGTTTGGTTTAAGGCTTTACATATATATATATATATACCTTGGGAGCAAATGAATGGTAAAAATACTTCTGCAACCAATGAAGCAGAAAAAGGGGATGTGCACTGTTGCCCTCTAAACTAAATTAGCCTACTTCTACTCAAGTACAAGACAGTGATACATAAAAAAACATTATAATCATATGATGCAGCTCTAAAATTATTGTAAAATATTGAGACTTTCCATCAGCTGAAACACGTCATATAAAGTGTGTTTATATTGAAATTGTATTTATATATTGTATGTGCTGTATGGTAATGTGTGAGCAGTATAGAGGGCTTCTTTACCTCCATCTCCCGCAGCTGTTGTCCATGTGCTCTCGCACAGTCCACCATTAATTGAGAGGACAAGCTGGTGAGAGCAGAGGTCATAAACATTTCAAGAGTTATAAAACTTTCATTAAGTTCTCACGATATCTCGCCACCTCGTGACCTCTCCTGCTCTTTTTTTCTCTGAGAAGCCCAGCAAAAAGAACCGAGGGCTTATTGCGTTCATGAACAAGCCCTGTCTTTGTGGTGCACAGTCTTTTTAAAACTGTCTCGGCCTCTTGACTCGTCCTAAGCCAGAGATCAGTGCTTAGAGAGTGGCAAAACAAAAGACTGCTTTAATGAGATTGTACAACAGAGCGAACAAGACGAGCGGGAGGAGGAGTCCCGCAAATAACCAAACTCAGACCACTCCTTTCCCAAAAAGCCTTTTCACAATCCTCTCTAAGCCTGCTTGTATGAATAAGGGAAATTATCAAAGGACTATCATTGCTCCAAAAGACTCGCTCTTAAAAGAGAAGATGTGGAGGGGGGATTGGTCCGCTGTTATTCGCTTACAAAGGCTTGAAATGAAAACAAATTCCTGAAGAACTGCCCAACATTGCTGACATTCTACTGAATGAACTCTCTATTTAAAACCTTCCTATCTCAGTTTGAAACCTAAAACGGTTGAAACCATGATGATCGAACATTTTAAAGGGGGGAAATGAAACTTCTGTCATCATTTACTCACCCTCATGTTGTTCTAAACCTGTATGATTTTCTTTTGTGAAAAAATAAATAAATAAATATCTCCTTTTGTGTTTTGTGATTTGGAATGACATAGGATGAGTAGAGTGGATTTTCTCAGGCACTTATTGAATCTAATAAGTTGTAGATGTACATCTTACAGAATTGTCACCCAAATGACAACAGCTATATCATACTGATTATGTATTGTACTTGCTATAGTTTACTTCCACATTGCTTCTTTGTCAAATAGCAATGTCAAATGTAAATCAAGTCAATCACTGACATTTTGTCTTGCTTATGGAAGCACAAATATATATTGCGAAACTATTACATATCTGGAGTCAATAATGTTCTATACACTTTTGGTAATGGAGCAATTATATATATATATATATATATATATATATATATATATATATATATATATATATATATATATATATTAAATTAAGAGACCACTGCATCGGTTCTGATCTGGGTGTGCTTCAGCAAGGCTGGAATCGGGCAGATTCGTCTTTGTGAAGGACGCATGAATCAAGCCACGTACAAGGTTATCCTGGAAGAAAACTTGCTTCCTTCTGCTCTAACAATGTTCCCCAATTCTGAGGATTGGTTTTTCCAGCAGGACAGTGCTCCATGCCACACAGCCAGGTCAATCAAGGTGTGGATGGAGGACCACCGGATCAAGACCCTGTCTTGGCCAGCCCAATCTCCAGACCTGAACCCCATTGAAAACCTCTGGAATGTGATCAAGAGGAAGATGGATGGCCACAATCCATCAAACAAATCCGAGCTGCTTGAATTTTTTGCCAGAAGAGGCATAAAGTCACCCAACAGCAATGTGAAAGACTGGTAGAAAGCATGCCAAGACGCATGAAAGCTGTGATTGGAAATCAGGGTTATTCCACCAAATACTGATTTCTGAACTCTTCCTAAGATAAAACATTAGTATTGTGTTGTTTCAAAATTAATATTAACTTGAATTCTTTGCATTATTCGAGGTCTGAAAACACTGCATCTTTTTTGTTATTTTGACCAGTTGTCATTTTCTGCAAATAAATGCTCTAAATGACAATATTTTTATTTGGAATTTGGGAGAAATGTTGTCAGTATTTTATAGAATAAAACAAAAATGTTAATTTTGCTCAGACACATACCTATAAATAGTACATCCAGAGAAACTGATAATTTTGCAGTGGTCTCTTAATATTTTCCAGAGCTGTATATTGCAATTACATTTTTTTTTTTTTTTTTTTTTTGTACACTATTCATAAGAGAAATATTAAGGAATACTAAAAATGTGGAGACATAACTCCAAAAAATGGATGAGGTAAAGGGGGTGGAATGAGGTCCCGGGTTACGTAAGACCCAATTTATAGAATTAAATCTTTCCAAAACAGTGGTTTATTTAAAAAGAAAAGAAAAACACATTTTACACAATGCAATGCATGGCTATCAAGTGTTTGCATCAACAATCTCAATAATGTTGACACAAAGTACAAAAGAAAGCAGATCTCATGCATGGTCCCTGTAGAACTGTGGTGCTTGACCCCTAATCCAAAATGCCATTGAAAGAGCAGGGGGGGAGGACTGAAAACATCTCAGGCTTTTCCTGATAATCATCACACTCTAAACCCCATTATCAGGGCTGGGTCTTCAAACCCTGAACTTGTCCCCTCGGGCCAATGGCCTACCTCTCACCCGAAAACTCTTCAGTCTGACGAATGACACCCACAATAGCGAGATGAGTCTGCTGTGACCTTATGCTGCCCTGAGCCCGCTAATGCTAACTATGTTATGACCATGTGCCCACACCACACCAAATGAGCTCTTACGCTTTTATCTTTACAGTTACTGTTTTTCTTTTCTCCATGGAGAAACAGGTCGCAAGAGGAAGTTGACTTGTCCACCTTTGGTGACTAATTGATGACTGAAACAAACAACATCACCTGGAAGCAAGTGTTTGGGGTTTTATTAAGGTATGAAGACAACATTATATTCCTCTGCTCAGGAATGTTTAAAGGCTTTGTCAAGCTGCTTACATCTGTATCTTTTATGTTCTTTAAATTGCTTCCAGGAGAAAATAAAGTCTGTGTCTTTAGAGCAGGAAATTTCACTAAAGACTAAAAGATCATTGATAGGTACACTCTAGTTAACTGTAATAATTAACAATAACACAAGTAATCCACAAGGCAAGTATATCTTTAATGTTATCCATGATGATTAATTCAGCACGTATAATGACAAAATGAACCACAGCGTGTCCTTTAAAGCCCTGTTTCATCATTTACACAAAGCAGAGCTGAGCTAAAGCTAGCAGACTAGCATTAACAAAGTTGCACTCTTGTACTGTGTAACACAAAGGAGCACAAAGGATGCAGTGTTGGGGAGTAGTTAACTAAAAGCAGTAGTGTTACTAATTACTTACTACATTTGAGTAAACAAAGGATGGCATTAGGGCAGCTACACACTAGAGTATGCACTGTGTCAGAGAACTCAGTAAATTCATATATTTTAACAGGGTTGATGTGTCGGAAAGTTGGAGGGGAAAAAATGCAAATGTTTGCAATAATGACGATCCATAATGCGACCTAAATTTGAGACCTGCAACACACTCTGACGTAGGCATGCATTGACCAATGAGAATCTCAGAAATCCAAAAAAGATCCAAAAAAACAAACTCACACATGCGGTGGTGTATTCATTCTCTGTCCTCTATTATGTTTCTCTGCCAGGCTAAAAAGACAGTTATTGTAGCGAGAGCCTGGAGAATTGTTTCAGTGTTTACTGGTTAATTGTCAAAAAGTTCTATTTTAAGCAGCCATCTCTGACTTAGCCACTGGATTGACGCTTATTTTCAAACTGAACCGCCTCTTCCCTCTGGTACAGGCCTTCCAAACGGACTTTTTGCATTCCCATGCGTCAAATGCTTAGTCGGAACTTTGTCTAGTGTGTAGGCTTAGGGTTCTTAACTGTTAGTGCTGGAAAAAAACAAATCATTTAAGAGAATCAGTAATTTCTGACATTAATGATTCACTGATTCACTTGAGCCCAACACAGCCTCAAAGGGACTTTTGTTTATCACTATATTTTTCAATCCAGTTATATAAATTATTATTATTTTTTTTTCCCCTTTTTCACCCAGTTTGGAATGCCCAATTCCCAGTGCGCATTTAAATCCTTGTGGTCGGGTAGTGATTCGCGTAGTGATAACCACATTATAGCGACCACAAGGAGGTTACCCCATGTGACTCTACCCTCCCTAACAACCGGGCCAATTTGGTTGCTTAGGAGACCTGGCTGGAGTCACTCTGCACGCCCTGGGATTTGAGCTAGCGAACTCCAGGGGTGGTAGCCAGTGTCTTTTACCACTGAGCTACCCAGGCCCCTACAAATATGGTGTTTTCTAGTTATTGGTGAATATTAAGTATATGTTTATGTTCAGTTTAATGTTGACACCCCATTTGTTTGACCCTTTTGAAAAAATTAACCATGGTTTATACAGTAATATTGCAGTAACCATGACTACAGTAATCATGGCTGATTTTGTGATTACAAAGGGGGCTTTCACACTGGGCACATTTGTTGTGGTCTGATTCCGAGTGCGATTGTTCCCGGTGCCCCCCTCAGCGTTGGTCTGGTTTCACATTCACTTGATTCTATCGAACCCCGGTCCATTTGTGTTCATCATACATCATCACAAACATGCATGGAGAACACAATGCGACTCATCGTATGTTTTGTTTTTTTGTTATTTTGGTGCCTTTATGCACAGCAGAGTGAACGACAACTGCGTATATGTGCGCTTCATGGCGTAACTCATCTGTTGAACCCAGACTCCTTCAATTTTGCACTTAACAATGCAAAAACGTTTGCATTCTTGTGAGTTTTCTTTAACTGCTCCTGTATGTTTTCTTCTCCCCATATCAGAATGAGGCACCTCACCTCTTCTGTGTTCCACAACGTTCCCCTGCCACTCATGGTCCTCGTGTGTTGTCGAATCTAATGATGTCATCATCAGCTAAAACGCATGCGCAGGTTACTTTACTTCCTGAACGAGTGCACACCCAAGTCCAAGTTGCTTTCACATTCATGTGAATCGTGCTACAGTTCCATTGCAACCGAACTCAGACCACCTCCTACAGGTAGTCTCGGGTTTGGTACCATGGTGCGCTCCCCAGTCCGCATGACAGCTTTCACATTACCAATTTTTCATGCGAACCGTGCTCTGTTTCGAACTAAACTGCCAGTGTGAAAGCACCCTAAAGTTTCTCTACAAATGTCATGTTTTCTCTAGTAAAATCATGATTAATATTCCTAAGGAAATGTCACCAACCCGATCTCATGAAAATTCGTACATAATTTATGAGTTGGCTATTTCTTATGGTCTCGCACGATGTTGTTCACATAAACTCGTACGACTTCATCACATGCAAATTCCCTGATGTCTAATGCGCAAGTAACCGTGAGTTCTGCACACGAGGTGTTAAGAACATACTTATTAATGTTATGCCCTTACCCAAACCCCTTATCTAAACTTAACCAATCAGTAGAGTGTGTAAACATGATAGGAAGCTGTTGTGTGTGACAGAAGCAAGTAATTGTTGGTTATTAGATGGAAACGATGTCCAGTGACGTCATTGGCTGTAGGGAAAGTCGTAGGAATTCAAACGAGTGCAGTCGCACAATATCATATGAATTAACCAAATATTGAAAAGTCATATGAAACTTGATGATTTCGCCGTGAGAGTGTGTTGAATGTCACCCTAATTAAATACATAACTTGTTGTCGCTATCCTTTTCTGCATTTCGTGGCCCCCTTCGGCATATCGCAACGTCGTTTTGCGGCCCTCTTCAGTCAGTTGCAGCCAATTCGGCATAACACGCCAGCCCGTTTCAGCTTACCACTGCCCGTTCGGCCCTGTTTTGTGGCCAGCCCATTGTAAAATTGTATTTGCAGTTTGGAGACTCCATCAGCAGGTGGTAATAAAGTTCATGTCCAAATTCTGAAAGTATAGAACATAAGACGACCAAGAAGTGTGGTTTTGAGTAAATTACATGCATTGTGGACCAGACTGACATACTCGTAGCCTTAAGCATGCCTTTAAGTTCAAGTTTTATGTTGTGCCTTTAAGTTCATATTTTGCAATTTTTTTCCTCATCAAAATATAATTTAGAAATATTTTTGGTTTAATTTTGTTGTGCTTAATAAATGACTTATATTTTTCAAAATCAAAATTGACCATTAGAAGTTAAGTGAATTCCGATACAATCACTTTTAATACTAGCCATGATTTGTGTGTCAGTAGATGAAAAGGATTAACAATACTTACATTCTCATTTACGGAGCATACATCCAAATTCTGACGAGAATCACATTTTCTATGCATATAAAAGGAGCGTGTCACTGTCATAGAAATGCCTGACATTCAACAGGGACGCAATTAATGCACAAAAGAACGTAATTTTCAGTTCTTCTAATTCATTGCATACAGCCATTTACACTACCAACTTTGCATGTGCTGTCTTTGTTTATATCGGTGGTGCTTGTGGGAATGGTCTATATAATAGGATGCAGACAAATGGTGCTGGAGAAGAAACTCAGAATTAAATTGCATTTGACCCAGCCCATTTGCGTGTTGCGCTGGTGATTTCGCCAAACCCACTTGCACCTTGACTTAGCCCATGCTTGCACGAAAATACCAAAACTTCATGGCCATGCCCACTAACTTTGCACTTATGACTTAAAGTATTGTACTGCGCTTAACACTAGCGCTCTTGAAATAGGGGCCACAGTTTCAAAGTAGTTTCCCCAACACTGGAGGAATGTTTATGCAGCTATTTTCAATTCAACAACAGTTAATAGTGACCACATCTGTCAATCTCCAAACAAACTGTGAGGTACTTCTTCTTAGGTCAAAATTCTTCCCCGCAGAAGCTCTGTAATCTCATTTGCGTCTGCATTCAGACTTAAAAATACCCCTTTCATGTGCCATTTCAGGTTTGACGTCATTGACAACAAAACACCATTGGTTGTTGCATGTGTCTTTAAAGACTGTGAGACTGAAGTTTGGATATGCGGAATGGACAATGAGATTTGAGACAACTTGAATTGTGATTCTTTTAAAATTAAAATTTATGTTTGGAACAGCATCGACTATTCCTTTAAGGATATCAAATATTCCTTGAGCTGAGTAACTGTCTGGAAATGTTGAAGTATTGTATGCTCTCAGAACAACCACACAGACTGGTTAATACATCATTAACTCAGTTAGTTTCTCTCAAATGATAGAACAAGGTAGAAATGGAGTATGAAGAATTTGACGGTGCTCCCCAAACGGACACAAAAAAGGATTAGAGGTTTATGCCGCACTGTTGTGTTTGCTGCATAGCTCCTGTTATTCACCAGTTTATCATTATTCATTGACGTATATATTTGTTTTGGTAATTTTTAATCTGAAAAGCGATGCTGAATTAACTGTTTGAATTAATCATGGGAATTAACGCTTTAATTCGTCCATTCAGTCTGCAATTCCATGTCCAGCTGCACCGGGCTACTATACAGTGCTAGTGGAAGCATATGCTTGTGTTACGGGGGGAGGAGGCGAAATCTCCACGGAGATCTCCCACAAAAGAGACACAATATCACCCTCAGATGCGTGCAATGACTTAAACGCTCCATTGTATTAAATATGAATGGCTCTCTATTGTCCAGCCCCGTGTGAGTGGGGAGGCCGTGTTGTCGATTAGCCACATGATTAAGCAGATGACACGGGAGGCTGTAAAGGTAAATAAAGGCCGCCTTCTGTCACTTCCTGCGCTGGGACACATGGTCGCGGCCTCCCAAAGACCTGCCAGCATGCCCTCGTCAGCGTGTTAGAATACAGCTGAGAGCTGCGGGACAAAGGAGGGGTGAGCGCTTTGATTAAAAAAGCATGAATAACATAGTCATGGTCTATGTCAGGTGTTAAGTATCTCATTGAGCCATTTGCATGTCAAAAGATGCGTTTTATTCCCTCTTGTGTTGTGTGTTCCTACTCTAGTTACATGACAGTGTGTGCGTAACACCTCCTATGAAGAGGGCACCCTTTCAGTGACAGCTGTTATGCCATGGCATCATTTGTCAAGAAAGATTTTATTAACACATTAACACCCAAACAAAATTAATGACTGTCCATAAGACTATATCAATTTCATTGACCGTTTGTTGACTATTGCACTTGAATTACTAACAAACCAAAAAAGACAGAAAAAACAAAAACAAGTATTTATCGCTGAGTTTTAATATATATATATATATATATATATATATATATATATATATATATATATATATATATATATTAGTGCTGTTTGGAGATGCATTATTAGACAATTTTGCACGTTTTTGATTGTCTAAATTTCACTGCATTATATGACAAAAATGGAATTTCCTACATTTTGAAGTGTGAACTTACTTTCTGGGGCATATATGGATACACTGATATATATTTCTAATGTAAAGTCTGAAAATCATTGTTGCTGCATTATTGTTATATTAAACATAGTCAATCTACATTCATGTTTTTTTTTTTTTTTTTTTGTGGTGCCATTCCATGTTCTTGTTTATGATCTGTCTGAGTCTCTCTCTCAGTCAGTTGTCCCTAACAGTGCTGTAAGTATCTTCATTCTAGTTTAATGATGATTTGAAGTTAACCTCAGCGTGCTCTTGCCGTTTTTTTCCATCCGCTCCATTGTGGCACATTCAGGTAACTAATCTGCCTTTAAATATGTCTCCAAGGGAACGCAACTAATTAGCACTGAAATTTACTGCCTTCACTTTTATTGACTTGTCCTACTTCTCCGATAATTAACTAATGAGGGAACTAATGAGCTATGTCATTCACTCATGCTGTTCAATTAAAGTACAGAATCAATTATTGAAAATAGGTTTGCGTTTTTGCCACCTCTTGTTTGGACAAGAGGAAAGACTCGCCAAAGAAAGTTTAAGCACTTACAAGTCTAAAAAATACTAATACAACATGTTATTGTTGATATATCAATAGATGATAATTACCCAATTACCTTACAACCTATTACAGCATATTATAATTACCCTACAACTACACTCAAAAAAGTAACTCCTTAATTCAATTGTGGTGCAACACATTAGAAATTAAATTAAATAGTAAACTCAAATACCATATCTGACTTAAGAGAAACCCAATCAAATTAGACATGTCAAACTAACTCGACTGAATCTCATGCAGTTAACTTCTAGCTAGCAATAGCACACAATCATTTGGAGAAGTAGTATGGAAAGAAGTATTTTGGCGATTTCAGACATCTCTATAGCTCAGTAATACATCAGTGATCTAGCTAAGTAAACAATGCATTAGTTTGCTAATCTCAAGCTTTGTAAAAACACCAGCTTCATTAAAGAAAATTAATTACGCTAATTCACTGCCAGCTTCATTCACAGATAATCAACTTTCTCATCTCATCATTGGAATTCACACTGCTATCATACACCATGACTGCACTCATATCACAGTGAGCTTCTACCGCAGTAACACACTAATGTTTTCCAAGTTATTGTTGGATTTTCACTGTATTCTTATAGTAATGTATTTTATTAAAATGTTTTATTACTATATTCTGTCATGGACATAATGAAAAATAACAGCATTAATTAAAATGTAAATAATAATAATAATAATAATAATATATATATATATATATATATATATATATATATATATATATATATATATATACAAAACATATGCTAACAATACAGTATATGATGTATTTCTATGTAAATACAGAAAGGTGTTTTTTTAAAAGAAAAAGAGAAAGCCCATTTCGTCATCTCCAATGTCTGAAGCCAAAGCAACATAAAACCCTTCTCTGATAATTAAGGCATTAAACTTGCCTATATTTACGCTTAATTAATAATTAATTTAATGAGAGGATGAGGCAGTAAAAATCACTAATTAAAACGATGGCGTGGTGCAAAATGCGTACACTAATGGAAAAGGGGAAAAGATTGAGTGAAATTATGCAAAAATACTGGAAAGAAATTGTGCCACCCTCACCAGCTTCCTCCTCTGCCACATTTGGGCTGTATCAATATTCTAATAATACCCGGCATGCCAGAGGTCCTGGCTGGTGTGCCAGGCGGTGTTGAGTGGATGTGACAGGCTTGCAGAAAGATGCAAAAGCCAAGGACATCAAATTCATCCCGACAGCAACCTTGGAGCTCATCCCAGCCTAAAGTCTGCTGCTCTAAATTAGACGAATAAACTCAAAAGAATATAATGGAGTCGACTTTGTGTCAGGCCTGTGACAGGCCTCTGCATTTACACAACAGACTGAGCATGACCGAATATGCGTAACACTACCAGAAACATCACTGTACCATCTGCCGTCACAGTTTTATTCATTATGCCATAATTTATTTCACAATCATTGATGCAATAGAATTTTGACATGAGCATCTCTGTTGTTGTCTTTATCAGAGGCTTGTTGGTTTGCTGGTTTTCGTAATGTAGATTCAAGACCATAAGTGACAAAACAAAATGCACTAATTTGTTATTTAGCACTACTAAAGCTTAAAGTCAATGTGAAATGTCATTCACAACCCATCCGAGTGAAATAGGATATTCAATGAGCAAATTCTGCATTAAAGTTCTCCTGGAAAGTTTGTACTTATAAGGTCGGAAGTCATAAATACGACGTGATGTGCGTTCAAGTGATTTTAGTTGGAAAGAAAGTATCTGTTTTATTATTTTACATTTCTTTCTCCTTTTTTCACTTACTGACACAGCCAAGCAGCTTTTTTTTTAACAAAATGAAGAGAAAAGCTGCGCATTAGGTGTGTAATTGGTGCATTATATATCTATTTTAACTTTCTTGTGCCACCACATCGCCTCATTAATCTGCTAAATGAGTCTGGCCAGCTTTATCACTATTCTTTATTAACCTTACAACAAATGCATACAAACTAAACTTTACAGTCAAAATTCACAAATAAAATCAAATTAGTACCAATTACAAAATTTGCTTCTGACATTATTCTGTAATCAACATGGCCCCAATTAGGAAAGTCGGGGCTCAAAGAAAATCCCAAGTTTCCCAATTGTAATTATGACTTTGCGTTGGTGTTCATGTGCACTCAGCTTATAAATACGATAATTCCGACATGACTTGAACGCACAAAAAATGTAGGGACTTTTGTCAAAATTAGGGAATTTTAGGAATTTATTGGTGAAAAGTCTCTATATTACATCATTTTAGACAAAACAATGAATGGTGCACAATAATAATAGGAACATGTAACAAAGTAAATAGAGTCAATTGACTTTAACAATATACTGTATACAATGTGTGTGTGTGTATATATATATATATATATATATATATATATATATATATATATATATATATAAACCTGTATAATTAGATAGCTTTGTGGTTTATGGAATGATTGTTCCGAATCTACAATTTCCAAATAAAAACCTCAACTGGTAATTGCCAATCTGCCGTTTAATGTACATTTACATTTGGAAGACACTTTTATCCAAAGCAGCTTACAACACATTCAAGATAAATTTGATCAGTTTGTGTGTTCTCTGGGAATCAAACCCAAGACCTTAATGTTACGAGCACCAAGTGCTACCAGTTAAGCTAGAGGAACACGTAGGCCGCAGTTGCAACAGTTCTGAGCATGCTCACTTATGCTCTCTAAACAACTGTATCAAACAAAAGTACTGTGACAATCAAACGCAAACATCCACACCCTGTTTCAAGATCCAGCACACTTTGATACTCAGCAAAACCTGTGTGGCATCAGAGATCAGCATTACGAAAAGTTCCGTCTCAGCATATGTCACCTCACTTCATAACACCTTCCCCGACAAATGTCCAATGAGAGCACAGACTCCACCTCGAAAACTCAGAGCGCTTGTGACATTGCATGAGGTTGTGCTGTACCCTCGAGTATAAAAAAAGCTTGGACTGACCACTCCAATAAACCAATCACGTCTCTACATCCACAATCTTTCACTGCTGTGGAGTCGCTCTCTGCTCGGTGATCATACAAAGACAAGACGTTATCTACGTGATTATACCAGACAGAGCAGCTGTGAAGGGAGATCTAATTCATACCAAAAAAATAACAAATAGTTGCCACCTTGCATAAATAGGGTGTGAGTTGTTTTCCCATTACTTTTTTCAAGCAATAAAGGCTCAAATAACATGTTCATTATAGAGATAATTATTATACATGTAACATAAATGATTAACTAATATAAAATGAATATAGCATAAAAAGAAAATTATATATATATATATATATATATATATATATATATATATATATATATATATATATATATATATATATATATAGTGAAAAGGATATACATCATAGATACTGTGAAAATAATAGCAATAGTGAAAGTAAAACATCTGGATGTGTTATAATGAGATTTGGGTAGTAAAATGTGCTTAAGTGTCTTAAAATTAATGTCACAATGGTAGCACTTTACAATGAGGTTCCATTTGTAAACATTAGTTAATATATTAGGTATCATGAATTTACAATTAACAATATAGCCTACTGTATTTTTTTTTTATTTTTTATTTTTTTCAGCATTTATGCATCTTAGTTCATGTCAGTTCATAGTGCATTAACGGTTTATAACATAACTTTAACATATATAACTAGATTTTAATATATATGTTGAAATTAACATTAATCAAGATTTATAAATGCTTTGAAAATATTGTTCATTGTTAGTTCATGTTAACTGATGTTAAGAAATGGAACCTTTTTGTAAAGTGTTACCATCACGGTAAAGTCACAATGCAAAAAATCTTAATGGTATTAATATACTGTATATATATATATATATATATATATATATATATATATATATATATATATATGTATATATATTATACGCTTTATAAGTTATTGCTTTCAAAAGTGTTGGTTGCATTCGTTTAGCCATTTTTTGTAAGAAAATTTATCAAACAAATATTTTTCTTTAATTTATAGGAAGCATTTGTTTCTAAATAACTTTAAAAAATGTATAGTAATTTTATGTTTATTTAGGCTAAATCTGCAACCCTGTTACTTAACTGTTAACAGTTGTGGAGTATATATATATATTTTTTTTTTATTTATATTTATGTATATATTTTATTAGATTTTTTAGAACTTTTAACCAAGGATTTGAATGTCCATGAATATTTTTATTTAATGTTTATTGCTAGTAAATAACAAAATCATACAAATCTGGGTTTTAATTGCACGAAAGTATGTTTCAGTTTGGGAAAACACTGCAAACCTCACATAACATAAAACAACAAATATTATAATTAGTTTGCCTTTATGTGGTTGATTACAACAGATTATAAAGGTAAAGAACCTCCTTAACAAAAACATTACTTAATTTTTAAGCCCTATTTTTTTTTTTCTTACCTATGGCACCTTACATTAATCTGCATACATAACTGCACATAAGCCATTATAATCCTTTGTTATGTATATTTGTCCTCTCACAGTCTATTTATACACATTACTCCTGTTTTAGTATGATTAGCATCTCACGGTTTGTGCCCTATGGGACTGTTAGCTACTTATACGTGTCATCTTTATAACGCTAGACAGCCAGTTCTAGGCATTATGACAGCTACTCTCAACCACTCAAATAACAAGCTAATCAGCAGAATGCACCATTAATCAGAGTTTACTTGTTTGTTACTGTATTTCAGCTCTTTTAGCCTGTTGAGCTATTTGTGCGCTAATCGCTTAAATAGTATGCCAATTACCAATGGATTCGAACATCTATCTAGCCATCTATCTATTACTTTTTCATGCTGCAATATTCTTCAATTAGAGCATTTTTGTACCCTACTTCATCAACGGCTAAAGTAATCAAGATTAATCTCGTTCACTGACACGCGCTGTTTGCTAAGGCACACACACTACAATTGCTCAAGGCAAGCATCATTAGGAAATGCAATAAAATTAGGCAAACTGATTATATTTCAAAACTCAGAAGCAAAATAAAACACAATTTGGGGCCGCCAATTAGGGGAGTTGTTCTATTGAGTGCCAGCCATTATGTGGCATTATTGTTATGCCTGGCTGCAGTGGGTTGATGGGAGGGGTTTGGCAAGGTGCGATGGCCTAAAGATGCCACTCTTTCACTGCCAGCGCCTGACATGGATCTGAGCTGGGACACACAATATCATGTGCTTCTGAAATTGGTTTATTGATGGAATAAAGTTTTTATTTACAGTTTATTAGGTTTTACATGAAGTACCAGGTGATACTATGTTTTGTTGGTTCTTGACAAAAATATCTAGTATGTCCTTAAAGTGGTACATGGGCATTCACTTGCCTGCATCCAATTTAAAAATAATTTTAAACTCAAGAATTTACAAATGGCTTCAAGCATTTTTTATTGCTTAATAAAATGCTTAAAAAGCAAGTCGTTTCATAGAGTAAAGAAATGCAAACTATTAATACTTTGTTATTTACCCAAACACAAGCACACTCATATATTCATATGCAATTAGCAGATACAGAAATTAAGCATTTAATTAATGCAGTTCTGAAAAATACCTTATGAAACCAAAACAAATGAATATTTTATTAATTTCATTTGTACATGTACTGAATTTTGGATTTTCTTTATACAGCTCAAATTATACAGGTCCAATCTCAAGTTAAGAATGTTGATTAAAGGAATATTCCGGGTTCAATACAAGTTAAGCTTAATTGACAGCATTTGTGGAATAATGTTGATTACCACAAAAAAAAAAAAAAAAAATATATATATATATATATATATATATATATATATATATATATATATATATATATATATATATATTTCGACTTGTCCCTCCTTTTCTTTGAAAAAAGCAAAAGTCAAGGTTACAGTGAGGCACTTACAATGGAAGTGAATGGGGACAATCCATAAATGTTAAAAAAACTTCAAAAGCATAGCCACAAGACATAAACGATATGCGTGTTAACATGATTTGTTTAAAGTTATTTCCAGTTTTACAACTTTGATGCCATGATGACGTAACGCTGTAAACCCTAAAACGATCACAAAATTATGATTTAAACAACTTTACAGCTAAAAGTAATACACAATTTTTAACAGAACATTCAATGTGTTTTTATAAAATTATAAGCTTCACATTTTTGCCTTTAAACCCTCCAATAATTGGATTGGTGCGTTTTTTAAAGAAAAGGAGGGACAAGTCGGTTAAACTGCGTAAAACAGTAGTCTAGATGCAAAAATTACGATTAAGACACATTACAGCTCAAATAATACATCTTTTTATATATATATATATATATATATATATATATATATATACACTCACCGGCCACTTTAGTAGGTACACCTGTATATCTACATATTCATTTGATTATCTAATCAGCCAGTCGTGTGGTAGCAGTGTAATGTATAAAATCATCCAGATACGGGTCAGGAGCTTCAGTTAATGTTCACATCAGAATTAGGGAAAAAATTTGATCTCAGTGATTTAGACCATGGCATGATTAACTGCTGATCTCCTGAGATTTTCACACACAACAGTCTCTAGTGTGTAAAGAGAATGGTGCAAAAAAACATCCAGTGAGCGGCAGTTCTGTGTCTGAAAACACTGCATCTTTTTTGTTATTTTGACCAGTTTCCATTTTCTGCAAATAAATGCTCTAAATGACAATATTTTTATTTGGAATTTGGGAGAAATGTTGTCAGTATTTTATAGAATAAAACAAAATTTTTTATTTTACTCAGACACATACCTATAAATAGTACATCCAGAGAAACTGATAATTTTATTAATTAAGCTGTATATATATATATATAAAATTCATGTAAATGCTTATATTAATTATATAATTAATATATAAATATGATGTAATTCCATTGTAAATGTAAGCGCAGCGTAGTTCTAGTGGGAAGACTAGCAGCTGTACATCATCGCACCATTAGCTAGGTAACTCCTAGCCAATCACATGTAAGCCATTGCTTTATAAGTCTGATCATAATCTATCACATTGCGTTTCAGTGTGCTAACATGGCAACCTTGGCAAAGAGTCCCGTCCTGCATGGGGGTAGCTCCTCACCCCTGCCTCCTATCTCCGGCAGGATGTGACGGTTCCGAGTACAACTTCTTCGAACCGCCAGACGGAACTTACGCCAAAGAGAGACATTACATTTTCCATTTTATATTCATAAATGATATATTCATAATTTCACTCAAGTCTGCGAGTCTTCCTGATAGAAGTGTACTTAACTGTGATTTTAGCTAAAAAACTGAAGTCAAATTATTTTCTCCATCAAAATTATTACGACAGTTATTAATAATCAACATTATGCCACAAATGCTGTCAATAGAACTTAACTTGTATTAAACCTGAACCTGCTATAAATATTGCTTTTTGTAGTATTTCACTTTGTGTCACACTAAGGTGGATCACATGGATTTGTGAAAGTATCACCTAAGAAAATGTAATCTATGATCTCTTGAAACATCCATAAGGACATGAAGTCTTTTAGATTTTCCAAGGCTCACACCCTCTGATCTCTGCTCTTAGCCATGGTCTTATAAATTATGAATGCCATAATTACAGCCCATGTATAGAGTAATTGTATCGGTTTCTATCTCCTCTTCTTTGAAACACTTGAGATCTTTCCCAAGTGTTGAATGAGTAATCACGGTTGATTTGTCCTCCCCCCTTCCCATTTCATCATTCTGTATACACACAGACCTCCAGTGAAGGGGGAATAGTTAACAAACTCTGTGGATGATTGATGGGCTAATTTCCAGGCCTGAATAAGGCAGTTTTCTAAGTCTGTTGATTCTCCATTTATTAGCTAATAGAAGCATTTATCAAAAAAGTCGCATTTTTTGCTTAAGCAATAATTGCATTTTTAAATCCTCATTAGGGCTTCCATGCATACATAATCCAATTGAATAAATGCAGAATTGAAATGAAGGATTAATACTGTGCTTTTCCTTTGGTTAACGGAAGGTTTGAGTGCTTAAATATGCGCGATGAAGACTCATTCCGTGGCTTACATCCTGTTTAAGGATTTGGGAAACTCTAAGTGCATTCCTGTAGGCTAAATCTACAAGTTCATGGTTCAGTCTGTATATTTAGAAATGGCAATGTCGAGGATGTCTCTTGATGTGAGACCGGGGCTAGTTGTCACACATTTTACTCCAATTAAAATTTCTTAAGATAAGTTTATTTTTGAAAGTATAACATTTCTTCATAGGTACATACAAGTCTTGACTATTTGAATTGTTGACTACTTTAACGTGTTTACTGTTATAGCCCAGGAAGAAAGATACAGTCCTTAAAACACACATTGATCTTTTGTGTGGGGCATGTTGTCACACTATATGTGAGGTAAGTTGTCACAAAGGAATCTGACTGCCATTAAACAGCCTATTATTGGCTTTTCAGCTAAATTGAATCAGTAAAACAATCACGAATTACAAAAAAATGCATGAAACAGCAAAAATGTAAAGGTAATATACAAACATATCTAGACAAATAATATGATTATATATATATATATATATATATATATATATATATATATATATATATATATATATATATATGATGAGATTGTAATTTTTTAGGTTACACATTTGTGTAATTGTAATCCTTAGAGTTACAGAGACATAGGCCTTGTGACAACTTCCCCGTGTGACAACTAGCCCCGTTCTCCCCTATATAACAGATATCCATGTTTAGTGTTTGTGTCAGCCAGGTGTGTGTGTGTGTAATGTGTTGTAATGTTAGCCTTTAGCCGGATCAAACAGGAGTCAAGTCTTGTTACCTGGCAACCGTCCCAGTGGCCGGTTTGTGCTCCAGAGCGGAGCCAGTTTTAATCAGACAGCAAATTTGCAGTGCAGGAAACAGACAAGCACTCAAGCTAATCTTGTTAGCACGATGAGGCCGTTTTCAGATATCACTGCAAATCAAATCATCCCGCTGGCTTTGAGCTGGGGTCTTCATGGTGGCAAATCTGTGTGTGTGTGTGTGTGTGTGTGTCTACGCATGAGTATATGGATTATTTGTCAAGCAATGAGAATTTGGAGCACACTGCTGATTGGCTAATTACAGATGCCTGTTAGTGTGCATGCACTACAGTAGCCTTATTCAGAATAGCATACTACACTTAATATTTCAGCATTATTATACCTCCAGTGTGATTAATGAACCACAGGTAATACCATCTGCAGTGTCTTTCTTGAATCATTATTTGACTGAATTGCAAAATTTTAATACACCTTAACACAAAATAAAAATGTTTATTTCTAAAATAATATCTAGATGGCACTCACATACAACACGAGTAGGTCATGTGTATGGTTGCGCGATATACCGGTACTAACTAAATATCGCAATACCAAAAAAATTAAAACGATGCAATATCATGTTGTTGCTATTTCGGTACCTTATTCGGTACATTGCCATTGGCAAAATGTTATGAGATGTGACAGTTTTGAGATGAAATCAATGATAATTTGAAGATAACATTTAAAAAAATCTCGATATAGCCAAGTGTTATCATTAAATAGCAGAAGGATGTCATTTAATTAAATAATATACAGTCACATTTGATGCGTTCTACAGAATGAACGAGAGTTGCCGCTCTGCTTTACCATCTACTTCACACACATTCAGGCACTCACGCGCGCACACACAAATGCAACACACACAACTGGTGCTTGAATTTCATGCAGTGTGTTTAGTGTATAAACTACTGTGAACACTCAAATCTCCTTGCAGCTTGGAGATTTCAGCTGGCAAGTTGTGACAGGAGTATTCCAGCATTAATGGGAACCTTAATGTAATCAGAACACATCAAAAACAGGAAGAACTCAAAGGTCTGTCAAAATAAAAGCCGCTAAAATGAAAGCTCTATTCAAATGGTTGTGTGAAATTGAAGACAGAAAAATATAGTTTATACTGTATAAAAATGTAATATTCAAAGTTGCAATACTACTCATAATAACAATAGTATAATATTAAATGGTATTTACAATATCTGTACTGAATATCAGCATGGTGTACAGGAGTGGTGGTGGTGTAGTGGACTAAAGCACTGAACTGGTAAGCAGAAGGTTGTTGGTTCAATCCCCACAGCCACCACCATTGTATCCTTGAGCAGGGCACTTAACTCCAGGTTGCTCCAAGAGGATTGTCCCTGTAATAAGTGCACTGTAAGTTGCTTTGGATAAAAGCATCTGCCAAAATGCATAAATGTAATGTTGTGATTCAGCCTTGTGCCTAAAGTAATCAGATTTTTTTTCATTCATGTTTTCATCAAAATGCTGCACAACAGAGCTTCACAGTATTATTTTACCAAAAACACAATTGCAATTTTTTGTTAAAAATGTATTATTATATTTTTATTTGATTAAACACCATTTGATCATAACATTTAATTAAATAATTTAACATGCAATTCAGAAAAAATACATTGGAAAATGCAGAATTTGTAGCTGTTAGATTTTATGCAGTTCTTTTACTCGTCATTTTCTGTGTAATTTTATAAAACATCTGAGGCTTTTTTATTTGTCACACAGTATTGAAAGTATTGATTTAGTATCGATACCGAGGTACCAGGGCTGGTATTGTACCGAAGCCAAAATTTTGGTATCGGAGCAACCCTAGTCGTGTGGCAATAATGAAGCATAGTACTGTTTTAACCGTTTATCGTGAAATAATGCCTACTGTTTTACTTTCACTGCTATTTCTTTAAATAGTAGGCTTCATTAGGTTGCCACCTTGGCCCTGTAAAAATCCTGGACACCCAATCAATAACCAGAAAAGCTACTGCTGGCCATCATACAAGCAATTAAACATATGTTTTATGACATATTTTATGACATGTCATATGTTTGTTTACTCATAATTTGATATGGAAATTACTGTAAAACAGCATACAATTCATAGCAACAATAACATCAATATTTTATTGTGT
Organism: Myxocyprinus asiaticus; assembly: GCF_019703515.2. Lineage (NCBI taxonomy): Eukaryota > Metazoa > Chordata > Actinopteri > Cypriniformes > Catostomidae > Myxocyprinus > Myxocyprinus asiaticus. Next base: position 36,345,660 of record NC_059384.1, on the reverse strand, counting down.
ATAAGTTTAACACATTTACTTATTCTCTCCCTGAGTACTTTTGATTTGAAGATACCTTAAAAGTAGTTAGTTTCATTATGAGCTATTAATAATAGGGCCTAACTAACGCATTATCTTTTTTTTTAAATATATACCTTTAAGCATATATATATATATATATATATATATATACATTTAATGCTATATGATGCATTCATATAGATATGTAAAACATGAATCAAAAACATAGTGGTGAACAGCAGCATTTAACTAAATATTCAGCAACAAATAAGATGGCATTACAGCGAATTCTGCGTAAAGCTCATATGAATCATCCAAACAAGAGTGGGTTTACCAAAAGCATCGTTAGCCAACTATGGTTGCAAGTTCCATCATTACCAATATAGTTCAATGATTTAGTGTTTCCCAAAACCATAGTTCCAACAAACATTCGCAAACAGCATAACAAAGTTGTGTGGTTGGACACAGCTCTCCACCTGTGGTTAGAAGAATAGTTGCTTGTTAGTTTGCGGTGTGAACATCATTTGACTTTGCTGAGGCTTCTATATCTTTTATTCCATATATATTTCCTTCTGTCACAATTTGACCATGTTAAACTTGCACTTAAGAAAACGGCTTATTCTGGGGTTTTGCGGAAAAGCTCTATTCTAAAAAACGTCACATAAACACGAATGCAGCCATTTAAGGGATTAAAGGTTGTTAAGAGAAAGCGCTTTATTACACACAGCTTCTGTCGGAGAACAAGGCTTTTATGTGTTTATGTTTATATGTTTTTTTAAGAGTGCGATGCGATCAAGTGCGTCGAGGGGACCCCGAATTTTGATGTAGAGGGCAACCCATCTATTGCAGCGTACAGTGTGTATCTACACAGTGCATGCTGCTTTTCTGTCTTCAGCAGCTTTCTCGCATTAAACAGCTTTCTGGTGTATGTGTAAGTGAAATTTTATAATTTAATATTCATGGAAGTTTTTACTCCACCCCCTGTGTAACGTCATTAACGACAGCTCTATGTTGTTGAACCAACGTGATTCAAATGATGGATGTGCATAGTTACTACGGTTTTGGGAAAAAGATGTGACTAGCTAGTTAATTTATCCAAAGATACATCGTATTATTGTGGTTAAGCAGTGAGTTACATCGCTGTATGTGAAACGCACCCTAAACCGATTCACTAAAGTAAAACGAACTTCCAAGTGCTTCATACGAGAGGAAAAGGCCGATTTAGAAGAGCTTCACATACATGAAGCTTCCAAACAAACAGATTCACTCAAATGAATCTGAGTGTTTGGGAGAGCCCGTTTGATCAGTTTCTTCTCCTGTCCTCCAGAGTGCACATATAAAGTGAATATGTGTGAAGGCGTTGGGATAATGTTTAAATTCTAGAACATTTTGTGTACCAGAATGGAATTTAATCTCGATAGATGACCAAAAACTGGGACGATCCCATAAAATCTTGGACGGGTGGCAAACCCTGGTCTTTATATACGCAACACTGTGCAGTGTTTAGTATGTAGCAAGCTAGTATTCCATTCTGAAAATAGCTAATGAAAACTTTAGGGAAACTGCTGATTGGCTGAACATATATACCAGTGAGTGTGCATGACACTTGTGCTATATATGTCTCAGTGTGCAGAAATACTGTCTACAGTAGAAAGTGTGTTTGAGGAAAGTATTTTCACACTGTGTTTGAATACATTCAACAAGGTAGTTTGGTAAAAAAACAAAAACAATCTAATGATGTTTTTAACTCCCAACACCCCTCTTCCTCTCCTCTGTCAGTTCTTTTCTGGCTCTTTATAGAAGAACCACTGATTTTTCTCTCTAAACCCTCACTGGCCCCTTCCCCCATTTTTTTGGTCATAAGCTCAGTTCAATTTGAAAGCATCGGTCTCCCTGTAGATCGTCTCTCTTGCCCTGAGCCATGCGGAGCACTGAGACTCAATCCACATGCCCCTAGAGAACCGCACCGGCAGAACAAAAGGAACCTGCAAAGTGTGAAACTTAAAGAGATGTACTTTGATAGCCTGAGATACCTACTGGAGCAATGATCCAGAACCCAGAGAGAATTCACAGAATCAAGAGAAACAGAGAAAGAAAGAGAGTGAAGTGGGTCAAGCCCAAACTCAACTTCAAATTCAGCTGAAACTCCTCTAAAGACAATATCACGTTCACCTTAGTTTCAGTACCACTTACAAAAAGTATCAAAAAGTAAAACCATGTTTTTTGGACATGTACCACAGTAATAGCATTCTATTCTTTGAAGTACAGTATATTGGAGTGCCATGAAAACACCATGGTACATGGACATGATAACCAATCAGTGCCATGGTAAATAGTATCAAAGAATCATGCTATCAGTGATCAACCATGATCATCATCTCAGGCTCATTTTGTCTAGTGGGGCACAAACAATAACTTAACCCAACATGTCACAGGCTGCATTAACTGAAAATTCTCTGGCATTTTTTAACATTGACAGATAATTCCAAATGCTGTCCATCATTTTGACAGATGAAAAAGAAACAAGAAAATAATTTTAACCTAGTTCATCAGTTTTGGCTTCACTCTTTCTCAAACTCAAACTCCCGCTGTGTCTGTGTGCCCTGTTTATTTCTTGGTATTAGGATGCGTTAAGATGCGTAGGCACCATCGCCATTTTCACCTGGTAAAATGCCCCTCTTTTGACCACTTTGGTTCAGATTTCGAGGAGAGGGTCTATAATTTCATGACTGCATACATCAGTCATTACATCAGTGTATTAAAGTGTTAGTTCACCCAAAAATGGAAATTATCTCATCATTTACTCACCTTCATTCCATCTAAGATGTGTATGACTTTCTTCTGCAGAACACAAACAAAGATTGTTAGAAGAATATCTCAGATCTGTAGGTCCATACAATGCAAGTGAATGGTGATCAGGCATTTGAAGCTCCAAAAAGGAGATAAGTCAGCATAAATGTAATTCATACTACTCCAGTTTAATCAATGTCTTCTGAAGAGATCCAGTTGGTTTTGGGTGAGAACAGACCAAAATATAACTCCCCTTTCACTGTACATCTTGCCATTACAGTCTCTAGGCATGATCATGATTTCAAGCTTGATTACAATTCCTAGTGCTTAATGCATACACAGAGTTCTAGATGGCGCTATAGGAAGTGTAATCGAGCTTGAAATCATAATCGCCAAGAAGACTGCTGTCAAGATGTACAGTGAAAAAGGAGATATATTTTGGTCTGTTCTCACCCAAAACCAACTGGATCTCTTCAGAAGACATTGATTAAACCACTGGAGTTTGATGGATTATGTTTATGCTGACTTTATCTGCTTTTGGAGCTTCAAATGCCTGATCACCATTCACTTGCATTGTATAGACCCACAGAGCTGAGATATTCTTCTAAAAATCTCTGTTTGTGTTCTGCAGAAGAAAGTCATACACATCTGGGATGGCATGAGGGTGAGTAAATGATTGGATAATTTTCATTTTTGGGTGAACTAACCCTTTAATGCATGATAAAACAATTAAAAAAAAACTGCAAAAAAAGTATAATAACAAAAAGAAAGCATGCAAAATGTGGTGCATTATTTCTGCCAATTATACATGCATTTAATTTGCAAAAATTTAATTGAATTCTATGTTATTTTTGTGGATTAAATGTAAAAAATGAGCTTCAGAGATGTGTGTGCTTCTCATCTGTGACACTTTATGTTTTTATCAGGCACACTGAAAAAGTTCAGTGAACTTTAACCAGCAAAGAAAAAAAAAAACAACTTAGTTTAGCACAGTGGTCGATTGAAACGTAGAACTTTCACCCTAGAACTCCTTGGTTTAACCAGGCTCAAGCATGGGGATTCAAAAAATCTATCATATAGGCTTATCCACTGTCATGTATTTGCCATTATATTGGATGCTATGCCCCTGAATGTAGCCCTAGTACTTATAAAATTAAAACAAGTATGGCAGATAAAAATAGGTAATTACGGAAATTTTACAACTCAGTCTGTCAGAGTGACGAATATATTTTTTTCTTCTGCAACATGATGTCACGCAAACCAGATGTAGGCAAATCATCAAAGGCTGTGCATATTGTCTCACTAATTTGCATGAACGACTTTACAAAACTAATCAAATTGAAAGAGTATTTTGCAGTTATTGTAATCTAATACAAACCAGTGCATCAACAACACCTCAAAGCAATGGCATACAATTAATTGAAATGGGCTGTGTGCTTTAACTAAGCCAACCAGCAACACATCAGAATAAAATAAGCTTTCAAAACTAACCAGTGGAGTTTACAACGCAAGTCTGAATGCAGGTAACTTCCGAGGATCATGTCAGCTTGACATACATATGATCAAACTTTTGATTGGCTAAGAGGCAAAGTCAGTCTTGCCCCACAGGCTATCATTGAACGTTCGTTGCACATGCGCAAGATGTTCACCAGATCTCCCTTGATTAACACTGAGGACAACTGGCTTGCCCCAGGCATAGCAAATGAGAATGATTACATTTCCCAAAGAAGGATGAGGAGGGTAGGGTGATGCAGAAGGTGAAGGATCCAAGGAGGATGATCAGGAGGTCTAGCAGTCGGCCAGATGGCAAGGACTGGGTCAGGAGGTGGAACCGCTGGAGGAGGAGACTCTGGGGATGCGGGCGGAGCCGTGGAAGAGTCTGAGAGCGGAGCTCGGAGAGGCTCGACGAAGGCAGGCAGAGCCATGGAAGGCTCTAAGAGTGGAGCCGTGGGAAGGCAGAGCCAGGGAACTTGGTGCCCAGAGAGTAGCCGACGGCTCAAAGGGCCAGGGTGGAGCCGAAGGTTCGGAGGACTGAGGTAGTGCCAAAGGCTCGGAAGACCGAGGCAGAGCTTGGGAATCGGAGGAATGAGGCGGAGCCGGTGGGACAGAGGACCAAGGCAGAGCTGGAGAGGAGGAGGTCCCTGGTGGAGCCGAAGGTGGAGCCAGGTGACCAACGGACCAAGGCGGAGCTGGAGGGACGAGGGGCCCCGGTGATGCCGATAGGCTGACAGCCCACGGTGGAGACAAGGGATTGTAGAGCCGAGGTGTTGATGACGAATCGGAGGGCCAAGGCGGAGTCCAGGGTTCAGAGGGCCAAGGCGGAATCAGAGGATCAACAGATCCCCTTGCCTGAGGTTTCGCAGGGAGCGAATGTCGAGCCGGTGTTGTGGGAGGAGCCGGCTGACCAGGAGGAGAAAGAGGATAAAATGTCTTGAGTGGAGCCAGTGGTGGAGGAAGGGACAGGGCACTGGACAGAACCAGAGTGTCCATTAAGCTGGCAGAGGAGGATGAAGGGTAGCCATGATGGGAACTAGGGCAGGGAGCAAGTCCAGGTCTAATAACTTGGTGATAGCTGGCACTGGGACGGTCGAGGCTACAGGCACTGGCTCTGGGACGGTCAAGGCTACAGGCACTGGCTCTGGGACAGTCGAGGCTACAGGCACTGGCTCTGGGATGGTCGAGGCTACAGGCACTGGCTCTGGCTCGTTGACTGTGGCAGGCGTGGGCGCTGGCTCGTCGACTGTGGCAGGCTTGGAAGGAGGATCTTCCTTGTGGATCGTTAGAGTTGAGAAGAGATGTAGGGACAACGTGGCTCTGACAAATTCTAAAAAGGGAAGATTTTCCACTTGCGGAAGGGCTGTGGGATGATGGAAGTTTAGGCCCATTCCATAAATGGCACAGATGTAGGGATCTGAGACAGTGGAGGAAGTGACGAGTTGACAGAATTTGGCAGAGTAATCCAGGAGAGGAAGGTCTTGTTTAAATAATTCCATTAAAGGACCGGTCAGCTCCATGACTAAATGTGTTGTGCTTGTCGGGGTCTGGCTTTCTGGGAGAGGAGGATAAGTGGGATTGCTGGAGTAGAGGAGGACATTTGGAAGAGCAGGTAAGTGAATCTGTATTCTTTGTAGGTCAGTCCTTCTGTAACGTTGGGTACGTGGAGTGGAAGAGGAAGAGACGCAGGAGTAGATTATTTCAGTCTTTTAATTATAAACGCTGGAGTGGAACAAAACAATAAATCTGGGCAGGAATGGGCAAAACTAGAGTATATTTATACAAAAAGGAACTAATGAGGGAATGGAATACAGGTGAGGATAATAAAGAACAGATGGAAGTGATGAGGGCAGTGAAACATGGGAGACGTAGTCCAGAGGAAAACTTCAAAATAAGAGTCCTTGAAGAACCTGAGGGAGACAGACTGTGACATCATTAATGATGTTACATATGGGGTGGAGTAAAAACTTCTATGAATATTAAATTATAAAAGCTCATGTACATGTACACCAGAAAGCTGTTTAATGCGAGAAAGCTGCTAAAGACAGGAAAGCTGCATACACTGTGTAGATATATACAATGCATAGGATTTGGGGAAACACCGGGACTTTGGATAACAATGGAACTTGCAAGCATAGTTGGCTAATGATGCTTTTGGGAAATGCACCCCAGGGTGGTGTAACCAACATGCAGTAAGCCATTTTACTGTCATGTGACCAAAAAACAAAACAAAAAACATCAAACATAAATGACATCACATAGAAGCCCTGCAGACACTCATGACTGTGTCAAAGTCAGTAATTCTCTTTAAAATATCAGATAATTTGATGTTTTGTTTGAAAAAACTAAACTAAACTGAAATAATGCTTATGATACTCTCACACAAATTAAAGGTGTAAGGGAAATATTTGCCCCTGCATTTGGGTCCTATCCTTCAATCTGTGACAATTTTATTATTTGTTACTTTGTGGTTACAAAAGTTGACATTTTTAGAAACATTAGATCAATGATGGTACATATGTATATATCTTTTTTTTATTTTTTTTACATTTGAAAACAATAATACAAAAAATACATTTCTAAGAGCTTGGCATATGCATTTTAAATTACATTTCACAAGGATTTCTTTTTTTTATCATCCTGAAAATCCTTATTTGCCTTTTACACATTACCATCTGATACCACCACTGTACCATGGTACAATTACTTTGTAAGGTTTACAAGAGTCTGCTGAATAAAAAAGTGAGTGACAAAATGCAACTCACAGACAAAACACTCTGGGGAATGCCTCTGCTCTATAGGTGTAGTAAATATTGAGACGATGACAGCTCTAAATGAAGAAATGTGTTACTGCACAAACACTGCAGCATGCTTTCATTCCAGCAGCATCATTAACACAATCACACTACTAATTGAGCTGCAATAAAATCTCTTGCCTTATCTTAAATGCTTCATTATGATTGCCACATACTTGCGGAATGGTCACTGTTGTAGCCCTGTTTATTCGACTCTTTATTTTATGTTGTTATTGTAGGAATTAATTCACTATCACATTGGACCATTTTTGTGTCAATTTTTGTATATTTATTTTAGGAGCTTCTTTTGGACACCATCAACCAAAAGCAGCCCTTCATGAAAAGGAACGACAGTGTATGGATATCATGAACCTCCATAAACACAGGCATATGCACACTATTATTATATCATTGAGGTTTGAGTGGTTGTTGGGCCTGCTATCCACTAGATTTGGTTAGTGGCATGTCTCAGCTGTAGACCTGTTGTTATTTGACTAGTCAGGGTGCTGGTATCTGTAAGTGTAGTTTGCACAAAAGCATGCTCTCTCTCTCTCTCTCTCTCTCTCTCTCTCTCTCTCTCTCTCTCTCCCTCTATCTCTCTGTGCACCTGTGACATCATCACTCTATGATGTATGAATCCAAAAGGGCTTAACACAGTGTGCCTGCCCTCTCCTGGACACACACACATGCATGCATGCACGTACACACACACACACACACACACACACACACACACACACACACACACACACACACAAACACACACACACAAACACAATACTGTTGCTTTCCATCCAGTCTTGTAGCTTAAAGGTGCCCATTACACGATTGCAGACTTACCGATATTGTTGCCACCATAAAAGAGCACGTTTTCAGTGTGTGATATGATAACTCAATAATGCTCAATGTGTGTTGAAAATAATGGCAATACAGTTCACAACAGGCCAACAAATCATTATTTCCTTTAATTCAGCAGAACATTTGCCTCATTTTACTCTATTGTGAAGCACGCATTACATCCTTAATTTACTGTACTGAAATTGGAAAGCTTATGAAATATAAATCAGGGGTAGTACACATTAGCAGCCACACATTCCACATAGCAAATATCTAATTAAACAAGGCTGATATTAATAGCATTTCGGAGTTGTCTTATTAAAACAGTGAGGTGTCGATACGTATGTGAAACATAATAACAAATTATTTACTGTTTGGGTGACAGCATTTTGTGTTCTCATTATAGGAGGTAAATGGCTGCAGTGATAAGCCAACACTCCTAATATTGTCTATTTATTGAAGAATGGGGATGGGGCTTCAAACTATTGTTTTGTGTGTTAACCGCATTGGTATTCTTTTGTTGAAATACTATTGAATGATATTTAAGAGTGTCCCAGAGGGCTTTGGGGCTTCCATAATGCATTTGGGTGAACTGAACACAGGTGTGCAACTGACAGTAACCCAGAGGATAATTTTATTTTTCAGTTGTTGCTCTTTCATGGCTTGGGAGATTTAAAGGGGTTCTCAGTAATGTTTCTGTCTCAGATGCTTCTCCTAAAATTCCTTGGGAAAACTAAAACAGATACAAATGAGACAAAAATCTCAATTTGCTCTCTATTTAATATATTTTCTCTCTAGGAGAAACAATTGAGATATTTCAGAGATCTCATTTGTGATTTTTCTGTGCTATGAGAAATGTATGTTTACATGTAGGCGTATAAATCACAAGGATTGTTTTTTTGTTGTTTAGTAATCTGCCTATACAACCAGTATAGTTGTTGTGGTTGTGCTGTTTGTTTCGCACTGTTCAGTAGCAGGGCAGCGCTTCCACTGAATAGCACAGCAGAAAACATTGTCAGGGTGTTTTAAGTATGGTGTTCCTTCTGCATCATCGAAAAATTGCACTTTCGAGAACCGTTAAAGGAAATAGTCATGACAGTCATATGGTTTTGATTATTTTTTATTTGTTTATTTTCAGAACAAGAACCGGTTCTCGGTTTCTGACCCTATTTATACTGAATTCTTTTCACACTTACAGAGACCCACAGGTATATCACCTCGAATGTGTGTGTTGTTGGTCTAGTCCCTGGGGTCATGAAGGTAATCCCTGTTCTCTACACTCACATGTGTATGTGTCTTCAGGCATGGCTGTGGGCTGCTCTTTCTCCATGGACTCCAGTGGGGAGTTAGGGAACGGCCTCTGCCGGGGAATATGGCTTCAGGAAACAGATTCTCTTCTCTCAGACAAAACACAGAATATATTTCCATTCCATATACAGTATTCTCTCACCTGTTAATGACTGGAAGACAAATGTCATATGAGGTGATTTTGGCAGGGTATCGGTTTTCACAGGTCCTGAGAATGTGGGTGAGAGCTGTCAACACCTTCTCATCTCTCATACACAGGTCACATGACCCCAGCCATCACATGACCTGAGATTCATACCTCCAGAAGGAACGAGCTTACCTTCCTCATCTATTGTTCTCACCTTTGTTCTATTGTTTCCTTAATTAACTTTAAACACATGCAAAACCTGCTGGGATATGCTGGTGGATTATATGTTCACATTTTACAAGGCTTGGGATAGATGTGTTAGACCTCTTTTAAAAGCAATTAAGATTTACAAAAGACCAGTGCTTATAGTCAAGATGAAATCCAAATGGACCCTATTTAGTTTCCTAACACATCCTTCCTGTCTTATTGTGCACTTACAGGTGCACAATCAGTATATGTTATTTAAAATATGTTCATTTTTAATAATATTCAGAGCTGTAGTTTTGATCTTGGGACCACATAAACATGAACTTGGTTTGGGTCTGGGTCTGATTTCTCATTGTCTTGGTCTGGATCTCAAAACATTATATCTTGATCTGGATCTGGGTCTCAGTTTATGGTTTCAGACAAGACCACAGTGTATTTCCAAAATACTAACCACTTTGAGAATTTGCTTTGGAAAACTGCCTCGCAAAAAAACAGGAATGATGCAATGAGTCCTAGACCGAGATATCTGTGTCTGGATCTGGGTCTTAGAGGGTCTGGTATTGGTCTGGGTCTTAGAGGGTCTGTTATTGGTCTGGGTCTTATAGGGTCTGGGTCTTAGAGGGTCTGGTATTGGTCTGGGTCTTATAGGGTCTGGTATTGGTCTGAGTTTTATAGGGTCTGGGTCTTAGTAGGTCTGGTATTACTCTGAGTCTTAGAGGTTCTGGTATTGGCCTGGGTCTTAGAGGGTCTGGTATTGGTTTGGGTCATAGAGGGTCTGGGTCTTAGAGGGTCTGGTATTGGTCTGAGTCTTAGAGGAACTGGTAGTGGTCTTAGTCTTAGAGGGTCTGGTACTGGTCTGGGTCTTAGATTGTCTGGTATTGGTCTGGGTCTTAGAGGGTTTGGGTCTTAGAGGGTCTGGTATTCACATGGGTCTTAGAGGGTCTGGGTCTTAGAAGGTCTGGTATTGGTCTAGGTCTTAGAGGTCAAAAATTGGTCTGGATCGAAGGGGTCTGTTAATGGTCTGGGTCTAATGTGTTCTGGTATTATTCTGAGTCTAAGGGTGTCTGGTATTGGTCTGGGTCTAAGAGAATCTGTTATTGGTCTGGGTCTAAGAGAGTCTGTTATTGGTTTGGGTCTTAGAGGGTCTGGGTCTTAGAGGTACTGGTATTGTTCTGGTTTTATAGGGTCTGGGTCTTAGTGGGTCTGGTAGTGGTCTGAGTCTTAGAGGTTCTGGTATTGGTCTGGGTCTTAGAGAGTCTGGTATTGGTTTGGGTCTTAGAAGGTCTGGTATCGGTTTGGGTCTTAGAAGGTCTAGGTCTTAGAGGTACTGCTATTGGTCTGGGTCTTATAGGGTCTGGGTCTTAGTGGGTCTGGTATTGGAATGGGTCTTAGAGGGTCTCATATTGGTCTGGGTTTTAGAGGATCTGTTATTAGTTTGAGTCTTAGAGGGTCTGGTATTGTCTGGGTCTTAGATTGTCTGGTATTGGTTTGGGTCTTAGAGGGTTTGGGTCTTAGAGGGTCTGGGTCTTAGAGGGTCTGTTGGTCTGGGTCTTTGTCATTCTGGTATTGTTCTGTGTCTTAGGCATTCTGGTATTATTCTGTGTCTAAGTGGGTCTGGAATTGGTCTGGGTCTAAATGTGTCTGGCATTGGTATGGGTCTTAGGTCTAAGTAAGGTCATAAATTGGGCTGGCTTTAAGGGGTCTCTGTTATTGGTCTGCGTCTTAGTCATTCTGGTATTGGCCTGGGTTTTAGAGGTTCAAGTGTTTGTCTTGGTCTTAGGTGTTCTGTTATTATTCTGAGTCTGAGTGGGTCTGATATTGGTCTGGCTCTAAAGGTGTCTGGTATTGGTTTGGGTCTTAGGTCTAAGTCTTGGAGGGTCAGGAATTGGGCTGGATCTTATTTGGTTCTGGTATTAGTCTGAGTCTAAGTGGGTCTGAGGGAGTCTGGTATTGGGTCTTAGAGGGTCTGGGCCTGGCTGCAAGAAACCCCTTAAATTAAGAAAACCCTTAGTTATAATTATAAGTACATTGTCACTAGGGGTTTTCTTAATTTCAGGGGTTTCTTGCAACTTCGCCCTGCTATTGGTCTGGGTCTTAGATTTTTTCTATAACCTTAGATATTTTTTTTTTTCTTCTATTATTCAAAATTTTATTATTGTAATAAATTATATAATAATAATAATAATACTTATTATACTTATTATTACTTATTATTATTATTATTTATTTATATAATTTTAAGATGTTCACACATGTTGTACAATAAGCCAAATATCACTTTAATTTAAATAATAAAAAATAAATAAAAAAATAGATATAAATTATAGAAAGTTGATTATGTACTTTAAAAAAAATATTATTTCAGTTAATTTCAGCAAAACTCCCTGCACCATATAAATACATTCCACATATCCAGTTAAAAATACATTTTAATCTTATCTTGAACAGTTAGGGTGTTGAACAGAAGTCTTAATCTCTAATGTTTTGTCCATCAGTAGCTCTCAATCCAAACACACAGTAACATCTCTCATTCAGCTGTTCTTAGATCTGATCTGACATAAATAGCTATCGGTCAGATGGTTATCATCGAGCAAATGTTTTTTCAATTGTAGCGAAATAATGGAGCTGATCAAACGAAAGATAACCCTTGTAAGGAACACAAACAATCCGGCATGATTTTTGGTAATTTAGTAAATTGGTGCTTGTGAAGGGCTTTGAATGAAGGTCTTTGTCTGCTGCAGCCCAGATCACAAGTGTTATTGATGCTAATAATATAGCTGAGCAAACAGAGCTTTACTGCAGGTTAATCAGCTAATATGAGCGCCCGCTCACAGTGTTTACTGAAGGATCATGGGAGTCGAGCAGGGGTTCATCATTATAACCCCTGATCAGAGAAAAATCAGAAAAAGCCAGCTGTCAGTCATGTGATCATGTAATGAAGTTTCTTATACTGCTGTATATCTTATGTCTTATGATCAGAGCCAGATTTGAGACTTTGAATGTGTCAAAATATACCAGGGGTGGAAATCAAACTGTGATATAACGCAATCCATTACTCACTTGTTTCACATTCATCTTCATTGCACTTCAGTCTTTGTGGAACAAGTGCTAAACTTCCTTCTTTACTTCATCATTCTTAGTTTGGATTTTGTCTAAATAGGACTAATTGAGTGTTGACCTAAATCTATAGTATGTTTCGTATTCTCACACATGCTCTGGTGGTGCTCAATCTCTTTTTTCCCCCAAATTATGAATGTGAAAAATGTAACAAAAATATTGATTCTTTGCAAACAATATCCATACATAGTATACATAGTACATAGTATAGTGAGGTAAAATATTGCAATACTTTGAAATCCCCCCACCCCCCACCCCATGTCAGCGCCATATCATATTTATGCGTGAGCATGATGGTTTTGCGATGATGCTCTCACGGTATTGTATGCTATGTGAGGTTAGTCTAAATCACAGCACTCGTGATCAGCCGACCACACAAAAGAGTGCGTCTCTTTCAGTTTCCTCGTCTAATTGTTTCAGTGGTGACCGCAGAGTCAATCTGTCTGTTTTCTGTTGCTCATCTTTCTGTCTTCTCATTTTTCTTTCTCTGTAGTTCTTTTCAGACTGTGAATTTACCAAAGAAAGCTGCGGAATATGGACCCGTCTAACACGTGCATAACAGACACATAAATCCCTGCAGTCGCTATATTGTGTTGACAATGACTGCCAAACCTGGCTGATGTCACCTGGGTAATGTTGCACACTAATGGAGGAGGAGGAGCGAAAACAGACGACTTTTGAGAAGTTGAAAATCAAGCGGAATCCATTGGTTCTTTCACACATGCATTCTCTATCATGCATCCTAAAACTTAATGAGTGGAATGATTTACTGATCACAATGTGCCTCATTCACTAATAAATGCATGGATTTTGCATACTTACACGCACAGGAAAAGTTTTCACGAAAATTCCCGCCTGATTTGTATGCACATGAATTTGTCCTTCCCTTTGTTCTAATTTTAATGATTATTCTAAATAAAGGACAAAGTTAGTAATTTTGCATAAAACATGCCCAAACTATCTCCATTTTAATGCTTTCAGCACCACCGTTCCCGTACAGCTGTAAATGTGTAGAGAAAGATGCAGCTGAAGCAAAAGGCCAGAAAACAACACACTATAATAGTACAGTATTACAGTTTAGAATGATTTTATATGTACCACTGTAGATGTTGGATGAAATGAAGGCATGATATGAGCACTGCTTGTGCAGGATCATTTATCTGTGCCTCGTCATCCACAGGTTCAGACTGTGCTTGCGGTTCAAAGTGTTGGAAGCGGAAAGAAATCCGTGGCGGTTTCTTCCCGTTTATTTTTTTATCGTTCCGTGAACAGCGCACCGTACCAGCACCTTATAAGAGTTAGAATCGCTGTCAGTACTGCGTCACGAATTCCAACTTATTGATGAATCTTGATTTGTTTGTGAAAACAAATATGCATGGTTAGTGAATGAGGCCCACTAAGTGCTGCTGTTCTGCCACTCTGATCTGCTAAGCGGACTTAAGTCATTATCCAAACGTGTTTTCGTCTCTTTTGCATCTCTCCGCTCGCCATCCCTTCATTTGTCTTGTTAGATAGAGAGCGAGTGATCAGCCACACTCAGTCAGATGTCAGTCAGATTGAGGAGTGCAGGACAAAAGAATGTCTACATTTCTATTTCAAAACATATTTTTTGCAATGACCCTTCAGCCCTGCTGCATTAAAAAAAAAAAAAAAAAAAAAAAATTGTGGTTGAATACAGTATGTTAAAATGGCTATAATGACCTCAGCTAGCAAAACGAATTGCACCACACTAGATTTTTTAGACAGTACTTTGTAGTACAATGTTCTTGTTCAATGTTTTTGCTGAGAAAAGAAAATCTTGTTTAAATACTGATCACTGTGATTTCTCTCAAAACAGCACTGACATATTGAACTTGATGAAGCCAATACAAATGTAAAAAATAATGAAATACTCTAAAGAATTTAACAGAACTTACCCTCTGTTTGAACCATATGGTCAAACAGACTTAATGTAATTTCCTTAAATTATGATTTCAGAAAGAGAAAACCATTATTTTTAAAGGGGCAAAGGTTACATAATGGGGTTGAAAAGAAAGTGCAGGGACAAAGATATATTCTGCATTTTATCATGCAGATAAAAAGAAAAAAGATAGCAAATGCATTACATTTTAATTTAGATTAATAATAATAATAATAAAAAAAAGTAGAATTTGATTATATTTATCTTGCATTACACACTAAAAATAATTAAATATATCAAATCATGTGATTAGGTAAAGTGTGTATTATAATTCCTGTTAATTATATCAGTAGTAAGTCACAAGGACTCATGTGGCAATGGTTTTCTAATAATAAAGAAATTAAAGGAATTTTTTTTTTTTTTTTGAACTACATTAATTTGGCCACTTATTTTACATTTAATTCAGTCTCAATCACAGAAATTCCTAAATAGTTTACTGAATTTAAATGAGCAACGAAACACACAGAACAAACACAAACTGGATACAAGTGATTACCATTTTTTAATCAAGAGAACACAATGCATTTTAAAGCAGATATACAACATTAACAATGACTGAACAATGGATCAAAACCTTTAACATTTCTTTGTTCTCATTGCTTAAACAGCAGAATAAAGCACAATAGCCACAAATATATGTGAACACCCTAGCATTGTTGCAGTATTAAAGATATTGTTAATGTCTTTAAACATATTGTGGATTGATATAGAAGATATATCATGACTCTGTATATAAACACACTGCAACTCTGCTTCAACTCTGTGTCTATATCACAGAAATATATATTTATATATATTCCCATCTAATTGGAATCACATTCCTGCTCATTTAAGAGATGTGATATTTGGCATTAGAAACTGAGACATTACTCAATCCAGTGTGTGTGTGTGTGGTAGAGAGAATGAGCGAGATTAGAGGTAATACATATTGTTGGATGCCTCACCTCGTAATCGTTGAGGGATATTTGGGGATTATGATTACAGAGAGTCAGAAACCTGGCTGGATCATCTGCCATGGGCTTCAACACACAAAGGAAAACAGAAACATCTCCCACAATCCTCTCTGCTCTCCACCATCCCACAAAACTGCTGTCAGCACAACCACCCTTTAAAACTAGCTGTGCTGGTGGAAACATAACCGCCCTAGAATAAACTTTGATTCTGAGTTTTTGAATTAAAACATGACCTCTGTTGTAAACATGAACATGCTGCAAAATTAACAGAATAAACTTGTGAGAGAAGCAAGTGACAAAAAAAAAAAAAAAAAAAAAAAAAAAAGATAACAGGCACAAGATACAAAACACTAACTGCAGTAACAACAGAAACTGAAAAAAAAAAATGGCTTCAAAATATGGGTGTTTTTTCAACTTTGGGAAGTTTTAGTACTGTAGACATAATGTTTTTTGAAAGCATCTTCCCTCACAATTCTTGTTTTTGAAATAAAATAACCGACTCCTTTGTCTTGCTACGGCTAATTTCATAGCTAACATTTGATGTATCCTAAATACACACAATAGGCCTCATTCATTCACTTTTGTAAATACACTTCCGGTCAAAAGTTTTGAAACACTTACTCATTCTTTATTATAATTTTTTCTCTTCACATTTTAGAATAATAGTAAAGTCATCAAAACTATGGAATAACATAAATGGAACTATGGGAATTATGTTGTGACTAAACAAAATCCAAAATAAATCAAAACTGTGTTATATTTTAGCATCTTCAAAGTAGTCACCCTTTGCCTAGAATTTGCAGACATGTACTCTTGACATTTTCTCAACCAACTTCTTGAGGTATCACACTGGGATGCTTTTTAAACAGTACTGAAGGAGTTCCCATCTATGTTGGGCACTTATTGGCTGCTTTTCTTTATTATTTGGTCCAAGTCATCAATTTCAAAAACATTTTGTTTTTAATTACATTTTACTTTTATAATGAAATAAATTAATATGGTGGCACAATTATATTTTTGTCTACAAAACTAATTTCAAACATTTAAGCATACACCTTCAGATCAAAAGAATTTTAAGATCATGAGAAACATTTCAGGCAAGTGTTTCAAAACTTTTGACCGGTAGTGTATATGAGTAAATTCAGAGTATTTAACAGTATTAGCATTGACCATACGTTATCAACTGAACATCATTTACCGATGCCTATACTAATAATGAAACCTAAATTATAGAACTCATATAAAATAAAACAAACTGTCCAACCAGTCACGTTAGAGGGGATACATTTTTTTTGAGAAAAAATCAAGCACTTCTGCTGGAAAAACTATAAGCAGGATTGGGGACAAATTATATTTATAACAAATAAATTCAAGCAGTAAAACACATTTCTAAATAAGTACAGGCTATGGTTTAAAAAGAAAACATACTAATTTATGTTATTTATTTAAGGTTAATTTCACTCATTTAATTTAATATTTTTTTTTTTTTTTTTTTTCCATGACTTATTTAATTTCACTTCTATCAAAATGTAGTCATGACAGTTTGCCTGAAAGAACACAACACATTCAGATGTCTTACGCATGATTTACACGGGGTCTGGAGCGGGTGTAAATTTCGTTCGTACCAACTAACGTTTTGAAAATTCGAAAACTTTCATGAACCTGAGAATTTACGTCAGAACAGCTTTACAAATGATTTACACACACACACACAAAAAAAAAAAAAAAAAATCTATCTGCTCTTGTTTCATAAATGAGACCCAATGAAATAATATGTTCACACTTTTTGCATAATTTGGCAAAATTATAGCTTGATTGGAATTGTCTCATATTTTATGTGAAGGATGCTCTTTACAGACACTTTTTTCTTTAGACTTTTGAAAAAACATTATTAGGGGCAAAATTGTTTGGTGTCGTAGAAATCCACAGTTGTGCGGACACCATCATTTTAGAACGTCATCATTTTCGAACAATAAATATTGATTAGTTCACTGTGCAGTTTTATCATAGTTTTAAACCTGTAATAATTTGTATCTTTATAATGGATTTTCATAGATAAATATTAAAACTCTGGGTCTGGGATGGCTAAAACAGTCAAATTGATGTATAAAAGACATTTAAAAAGTACCAAAAATAAATGATTAAGGCCTGGTAAAAAGTTTCAAATTCAGTTTTATTGTGAACAGTTTCAATCTGTTTAATAAATATCATCCCCTGGAACATAAAGAAATCATCCACTATATAATAATTATGAATGATTAATAATTTGTCCTATATTATTAATAATACATCATTTCTTAAGAAATATTCCAGATGTTTCTTAACTTTTTTCTTTCTCCAATGGATTTCTTGGGGAAATTGTTTTAATTGTGGTAATCAATTACCAGTTGCCTGAGCTTGAGCAGATTTTCTTTGCATATTGGTAAAAGTCTGCTATACCCTTTTATGGAAATAATTCCATAAATTACAACACAAGCATATTCCCTTGTTATAATGTTACATATTAAAAAATGAACTGCATAACAGAAATCTCTCTGTTCTCCCTACAGAGTAATCTGTACTGGGCTGAACTCTGGACACAGACACACTTCAGATGGTCTCATGTTTGATTTAATAACAAAACTCCAGCATACTGTGGCCGCTGGCCTGATGTTCCTCTGCACTGCAACAATGTTTTTTATTTTATTTTTCTGTCTGTCTGTCTGTCTGTCTGTCTGTCTGTGTACTAAAGGGTCTGGTAGTGGCCCGAGTTGATACTGTGTGTGTGTGTGTGTGTGTGTGAGGGTGATGAATATTAAGGGTGTCTATTGTAATGAAAATCCTGCTGGCCTTTGGAGAGTGAGGCTTTAAAGCTGTAGCCGTAGGGACCTCCATCTGCACACACACGGCCTTTTGAACACATGTAAAATTCTGTATACTCAAGCACATATCTTATTACAGTCACACACACATTTACAAACAGTGGGGAATGTTGCATTGTGGTGGAAGGACCCCCTTTTGTCTTCAGGCAATGAAAAGAACATTTATTTTATGTATTTGTTTGTTTGTTTGATGATGACAGTTTGATAATATGCATAAACAAATAAGGCAACATCATTATGCTTTTGCCAATCAGGGTGACTCTCACGAGAAACATGTCCAGGTCACATTTCACCCAAAATTTCTCCCCCGAGGATTAATTGTAAAAAGTAGGGTTAGGGTTTGGGTTAGTCAGTAGTCATTATTAGTATTTTATATAAAAAACAATGATGCACCAAAACAGTCTATAATATGTCCTCATTTAGATGAGTAAATGTGTGTTTGCATGGCTTATTAATTTCTGGAGGTCGGTGTGTTTCTCAGACCTTCATCTGTAGATCTTCACTAATGAGAGTGAAGAGACCTGGGGGCATAAACATGCACACACACGCACAAACACACACAAAATAACAACCTGGTCTCATAGAATCACATTACTATGCCTACGTTTTTGGGCTACAACAACAATGACTTTCGTTCACTTTCACACCAATCACGAATAAAACGGCAGATGATCAATTCACAAACATTTACTTTTTGCACTGTTCCCCACACAATGCCATCTCATGACATCTAAATAATTTTACTATAGCGCATGACTTGTAAGGCAATACATTTTACTTTTGCATTGCATAACCAACTACATTTACAAGCAAGCTTAAATGGATAGTTCACCCAAAAATGAAAATTCTCTCATCATTTACTAACCCTCATACCATCCCAGATGTATATGACTTTCTTTCTTCAGCAGAACACATTTGAAGAAAAATAGAACAAAATATCTTAGCTCAGTAGATCCTTTTTTAAAGATATTATCCTTTTTTTTTTTTTTATGTGTTTTGAAAGCCATATACATCTGGGATGGTATGAGGGTTAGTAAATGATGAGAGAATTTTCATTTTGGGTGAACTATCCATTTAAACTGAGTAAAATTGTGCAATGTCTCAATTGATAGAGCGGATCACTTGTGATGCAAAGGACCAGGGTACGAGTTCTGAAGAGCATGAGAGTCGGCAAGTGAGCAAAAAATGTCATAGAAGCACCATAAAATTATGTTGTTGCTTCAGCAATTTAGTTTATCATCTCAAATTTGCTTTTCTGACACTATCGGTCAGGTTTAGGAATAAAGTTTAGGGTAGGGAGGATTTGTTGATTTAAAACTCGATAGAGAATTAACCTTAAAAACCTTGTATGTTTGGGAGAACATTTAACTCTCTTTTAGCGCCAAACATTGGACATTATACCTCAGGACTGCCGCGGTATGTGTCATGAACTACGTAATGTAATTTTGCAAAAATTTCATCACATCTATTATTTGTATATAATTATATTAAACCACTGACCACTGTTTTGTCAGATTTATCTCACTTCTTGAGACACCACACACACACACACACACACACAAACTCTCTAACAGCACATTTACAAATAGACACAAAACTGTTATTTACAGCTAAACTTACCACTCTGCCGCTTTCATCAACACCTTCCATGTTTATGTCTACTATTATCCTCACTTAAGGTCTATCAGGTTGTTTGTCACATAAGTGATATCTGTGATATACATGGGCGGCCAAAATTTTGGAATAACATACAGATGTTGCTGTTTCGGAAGGAAATTGGTACTTTTATTCATCAAAGTGGCATTCAACTGATCACAAAGTATAGTCAGGACATTACTGATATAAAAAAACAGCACCATCACTATTTGAAAAAAGTCATTTTTGATCAAATCTAGACAAGCCCCATTTACAGAAGCCATCACTCCAACACCTTATCCTTGAGTAATCATGCTAAATTAATTTGGTACTAGAAAATAACTTGCCATTATATCAAACACAGTTGAAACACATTGTCTTTGTGTTTGTTTTTGAGTTGCCACAGTATGCAATAGACTGGCATGTCTTAAGGTCAATATTAGGTCCAAAATGGCAAAAAAGAAACAGCTTTCTCTAGAAACTCATCAGTCAATCATTGTTTTGAGGAATGAAGGCTATACAATGCTTGAAATTGCCAAAAAACTGAAGATTTCATACAAAGGTGTACATTAGGACAAAGGACAACTGTTTCTAACAAGGACAGAAAGAGATGTGGAAGACCAGATGTTCAACTAAACAAGAGGATAAGTACATCAGAGTCTCTAGTTTGAGAAATAGAAGTCTCACATGTCCTCAGCTGACAGCTTCATTGAATTCTACCCGCTCAACACCAGTTTCATGTACAACAGTAAAGAGAAGACTCAGGGGTGCAGGCTTTATGGGAAGAATTGCAAAGAAAAAGCCACTTTTGAAACAGAAAATCAAAAAGAAAAGGTTAGAGTGGGCAAAGAAACACAGACATTGGACAA
Source organism: Myxocyprinus asiaticus (assembly GCF_019703515.2). NCBI lineage: Eukaryota > Metazoa > Chordata > Actinopteri > Cypriniformes > Catostomidae > Myxocyprinus > Myxocyprinus asiaticus. The sequence goes on along the minus strand of NC_059384.1, from coordinate 36,324,707 downwards.
CAGATAATTGGAAAAGAGTGTTATGGATTTTAACCCCATTGAGCTTTTGTTGGATCAGCTAGACTGTAAGGTGCGTGAGAAGTGCCCGACAAGACAGCCACATCTATAGCAAGTGCTACAGGAAGTGTGGGGTGAAATGTCACCTGAGTATCTGGACAAACTGACAGCTAGAATGCCAAGGATCTGCAAAGCTGTCATTGCTGCACGTGGAGGATTTTTTTATGAGAACTCTTTGAAATAGTTTTTTGTTTTTTTTTTCAAATTTTAATAGTAATTTTTCACATTATTAATGTCCTGACTGTACATTGTGATCAGTTGAATGCCACTTTGGTGAATAAAAGTACCAATTTATTTCCATAAGAGCAAAATCTGTACATTATTCCAAACTTTTGGCCGCCAGTGTATATATACGTATGTGTGTCTGCGTGTGTCTGTGTGTGTGTGTGTGTGTGTGTGTGTGTGTGTGTGTGTGTGTGTGTGTGAAGGGAGCCACAGCTCATTCATCACTGATGTATTTTCAGTATATGAGTATGTTCACTACATTACCTGTGTGATGTGGTCAGAATGGCTCTGAACGGCTGGTGCATGGATGATGTGGTGTCGCTTGTTCTCCTGTGTTTTCTTAATGCTCCTTCAACAAACGTCTCTCCAGCTGGACCTGTGGCCTGTGTGCAGTGCATGCTGCGATGGGGGAGATGGAGTGTGTCCATTGTGTAATGTGGCATTAGGAGAAGTGTGTCTGCAATGTGGCGTTAGAAGGACCCTCGACAGGTAAAACTATAACCCGCTCTCACACTCTCACTCAGCACTCACTGGGGTGCTGATGCTTTCAGCTTCTACTTTGACAGATCTTACGAGCACTCCATGATATCAGATCAACTTCAAAAACTTCTTATTACCTTCTGGACTCTGGTGAAGATAAAAGAAGCAAAATAATGATTTACATACAAGAACCAACTTTCAAGACACCATTAGAGTAATCACTTTTTAAACTGTTAAAGTATTTTTTGGTAACACTTTACGATAATGTTCCCATTGTTAAGAATTTAAAAAAGTTTTTATTTTTTATTTTTTTATTAATGACTAATAAAAGATTTACAAATGCATTATAAATCGTTGATATGCTTCTATAACAACATACATTTTTCCTCACATGTTACAAATGCTTAATAACACTTATTCAATGTTAGTAACCCAAGCAAATGTAGCATTTATTAACTTGGCAACATTAGAAACCTATGCACATAAAGTTCAGTATGTTTAATGGTCACCAGGATTATTAAATTATATATACTGTGAATGAGCATGAAGAGCTGAAAAATGTTTTTTCAGAGGACTACAAAACATCATAGTCCAGAATATAAACACAAAATGACATAATGCCTCTCACTTTAACCTCCTGAGACCCCACGTTCACATGCATGGACATTACATTTTGGCTTCGTTTTAGGCTATGCATAATTTAATTTAATTTAAACCGACTGATCTCAGTTCAGGATACTCTTGGCTGTCATTAAAGGGTTAAAATATCGACGCACCGAGTCATGTGACAAAACAACATGACACCGATCTCAGCTTAGTTTGTCTTTGGGAGAAATGGCAACAAAAAAATCTGGTAAAAAACCCCATGTTTGAACCTGTTTGAGTCAAAAGATTCGAGTCTCTAGTTTCATCCGATATACCAGTTTACAAATTTCATCTATTTATCGAGAAACTGCACGATGTTAAACACAGTGACCACATATGTGGACTATAAGCACATTTTTCTTAAAATATCCTATATAACTGTGCATTATCACATTGAGAATCAATGGATGCATCCAAAAGCTGAAAAATGTTGCTTTCAGAGGCTTTATATGGAGTTAGGATGAAAATAAGGTGCATTTCAAATTGTTAGGAGACCATTGCAGACAGACAGCACACTGGAGGTTAAGTCATTCCCTAATTAGGGAGCAAGGTAGAAAGGGTGCATCCTATAGCTCTCTATGCAGCTAAGTGCATTCAATCTGACCAAACGTTCAGTTTGAGGCTGAAGATGATGTTTGGATCACTCAACATGAGTAACAGACATGTGACAATGGTAATCAGTACATAGATTCAGAATTTATAATGTATAATTTTATTTTAACATGGTTGGCAATGGTTGGATGATGCTGGCCATTACTTTAAATATGAATTATTTATTCAGCTTTACAGAAAATCAGCTGTAATGTTTGTAACGTCTCAAAAACATGAAAAATCAACACTCCTGGAAACATAATAAACAATTTAATAATAATGTTATAATAATAATAAAAATTCTGACTATTTGAAAACAATTTGATCTTAATTTTTTTTTTTTTTTTTTTTTTTTTTGCATGTTTCTTAGGGGCTACTAGTTTCAAATAAAAAGGGTATTGGAAAATGCACACAGCAGTCACGCTCGGGCCTATGAAATAAATCATGAATCAGGACATTTAAAGTTTTTGATTAATATAAGTATGAATAAGTTAAATTATTTAGCATTTATAACATCTAAGTTAAAGTGCCCATTATTTGGCAAGTATTGGATGTAAGTCACCATAATTCATGTAGTTTAACTGTCACATCATCTGCTGTCTCTTCTCCTAGCCAGTTCACATGATCCTCATCCCCTGAATTCTAACCCCTCACTGGACTACAACCCCCATCATGCATTGCCTCCTGCCATTATCTCTCACACCTGTTCATTATTACTCATTATCTGTGTATTTAAGCCCTGGATTTCTCATTCTGTTCGAAGTCTTGCCAGTTCTTTCTCAGTCTGCAATTCTAAGCGTTTATCCCTGTTTGCCTGTTTTGGATTTTTGACCTGTGCCTGTTTATTGTGGATTTTGCCTCAGAGTTTCTCCTTTTGGATTTGTCTGCCTCACTGGACTGCTTTCTGTTTTTTTTTACCTTTTTGCCTGTTTGATCACTTTATTAAACCTGCATATGGATCCTACATCAGCCTCTCAGTCTGATTCGTTACAGAAGACTTCGCCTCCAATGGATCCAGCAGATTTGTCTTCTTTACATAAGGCATTCAATGATCAGTCAGGTCTACTAGCCTCCCACCACCATCAGCTGGAACATCTCTCTACCGCTATGGAAGAAGTATTAAGTTAAGTACGGGCGGTTCCTCCCAGTAGACCCTCAGGGATGAGTAATACTGTGGCACCGGCGGCCCCACAACCTGTATCACCTAGCACCCCTCCACAGTTGCAGTACTCTCGTCCTCCTCACCTGGCTCTTCCAGGAAAATTTACGGCACTCCTGGTCAGTGTGAGGGTTTTCTGCTGCAATGTTCCATATAAATATTGCCCAATGCCCTTCCTATTTCCCCACCGAAACCTCTAAAGTGGGTTTCATTACATCACTGCTCACTGCCAGAGCATTAGAGTGGGCAATGGCAGTGTGGAATCAAAATCTGGAAATCCATGATTCATTTGATTTGTTCACATCACAATTTAAGAGTGTTTTCCAAATTCCAGTGAGAGGCAAGGATGTCGAGGATCGACTCATTCGATTCACACAAGGTGGCGCCACAGCAGCCAATTATGCCCTAACCTTCCACACACTTGCCGCTCAGAGTGGCTGGCCAGATGCACCTTTAAAGACTATAAACCATAATGGATTATCTCACCAACTACAGACTGAAATGGCCGATCGAGATGATAACCTCTCCCTTGATCAATTTATCTCACTCTCCATTAAGATTGATAATTTACTGCGAAGTCGTAGTCCCGCACCTCTACCCTCTGTTAAGACCACCCCTTCAGCCATGACTTCACCTGAACCCATGCAATTGGGCCATTCATGGCTGACTAGGGAGGAGCGACAGCGACGTATTAATTCTCGCCTGTGTCTGTACTATGGAGAGCCAGGCCATTTTCTCTCCTCCTGTCCGCTTCGCCCTAAAAATTCGGTGAGTGAAGATGCTGTGTTTCCTCTAGTAAATAGAAGTTTATGTGTTGAAGTCCAAGTTAGTTCCAGTGCTAACTCTATTTCATTCAGCGCTCTCATTGACTCAGGGGCTGCTGGAAATTTCATTGAATCTCACATTTGTGAACTACTCTCTATAGTGTCTGTTACAGCGTTAGATGGACGACCACTTTGCACAGGCACCACTCAACTCATAACCCAACCTGTCTCTCTGCAAGTAGGAAGCTTACATCAAAAACAGCTTCAATTTTGGTCACCAACACCCCCTCCAATCCTATAGTTCTGGGTTACCCTTGGTTAGCTAAACATGATCCACAAATTGCCTGGGTTAATGGAGAGATTACCAAATGGGGAACATCCTGTTTTTCCTCGTGTCTCCGAACCATCCTACCTATAGAACTCAGCATCACTAAAGTCACCCCAGTACCTGTACCAGAACCCTCATCCATTCCTGCATGCTACCACGATCTTCTCTCTGTGTTCAGCAAGACCAAAACCACCCAATTACCACCTCATCACTCGGTTGACTGTGCGATTGACCTCCTTTCTGGCACCATGCCACCTAAAAGTCGCATATACCCCCTATCCAACCCTGAGACTAAGGCCATGGAGGAGTATATAGAGGAAGCTCTTCACTGTGGGCATATTCATCCTTCCACCTCTCCCGCGGCAGCGGGTTTCTTCTTCGTGGAGAAGAAAGATGGGGGTCTCCGTCCTTGCATTGATTATGTGGACTAAACGCAATCAACATTAAGTTCCCCTATCCCCACCATTTGGTTCCCGCCAGCCTAGAACAACTACGAGAGGCTAAAGTATTCACCAAATTGGACTTGCGTCATGCCTATAACCTCGTTCGTATCAAAGAGGGGGACGAATGGAAGACTGCCTTCATCACACACTCAGGTCACTATGAATATTGTGTCATGCCTTATGGCCTTTCTAACTCGCCTTCGGTGTTTCAAGCATTTATGAATGAAATCTTCAGAGACTTGCTGATTCATTGTGTCATAGTTTACATTGATGATATCCTCATCTATTACTCCTCCCTGGAAGTCCATAGGAGAGACGTCTGGGAAGTCTTGCTTCACCTCAAGAACAATCACTTATTTGTCAAAGCTAAGAAATGTGAGTTTCATGTCACCACTACTATTCACCACTACTACATTAACAGCATATCATTTTTTTACAATGCATGGGTAAATGACTTATTATTCATTAATTAGCCCCATTATAAACCCTTAATAAAGGGAACACAAATGTAAAATGTTACCATGTTTATAAAATGGCTAGTTCCAGTCGCGTTTGAAGCTGTTGTAAAGTCTACATATCTACAATGTCACCTCAGTTTGACCAGTGAACTTTATTACTTGGCAGAAAAACTGCTATTTGTGATTAGCATTATTAATACAACAGATATGTCTAAATCGTGTAATTGTAATGCAGTAAAAAGTAGCAATGCAAAAAAAAACAACAAAAAAAAAACATTTTTTTGGTTACCATTTTCAAAATAAGTTAAAAAAAAAAGTTAATCAGTTTGATTTTGCCGAAATTTCTATTCAAATATAAATAATATTTTAAAACCAAAGTCAGTGTAGTGCAACTTGCTGTCATGTGACAGGAAAACCATAAAATAGGAAATTACATAATAGAGAGGACCCCTGTAGACCCTCATGACTGTCAACATCAATAAAATATGGTATGACAAGACTAGTTCAGGTTATCAAATGGTGAAACCCCCAAGAAAACGTCAAATTTGAGATGAATAAATACATAATTTTCAAGATTTAAAGAGAGGTTTGTTGTGATGGGAGGCGACCGCGAAACCAATATTCACATAAAACCTACACCACTGGTTTAATGGCAGGTTCCATTGTGACAACTTGCCCCATATAGTGTAACATCATGCCCTATATGTTCAATACTTTTTTTGTAGCCAAGGCAATAAGATATGTGTCTATGTAGAAATTTATTTTCTAAAATAACATGCAGTATTCGCATGAAAATGTTTTATTAAACCAACATTAATGCAAAGATCACATTTCTAAGAATTTGCCACATGCATTTTAGAGTAGATTTTAAAAAGGTTTCTTCTTTTTATCACTTTGATCATTATTTGTCATTGACCCTTTGGTGTGATGTGGAGCATTCACCCTTCATGCCCCTGCGCCTAAAAAGATTTTGAGAGGTCATTCCATGTCGCATTATTATCATTATTATTATTATTATTTTCCCTCTCTGTCTTCAGATGAAAAGTGTTGAGTTTGACACCAGTCTGCAGGAGTTCTGACCTGTACAGTCATTAGACGAACAATCTGCCCTCACCGGATGGGATAAAATAAGAGCCAGTTGTGTTAACATCCTGATCCATCTCATTTTTTAAGCGATGGCCATGGCCGCCTCATCTCCTTACCCCTGCTTAAGCTGCACAGATTCAGAGCGCAGCCCTCGGGCGAACACTCACAGCACAGCTACACCTAACTGGATTAACCCTTCACACACACACACACACACACACACACACACACACACACACACACACAGACAGAGGTGGAGGCTTCATTACCCAGAGTGTGTTTGATGCAACTTCAGACTTAATGCATCATCAAAAAAGTGCTGAAAAAAATTACACTCCAGCAATACATGAAGAGACGTGTTTATGGCTATTAGCTCAAAGCTTAGCACAGCACTAGCTCAAATAGGATTCCTGTATTGGGCTACAAACCAGCAGATATCATTTAAAGAGGTATTGCCCCCTGGTATAGTCTCAGTATGTGTCACTAAGGCAGACGGTTGATGCATTATGCAACAAAGGAATTTCCTTGAGCTTTTAAAGTCAGGTGTTTAGGAAATGATGCTCATGTGAAATATGTCCATGTAATAGGTAAAGGATGGGCAAGGAGGAGGCGGGAACCAGCAGAACAGTCAACATAAATTTAATGACATAAACAAACTTAAACATAACATAACAGCGCGGCCGCATGTCTCTCTCTCTCTCTCCCTCTCTCTAGAACTGGCGTCCCTGGCTCCTCTTTATCCCTCTCCCACTGATTGGGCTGATTCAGTGCCGGTCATCCATCATTACGGCCAGGCCACACCCTCCTCCTTGTCACAGTCCTGAAAATATATTAATGGTAAAATTCAGCATTCAAGACTCCCTGACCCAAAATATTACATCATTCGTTGTTTTATTATTATATTGCACCAAAAATAAGCTGAATTCAAATTCCCTTCATAAACCCAGCAACCTCTAAATGTTTTCAAAACGTTGCATTTTGCTTGCAGTTAGGTTACGTCATCATTTTTAAAAACGTATTGAAAAACATCTGACATCTAACATTAAACAAGTGATGTAACCAATGACATAGCATGCATTTTAAGTTTTTGGATTACCAATAAAATTAGACTTTGACCGAAAACAAAACAAAAAACATGTTATTTAAAAATACACTAATAGTCCCTCACATGTAAACTACTTTAAGGTTAATAGATGGACTCTTTGCATCATAGCTCCCAACATCTGCTGTATAAAAGGACGTACAGAAGGCTCACGACAGATGATTACTAGCTCATTCACCTCCTGCAGTCTGCTTCAAAACAACGCTTCCAGAAAATAACTACTCTGACCTGGCTGGGTTCAGTCCCCTTAAAACCTCCCAGAGCCCCGCTAGTGTGATTTTTGGCGAGATCAGCATCTAAAATGAATGCTGAAACTGAAGAGGAACACGTTTAGACTAACCCTGACCTGCTTTAACTAGATTGATCATCAATTACAACAAATTAACCTTAAAGTGCCTTCTGCCACAGGAAGTGTTTAACCTATTTATTTACGACCTCGACATACGGCACATAATTAACTGTCACACATCAGATGGGTTTCATGTTAATATTGGATTTCTGACAGATAAAGCTCATCATCTTGCCAATAACACAAGTAACTACTCAAAAGTTAACTGATAATCTGGACAGCATAGTCCATGAGCACAGGATATCTCTCTGATTCTTTATCAGTACTGAGGTGTAACTAAAGGCTGTATTACACTGTGAGACTTTTACAATTGGAACAGATTTAGAAATAAAAGGCATCACAAAGTAACCAACTTTCTAGATAACAACTGGGCATCAAACACCAAACAACTGGGGATCATATACTACCCGACTTTCAAATCGATCCGATCCAGTTCTAAACTCTCATTATAAACACACGTCATCCCGTTTTAGGAGATGCTTGACCGATGTAAACAAAAATGGATACTGAAACAGCTGCTATTGTTGATGCTACTTGCAAAAGAAACGGGCCGAGTGCATTTTGGTGTGTCCGTGGGTTGGAATACATGGCCAATACACCTCTAGAGATGGCAACAAGTTAAGGTGAGTGACATTAAAACTCCACTTGAGTGCTTGTTCGCATCTCCATATCTTGAGCTTCGCTGCCCTGCAAGCTTGATTTCCATTGGCTGCTCACCTTATGATTTAAGATTTGAGAGGTGGAACATCAATAACTAGGGCAGACTAGCACCGACTCAGCCTGACTGAAAATCAGGGCAAAAATCTGTTAAACTTGTGTAGTATAATCCAGCCTTAACCAAAATTAGCAATGCTACTAATTTAACTTATTTCAGTAGCGTGGCAGTAGCACAAATCGAGTAGCTTTTCTAATAATGAGCTTTTTTCAACATGTAATGGTATAATGTGACAATCATGTCTTTAGTTTTTGTGATACTGCACATTCAGCTGTACGACAAGTGAGTTGAGGCAATAATCAAACACATTCTCATAAACTTCTCTTTCACTCTCACAGGGAAGTTTGATTCATTTGAGTGAATCTGTTTGTTCTGACCACTTCAAATAAACAATTCACCAATTCAATTCAACTGCCTTTTTTTTTTCTTTTTTTTTTTTTTAGAGAAATATTTAGTAAAATATGTTTATTCTTTTTTTTGACTAAGTTATATAAACTATAGTTTGGCTAGTTTCATTAGTTTAACTTAGTGTACATGTATCTGTTCAAATGCTATTTAAAGCGTTCACCCTAATTGATAATCTCATTGTTTTTTGCCAGATTAATATTTTTTTTAGACTGTAAAAATCAATTATATCATTTATACAGCCTGACCTTATGAAAATTATGCAACAGTGGCAACATTTTTGCTAAATTATATTATGTGGTTCCTAAGACGTATCCTGGCAGTTCTGAGGGGAAATGTCCACTGTGTGGCACTAAAAGCGAGTTAAATGCTAAATGACTAAATGTAAATGTTCTCCCAAAAAGATGAGTTTTTTTTTAAGGGGGCTTTCACACAGACCGTTCAGTCTGAAACAGAGCACAGTTCGCATGAGCAATTGGTAATATGAAAGCTGTTCTGCAGACCGGGGAGCGGACCATGGTACCGAACCTGAGACTACCTGTAGAAGGTGGTCTGAGCTCAGTTGCAGTGGATCTGTGGCACTGTCCCCATGAGTGAAAAAAGTAACCTGTACTTGGGTCTGCACTTGTTCAGGAAGTAAAATAACTTGAGCATGCATTGTTGCTGATTTAAGCACAACAACATCATCAGCTGCACAAACACACATGCACCATGTGTGGCAGAGGAACATAAGCAGCTCTGTCTCCTCAAAAAATAGTCCTGGAAATGCACAACTGCTGAATTATTGCATGTTATGCACAGAGGCACAAGTGTCGTTCACTCTGGTGTGCATAATGAAACCAAATTGATAAACAAACAAACACAAATATAGAGACACGTGTTGTGTTGTCCATCATGTTGACATTTGTGATTACGCAAGTTGATGACAGAATCTAAATCTAAGTCTAAAACCAGCATTCTGGGGGGCGCCGGGAACAATCACACTCTGATTCAGACAGCAGCAAAGGTGCACAGTATGAAAACCAACTAAGGTAAATGCTAACCAAAAGTGTCAGCAGTCAACAGTCTTTCTCAGGAATCGCTTACTCCACCTTTAATAAAACATGTATCATTAAATACATTAATATATACAGTACATTAAAATATACATTATATATTAAAATATAATGTTTATATATATGTTTACATTATACTTTGTCTCAAAGAACTTACAGTAAATTGCCCTGATAGCACACGTACATCACCCAGACATCTATTTGATCTGGAAGATGTATTTTTCTTTACATTGTTTGCTCATCTGCAATACATTTATAAGACATACAGGATGTCAACAGTATTTCTTGGATGTCAATAAGACATTCAGCAGATGTCTTTGAGACGTTTATAATTTATAATGTTTGTAAATCTGATTTTTTAAGATGTTTAGCTGATGTTAATTAGATTGTGATGCTTTCCAGATATAAAACAGACATTTAGAAGTACGTGTGCTCTCTGGGTGGTTAGTCATAATTTATTGTAATTATTTAAATATGTATAAATGTTTGATACAAGTATTTGTATACATAACATTAAATCATAACATTAATTAAAAGTTGCGCAAAATATTCTGGTGTTTTCCAGTGGGCTCTTTTATTAATAGGATCAAATGGGCAGATTAAATTAATTTCAAGCTTTCTTGGCAAGATAAACTTGAGTGTACTTTGCCAGTGCATTATTAGACACTATCCATACAGATATAAAACAAATAGAATTGAAACTGAAGTTAAATTTGCTAAAGTTTAAAATCTCAAAATTATTATCTTCTCTGGCTGTCGTTTAGTCTCTATTGCACACATGCTAGATCTCTCTCATTTCACAAGCTTAAGGACGCTGTACATAAATTAAACATAAAACATTAAACCGAGAAAGATCTAACACATATACATTACAAAACAATGAACAATGGGAAAGGAGTAAAGCATGCTCAAGTGTCCCGTAAAGAATTTAGGTAAGGGATAACCCACGGCTAAATGTATGTTAAACGATATTAATGCACGGCATGGAGGCGAAGAACCACCCGACATGAAGCTTCCACGAAGTGCATTCAAATTGGTTAACGCACACCTAGCCGTGGGGTATCCCACTTATATCATGCTCACTTGCTAGCACTGATTATTTAAAGCTGTCATTGATTTTTGCAGCACACATTTCGACTGGAAAAATAAAAATAAGTATGGTAACTTTATCTACGGGTCGTCGGATCTAGAGTTCTGTTGGTTCTAAATCAGACACAGAGATAAAGTAATGTGAAAATATCACATTTATTTGAATGATTTAAATAAAAAGCTGTACAGATCACTGGAAAAATGGACGATTTTTTTTTTTTTTTTTTAAGACCACACACTGTAAAAACTGTGAATTTAAATGCACAATCCAGAAATATTGATAGGCACATAATGTAGAAGGTTTGGCAGTCATAAAAACCTGTAATATTTAATTTCTATTCTTTGTCATGTTTACATTAATGTGGAAAAACCAGATGTGTCAGTAGTAAAAGTGCCATTTACAGTACATGATGAGTGGAAAACCATCCAAAACATTTGAAAACTTCTAGACTTTGACCTCTGAGACATTGGTATACCCAATAAGGCTGAACGATTGATTGAATAAAGAATCAAATTAATATATGGCCTTGCACGATTACTAAACTGCAAAAGGCTGCATTTTATAACATGTTTTTCATTCAGCACTTCAGTCAGTGATGTGTGATTAAGTCGTGCCATCTAGTGGCTGTAAGCAGCACATGCTGAGCAGCATAGCAATATTCTATGATGTTCATCATATTACAAATCTAATTGTTTTGCCTTGTCTTGCCGGACAGTGAAATAAAGCTAGGTTTCCTTCTCTCCCCGCTGTGCAAAACATAGCCGAATGTCAAATCATACTTTCCTAACAAGCCCTATGATGTACGTAAGAGGAAAGTGCAGGTGCATTTCTAACTTTTTTTCAGGTCGGACTCAGTAATACAGGGCTGATGAAAACTGCAGACCATCATTTTAAGATTTAAAGATGGCATTGCATAACTTGATGATTTAGTGTTTTGTGATGTTGTCTATACTCACATCCAGAGTTCATTTTAACAGGCATAAATCCCTCGCAATGTCTTACTACGGAGGACAGCAGAGTTGGTACATTAATATATAATAGTGATTAAACTGACTGGAACTTTCATGGTACCTAAAATCCAGGGTTGACACAAACTAAACTAAAACTTGTAAAAACAAAAAAATTTAAAACCTGGCTGGCCACATAAACCAGCTTCATGGTACAGGCCTCAGGTTATTTTGTTTGTGTGTGTGTGTGTAGGCAGGTTTGGGTGGTTTACGAGGACATTTTTTTAGGTTACAAACTGGTAATTACAAGGGTATTATGCTATAAATGTGGTTTATGAGGACATTTCTAGTGTCCCCATAATTCAAATCACTTAAAAAAAAAAAAAAAACATACTAAACAATGTTTTATTGAAAATGTAAAAATGCAGAAAGTTTTTTGTGAGGGTTAGGTTTAGGGGTAGGGTTAGGGGATAGAATCTATAGTTCATACAGTATAAAAATCATTATGTCTATGGAGAGTCCACATAAGGATAGCTGCACCAACATGTGTGTGTAACATATTACACCCTTTACATTGCAAGCGTGAGTCACGAGGTGAAGCATCCCAGAAGCATCCCAGAGCGGAGAGTTTCGGCGGTGAGCCTACTTTTGCCACGCGGCTCACGCCGAACTCGGCGGCTCTCGGTGCGGTAAAAAACTAAAATAATCAGGAGATTATAGAAAAGATACAAAAACAAATTAACAATATTTAAAGTGAACCAACTATACACTACAATTTATAGGTGTGCATCTTGACCAACCTTTTTGGAAATTTCGGTCTTTCCTCATTCAGGTAGAGAGGAGCTATAGTCTACTTTTATGTCGCTTGTTTACAAAAAAAATAGCTGCCCAGTCTGCCCCAGAGTTTTCCAAAGATGACCACTCCGTGGACTGGCTTGCCTTGAAATGGACTTTGATAATATTAACCAATCACAACCAAGTATGCTAATAAACAAGTGCACGTGACTGCCCGCCATTGCCATAGGCACCTAAAAAAGAGACGCGGGCAATGTGAAAGCCCAAACGCAACGCGTTGCTCACGCATCGCTTATGCCCCACTCACGAAGTGTGTGAGTAATAAGTGTTAGCCATGTAGCTATGCTAGCTCTGCAGTATATGTTCGGGGAGTTTAAAGACCCATGATACAGCTCTGAAAGGTGTTTAGTTTCCAATCTCCTCCTTAAAAGCCATACTAGAATGACATGCCGTGATTTATACAGTTACAAGAGAAGACATGACTGTGTGTATGGTGAGGGTGTACTGTGAGAGCTAATGCTTTAACTTTATCTTGCTAGTAAATGTTAGCTGCTCTTGTCTCTCCTCCTCTCATTTTCACTGTAAAGATAGATTAAGTACAGAGGCTATTTAACATGTAAAGTGATATTAGAGAGGAAAGTGTGTGGCTTACAGGTTTAATTATTGTAATAGCTTTCCTCATAGCATTCCCGGTGTTGAGGAGGGAGGGCAGATAGAGAGCGTTTGCACAGGTATGAGAGAAATTTCTTCACACACTCACACCTGTGTAGCCTGAAGGCCCTGAACCTCAGAGACCAATTAAAAGAGACAAGGATGATGAGAAAACGAGTTTGGCCTCTCTTCCAAAGGTGACCACAAAACATCACTGCCGGTCAGTGATTGATCGCTGGAAAAAGAAATAAAAGACAGGTATTTGGTTGCTTTGATCGCTTTCCTCGCTTTTCTCCCAAATGCCACATTTATTTATGAAGTTGAAGAGAAAAAGACTAAATCCAATAACAATAATGAAACTTTACAAATAATAGTTAGGATGAGCACTTCATAAATATTTTACAACCCTGATAGCACATGAACATTTTGCATGTCCCATGTTGCAATCCCGTCAATGAAATGGTTTAAAAAAAAAAGAAAAAGAAAAGAAACGAAAAAGAAACATATTCACAATAATGAAACGGTTTTAATTAAAACATACTGTTGACAAAATTACAAGAAAAAAAAAGCAAGATATATATACAGTAGATGCGCTCTTTAATAGACATGTTGCTGATGATGTACGCTACCAACCAATCAAGACACCTGACATTATTCTTATTAATCATTTGATTTGATAATTTTTTAGCTGATAAGCATTATGTCATAATGATATGTACATAGATATTGTGTGATGTCCACAGGCAGTGACTGTCCTTCTTCTGGTGACTAACCACATGAAGTACTTGATTTATTGTCCTGGTTTCTGGTATTTCTTACAGTGTGTAACTGACAGGGAAATTCCAGTTTGGAAATGGACGTTGTGAGCATCAGTCAGGTTTGGGAGTCACAGTTCTCAGGTATGTTTAAAGAATGTCGCCATCGTACGTGGCTTTTGTTACCGCGTGTAACTTTACTTTGGTGTAAATGTGTGGTTGACATTAGAGTAGTGTAATGAATTCTGCTATTGCTCTCTGAGGAATGACGTGCGCTGGTAAACCCCTGATATTGATATGTGTCTTTAAATCTGCCAGCTAACTCTCAGCACAGTGTGCAGCGGTGTCACATATCTCACCTGCTCCACACATCCTCCCAGCATCTATTGTCACTCGTTTAACGTGTTATCTAACCCACTATTCACTCCAGTAACACATTCACTGTTTACTGCTTTACGTTTGCCAGAATCACTCGTGTTTCAGGAGACAGGAGGAGAGATTTGGGGAGTTTGTAGGAAATACTAGCGTGATGTGGTGGAGGAGGAGGTGTGTCATACCTAGCGTGAGAAATGATCTGCTTTTCTCTCTTAGTCACCAGGCCTGCATGCATGTGTGTGTTAAAAAGAGTTAAATGCAGATCATTGACTCATCAGCTACCCTGAAAATAAACTGGTTGCCAATGCTGATGATATATATATATATATTAATATTAGTTTAATATAATATCTCAATAAATCAGCGCATCTTCAGTAACTATAAGGTTTTGACTCAAAAGTCTAATTACACAAATGTTAGTTTTCTGTAACAGTGGTTTTGTATGTTGGTTTGAAACACCTAGTTTAGAGGTCTCCATCCTTTTTAGGCCAAGGACCCCTTGGTGGGTAGAGAGAAGCAGCATGGATCTTTTTTTACATATTGTATAAAACTGAGTGTTACGTTTTATGCTTGACTAATAATAACACATGTATACATCTATATACCTGATGATGTTTACATTGAAAATCCATTAAAATAATCATTAAATTATGTACAGTAGGGCTCTGCAACCTTTTTGATATGAAGCGCCATTTTTAATCTTCCTTAATTATTGTGCCATGCCCCCACCAAAAAAGATGGATGGATGGATGGATGAGCGCCGCTCAAACTGATCTGCATCAGTGATCAGTGGTCGTGCAAATGTTTTTTCTGCATTGCACGCTTTTGTTGACTAACGCAGTTTCATCACACTTTAATAGTGTTTTTTTTCTGATCTTCTGAACTATTTGATAAATCAAAACTATTTTGATTACTTTTTGTCATGAGGGTCTTTAGATAAACATGTCAATACAAGTCTGGTCATTTGCCACTTTTCCAAACTGCTTAGAAACATGTAATTGTGGACATGGTCACAAAATGGTGAAACATTTTGTAGATGGAAATGAAATCGGAGATAAACGTTTTTTTCAAATGTGTTTAATTTTGAGATCTAGTCCATACAAAACTGTAAAAGTGCTTATTTTGGCCCCGCCAAGGTTCGGATGGGTGTGTGTGTGTACACTTTTGTAGGGGTTTTGGTGCTTGGACCCCTAATTGGAATAATTGTTAACTTTTTATTTAAATAATTATGTCTAATTATCAAAAATGTATGAATTAAAAATATTTTTAATAATATATATATTTATATATATATAATTTTTTTTTTTTTTTTTTTTTGTATTTTTTTATTTTTATTAATTTATTTATTTATTTATTTTTTGCAAATGCTTTTTTCCAAACAATATTTTTAAAGTAAAATAGCTGTTAAATAGTGAACACAATAAAATCACACTGGCATACATTCAGGTAAGAGTCAACTATATGAAGGTAAATTTCTTCTAAGGAATATTTAGAGGAAAGAAATTGAGACTGTTAAACTGAGAACTCCACGAAATGTCTCACGAGCTATGAAAGAGGACCTCTGAGTAATAAAATTGTCCCACGGGCATGTTGTAACACAAGGATAATGTGTGTTCAACAAACTGTATATTTTTCCTGAGCAATAATAGTGGAAATGTTCATAAGCTATTTTGTAGCTAAGACTTTAAGGTATGTGTCTATAAATACTGCCTCTCAAAAATAAATCTACTTTGAGAAATTACCTGGAGTATAAAGTGTGACAACTAGTGTTGAGGAAATTTCACAGTCCAGCTTATTTGTATATAAAATTTTTATATTTTTCACCACAAACTGTAAATCTGAAAACATCTTTCATATTAAGTAAGGTGAGTGGTGGTTGGTGTGCAGTCACCACTCTCTCAATACTTTCAAACATGATTGTCTTTTATCACCCTTGTTTCCTCTTTCTCTGGGTTGTTCCTTCTCTTTCTCAGAGTCTGAGAACAAATGGAACGATTAGGGAATCCTTCCCAGCTAATTACACTGTGCCGTGGTCACTTCCGCCATGTTGATTACCACGGAAACCATTAGAGAGAAAAAAGTGCCGGTATGTTTGATGGTGTCTGGCCAGCTCAGGGGAGGTCAGAGAGGGTGTGTGTGATCGGCCATTTAGTCTTCCTACTCCTATTACTCGAGCATTTTCTCTATCTTACAAACACACACACATACCCACACATCTCAGTCTGGACACTAATCATTACCATACCACAAACTATTGCTATACTAATACACCACTCATACTGCACACCTATGTCTCTCTACACACTGCTCTTCATCAGCTACATCAGGAGTAAACACTCTCCAACCTACTAATTTTTGTAGAGCAAAGTATTACATTTCAATTCTTTTCTATTCATTTGGCAGATGCTTTTATCCAGAGTGACACAGTGTATTCCAAGTACACATTTTATCAGTTTGTACATTCCCTGGAATGAAATCAATGACCTTGGATTTGCATGTTCAACAAGTTGAGGTACAAGAGCATATATATAAAAAATAATGTGTTAAAAAAATTAACACAATTAATCATGTCTCTGGACCGTAATAAGGAACATTCCTTCCCAATGAGCAATTCAAGCTTGGCGCACCACCTGTTTTCTCCAGGGGGCAGTAAGCGAAACTCGCTGTATAGGCAATGCACAGCTCAAACAGACAGAGAACAAACCACACTTACTGAGAGCAGACAACACATGATGAGAACACATTCTTGCATTCAGACACAGCTTGATGGAGCACAAATCTGAAGGCAGGGACCTCAAGACGTGTTTTTCTAAGTTTCAAACTTCGTTTAACTTGACACAGCCACCTAAAAATGGTATGTTTATGACGCAACTCAACTGAAACACTCCAAAAAGGTGAACAATGATGCGTCCTTAGACAAGTCCTTATTATAATTCTCTGACTGACTGACAAATTCAATTGCAAAATGGATTACTGTGAACTGTAGGCCAATGATAGGCTTATGTTCAATAATATGGAAATAAACAAAACATGCTTCATATCACGAAACAAACTGTGATTGGTCACGTTACATGTCAGTCAGATGGTCTCCTCCTATCTAAGTGGGTGGTTCTTGGCCAGAATAAGATGTAAAGTGGACCAGTCTTTATGCCGATAGTTAGAAATCTGGTTCTTCTGGACTAGCAGTTAGGAAACCCTGAATAATATGAATACCACACCACTCATGTTTCTACCAAAATAACAGTGAAATCATATGACAGGGGAAACATCTCACCCTCCATTTCTTGACCCTTTCTCTGTTCTGTCGTTCTTTCTCTCTCGTTATCCTAACATGCCATGATGCAGAGGCTTTGAGATTTCAGTGCTTCGGGCTTGGTGAACACTCATTTTTTCTACAAAGCATCTCTTCTCCCATCCCTATTGCGATCTGTCTTTATGCATTTCCTCACAAGTGTGCCCATAGTGCACACTACAGCCCATGGGTATGATGGGCACAGTCCCAGATGGCCGCACTTGTGTGTTCTCTCTGGGGATTGTAGGATGTGATATCAGAATGAGAAGTGTGACATATGCTTCCTCTCTCTTTTAAGAGAACCAGCAGAGAACCACAGACAATAAATGGAGACAGAACGCCACAACAATTCAAACCCCCCGAAACAAGAGGACAGCACCAGGAACCAAGACCCCCAACTCATGATTCCGAACACTACTATAAGTCATCATTCCCCAACATGCACTGCTCTGTGGAGATGTGTTTTACACCAACAAATCCATGTAACCACTCCAAGTGTGACTTTCATGGATCGTCTTATAAAATATATTTCTACATGCTGCATACCCTATTAAGATCAACCCCAAGAGGTCATAGACAAGAGTTATGGAAGAGACATTGATATTTGAAAGCCAGATTTTTCTGAAGAAAATGTGAGTGGTACTTGTCCGTACACAATTTGCCACCATAGAGTGATGTAGGTGGATTCCAGGGTGGGGCGTAGTCGCTAAGGTGTTCTGAGTGGTTTTAGTGCATTGCTATGCAGTTGCTAAGGTGTTCTGGCAACATGATTACATGGGAAATGTAGCTTGTATGTATCAACCCCATATTGCCGATTTACTGACAAGCGCCAATCCACCATCAGATATTTCTGCACTGATTCAACCCTAATCACCTTTCCCTCTAGCGCTACTGATAGCGCATTACGTGAACAACCTCAGAGACACAGGATCTGGTCCTTTGGGAACAAGGAAGTAACAATGTTCACATTATCAATGGTAAGTTTGATTAAGAGGTTACATTTTCCCTTTAAGATTAAATTTTTACTCCACTGACAGTTAGGTGTAGGGTCACACCACTGCCCCCAGTAGCCAAAGCTGAAAGTTTTGTTGAACATATGGGCATGTGAGATCCCCACAGAGTTGCGCCAAAAGCGAGTTTTGTTGTAAATGATGAAATACACTCAACAAGAATGCATATTTTTTTAACCATAAACGCTAACCCAAATTATGACCAATACTTGTCTTAGTTTACCTTAATGCAACACTGAATGATGAGTACTGCAATAAATGCATATGGATGCTCTAAACTATATATACTACAAAGTGCTATCAAACTCAGCTGGTAGAGCATGGCACAAAAGCTAAAGCAATGCGAAGGTTATGGGTTTGAATCACAGGGAACACACATACTGATAAATGTATAATGTACATGGAATTGATTGCAAAGGTCAAATCGTACTCTATGCAAGTACGTAAGTTCCAAAATGTGTCAGACCGCAATTCATAACACAACACAAATACGTTTTGCGGACAATAGTGTGAATGTCTGCTTCTATGGTGAGTTTTATCTTTCAAGCCAACTACTGTCATGGCGGAGCAACAGTTTGTTGAGGATATTGCTGAGAAAGTTAACCTTTTCGCATGTGAGTTTCTCCTGTACTGACGGACCCCCCAGTGTGAGCTCTTTAATGCATGCTGTAATTTAAAAAAAAGTTTTACCTTACACTTCACAGCAGGTGCACTGAAGGTCAGATTATATATTATCAAACATATAATGTGTTTTTAGATGTTTATAATGATTTTGATAGATAAGATGCGATCGCGAACACGATTGCTGACTATGCGTGCCGCCATATTGTTTACATGCAATGCAGCATGGGATTCTGAGTTCAACATAGAAGCATAGAAGGTTCTAAAAACCAAACCCTTACACTTTCCCAGCACTGGAAGTGGTTAGAATGAGTCATAGATGGAATGGGAAAAGGCTCATGTGGACTGACTTGTTTGTATATTCTTTGTTTGACATCAGAAAACATGGCCGCATCACTGCATCAAAATAGTTCGCTCCAACGGTAACAAATTTAAACTTTTATTAAGTGATTGTTTGAATGTTTGTATTATAAAAAAATAAAAATATTGTGATGTTGCAAAGACTGTTTGAGCAGCTGGTTCATTATGACAACTGCTTCAGTTTCTCTTTTGCTGGTAAACAGCAGCACGAATGCAGATCGCACCGGTGTGATTGTACGCTTCTGAGCCCAGCCTAGTGTAATCATACTGGTTTGATTGCACGTGCAAAAGGATTAAAGTTATAAATATTTATATCAATTTACCTAAATAATACCATCCAGTTTAATGGCACTGACTTTTAAAGGTAACTCTGTCGACCCCTTGAGTACTGAGGTTTAAACACACATCAAGCATGTTCAACCAGACCATGCGTTGGCCATGCATCACATATGCATACAAGTATGTGTAAAGTATGTTTCAAGCCTATTTCACTTTGGAAAAAAGCATCTGCCATTGAGTTAATGTAAATGTATTAAACTCTATTTGTTGATCATAAGTAAAAATGTGTGATACAAAGGATATGTGAGCAATATAATCACAGAGCTGAGATAACCAAGAGTTTAGACTCTGTAACAATCATCAGGGAAATTCCTCAAACAGGAGTCATTACACAGAAACCTGAGAAGCTCCTCATTGTAATGTGAGAGATGATTATAGCTTTTGAAAGCTCTTTAGTGGATCAGGCTACAGCTCCCTTTTGTAGGGCCACATTATTATTATTTTTTTAATATGTAAAAATACCAAAAGCAAAGCATGGACCAATTACTGTTACATTCCAAATGTAGGAGAACCTGATCTGGAGTAAGTGAAAAACAGCCTCTCCAGTCTCAGAAACTGAATCCAGCTTTTGTTCTTTTGCACTGTGGTTTAACATTCGTTCATGCTGATGGATAAAATGCACAAGCACAGAGAGGAAGTCTACATGTGTGAGGAAAACAACTAAAAAGCAACACCTGAATTTATATTAATTTCATTTGCTTTTCAATTCGCTATTTTTACTATTTACCATTTTTATTTTTATTAACATTCCTTAAAGAAATAAAAATAAACACAAATAAGACAATTGCTGACTTACAGTATCTGTACTTATCAGTATCATCTGATCGTGGAAGAATTTCATGGCAAATGTTCATTATTGTTTCTCTAGGTGATTTCTGTTTTCTGTGGGGTTTTAGCTTCTTATGTAGCTTCATAATTGCTGTTTTCTGTTCCTTTTCTCCTTTTTTTTTTTTCTTTTTTTGGTAAAGCATGTCTCTCTTTTAGTTTGTTTGTTTGTTTGTTTGTTTGTTTCGTTTAAGCCATACATTTGTGTTTAATTTGTGGCTGATTGTCTCTTACTGAGGAAGTGCCTCAAGATTCAACCAGGATCAACAAGAAACAGCGTTCAGGGAAAAAACAAATCAAGCGTGTTTTGTTCTGCAGGGTCGTATCACCTCCTGGACGCTTGTAATTTTGCCCCGAATGACTGAGCTCTTCATTTTAATGTGAATTGCAAATTAATTGCGGTTTTCATTGTCAGTGGTCCATGGGATCATGAATAGAGTCAAAACTTCAGCAAGGGTCAAATCAAGGTCAAATTAAGGAAACCCACCCAGCATGAGGGTCTAATCCATGGATGTCAGTGAACCAGACCAGAGGGTTAAGAGAGACTGTAGACTAGTGGCGATTAAGATAAGTAATTGTACAGTCGTGTGATGGTGGTCTTTAATGACAGTCATTTTCTTCTTAAGTGTAATGTGCACCATGTGAGCTGGGCATATGGAGCTGAACATGAGACAAATGCTCCAGAATGAGGATATTTATGTTTGTCAGGCATATGTACTGGGATTATCTGTTTATATCATCAACAGTATTTCATTATCTTAAAACTGCATCCAGCTCATGCAGGACAGGTTTGTTGTTGACCTCTGCAGGTCGTGCGATGGTCCAATTCATGTAGCATGAAGGATGTGGACAGTAACTCTGGGAGCGGTCCACTCCATCTAATCCTCTATATTTAGACTGATACTGTATGGTAGAGATTGAAGTAAGGTAAACTCCATTTAGGTCTCTTCCAGGTGAATGTGTTTCTAATTGCTGGCTGATGCAATGCAACTGCAAAATTCATTTCTTTTTCTCATTAAGGTTTGAATATATATATTTTCTGATACAATCATTCTATTTTAATAAAGAATAAGCCAGAAAAAAAGGTAATAATAAGGTAATATCCTATCAATCATTTATTTTTTCCCCTAAATTAAAAATACAATTTCTTTAAAATAATAAAAAATATATAATTGATTATGTTTATGTATTTATCATTATATTATGTGTTATTCTAATAATTACCCTAGTCAATTACTAAAATATTATATATATATTATATATATATAAATATAATTATGTTTGAGTTAATTTGACTCTTGTCTACACAGTAAATTAAGTCATATGTGACCCTTTAGATTCAGAGATGTTAAATAATACTTTTGAATAAAACAGTTAATATAGATGTTAGATTAGATGTTAAAATGTTAGGTTAACATTATTTTTAGTGTACACTGGTTTTGCTAATAGTTCTCCTCGGTTTTCTTCTCAGTCTGGGAAATAAGTTAAGTATTGTACATCATTGGGGGAATCAAACGTTGGGACAGTTTTTAAAATACACTTTTAAAGTAACTTAAAATGTACTTTATGTGGCAAAATCTAAATTAACTGCTTTATTTTAAGTCAAAAATATAAATAATAACTATATTAGATTACAATGAAGTAATTTTTCAGTCAGGTTAAAATAGTTCATTAAGCTCACAACTGCACGTTTATGTATACTGAGCAATTACACTGATGAGCCAAAGAATTATGACCACCTGCCTAATATACTGTTGGTCCTCTGCATGCCGCCAAAACAGCACCGACCCGCTCAGGCATGAACTCTACAAAACCCCTGAATGTGTCCTGTGGTATCTGGCACCAAGACATTAGCAGCAGATCCTTCAAGTCCTGTAAGTTGTGAGGTGGAGCCGCCGTGGATCGGACTTGTTGGTCCAGCACATCTCACAGATGCTAAATCAGATTGAGATCAGGGGAATTTGGAGGCCAGGGAAACATCTTGAACTCTTCATCATGTTCCTCAAACCATTCCCAAAAAATGTGTGCAGTGTGGCAGGGTGCATTATCCTGCTGAAAGAGGCCACTGCCATCAGGAAATAACATTGCCATGAAGGGGTGTACCTGGTCTGCAACGATGTTTAGATAGGTGGCATTTGAGCATCACTTCCCCAGGTAAACAGTACACATGTACACGGCCGTCCACGTGATCTAAAAGAAAACAGGACCAGGCGATCTTCTTTCACTGCTCCAGTTCCGACAATCACATGCCCATTGTAGGCACTTTCGACGGTGGATGGGGTAATCATGAGCACTCTGACCAATCTTTGGCTATGCAGCCTCATACGCAGCAGGGTGAGATCCACTCTGTGTTGTGACACATTCCTCCCGTAACCATCATTAAAAAATGTTGTGACTTGTGCTATAGTAGACCCTCACTCATCGATGAGCCTTGGATGCCCAACACCTGGTTTGTGGTTTGTCCCTCCTCAGACCACTGTTGGTAGGTACTCACCACTGCTGACCAGAAGCACCCCAAAATCCTTGGCATTTCAGAGATGCTCTGACCCAGTCATCTGGCCATAACAATTTGACCCTTGTCAAAATCAATCATGTTTTATGCTGTGTTCAATTCAGTTCAGATGTGGGATATTCCTACTTGAGATCTCCGATCTCCGAACATAAAGGCATTCCATTCAATGCTCCCGTTAGCTTAGCATGTGTTTGACTGTAACCAGAGACGTCTCCTAGCAACCCAAATGATAAATGTTGCTGCAATGCTAGCATTTGTGCTACAGGTGTACAATTATGAAAAGAGAGTATAATATACCATGTTTTATACACCTGTTTCTGCAGGTGTTTGTTGAACAAGTTTTAATATCATGTAATGAAGGAACTTTGACTCATTTATCGATATGACTTCATAAAAGTTAATGTTTATCACTTACTTTGTATATCTTCCTGAGTGCTGACATATTTGTGTGATGTCACGCACCTGCATCTTGAAAAATTCTGCAGGTGTTTCCCATTTGGAATTCCGACTTAAAGTGCCGTTCCACTGCACTTTTCCTTGTAGGATGTTGGAAAATCAGACTTTCTGAGTTGAATGGAATGCAGCATTACTCCTGCCCATTTCTCCTGCATTCAATACCTTGACTAGGAGAACTGATTGTTTTCTTAGCATCTAATCTACCCAGACCTTGACATGTGGCCTTATTAGGAGATGATCAACATTATTTGCTTCACCTGTGAGTGGTCAAAATGTTTTGGCTCATCAGTGTATTTCAGCATGATCATTAGCTTTAAGGTCTAGCTTTAATTTAAAGCTTTAAATTTGATGTGTATACAGTGAAATGACAAGCCTGTGTCTCTGTGTTAGATTTCTGATCAATACCACAATAGAGTAGGAGTCAATCAAGAACATTTCAGTACTCCATTGTGTACAATTGTGGTGCCTAATATGATTTTATACTATGTCTTAAAACTATTCTAACAACATATAAGGTTGTGTCTTCACATTAAAACATTATTCTTTTAATACTGAAATGCACCAGATTGCTAATGATTAGGACCAGCGTTTTGCTGTTGGCATATTTAGATTGATCAATATTTGAAGAGTTACGTTCTGTTATATTGTCTTACTGTATATGCAGGTTTCACCTTTTGACTAATGGATTTCCATGACTTTTCCAGCCATTCAGTGATTCAAAATAATTTTATACAGGCAATACTAACATATTAATTTCTAGCTGATAAAATATTTTAGAGCTGAGCAAACTAGAAACATTTAAATTCAGTATAGTCATTTCTGACTATTTCACGCCTAGAAATATATATATATATATATATATATATATATATATATATATATATATATATATATATATATTATTCTTATTATTAATTTTTATGTACATTTCCAGGTTTTCCATGACCATGGGAACCCTGTATCAAGTCAAGTAATTTCTATTTGTATAGCGCCTTTCACAACACAAAGTAGCTTTACAGAAAATTATGCTGTAACAGAAAAAGCTAAAATGTCTTAAAGTCCTCATTGTGCTGTTTAAATCAATAAAGCAATTGAAAATGATTGTCTTTAGAACCCCAGCGAGCAAGCCAAAGGCATTGTATACAATATGAGTATTTAATAAACCTAACATGTAGTCTGTCATTCTGTGTCATTATAAAATGTGTGTCAGGCCTGATGCATTCGGATTCCCATACTGTCAGAGTATGTCCAGCATTTGATTGAGAAAGTACTTCTCGACCATTAATAAAGTACATTCTTTAGGTATTCAGCTGAGTATTATAAAAACATTCCTGGACATATTTTATCTGGAAAAGTTATTATTGTAAATGTAAAATATATATATATATATATATATATATATATATATATATATATATATATATATATATATATATATATATATATATGTATATATATATATATATATATATATATATATATATATATGTGTATATATATAGCACTTACAGTTGAAAATAACCACCCAACTCGTTGTTCTCTGCTGTTCAATGCTGCTGAGAAAAAATACTTGAGGAAAATATGATTCAGCAATTCAAATATTATTCAGCAATACAAAATGATGTAACCTAATTAAAGCAATATTGGCTGTTGAATGAACTATTCTGATGAATAATCTGTGTGGTTCTCTTTCAAATGCTCAGAACCATTCAGAAGAATATTGCACAACTTCTGTATAATGTTTTTGCTCTCCCTAAAGCTGTGTATACTGTATAGTGGCAGTAGATATGGTGATATTTGATCTGTGTTTCTGTCCTGTGGGATTCGAGGAGGGACTTTCTATTCAGATACCAGAGGGTCATCTCTTGCTCTCTCTCTCTCTCTCTCTCTCTATCTATCTATCTCTCTCTCTTTCTCTCTTTCTTTCTCTCTCTCTCTCTCTGTGTCTGGCACAATCACTCTCCATTTGCATTTCTCATTCTAAAGGCATGTCACAGAAACAAAAACTTGCTTGCAGCGACGAAACAGTGGCCACACGTCAGACATCCACACCAGGTGTCTTTTCCTCTACAAGATAAAAAGACGAGCTCATCCAGTAACAGAATAAAGGAGTAAAATAAGAAATCAAGCGCAGCACTGGGGTTTGTGTGGCCCAAAGGGGTTTCTGTGGAGATGAGGGCACAAATGCTTGACTTATGACAACAGTTTGTAGTCATCATATCAGCTTATTTTACTCATCCTGTAATCTTAACCTGTGTCTACATTCACTACAAGTCAAACGGTTGGACACACTTGACTGAATGTTTGTTTTTCATGATGTTTAAAACCATTTGATCTAAAAAAATAAAAACATGAAGGAAAAAAAAGAAAAAAAAAATGGGTAAATTAAAGTGGATGGTCAAGGAAAAACAGTCCAGCATACATGTGCACCTCATGAAGTTGATTGAGAGAATATACACACTCAAATATACATGCCTGTCCACTTTGTATTGTTTGTTTTATTCATGTTTTGTCTTTTGCAACTTACAGTATATCACTGAGGACAGGAAATGATCTGAGAGGGATCTGGAAATGTTGCAACCCAGACTTAAACTTGCATTGGCCACATAAGCACCACATTTACAGTATTTGGACAGGTAACTGACCTAACCACCATGCCATGCCTTCAACCAGTTTTGTTTTTTTGAAAGCCTCTGACTGCAGTGTTCTCAGTCAAAACTAAAGGCCAAGCCAACACAGAATCTGAACCCAATGATGTCCACAGAAATCTCAGCAATTTTTTGCACATTTGGAATGCCTGTAATTAACAATATTACACATCCATCACCCTTTGCGTGTTTATTTGTCACATGTTTCATGGCAAATGACGCAATTAAATCAGAAACTACAGTAGGGTACAACAGAATTTGTGTAAAAATACATAATAATGAAAGTTTTTTTTTATTTTTGAAAATTCATTTTTAAAAAAGGTGGCGAGTGGGTGTTTTATCCCACACTTTAAGGGTTATAGTGATATAGTGTACTGTTATATTATAGGGCAAAATTTGTCAACTTATGCAAATACTTTGGAGACAGCAAGATGCTTTTTTAAATGCTTATTCAAAATAACCACAAAAGGTGCATCATTTCATGTTCATTTCAATCACATTTAGCATGCCATCACATCTCAAGTATTCTTTAAACAAATACATTTCCATTGTGATTGGATCAGTCAGTGTAAGCCCACTTTGAACATGCTTCAAAACAAATCTATTCCCCCACTCAAGAAAAACCATGTGTTTCATGGGGGGCCTTTAGCCCCTGCAACGAAGGGGCTTTTAACCCAAATACAATCCTTTCACTTATTTGACAGTTATTGGAAAACTTTTCATTTAATCACCTTCAACAAAATGGAAAATGATAAATACATTTTGTCTAAAAATAAACGTGATCTTTTTAGGGATTTAAATAAAAAAAAAGATTAAATGTTAGATCAAATTACCTCAAAGGCAAGATTTAAATTTCCACAGCCACTTCTCTGATTGGTGGATGTCTCTTCAGGATTATGGGTACTGTAGTTATTTACCTGGAATTTGGATATAAAACCATTTTTTTTTCTTTTCTCACACTGGCTTGTTGCTTCTACAGAACTCAGAGCTCATGGTTAGGTTTGTGTTGAAAGGTTTATATATTATTGTAAAAAAACAAACAGCATAAAGAAGTCAATCAAAGTTCAAAGGTCTGTAAATGTAAATGTAAAGTCTGTCTGTAAGGATTCTACCTGTCTTTACCACCCCATCACTCTGTTCATACACGTTACTGCTTGTCTTTGATGGACTTGTCGCATTCCCTGGCAATCAAACGCTCCTGCAACATTCCCAAATCATCTTACGCACGTCTCCTGTGCCCCGCTGAGTGCAGAACACCCACAATTCAGTGCTTTATGGTGGGGGAGAGAGAGCATAAAGAACATTACCATACCTCCTTACATCCTCGTCATCGGGTTACAATGCTCACACACATTCCCCTAATAATTTGAGCACATTTTCTGGGATATTCACATGGCTTAGGTGTGTGCATCGAAGCGATTGGGGACTGTATTCAGGTCCCTACATGAATGTAAATCGATTTACGCAAGTTTTTCTTTTTTTTTTTCTTTAATTGTGGTTTTGTTTTGTTTGTTTTTTTGGGGCATGGCAATTCCTCCTGAGATTTGCCAGCATAAAGCGGCTTGAGCCGAGGCCTGTGCTCCTTTCCAAACCTTCCAAGAACGTTGATAAGCAGATCCCCGAATGAAATCTCCTCGTCCCCGGCTGCGTCTGCCTCTAATCGTTTTATTTACAGTTACAGTAAAAGACGACTCTGTAATGGCTGGGTGACATAATAAGCCGCGTAGGAACAATCGGAAAACAGTCCTAAGCGCATTCCAATTTTCGCATTAGTCTAATCGTGGAGAGGAAGGAAATAAAGACATCAGTTGGATGAAACGAGCGTAATTGGAGAATAATGTAGTTAGTTTGCTCTAATCTTCTGCATAATATTAAAATGTTCTCAGTGCTCCCCAGCTGCAAGCAATCAGTCGCTCTGGAGGGGGAAGACGAGAGAGAGAGAGTGAGAGAGAGAAACATGCCATATGTAGTATCTATTAGCAACATCGCTTTACATTTTACATTTTCAAAAAATTACTGAAAGAAATAGGGAGAGATGGAGAGATACACTTGTTTGTGGTCGAGAGTGTTGGGAAACAACTAAAAGCGCTGATGCTACTACTATTTTTCAGTAGTGTAACAGTAGTTCAGCTGTTTTCAAAATATCATGGCTTTCAAATAATAGGCTACTTGTCCAACAAGAATGCTAAATCACTGTTTTTATCTGACATTATATTACATTATAACTGAGTGAGCTGAAGTTAATGTTTGTTATTGATATAGTAGGTTTCATGCTGTCACCCTTGCTGTTTTTGTGCAGTTTAAATACTTTTGTACAATTTAAACAATATTGCACCCTTATAGCTTCAAAGTGTTTTTTGTAATGCTATGTTTTTGTATTATCTTGTAGTGTAGCTAACTACTTTGTTTGACTACTTACTACTAAATGTAGCTTGTCAAGCTACCAGCAACTAGATCATTATTACATGATTAAAAGTTCTTTGGTAACATTTTACATGAATTAAGGCTTTATAAAAGGGTTCATTAATGAATATAAAGACATTTAAAAGTGCCTCATATACCATTGATTTGCAGTTATAACAACATGAATGAAAAGGGTGACATTCATGCAATACTTGCCAAATAGGGAGCCACTTTACTTACATTATGATTGCTTAATAAACAGGGTTGGGAGGGTTACATTTAAAATACTGAAAACTTAGTAAAACAATTAATCAGTAATTGGTCCAATTACCACAATAAGAAAGTAGTGTAATCAGATTACATTTAGTTACTTTTGGATTACTTCAAGGTCACATATGTGAACAAAGTCAAAAGAAAATTATTTTGAAGACTTTTAAATATGCCTACTTCGGTGCAAACAAAACATGTTTGAATAATGATATGAGTGATGTAGCTATTATTATAAAGTGAAAAAAAAAAAACAAACAAAAAAACAGGGACACTGCCTCCTTAATAGGAAATACAATTAGAACAGATACACTGAATTATGTCAATGTTAATATTAAGCTAAATCTGAAAGGATGTACCTCAGATTCAAAAACACAGCAAAGTTTAATTCTGCCATGTATTGCAGACAGACTAATTGGCAACATTATTTAACTTCTGGCTGCAATAGGTAGATCACAGGCTATCTTCATCATCATCCTTATTATTAATGAAATGCCTCCAGTGTATTTCCTCTGCTTATTCACGATCCACAGTTAAGCATCACCAGTGAACGTTCATGGGTGATTCTGTGTTTATGTTTAAGGAAAAGTTTAATGAAAAAAAAAAAAAAAGAGAAGAAATTCTAGTTTAAACAAAAGATCAACTTCACTCTTTTTAGTGGGTTTTAATTACTAATTCCTAATTTATGAGTTTTGAAATGTTGCATCTGCCATCATTTCTCACTCACCCAGACTTTTAACTTTTTTACATAAACTATCTATTGCACTTTTACCCTAACAACTTATTATTATTTTATTATTATTATTATTATTATTAATTTGGTATGTATATGTACAGTTTGTACTATTTTAACAATGGGGGAAAACAATGCTGTCCCTATTGCTGTTGTCATTACATCACAACATAATTTCAGAGACCAACTTTAGAGTTTCAACTGAAGTTCAGTAATGACAACTCTCTGAAAGATTTACCATGCTAATGCGGGTATGACATATTGATTTGATACTGGTCTTGGCAGACTAAATCTGCTTTGATGCTGCCTCTGCAGAGCAAGTATGGAGACTTGCTACTGCTAGAACATACACAGACATACTAAGTTAAGCATTTGGACATGCTGCTGCTGCACAATAAAAAAAAAAAACAATAAAAAAAAAAACAATAGAAATTGTGCATCAAGCATGTATGACATGCTGCTGCACAATTAGACATAAATAAAAAATTCCGACAAATCAAGGAAGATGTACAAATGCATAACAGAAAACACAACCCCCAAACAAGCAGATC
Organism: Myxocyprinus asiaticus; assembly: GCF_019703515.2. Lineage (NCBI taxonomy): Eukaryota > Metazoa > Chordata > Actinopteri > Cypriniformes > Catostomidae > Myxocyprinus > Myxocyprinus asiaticus. The sequence goes on along the minus strand of NC_059384.1, from coordinate 36,294,215 downwards.
TATCACCGAGACTTGTGTACTGCTGCTGCTCTGAAGAGCCATGTGCACCAAGTGTACACTAGCTAGGTGTCCCTTGGCCTGCTTGGCCAAATGGCATAATGCTAATTAATTAAATCTCTATGTGTGCCTGAGGCTGCTTAGCCAAAAGGCTTAAATGGCTAGTGACCTGACTCATAATGTGTATCTGGACCAGGAAAGCCCAGAGCTTATTTAACTAGTGACTTAGCCTAGCTATATGTAGATTTATTTAAACTGATGACCTTCAACAGTGATGTGTGCTAGTGCCCGATTTGGCTACTGCTTACCTTGAAAAGACACGCTTCTATATGTCATGGCCAAAAGCAGACCTTACCGTGCAAGCTGTTAGAAGAAAAAGCCCCAGAAACCACCTGAGCAAATAGTATTTTCAGATAAAATTCTCGTACCATGCTGCATAAAATTGGCTTACTTGCAAACTGAGCAAATTTAAATGTTAGGCAAAGAGAGAATATGCATGTTGATTGGAAACCTGATTACACATCAAAGGTCTATCATCTTGAACAATGTGAGCCAACTGGCTTGAAATATCACATTTGAGCGAGCTGATTGGCTAACAGATAAGTTCACAGAACCTTTCAGCTTGCATCATTCAGAGTTTCATGTCTGAACTTAATAATGTATGATTGAAATGAGAAGTGTCAGTGAAGTTTCGAACATTGGCGTCCCGTGTATGGGAATACAAGCCGTTCGCCGACTGGATGGTCACTTCTCCACTTCAATATGGAACATGTTCTTTCTGCTGTACTGTCAATGATGGCAGTTCTTGTCGCAGTACTGGCAGCTATTCATGCTCCTACGAAATGATCGATGGACGCTCAGAAGGTAAAACTATCAGGGAACACTTATGACAAATTTTAGCTAACCTAGCTAGCATGATTTTCATTTGGGTCTCACCTTCAAATGCTTCTTTAAAATATATTTTGGGTCATTGGAAAATTACAGCATCTTCACATATGGAAGACAGGTGTTTTTATCACATGCAACAGTAAGTGGCACTGCTGACTTGAATCACGAGAGAAAACCAGAAAAGATGTAGAATGCGCATCTGAACTTTTGTACTATAAAGCAAGCAGTGGTCTATATCATTTTATGTCAGGAGGATCTTTTGTTTATTTTCTTATAAATTAAACATTGTAATCCTGCTAGTAATCCCAAATTTTACTAAATGTAACTGTAATCTGATTACACTGGGGTTAATGTGACTGTAACTTTTTTTATTTACATAGGTTTCTATACTGTATGTGTATTTGGCAAGAACTGCATGTAAGTCACCCTTTTTATTCATGTTGTTATAGCCACATTTCAATGTTTTACATCGCATTTGTAAATGAATTATTAGTCATTTATGAACCCTTTTATAAATCTTTAACAAAGGAAACATTAATGTAAAGTGTTACTGGCTACAATTACAAGATGTAGGTGTTAGCTCATTACATGTTAGCATACACAACATTACACATGTATTCAAGCAGCGTCATTGTATTTAATTAATTTGTTTCTTGGGTAAGGCCTTGTTTCATCAACTTTGGCATGTTTCTTGGTGGTATAATCACCTGTACTTTTAACAAGCGTCCAGCAAAGACAAATATAACTCTGAATGAATGTCCTCCTCTCTCCTCTTTATCAACTAATTCTCTAAGTTATGGCAGACAGAAAAGTGTGGAAACCAAGTGTCGGCCAGTAGCAGAATTAAAGGCAGGTTATTTGTTCCCCCTGTGGCTTCTCTTCTGTGTGATTTCAAGCCTCGGTTCGCTCTCAGGCTGTTTTTACTCCTCTGTTATTGTGCAGGAAATTGTCATTAGTCAGTGGAACAAATAACGTGAAAACCGCCGTGGATGCCTTTGCTCTGCATCAAAACACAACAATGAATTAATCAAATTAAAATACCTTGTTATGCGATTTTGCTTTAATTTCCACAACCAAGCCCCTATTTAGTGTTTGGAAAAAAAAACAAAATGGGGAAGTCACAGTTAAGGCCTCAGTAACAGTGTTATATGAGGAAAGAATTATCAATCCCTTAAGCTAATTTGGATAACTTGGAGACCATAAAAGTATCTGGAGAAACACAGTATTTGCTAAGCTTCTGTGTTTTCACACTGCTTTAACTGCAGCAGCCACTTAATGGACTTTGCTTATTGATCGACTGCCATTGAAACATTAAATCCAATTCAGATTATTATGAAACTACAAAAGCTAATACGAATGTCTAAAGAGCTATAAAAGTGTTGTACTGATGCATGTACTGCCACTCAAAGGCCTACAAAATATCCCTTTGACTATCCGTGAGTTCTTAAAGATGCTGCGTGTGATTTATTTTTGGAATTGCATGCTTAAAATGCTGCTATTACCTGACAGATATCAGTGAAATAAGTGTTGTGAGGAATCACACCAAACAGCAAAAAAGAGTTAGGGGAGCAGCCCACGCTTTTTCAGCCAATCAGAAAGCTAGCCAATCAGAAATGCTCTCTGCCTGTGAATCATTTTTCATGTTTGGGTTTGTTCACATCAGATTGCTCACATGTCTTTAGAGGGTGGGGTTTTGAAAAGAGGGCTTGAGGTTGAAGGGATAGGGGTGGTCTAATTCAGTGGCAGACAAAAATCTGTGAAATATGCAGTATTGTTGTCTTGTTTTCCATTAAAAAAATCTAAATATACTTAATACAAGACACATTTACTTGAGAAGCAAAATGACATAATATGACAAGGTATTAGTTCTTGTTTCTAGAGAAACAAAACTTTGTGAGGTTTATGCTTTCAACATAAAAAAAAAAAAAAAAAAAAAAAACATGCCATTGGGGTAAGAAAAAGAAAAATAAAACCAAGGGACAACAAGTTTTAGGTTTATATTTCTTACCCCCAAAATACTGATTAAGATTTTTATTTTTTTGTAGTAGCAGAAATTTAATTCTTAATCACTTTGTAATCAAAGTGACTGTAATCATATACTTTCTAAGTAAAAACTAGTACACAATGTTGACTTTTAAGTGGATTACTCCATATTTCTATAATATATATATATATATATATATATATATATATATATATATATATATATATATATATATTATTTATGTTGGATAATCCATTTAAAACAAATTGTGTACATATTAACTTACAGTTGATGTCAGGAGTTTACATACACCTTTACATACACATTTAAACTCAGTTTTTCACAATTCCTGACATTTAATTGTAGAAAACATTCCCTGTCTTAGGTCAGTTAGGATCACTTTATTTTAAGAATGTGAAATGTCAGAATATTAGTAGAGAGTATTATTTATTTTTTTTTCAGCTTTTATTTGTTTCATCACATTCCCAGTGGGTCAGAAGTTTACATACACTTTGTTAGTATTTGGTAGAATTGCCTTTAAATTGTTTGTACTTGGGTCAAACGTTTTTGGTAGCCTTCCACAAGCTTCTCACAATAATATGCTGGAATTTTGGCCCATTCCTCCAGACAGAACTGGTGTAACTGAGTCAGGTTTGTAGGCCTCCTTGCTCGCACACGCTTTTTCAGTTCTGCCCACAAATGTTCTATGGGATTGAGGTCAGGGCTTTGTGATGGCCACTCCAGTACCTTGACTTTGTTGTCCTTAAGCCATTTTGCCACAGATTTGGAGGTATGCTTGGGGTCATTGTCCATTTGGAAGACCCATTTGAGACCAAGCTTTAACTTCCTGGCTGATGTCTTCAGATGTTGCTTCAGTTTATCCACATAATTTTCCTTCCTCATGATGCCATCTATTCTGTGAAGTGCACTTGTCACTCCTGCAGCAAAGTACCCCCACAACATGATGCTGCCACCCCCATGCTTCACTGTTGGGATGGTGTTCTTCGGCTTGCAAGCCACACCATTTTTCCTCCAAACATAATGATGGTCATTATGGCCAAACAGTTACATTTTTGTTTCATCAGACCAGAGGACATTTCTCCAAAAAGTAAGATCTTTGTCTCCTTGTGCACTTGCAAACTGTAGTTTGGCTTTTTCATGCCGGTTTTGGAGCAGTGGCTTCTTCATTGCTGAACAGCCTTTAAGGTTATGTCGGTATTGGACTTGTTTTACTGTGGATATAGATACTTGTCTACCTGTTTCCTCCAGCATCTTCACAAGGTCCTTTGCTGTTGTTCTGGGATTGATTTGCACTTTTTGCACCAAACTACATTCATCTCCTGGAGACAGAATGTGTCTCCTTCCTGAGTGGTATGATGGCCGCGTGGTCCCATGGTGTTTATACTTGCGTACTGTTTTTTTTAAGATGAACGTGGTTCAGGCGTTTGGAAATTGCTCCCAAGGATGAACCAGACTTAATGGATTTCCAATATTTTTTTTTATTTTTTCTGTATATAGACAGTATTTTGAATTATTTGAGCAGCAAAATAATAATAATAATAATAATAATAATAATAATAATAATAATAATAATTATCTGAATTGTTTTAGAGAAAGTGTTTTAGAAAGTAACTTTACAGTAAAGTCATTAGTAATGTGATTACTTTTCCAATGAAGTAATCAACACACTCTCACGGCAAAATCATCAGGACTCGTTCGACTTTTCTAAATTTGGCTAATTCGTATGACATCGTACGACTGCACTCATATGAATTCATACAAGTTTCACTACAGCCATTGATGTCGCTGGACATCGTTTCTATCTAACACGTGGCAATTACTTGCTTCTGTCACACACAACAGCTTCCTATCATGTTTACACACTCTACTGATTGGTTAAGTTTAGAGAAGGAGTTTGGGTAAGGGCATAATATGAATAAGTATGTCCTTGACACCTCGTGCGCGGAACTCGCACTTTTCGCATTACACATCCGGGCATTTGCATGTAATGAAATCGTACAAATTCATACAAATGAAATCATATGAAATAGCCAACTCATAAAATATGAAAAATTTTCATGAGATCAGGTTGGAAGTAATCCAAGTACAGTTTTTAGAGAAGTATTTATTAATTGGTAGTGGATTACTTAACCAACACTGTTCTTAATGCAGATATATCCTGATTATGACCCATACATTTTGTAAGGCTGTGTAAAGGGGCATTCACACTAGTAGCGTTTACATGTACATTTCTGGATATCACCAAATAGCTGTACTGGATGAATCCTATTTGACTGCTGTATCCAACTCCATAAGTGAGCTCCACTGCCTTCACTCCTATTGATAGTCTCCACGTCGCATATTTGCACATTTGCATAAAGTTCAAGTGCATCACGAATAGTCTCTGTCACTTATGTTGCCTCAAATTGCCAACTCTCATTAAAATAAAAATGAATGATTTCCTGTTGCTTTGTTGCTGCAAATTACTGTGTAAATGCCCCTTAACAAAAGTGAGACTGTGACAGATTAACATGCTTCAATCATGAACTTACACAACCCAGATAAAGCTTTCAAAGGAGTCGCTGATTACAACACCTCATTTTTAAATCTGAACTTCAGAAGACATGGAATATACTGTATGAGTATCATATGGGTGGCTTTTATGATACCTCTATGGTGTTTTGTGTTCTCTTGGAGCTTGACAGACATAGTCACTATAACCTGTCATCATATGGGAAACAGCTGCATGTAAATTCTTTAACATTTCACATTTTTTGTTCCACAGAAGAAAGAAAGTCATTCAAGTTTAGAACAATTTTTTTTGGTGAACTCTTTATGTAGTTGTTCTGTAAACCTGCTCTACAGGCCAAAGTGAAAAGTTTTTATGTTCTGGTTTTTCTGCTATGTGTTTCTAGCGTTCCTCTCTGTACGCAATGTAGTGACGGTGGAGGCAGCCATATGCCCTCACAAAGTTGAGTGCGGGCCTGAAGCGCTGGTGTATTGCAGTCATTAGCCCCTCACACCGTCGAGATCCAAACTCATTTAGCCTCACGCTGGACTTTCATTATGATAGACTTGTATCAGATGGCATCTCTAGCTGGGCACAGGCTCAGGGCAAGAGGGGGAGAGCAGAGCCACAGCCATGCCCCGCTCCTGCCCCAGCGGGTGGGGAGGGGGTTGGTGAGACAGAAGCAGATGTAGTGGTGGGGGTTTATGCTAGACCACCACAGAGGAAGAAAATATTGGAGACCTCCAAGAGCCCAGCACTTGTTTTCTTGCATTATTTCTTGCCCACTTTCTGGGCATTTTTTCATAAATATCTGCGACTGCCACTTAACAAAATGGTACATGCACAAACACAGGCTTGCTTTCATTCACATATCAATTAAAAAGTAAGAAACAGTGTAGTCTAAGGTCTAAGCCAATGCTTTTCAATTGGTTTTGCTTCAGGATACAGATTTTAAATTGGACATCAAGTGGAGACCCAATACAATACCAAAATTGTTTCGGAAAAAAGAAAGTACTAAAGTACACAGAAATGTTCTTAACCCTTTCAGACCCCATTTATGTTCCAGAAACATGTGACCATGCTTTATTTCTACTCTAAATGCAGCTATAAATGATAATCAATAATACAGAAAATCATTTTATGGTAATGTTTTAATTGTTTAATGTTTTATTTGCCTTGTGTCACGTGCCACCATCCTTTATTTTAAAGCAAGATTATTTGTTCGAAAAAACGCGTTTACATTAAATTTATAATAATAATTGGGTTAAAACATAAACAGACATGTACACAACACTTGCACATAGTGGATAAGCTGGTAAGAACAAGAGTAAAGGTGTTTTCATGCAATATGTTATTGGGTTAATGGGCAAAAATCCAGGTGAGCTGATTGGTTTATTCTTAAGCCATTTAAGACCTTACACCAATAAAAAAAAAAAAAAAATGTTATAGGCATTTACTTAACTTTACACATTGTTGGCTTATTAAGCATAATTGGTGTAAGATCCTGCATTTAAATGCACTCATTGTGTGATTTAACACTCATATTTTGACTTTTGACTTTGACTGGCAGCATCTAATCTTGAGTGTGTGTGTGTGTGTGTGTGTGTGTGTGTGTGTGTGTGTGGCACCAAATTCAAAAGCCTTAAAATAACACCAAAGAAAAGTGATGTCCATTGGAATGGGTGCAGGTTTTAAAGAGCTAAAGTCATACATTGAAATGTACTACATAGGCCCAACAATATACACAACTATTAAATGTTTGGTTTCTAATGTTTCTTGAATTTCAATGCTTCCATGTTCTTGGCAGCCAATAATTCCCTGCACAATACACTTTGCAGTTGGCAAGGTGAAAAAAAATAAATATCTATATACACTCACTGAGCACTTCATTAGGTACACCTGCACACCTATTATTCATGAGATTATCTAATCAGCCAATCGTGTGGCAGCAGTGCAGTGCATAAAATCATGCAGATATGGGTCAGCAGATTAAGTTAATGTTCACATCAACCATAAGAATGGGGAAAAGATGTGATCTCAGTGATTTTGACAGTGGCATGATTGTTGGTGCCAGACGGGCTGGTTTGAGTATTTCTGTAACTGCTGATCTCCTGGGATTTTCACACACAACAGTCTCTAGAATTTACTCAAAAATATTAGCGGCAGTTCTATGGATTCCATTGTTGATGAGAGAGGTCAACAGAGAATGGCCAGACTGGAGCCTCAGCTTTCTGTTCTGGAAGTGGAACCTGATGTGGTTTTCTACTTTTGTAGACCATTTACCTCAAGGTTTGACACGTTGTGCATTCTGAGATGCTATTCTGCTCACTACAATTGTACAGAGTGGTTATCTGAGTTACCATAGCCTTTCTGTCAGCTCCAACTAGTCTGGCCATTCTCTGCTGACCTCTCTCATCAACAAGGCCTTTCTGTCCACAGAACTGCCGCTCACTGGACGTTTTTTGTTTTTGTTTTTGGCACCATTCTGCGTAAACTCTATAAACTGTTGTGCATGAAAATCCCAGGAGATCAGCAGTTACAGAAATACTCAAACCAGCCCGTCTGAGACCAACAATCATGCCACAGTCCAAATCACTGAGATCACATTTTTCCCCATTATGATGGTTGATGTGAACATTAACCAAAGGTCCTGACCCGTATCTGCATGATTTTATGCATTGCACTGCTGTGACATGATTGGTTGATTAGATAATCCCATGAATAAGTAGGTGTACATAATAAAGTGGTCGGTGAGTGTATATCGATAAAATAATGTGTTAATCAATAATCAATGCATCAATATTTTATGACATGCCTACTCATTTGTCTTGTAATAATAGATATCCTGTGATAGTAAACTTGTGTACATATGAAATAATCATACAAATCTGATTTATAAAAGCGCAAATATACTGTATATTGTGACACTATTACTTTTCTCTGGTCAGTAAAGACCCAAAGTATGCAAGGATGATTTAAGGTGAACTATGCATGATTATATGATTAGTTGCATTTTAATATTTTCATTTAGCATGGTTTTTCACAGCTGTCCTCAACCCTATCAAAACAGACATCTATCAGAACAACCCACCAGTTCAGAACAATATATAATATAATCAGTACCTTCATTTATCTCTCTATGCAAACACACAAATATACAGAAAACATTTCAAACAAAACACATGGCTGCAACAAATTTGCTCCTGTTTGCTAACAGTCGTTTTACTCAGTCTGTAATAAAAAGTCAATGAACCAGGGGGAGTCGCTATATTCCCATAACAAAGGCAAAGGGGGCTGTCATTACCCCGATCTGTCTTTTATGAAAACACATCCTCTAGTATTGAAAACTGCAGAGGGTGGAAGGCCTCGCTTGACAGATCGAGCCGATAAAACTCACATGCTCCCAAAGACAATGAGTGCTGAGCCTCAGACTGTGGCAAACCAGCGCTCTGACGGTCTAGCCGAATGGCGATAAGGAAAAACAACACAGGGAATGGGGAAGCCACATGTTACAGCTAATGAAAAGTGCATCGCACGCCTTCTCTAACACACCATTTTCTCTTAGCATGCTGATATATTGCGGTGCTTTTAAGACACCCGGCGAATGAGAGCAGCTCTCCACAGCCCTGGGAGAGACGCCTCGCTCGCACCGATCGGCTGTCGCTATTGGATTTCTGACTTTTAACTGGGTTAACCTACTTTACTGTGAATACAAATTCAATTGCCACCGCAGCTGTTTTATTGGGCGTGCGTGTCTTTGCCTCTCTCTCTTTCTCTCGACAGGCTGTGTAACTACATAGAAAACAATTTCCCTCTGCGGAGAACTGGCAAACCATAAAATTAAAATGAAGTGCCATTACACGTTCACAAAGCAAAGGGGGTCCCTCCTTTCTACCCTCCCTCTTTCTCTCTCAGTATTGACACAATCCTTATCCCTTTCCCATTGGTGTTTTTATGCTGCTTGTTTGCTGTTGAGGCTAGAGGGCTATGTTAGCATGCTAGCCTCACCTTTAGCTCTCTAGCTCTCTCTCAATATGTGTGTGTGTTCTCCTTACTGAGACACTAAATAAAGCCATATGAGGGTTCCAGGAAAGCTTTCAGGACTTCATTATGTCTGTGGGAGAGGAGAGGTATGAGCTAAAGCAAGCTGGTACTGTTTAGCTGCATAACATCAACAAGAGCACTCACGCAGCTGCCTGCTAGCACCACAAACAACCCCCTCCACCCTCGCCAGGTCTTTTTCCGCCCCAACGTCCTCTCTTGCCCCGCTCTGGTGGTGCACGCCACATGGGAACCCCTTGCGTCTGATGGAGTTGATGCAGGTAAGAAAACTTTACAGGCAAAGAGGATGCCTCAGTACGAATGTTGCAGTTACATAAAAGTAGCAACACTACTAATTTTTCATTAGCGTGACACTAGCACAACTATTTTCAAAGTAGCTTTTCCAGTAACAAGCTATATTCTCCATCAAGTAGCACTGTAGCGTCACATATGGAGTCGAGGGAGAAATCAAACACACATCTAAATTGTCCTCTCTCTCTCTCATGTAGTGCTGAGAATACCAAATCATGTAATTAAGTCAATTGCTTCTTTCAGACAGGTCATATAAATTAACTGGTTAAAATAAACAATGGTCACACTTTATATTAGGTGGCATTAACTACTATGTTCAAACAGTAAATACATACAAGACTATGTATTTACTGTGTAACTACATGTTGTTCTGCAAAATTCCCATACTTGCTGCAACTGAGGTTGAGGTATGGGTAGGTTTAGGAGTAAGGGTAGGGTTAGGGTTAGGATTATTGGTTAGAGTTAGGTTTTGGGGTAAGGGTTGGGTTAGGGGTAAAGTTAACAGTGTAACTACAAATGTAAATGCATTAAATGCAAGTACTTTAAATGTAATTACAATGCAACAACATGAATGTACATAATAAGTACATTGTATCAAATGGTTAAGTACATAGTAGTTAAGGCCACCTAATATAAAGTGGGTCCTAAACGATTCCCTTAAATTTAGCTTTGGGAACTCTGATTAATTTTATTGAGTTGCTTCTTTCGCACAGTTCATGTAAATGAACCCCACACAAATTGAGCCCCACACAAAAAGCAACATATTTACCTAATTGCTGCTGTTTATCACAATATTTTCATTCAGTTATAAAAGGTAGGGTGGTTTCTAGTTATATTAGTGTATATTAAATATAAATTCATGCTCAATTAAATGTTGTCACACTACTTGCATGTGACAGTGCAGAAATTGCTATAGTACTATTGTAAAAACCATGACTGTAGTAATCATGTTTTTTGGAGGAAACCATAATTATGATACAATTAACCATAGTTTTACCACAGTACCACTGTTGTATCAATATAGTAAACATGGTTTTACTATAGTAATATTGTAGTTACCATAACGGTAGTAACATGGTTAATGTTGTGCTTACTGTAGTTTCACCACAAATACCATGGTTAATCTCCAGTTACTGTAATAAAACCATGGTTATTTTTTCCATAAGGGAATATCACCCTAATTAAATATATATGAATATGTATTATATAACTCTATGTTAACTATATACAGTACAAATCATAAATATACATAAATCGTGTGATATTATTGAATTCTGCTATAATATGATTCAATTATTAAATGTACAGTATATTTAAAAATATTTTCTTCTTTAAATAGCTTCAATTTAGTTTTGTTAGTAACTTGTACTGTAGCTAACTACTTTTTTAAAAGAGTAGCTTGACTGTAGTTTAACTATGAATAGCTTTTAGCTTGACAAGCTTCAGTTTCAAAGTATCTTCCCCAACACTACTTTTAACATGCTGATATATTGCAAACATCAGCAAGAGCATTCACGCAGCTGCGTGCGCCCCAAAGAACCCCCTCCACTCTCGCCAGCCCTTTATCCACCCCCCATCCTCTCAGGCAACTGCTCTGCTGCGCTTGGGCGGTGCAGGCCATGCGGGAACCCCTCGCTCACCTGAGCGTGCTACCCAGCCTGGGGGCGTCTCGGGCTGACATACCTAAAGAGCCCTCCTAAAGCTATGAAGCTAACGGGGTTATAATTGCAGTTTGCACCAATGTGTGTGCATGCGTGCTTATGCGTTTGCAGGTGTGTACTCCACAGAGTGACTCCAGGAACAGTGCAACCAAGCCCACTAACTTCCAGGAGAGCACTGATGTCGACTGCAGCCCGGGCCGCTTTTAAAAAAATATTTGACAGAGGCTGAATCCTGCACACACACTAAAGCTAACATGTCACGATCGCTCATTGTGTCATTTGATTTTCTCGCTTTTGTCTCACTCTACACGACTCATCCTGAGAGCATGTGAGGGTTTGTTTACCTGCGTTCTCTCACAGTCTCTAATACTGGCCTTCAGGTAAGTGTTGTTCGTCCAAAGCGTCCATTTTTATCACGTATACATGCAGGGTGGCACTGCCTTTCCTTGCATTGTTTTGCTGGTCCTTGCGCTGAACAATGACCAATAACTGATTGTCGTTTTCACGTCTGTGTGTGATATTTATATTCATGTACTCTTTTATATGCTAAAACATGACCAGCTGTTCTTTTTCAGGGTTTGCATGGGTGTAGCAGGCTCAGACTGTGATGTTAAGGCACATGCATGCGCGCGTGTGTGTGTGTGTGTGTGTGTGTGTGTGTGTGTGTGTGTGTGTGTGTGTGTGTGTGTGTGTCGCGTTTGTTGTGGTACTTTTGAGTATTGCTCAGGCTTTGTTTGAGAGTGTGTCTGGTGTGCTGTGGGGAGAGATGACTGTACTAAAGCGCCACCTAGTGACACACAACCTCCATACTAGATTAAAAACATAACAGAGCACTACCCAACCCCCTAAAACCCCTACATCCATCTCCCTCTCTGTCTGTCTTTTCTTCCTCGTATAGAGTGGGGACAGATTTTACATTAACAGTAATATCAGTTCTTAGCTCTAATGTCCCTTACATTATATGAAACCAAATCACATCCCAGAAAAACAGAAAGAAATATATGTATATTGCTCAGAATATGCTCTTTTATAGTTCAGAAGACTTGATGCAGCCCTGTTGTTGTTGATATTGTTTTTTTTAAAAACTTTGTCTCAAGTTCAATGCAAGTTAAGCTCAATGGAAAGCATTTGTGGCATAATGTCAATTACCACAGAAAGTAATTCTTAGTTTGTAAAAAATAAGCAAAAATCATGTGTGCAGTAAGGCATTTGCAATTGAAGTCTATGGGGCAAGCGCTCTGGAGGGTTGAAATGCAGAAATGTGAAGCTTATATTTTTGTTAAAGCACTTACATTAATGTATCAGTAAAAATGTGGGTAACACTTTGCATTCATGTTCCTTTAGTTAAGCGTTTATAAATGGGTTCATTAATGACTAATACACCATTTACAAATCATTAATATGCGGATATAACAGCATGCATATTAAGGGTGGCTTTAATGCAAAACCTGCCAAATGGTGACCTATTTTACCTCACATGTAATAAATAAATACCTATTCAAAATTAGTTACCAATGAAACTGTCGCTTATTGTAAAGTGGACACATATGAAGCATTTATTGTGGATTTGCCAACATTAGAAACCTATGTACATAAAGTTCAGTATGGTTTAATGTATGGTTGGTATGGTTTTGATACAGTATATGCTGTGAATGAGCATGAAGAGCTGAAAAGTGTTTTCTCAGAGGACTTTAGTTAACTAGGACTAGGTAAGATGGGACAGCACTCGGAGTAGCATCATTCTTTTGACATCAGCATGACAACACAAGTGAGTCAAGACATTATAGTAATGAATATAAACACAAAGCGACATAATCCCTCCTTTTAATCCCACTATTTTAATTTATTTTTGCTGCATTATGATTATTATAAGTATGAATAAATGCATTTGTTAAGCATTTATAACATTTACGTTAAAACGCCTTATTTGTTGGCAAGTATTACATTTAAGTGCAAAGCTTTCTTTTAATGTTGTTATTTGTAAATGACTTATTAGTCATTAATGAACCCTTTTATAAACCATTTAAGTGTTACCCAAATGTTTTTATTTCATCTTTAAAGTTGTCTAGATTGTCCTTTTAAGATGGAATTACTTTTCTACAGTAGGTGCATATAATTTTGGTTATGTTACAGATTTACCTCAAATGTAATAAATGATTAATAACACTTATTCAACATTAGTAACCTATGAAAATATACAATTATTTTGGTAAATAGAATGTGACGATTCACAAAAAGATGTGAATCTTCTTTAATCATCAGAGCAGCCCATTTAAGGTAAACTCAAACATCAGCAAGCATCTAAGAATTAGTCTTTTTTTTTTTTTTCTCATAAGAAACATCTCAGAATCTGTTCTCCTTTTAATCGTATTGCTATCTAGAAGAAATAATTAAGATATTAACGAAATCTCATCTCTGAATCTTCTTTTCTACAGAAAATATAAAATGATAAGTCGAATGTTTTAGAGTTGAACCAATACAGCATTATTTGTGTCTGCACCTACTGTGAAACAATTAAACTGGAGTTAAAGTTTAGCAATAAGCTTCAATGTGCCCTTGAATATGAGGCTTGTCAACACGGATCCATCCATGTGCTTCACTCACAGTTACAGTCACCCGCATCAAAGCTCAGCTCACAAACGGCCGACAGTGATGAGCGCCTGTCACTGCCCATAAAGGTGATGAACACACACACACACACACACACACACACACACACACACACACACACACAAACACACCCTACGGTCCTCAGCTAGTCTATTTATTTTTATCGCAACAATGAAAATTAGCATTTCACACACACACACACACACACACACACACACACACACACACACACACTGGGACACACAAGGACATGAGGATGTATTAGGTTTAGAGTGTCACCTTCCTGATCTCACAGACAGACAGATGAGTGACACATGAGGGATTGACAGGATAATGTGTCATCTTACTAACTGTGACGTCCTCATGTCACTTGACCTATCAGTGAGAACAATGTTAAAAATCCAGAGTTTATAACTGAAGATAAACATACACATCAGCATTTTATTGATTACTTCTTCCTGAAATGCTTGATGCGATACACAGCCATGGACTGAAATGATGAGTACTTGCATTAACTATTAACTATAGGCAACACTGCACATGAACCCACATCTTATTGTATGTGTGAGTCTTCCAGAAGAGCAGCTTTATGGAGCAGAATCTGATGATGCGTTCCTCATGTCAAGATCACAGCAGAGACAAATGTTAATCACACAATGTATGAACACACACACACACACACACACACACACACACACACACACACACACACACACACACACACACACACAAACACACAAACACAAACACAGAGTATCATTATTAGTTTGACTGACAGATTGAAACAGATTTTCTGGGCACATGAGCCTTTAACTGTGGGTACAAAAAGACTTTTTAGCTCCACACACAGGAGCAGTGCTGCTGTCTACACTCCATCACATGAGCAATGCATCATGGGACAGCAAAACATTCATTTGCTTCTGATTTGGATTAGGATTCAAAAACACAATTTACACCTCACTTGGAACAGTTCACCCAAAAAATGTCAATTCTGTCATCATTTAACTCACCCTCATGTCACTCTAAACCCTCATGACTATCCTTCATGAAAGAAAGAACTAGACAAAAATAAAAACAAATATCCTGGCTGTACTGTTACATATAATAAAGTGAATGTGGAGTCTGTCAAGCTCTGAAATGACAAAATAACGATTTCCATTTCTGTCTGTTCCTCACACAAATCTATCATATAGCTTCTGAAGACCTGGAATATAGTGCACTAGTCGTATGAACCACTGATGTGCCTATGTTGTGGAATATTTACATTTACATTTAGTCATTTCGCAGACACTTTTATCCAAAGTGACTTCAAACAACGAACACAACAAGCAATTTATCATATAAAAGTCGACAATATCTGCATTATTGCACTGCCAAGCTCTCCGAGTAGCTGGAATAGTGTAGATACTAGCACAGAAGAAAGACAGACAGACAAGGAAAGTTTTTTTTTGTTTGTTTGTTTTTTAGTAAGTACAATTAGTGTGGATTAGTTAAGTATCTGCGGTGTTTCAGCTAGTATATTTAGTCTTTAGGAATTTTTTACTTTGTACTGTATGTATACTTTTCTCTCTCTTTATTTGATTTATTTTTATTATTTGATTTACGTAAACCGGTCCTGCTGAAAATCCATCCACATGTGACCGCAGGCTCTGACACTCTGGCACAGAGCACAACAACTCGCCAACAACAAACAACACTAACAAACTACAGGAAGTGCTGTCCCTGATCCTCAGCATTGATCTAGTAATGCTGGATTCATGATTATTAGATCACTTTAATCCTCTGATAAACATCATTGTGAGTGTTGTCAGAGATCTGGCAGTGAAGGCGTGTGTTAGCGAGCTAATGACAGTTGTGTTAGGTGAGGTAACGCACAGGATCGTATGTTGAAAGCATTTTTTCCTCCTTTACTTCCCTCTGATGGCATGTTTAGCCTACGGTAACGAGTGGCTACGTTTTCACTTCTTGTGAAAAGCAGGGATTAACAAGTTAAAAGGTTATGGCGTAAGTCAACATTTGCCTTTCAGCTCAGCTCAATCACTCAAGACTGTAATTATCTAACACTGTGTGTGACCTCTGGCACTGCACTCATCTCCTTTCATCCAACTTTGAGAAAATATACCGGAATACCATCTTTTCCCTCTCTCTCCCATTCTGTGTGAAATAAGCCTTGCTTAATTTCATTGTATAGTAAATGTTTTCATACATTTTTTAACAGGTCAGTATATCCTGAATGATGAATTGCAAAATTTGAAACCCGAAGAGACACGCAACAGTGACGTAGAGCAGGACTGTTGCGTTCTGTTGTCTTGATTAAACTCTACATCACTTAAACACACTGCAAAAGTTTAGCCAACTTTAAATTAGGAGACTAGATCAGTTTGCTGAAATAAATAATAATGTACACTACAAGTCAAACGTTTGGACATAATTGACTGAATTTATATTTGTCATGATCTTAAAATTCTTTTGATCTTGAAATGGTTGAAATTCGTTTTGTAGACAAATACAAATTGAGCCTACATATGAATTTCTTTACAAAACTAAAATGTATTCATCTGTTTACCTACTTATTTATTTATTGTCAAAAAGTGTCCAGCATTCATGGGAACCCCTTTAATACTGTTTAAAAGCATCTCAGGATACACCTAATGAAAGTGCTTAAAATAATCTGTAATCTACACAAAGTGTGGCTACTTTGAAGAATAGTATATATAAGATTTTTGGTCACTACTTAATTCCAATACTTGCCTTTGTGTTTTTTATGCAGTTTTGATGACTTTAATAGTATTCGGAGATGAAAGACGAGCAAAAGGAGCAAGTGTGCTGATGTTGCTGTGCTAATATTCAGACTAACAGAATGACTGCGAGTGTGATATTGTGTTTTTGCAACAGTTCAACAAGCAAATAATAATATTGAAATAATAAATAATAATGACTTCTGACTTCTGAACTGCTGAACTAGTGGTGTTTTGTTCGTAAATGACAGTTTTGAGCAAATCTTTTCAAGGAATGAATCATTCTCAATCACTGCCATGAACGGCTCAGTGATTTAAAAATAAAAGAAAAAAAATCAGTTGAGTCAATGATTCAGTGACTCACTCATAACTTAAACTACGCTGATTCGTCACCACCTACTGGCGTAAAGATGTAATCTGCAGAAATATTCAGTGAACAAAATCAAAATGTATGATACAAACAGTGAAGCGACTTTAAATGGTCAATTATATTGGAGTATTTTATGACTGTGTCTCTTTATCAACTATGCCTCTTTTCTTTACTTGTCTGAGTACATAAAGCTTGTCTTTAGCTGGCACCGCTGCTTTATGCCATGTAATTGAAAACTATTGCACACAGTAGTCACAAGAGCAATTTAACCCTCAGCCATTCAGCCTTTACATTCAATATGCTAACAGGTCACAAATCCATATCTAAAGAACCCTGCAAATGGAATTGTGCGTCTTGTAGATAAGAGTCATATTTACACAAATGTATAATATGTTCCATTTGCTATTGCCTTCTCTGTTTATGACTATATGATGAACTACAGTGATGCAAATCAGTTTATTCTCTGAACAGGAAAGTATGCCACAATATAACGCCAAATTCGATTAATACAGGAATTATATTTGAGTGAGGTTGTAAATGAAATCAGTGTCATATTTAGAAAACCTTTGAGGAAAAAATAAAAGTAGCAATCTTGATATTGATGAGTGTAACAAACTTCACAGCAGAAGGGAAGGAGAACACAGGGAAGCGGTTTTTTCCAGGCTCAGGTAAGACTTTTAATCGGCCACTTCAGTGATTTTCAACTTCACAAACTCATCAGCTTCACAGGCACGTAGTAACTTAAACACATCAGCTTAACAAATACAACAGAATGAATGCAAAAGCTTCAGGAGCACCGTGGCCTTCCTTGTGCCAGACTCTCTCTCTCCCTCTCTGCTGGTGACGTGGCTGTTTATATGCCGCTCTCCCCATGCTCACTGGAATTAGAATCAGGTGTTAAACATAATCTAGCTCAGGTGCAAGCGCCCTTACCGCTTTCTCTCCGGACAGATGCTTGACCACACCCCTGCTGCCACAGTGAGGTTAAACTTGCAAAGTTGTGTATGGTAAATAAAGAAAAGTTTCTCTTTCAGGGTGAATGAGGGTAATCTGGGACATTATGTAATGTGGGACAGCTAAGCTTAGTTGTGTAAATGCTCCATTACAAGCAAGTCTATGTTAACATTAACATATTCTAACTGGGCTGACATGTGATAAAGTCTCTTTAGTTGGGGTGAAAATTACAGTAAATTTAAGATGTTGAAAGTGCATTCATCCACCTGCTATTGGCCAGAGAGTGACCAACCAGCAAGCACAAAATGTTTCAGCAATTAGGACTATCGGGGTTGAAACATTTTGGAAAAGTGGAGAAAATTACCAAAATAGCTCAATTTGAAAGAACAGATCTGTCAGGAGCAAAGTATTTTTTTATTACTAAGTGTTCTAGTTACTTTGTAGCTATGATGTTTGCAGAATTACAAGGAATAACAAAACAAAATTGGTCTCCGATTTAATTTCCATCTGCCATTGTGAGTTTTCCAAAAAGTTTACTTTTTCAAACTCTTTGTAGACCATTAGTCTGATTTTCAATTTTTTTTTTTTTTTTTGCATATATCCTTTAGAGACCCTCATGACAAAATGTTATCAAAATAATCTTGATTCGACAAATCGTTTAGAATGACAAAGTCAATGATAATATTTAGTCAATGTCAATGTTTTGGCTATGGATCAAATTCACTACAGTATATTTTTGGAACTATTTGACGAATCAAAATTATTTCGATACATTTTTGTCATGAGGGTCTTTAGAAGATACCTGCAGCATTTCAAATGAATCGGACCATTAGCTTAAGAGGAGTTTGAAAAGGCCTAGGTATACTTCGTTTTGCACGTTCTGGATCATCACATGCCTGGTCGACTGCGTTGCCTTTGTGAATATACTCTTCTGACCGCGAGCGAATACGAATGCATTTGAAGCATGCCCACTACAACTACTTTGTAATACTCTTTTAGTACCATCATAAGCAGGCGCGTGCATCAGCAAAGCGCACAGCCGAGGACAATCAGTACAAATACAATAGGGTTCCAGCACCTTTGGTGCTTTGACCCCAAATAAAAGAATCTCCAAACAGAATTACAAAACAACTGCTTTCTAGAATGTTTCTCGAACACTCCCCCATCTTCCATTAGTCGACTAACAGACAGTTCCACCCCAAACTCACGCCACTGGTTGAGTCAGTGTTGTTGTGTTGGGCTGGTTGGATGCTTAATCAGAACAATATTTTACACTGATTCACAGTGTTTGCACTTTTCAGGGAAATCAACCTTCAGATGACTTTCTTTAAATGTACTCATCATATTAAGTTGAAAAATGAGAAATCATTTTAACATCCAAAAAATTGCCTATCACCTTTCAGGATGTAGAGTAAAAACTTTTTCCCGACTTGGCATATTTGTGCAATCTAGGCAGTGGCCGGAGGAAATCACAGCAGCTAAAGTTTCAGACTAGGAATGCTTGGACATGTGCCTGTGACTAGATGTTGAAGTAGCTGCATTGTCTGTCTCTCTGCCCCTGACCACCTGTCCTCTTCCTCCGCTGGGTTTGAGGGGGTCGCTCCTTCACACCAGCAGGTAAAAGGGACGTTTCCTGGAGGAGTGACTCTCCATCGCGGGGAAGCTGCTATTGCTCCGGTCTGGAGCTCTTGACCCACTTACACTCATCTTTTCCTTCAGTTTAAACACAGAGGAACGTCCCTCCATTCACCTGCTGCCCAAACTCACCTCTCGCCCGGTGAAGATAAATGTTTCAGGTCTGACCCTGCTGGGCAGCTGACTAGAGGAGAATAGATGGGTCAGAGGAACCAGGCACGGTGACGGAGATGGGTTGCCTACTTCAGAGACCCCCAGAGCCGGCGGTATACTTCTCCTGTCAGCTCCCTCAGTGAAGAGAGAACTCCCCATCATAACTCACATTCTTTTAGCCCGGCTCCTGAACTTTCATGCCCAGAGGGCCCACAACGGACTCTTTAGGTCCAGATCCATGTGAGAGAGAGGTCAGAGAGAGTGGTTCAGTGTGTCAGGTGGAACGACGGTTGTGTTTCAGCATGAATGTGGAGTTTGGGCTCATCAGCAAAGCTGTCAAACTTGTTTGATGGTGTTATTTGCGTCTTGGCCTCAGGCGAGTGCTTATAAAGTTCCGTATGGATTTGATGCACATCTACGTGTCTGTGATCACCCATTTAGGAGGCTGTTGTTTAATTAATATTTAAGTACTCAAGGTTGTTTGAAATCCAAGATGCTCTGACAAAACAAAGACATTTTTTTTGGTTTTCCTTGTTGTAAATTATTCCACATGAGTGCTTTGGAATAATAATGCCATCAAACACAGCAACTGAACGGAGGATTCTATCAAACTTTCCATTCTATCTGATCTCCACTTCAGTATAGAAATATGTTTTTTGAAAGAAAATAATAGGTATTTTAAGTGTAATGAAATACCACATTCAAGTATTTTCCAATTATTTGAACATCAGTTTAAAATCAAAGTTGTTCTCAATCCCTTTCTTCAACTATGTAGCAAATGGGCTGTATATTTTAAAAACTGCTTGTCTTAGAAAATGTGAACAGCATTTTGAGCATCAGCCTCATAGTCATTACATAGACATAGTAGACGAGCAAGAAAAATTTCACTTACAAATATATTAATTCAATACTAAAAAGTATAAATAACAATAGTTTTCAAATTCAAATTGGACCATTTAACCCAATGTCTATTGGGTAATAGACACTGACATGTTTATATTTTTATACTTACTAGATTGTCACATTGTTAGCTTAGTTACATGTTAATACCAAACTATCTGAATCAAGTGTAAATCAAGCCTCTTGTTTGCTTCACAGGAGGAGTACTATTTGTGTGTTGCATGGAGTTGTTATAGAGAGTGTAGAGCACGTAGAAAGTTCCAAATGAGTCATTTATGAGGTTCCATTTATATTAGGATGCTGCAGTAGAAGGTAGCTGCCTATGTAGACAATAGACAGCAAAGCAAATCACTAGGTTTTTGAACAGTTTTTGTAAAATTGTAGAACAGTTCAATATGTTATCTTTAAGTACACTCATATTGCTCAACAGCAAATAATGCTGATAAACCTGCATGGTCTTTCAAATGAAGCTGGTTAACCAAGGGTGGCTTGCTGGTTCAGCATGCAAAATACAACACAAGCAACTGGTGTGGCAGTGATTTTTAGAGGATTTATCCCTCAAGTTCACACAGGTGTCCTAGCAGAGGAACCACAGGTGGAGTTCAGCACATTAATATGTCCCACTAACATTCAACAACACTTTGTATTTATTTATTTATTTTTATTTTGAACACTATATGCATTGTGAAATATTTTGATTGAAAAGTGTGCTTGTGCTATCTTTCCTTAAAAAAAGGAAAGCTCTTATATTTTGTAAGTGTGACTTAAGTGTCTAATGTTTTGGGGCCACTGCATGCTGGTGTCCAGCAATGCTAGACTTTTCAATAGGGCAAACATACATGCTGAAACAGCACCTGCATTCGAGGCAGAGGTGAACACGTTCTCCAGCAGGACTGTGTCCAAACAGCAGCTGTCAATTGCAGTGATATCATCAGTTATGTGTTGGAATGGGATCATTCACACACTCATGAGGAGCACAGGAATTGTTGAGCAGTAAGACAGAGGGGACGACCCGAGCTGGGACGCAGCCAGTAGTGCATCCGTCAGGGGCCGACAAGCTGGCCTGAAGCACTGACACTCCCTCCATATCTCACTCTATATTTCCCTCTCTAACTCTCTCCATGCCGCTCTCCCCGTCTCCCCGCGGCAGCTGCGTTTTTTTGACTCCAGCTGCAGTTGTGCGTGTGTGCTGGTGAAAAGGAATATATGTGTGTGTGTGTGCGTGTGTATGTGTGTGTGTGTGTGTGTGATGGCTGGAATCCTCCTCGCTTCTGTTTATTTGTGTGTGATCTGTAAGAGTGCCCAGCAATTACTAAGCTGGCACTACTGTCTGTTTACACACACACACATATTCCTACTGGACTTTATTAAAACACCATCTGCTGTAGGTTTATACACACACACACACACACACACACACAGAGAGAGAGAGAGAGAGAGAGAGAGAGAGAGAGAGAGAGAGAGAGAAACAAGGTATACAAACATTTATTTGCATCTATTGTGTGTTTCTGCTCAAATCACTTTTTATGTCCACACATATAAAATCAAAGAAGTTGGCATATCAGTGTAGCATATTAATTAAAAATCATACAATTCAGAATTTCATTTGATTCCCTTTTAGTGATTTCCACGATTTGACCTTAAAGCAGTATTGAACTATGTCTGTTCAGTGTGGCAACTTCACTTGGAATCATGTATACTGTAAACAGTTTTTACTACCTGCTAGTATGTTATAAATTCGACTTTTCAGCACAAAGGTAAACATATATTATAGTAATTTAAGTGTAACTTTACACTTACCATGTGAAGACAAGGATCTACATTGTTAGTCCAATCCTGAACACTTTACAAAACTGCATGTGGTGCAGTTGGGAGTGTTTAGAAATTTCAGTTGGAAAATTGTGAATCACTAATATAAAGTAAAAAAAAAAATAAAAAACTTGCTATGTAACAATGAACGCATTTAGAATCTTACACCAATTATGCTTATTAAACCGAAATGTGTAAGGTGATATAAACACCTGTGTTTTTTTTATTTTTTATTTTTTTATATCTGTCGATTTAATGTGTTAATTCTGTGCGATTAATTATATAAAAAATAACGTGTTAAAAAAATTTACGCAATTAATCGTGTCCCCGGACCATTATGAGGAATATTCCTACCGTTGGAGCAGTTCAAGCATGAAGTACCACCTGTTTACTCCAGAGGGCAGTAAGCAAAAAAAAAAAAAAAAAAAAAAAAAAAAAGATGTGTAGGCAATGTGCAGCTTCTACAGAGAGCAAATCACACTTACCAACAGCAGACAGCATAAGATGAGAACACCGTCTTGCATTCAAGCACAGCTTGATGGAGTGCAACCAAAGTGAAGCGTCCGTCTAATATATATATATATATATATATATATATATATATATATATATATATATATATATATATATATATATATATATTATAATTATTTATATATAACTATTTATAATTATTTAATCATCTTAAATTGAATTGTTGTTATTTGTGGGGCTTTCTAAGCAAATATTTATATATGCAGTTAATTGCAATTAATTAATCAGCATACCATAAAAATTTTAATCGATTGACAGCCCTTGTTTTTTATCGAGGAATGGTCGTAAACTGTTTAACCTCCTGATACCCGAGCGTGACTGCTATGTTCATTTTCCATTTCCCTTTTTGATTTGTAACTAGTAGCACCAGCAACAACAACAACAACAACAACAACAATAATAATAATAATATTTCTAGAACAAATAGTTCTCCTAAAAATTAATGTCCAAATATGTGGACAGTGGGACTAAGTTCTTTTTATATAATATCAATAATATATATAAATAATAAATAATATCAAGCTATAAAAGACCAATTTTTTTTATCAAATTGTTTATGTTTCCAGGATTGTTGATTATTCATGTTTTTGAGATGTTACAAACATTACAGCTGATTTTCTGTAAAGCTGAATAAATAATTTTTATTCAAAGTAATGTCCTGCATCATCCAATCACTGCCAACCATGTTAAAATAAAATGATACATTATAAATTCTGAATCTATGTACTGATTATCATTGTCACATGTCTGTTAATCATGTTGAGTGATCCAAACATCATCTGCAGCCTGAAACTGAACGTTTGGTCAGATTTTAGGAGTGAATGCACTTAGCTGCATAGAAAGCTACAGGATGCTCCCTTGCTCCCTATTTAGTGAATGACTTCACCTCCAGTGTGCTGTCTGTCTGCACTGGCCTCAGAACAGTTCGAAATGCACCTTATTTTCATCCTAACTCCATATAAAGCCTCTGAAAGCAAAAATGTTTAGCTTTTTGATGAATGCATTGATTTACAATGAGAAAATACACAATAAATAACCCTCTTAACCCTTAAATGACAGTCTAGAGTCTTGTGAACAGAAGTCAGTCAGTTTAAATTAATTTAAATGATGCGTTTTGCAAAGCGAAGCCAAAATACAACATTCACGCATGAGGTTAAGCAAAACCTGATCGGCACACACGGATTTTTGTAAATTTCAGTCTGTATGAAAACACCTATACTTGTATTCTGACGGCTTTTTCAGTGAGTGTAGGTGCTGTTTGCATGTCTATATTTTGACATCAAAACCAAAGAAAAAAACAAAACATAATTTTAATTCTCAAGTAAACATGGTTTTCTTGTGGTGTCAGGTTTTTCAAATTATTATTATTATTATTATTATTATTATTATTATTATTATTATTATTATTTTAGTTATCATCAGTGTATGTTGTGCATGTAAACACAATCAATAATTTTACAGAACTTTTATTAATTCAATAAAACAGGATACTGGGAACAGTCAGTAATGATCATGGGGTGGAAAAGGATGGAAATATTTAGTTAGTAAATATTGCCCAGTATATTCTGTAAATTGCTTACTTTCTTTTTAAATAGTAAGTGAAAAAGTAGGCATTATTCATGCTAAATTTCAAATGTATGCTTTTTAAACGTTCAAATGTACACATTGCTGCATGTATGCAAGATGTTGCATATGGGTGCCATCCAGTTATCAACTTAAGTAATAAATGGTTAATAATGGTTATTATGCACTTTTTTATTACATTTTGGGTAAAATGTCTTTAAGTCAAGTCCAGTTCTTTATTGTCATTGAAGAGGCAAGATTGTTTTTGTACTTCACAAGGTTGCTGTATTAATTTTAAATATACAGTGTAATAGAAAATAGATTAGTATTAAAAGTATAATGAAGTTGTAAATGAAAGAATAAAAGTGTAACAATTACTTATCTTTAGGCAGTTTGATCAAATAATCTGTTCAAAAAGTGCACAAAAAAAAAAAAAAAAAAAAAAAAAACATAAAAAAACATTTTGACCAAAAATGTCCTGTACATTTGCAGAAATATTAAAAGTGGTATGTTAGTAGTAAAGAATTAAAGTGTAAAAATGCCTTAAAGGGTCATATAAACACCCAGTATTATGATTGGTTAACATTGTGCAGCCCTTCCAATACAGCCATATTTGAAACACAATCTGAAGAAAATGAACAAACTCCACAAGACCACAACATTTATAAAACTAAATTTCAGGATTAAAATATAACCCACATCCAACACATTTTATCTGAATGTATCAAACTGTTCACTCAAGCAGCACCATAGACTATCAAACAGTGCTTGTACTGCTCTTAAAACGTGGCACACATCTCTGGAAATGCTCTAAAATGATCAAAGATGTCCATCTAGTGCATGTTTACAAAAGACCATCAATTAAAAATAGCACATATGGGTGCAAAAATGGTCCAGGATGCCTTCAAAATAGCACAAAAGCAAGACAGCAAACAGCAAGATGAAAAAGAATGGGGGTCTCCTTTGTAGAGTTATAACTTGACATCGCATCTTTTAAAAGCATCATGAGATGCATGATAACAGTCAAAGCAGTTCATCTAGTGCATGTTTATGAAGAAAAACATTTAAATGCAGATAGGCACATGAAGGTCTACTGTGTAAGTCCCCTTTGTTGTAGATGAATTTCCCATGACAGGCCCATCTCTCTCCTCTTAACCTGTGTGAATGAGCACCAGTGGGTGGGGCCAAGGGTGCAGTGACGGAAAATAGGCATGCAGATGTACACTGATGAGCCAAAACATTATGACCACCTGCCTAATATGCTGTTGGTCCTCCACGTGCCACCAAAACAGCTCCGACCTGCCGAGGCATGGACTCTACAGGACTCCTGAAGGTGTCCTGTAGTATCTGGCACCAAGACATTAGTAGCAGATCCTTCAAGTCCCATAAGATGCGATGTGGAGCTGCAGTGGATTGGACTTGTTGGCCCAGCAAATTCCACAGATCCGGGGAATTTGGAGGCCAGGGCAACACCTTGAACTCTTCATCATGTTCCACAAACCATTCCCACAAAATGGGCCTCATTCATGAAATGTTTGTAAATATACAAAAGAATTGGATTAATTTCATGAACACTCCATATTCCTCAGATTTGTTAGTACATGTAAGTGAATTCCAAGCATTCGCAAACAGAGTGTGCATGCACATTCATTCACAATTAACATGATCCATGCCCATGAAAATGTCATTTAAGCAAGGCTTCAGACTCACTAGTAAATGAGAATAGGAAGCTTCTAACATCTATGCGAACAGTAATAAAAGCAATATATACATATATATATATATATATATATATATATATATATATTAATGGCATGCATTCACATCATAAAATATTAATTTAGCAAACACTCACATCTAAAAAGATAGTAAGGAACTTACAGTCATCTTTGCTGTCACCAGAGGTTCTTTTGTGAATTAAGTCCAAGAGGTCAATACAAATTGTTTGACATGAAGCTTTAGTGTAAAAATTGTTCAGTTCATGCCAACAGGAAGATGTCCACCACCTTCTCTGGTTCAGTTGAGTGCATCGCCAGCATCATTGGATAAATTCTCGAGTAGGCTAAGTCCAAGACTGTACACTGATAGTTCCCTTGCAACAGGAACAATCTTAAAAAGAAATTGAACGAAAATTTAAAAGGTATACGACAGTGTGTGGGCTTTTTCTTTTTTCCACATTGTATTGTTTACGCACCTGCCCGCAATGTTTTCATTTATGATTTTACCACTGACTACACATCAAATGAACGCGATTAACCAATGCCTATACTAAATTATGAAATCTAAATAATACAGCTTATATCAAATATCATATTTTTATTAGTTTTAAATCAAATGCAAATCCATGTCAAGAACTTCTGCTGGAGTTGAGGAAAAAAACAAACAAACTATACTTTAAAATAAATGCAAGCAGCAAAGAAATGTTTCTAAATAAAATATTTTGTTCTTTTTTTATGATTTATGTTCTTTTTTTAAGGTTAATTTCACTCAAGTATTAATATTTTTTTATTACTTATTTAATTTTACTTCTGGATTTTACATGTTACATCAAAATGTAGTCAAGGCAGTTTGCCTGAAAGAAAACAACACGTTTGGATATCGTACGCACAATTTGCACATGGTCAGGAGCAGGTGTAAATTTTGTTCATACCGACTAACGTTTTGAAAATACGAAAATTTTCATGAATCCGAAATTTATGTCAAACTGGCTTTACGAACGATTTACACAAACATTCGTTCTGCTCGTGTTTCATGAATGAGGCCCAATGTGTGCAGTGTGGCAGGGCACATTATTCAGCTGAAAGAGGCCACTGCCATCAGGGAATACCATTGCCATGAAGGGGTGTACCTGGTCTGCAACGATATTTAGGAAGGTGGCACATGTCAAATTGAGGGTTTCCCATTACCCAGAGCATCACACTCCCTCCACTGGCTTGTCGTCTTCCCACAGTGCATCCTGATGCCATCACTTCCCCGGGTAAACGGTGCACACATACACGGCCGTCAAGGTGATGTAAATGAAAATGGGACACATCAGACCAGGCGACCTTCTTCCACTGCTCCAAGGTCCAGTTTCAACTGTACATTATACATACTGCAGATATAGTAAAAGTAGAGTGCTATTCCAAACATAGCCTCTCCACTTCATGCAACCAAGCATTCTTGCATGCATAAACACACACATACAGAGAAAGAGAGAGGGCTGGTATAGAGTCCCGCAGTGCCGCACAGGTGCTGTGTGAGTTTGGCCAGGCGTTGTAATGACACACTGATGGTTATTTCATTAGATATCATGTTCTCAGGGAGATGTCATTTACGATGAGCTCACACACTGATTGGACAGTGGCTATGGGGGCGCAGATAAGATGAGATGAGATTTTGGACAATTATGAACTAACATAACTTTGTTTGTGTGTATAAGTCGAGAGGGAGAAAAACCAACACAACACAATAACATACAGTATTATCAATGTTATATGGAATGTCAGATTTAAAATGTCTGAATGCTATTGTGTTAGATTACAAAATATAAAAGCTTACAAATTTATTTTAAATAAAGATTTCACAAAAATACATTTGTTAGATGAATATAGGCAATGGATAAAGTGTTCAAAATATGGACAAAAAGTATTTGAACACTGTCTGGTTGTCAAACATTAGTTGTAACATCTCAAATAATGCATTTCAAGCTTACATCAATACACTGGATGTTATGCTGTAAAAATATGAAACAACAATTTAATTAATATTTTCCCATAGAAATCTCAGTCTGGATTTCAAATAAAGACTGAACATGTCAATGTGCATTTGAACTTTGTATGCATGTGTGTGAGCATCTCCCTAATGTTACCATAAGAACACAGTGATTTGTGAAGATGCTGTTCTTACGGTGTTTGTTCTGTGGGATGTTGTATTCGCTGGAGCAGAAGTGGTCGTGATTCTGTATGAATGTGTTCAGAAGTCTGTGTGTCCGGCTCTAATTGGACTCGCATGTTTTTGAGAGGGTCGGCCTGTTTTATACACCTGATTCAGCAATGTCCGCTCAAGCCCGAGCACTCAAAGGGGTTTAAGAGTGCCAACATATGCAAGAAATTTACATGGTCACTCCACAAGAGCACATCACGAGCAGACAGAGAAATTATGAGCTCAACAGAAAGGACATAGTGTGATGGTGCAGAGGGCAGCTGAGTTGAGTGTGGACAATATAAGGCACCTCTGACAAATTAAACAAAGACCCCCAGACCAGACCCAGTTCCAGACTCTCTAAACCAGTATTTACAAATCTCGGTTCTGGAGTACCCCCAACACTGCATACTTTGAAAGTTTTCCTTTATTTAAAACACAATTAAGGTCATAAAGTTTCTACTGATGGTCTGTTGAGTTGAATCAGGTGTGATGGATTCAGGAGGCATTCAAAATGTGTAGTATTGGAAACACTGATCAAGCTTCTAAGATCCAGACCAATGCCAAACCCCTTAATACCCAGACCAATATTAGACCTGAAAGAACAAGACCAGTACCAGACCATCTAAGATCCAGATCAATACCAGAGCACCTACAACCCAGACCAATATCAGAAACCCTATAACTAGACCAGTACCAGAACCCTTTAAGATTAAGACCAATACCAGACCCTATATGATCCAGACCACTACCAGAAACCCAACAACACAGAACAATAACAGACCCTCTAAGATCCAGACAAATACCAGACCATCTAAGATCCAAACCAATAACAGAACCCCTACAACCCAGACCAATACCAGACCCTCTAAGATCCAGAAAAATACCAGACCCTCTATGATCCAGACCATTACTAGAACCCCAACAACACAGACCAATACCAGACCTTCTAAGATCCAGACCAATACATGGCCCTCTATGATCCAGACCAATACCAGTACCCCAACAACACAAATACCAGAACTCCTACAACCCAGACTAATATCAGATGATCAACTGTAAGATCCAGACCAATGCCAGAACCTCTACAACCCAGACCAATACCAGAACCCCTATAACCCAGACCAGTGTCAGATGCGCTGAGGTCCAGACCAACCAGAACCTCTACACATAGACCAAAACCAGAACCCCTGTAAGCCAGACCAATACCAGGCCCTCTAAGACCCAGACCAACAACAGAACCCCTACAACCTAGACCAATACCAGGCCCTCTAAGACCCAGACCAACAACAGAACCCCTACAACCCAGACCAATACTAGACCCTCTAAGATTCTAACCAACACCAGACCTTCTAAGACCCAGACCAATAGCAACCCAGACCAATACCAGAACCCCTATAACCCAGACCAATGTCAGATGCGCTGAGGTCCAGACCAACCAGAACCACTACACATAGACCAAAACCAGAACCCCTGTAAGCCAGAACAATACCAGGCCCTCTAAGACCCAGACCAACAACAGAACCCCTACAACCTAGACCAATACCAGGCTCTCTAAGACTCAGACCAAAAACAGAACCCCTACAACCCAGAACAATAACAGACCCTCTAAGATTCAGGTCAATAACAGAACCCCTACAACCCAGACCAATACTAGACCTCTATGATTCTAACCAACACCAGACCTTCTAAGACCCAGACCAATAGCAGAACCAACAAGATCCAGAGCAAGAATCAAACTGTCAATATTTTTAAATTTAAATGCTGAATTGCAACATTCATTTAAATTTCTATACATGGCTACAAAGGGCCCCATACCAGACATATTGAACACTGGAAAACGGTGATGATAATGCATTGACCAGCGGTTGATTACCACATAATTACCAAATTTTACCACCTCCTAGTACACTAGAAATTGACTGTTGTCTTGACCGAGACCAAAAACCAGATCCAGACCAATACACTGAGTAAAGAGATGCTGACCAAGACCATATTTATGTGGTCTTGAGAGGTCTCATGGTCAAGATGACAAGATTAAGACTCCAGTTCTACTGCCCACAGTCCATTCCACAGTCCAGTCTAGCTTTCTCAATCTGGCAAGCTCTAATCTGATTGGCTTCAAGGTGACAGTGTGCACAAGTTTTTACCAGTTCGCCTGTTAAACAAGTTGTGTTTATAAGATACAAATAGGAAGAACTAATTACTGTATTTGACAAAGTTTGGTAGGTTAGTGGTATGAAATCTTTTAATAATTACTCAAAGCTTTGTTTTACACACTTAGTAGCAACTAAAGTAGATTTTCATGAGCAGAATTGTATATTCCACTTCATTTACTGTGTTATGTCTATGAAATAATCAGTACTTATTACTGTTGGATGGACAGAAGTTCTGATGACAAAGTTTGCACACATTTCTGCTAATTTCTGCTGTGCAATTGAGTTTCGTCCACGCCTGGTCTATTATTGTGGTATCATCTACAGTTAAACCTAACTGTGGTCACTTTATATGTCAGAGTGTTTCTTCTTGTGTAAGTAGGTGGTTCTTGGACAGACAGAAGTGGACCAGATTTTAATGGTGATAGTCATAATAATAATAATAATAATAATAATAATAATAATAAGGAGGCCTGGCTACATTAGACTAGGGTTAACCTACGCTGAGATACTGGGTTATTGTTATGTAGATGTGTGTGAATTGTCTGTATGTGTGAACTTAAGTAGCTCTATCTACAACCAATCAATTTTCATAGCTCTTATTGACATTATTGACTTATGATTAACATCTTTAAATGAACTAATATCCTAAAGCCATGTCACGGCGAGACAGAAAATCAAATCTCCGGACATTTGGCTCATCTATTCCCATTGATGTACTGTCAGTTTAATGGATGTAACACACACAGTGTGAGTCCGTGTGTGAGGAAACTGTGTTATTTTAATGAGAGCTGATCTCCAGTCTTAAACTAACACACACTGTTTTATAAGACTCTCCGCAGCACGTTCAAAGTAAGCATCCATTTTATCAACAGGATGTTCACTTTGTTATTTCCTCTCTGGCTTAGCAAACTTCCTCTATTAATCTAATACAAACCATTGCTAGGCAACCATAGCTATAACTCTGCGTCCTAATTGGCTGTGGTAGTAATGCACGCATTGTGCAGAAGTTTTTTCTTCACTGAGGGTGAGCAAATCAAATTCAAACTTGACTCGTCTAAAACCAAGCACACACTACAAGATTGAAGCTTGTTGCCCTTTGATGTTTTAGATCTGGGACTGGTCCACAATCATAGTCAACTTGCATTGCGTGCCTGTTGCCAGTGCTTTTCTGGTGTGCTTACTTGAGAGACATGCTGCAGCTTCAGACAGGAAGAGAAAGCCAGAGAGCCCTCTACATTATTTTTTTCTGGTTGGCTGGGGTTTTCTGCCCATCAACACGTCTCTATCATCCCTTTGACACGGTGGGCAGCTGAGGAAGGAGTTTTATGGTGTGTGACGTGTTCCAGCGCCCGCCCCAGCCCCTCCCCAACACTCACCCCTTACAATCAGCTTTTGTCTGTGCTAAATGGGGTTGGATGCACCCCTTTAACTTGGATTTCCATTTCCTATTGTCCTGCATTGATGGGGAGGCTAACTCCATCTGGGCCTGCTTCACATGGTGCCACGCTTTCAAAAGGCATATGCTCTCTGCGTGGAGAGGCACTCCACTGGCCAAAGAATGGACTCCCAAAATAATGAAGAGAAATAACACTCTATTCATGGCCACATTGTGTGGCTCTTACTTTTATCTGAGGAGTTGTTTTATGTGTAGTCAAGAGTGCAGAAGTGCTTAGACAAAACCCTGCCGCAATGATGGAGGTTTAAAGCGCACTGGGTCTGTTTGCTTCTTGAACTGCATAAATGCATGTGTGTATTTTACATTTAAAACACAAAGGCCCCTCCTGGTGTAACACAGCGAGACATTATGAGTGTTATCTCTGAGAGCGAGGTCAAAGGTTTTGAGCTGCCAAGAAAATTTGGTTTATTGAAATTCATAAACATTCGTAAACTTGAAATTTCTCATTTCACCATAGGTCATTTGGTCAAGCATAAGAGATTTTTTTGTAAGTCATTTAATAGAATTGTGGTATTTAATGGATTTGTGATTGGAATGCATTGCACCATAAACTTGATACTCAATGCAAAATTTCATGTGCAAAATGTATTTTTTTTAATTTTCATATAATACCATTTCATTCTAAAACTGTGATTTCTGAACTCCCTGAATATGATTCCCTGGTCCAGTACTTCATTATTGATAATTCCTTCTCTCATATCCATGCAGGGCAGCTCAGTCCAATAAAGGGGCAGTTTTAACAGCCCCAGGCTTATGACACCCCCTGAGGTGTTCTGTCTTGTCCCATCTCAGCCCTCCCCGTACTTCTGCAGAGGGTGTTTAGACGGGTAGCCGTATGAGGTGGTGGCTGTGAGGGGCAGCCGATGTCGTGGGGGTATTTAAAGGCTCTGAAAGGAGGTGCATCAGATCAAATGGGAGCGAGCAGAAGGGGGTCTCCCAGGAGGGGCAGAAGCCCTGCTCCATTTTATAGGCTCCCCTGAAAGAAAGTGATTACAGATCATTATCCAATTGAATGTGATTGATGTGGAGAGGTCAAAGTAATATAGCTCATAGCAATGCGGAGAGGGTCCCTGCATGTGGGGCGTGAGCAGGGGGCACAATGGCCGGATTGTCACCCCAGGAGGATGATGGGAGGGGTGAGTGGGCGCTTGTTGAACCTTCAACAGTCACTCTAGAGCTACAACAAGTGTTGAGTGAGCCAGCGCTGTTAGCATGGCCTGAAATTAGCCCTGAGAGATAAGAGACCCCTGTGTGTGTGAGAGGGGCTTGTTAGAGGACTATGTGCACAGAGGGAATTTGTCAAGCAAAATTTAGCAGATTTAGTTGAATTTGAGAGATAACTAGCATAGAGTCATAGCAGGCGCACACAGAATCTGCACCCGCTAGTCAATTGGAACACTTGTCATCCACCAGGTTTTTAATATCCTATGCCTCTTACACGTTGATTTATTAAATATTTTGGCTAATTTTGGTAGGGGCTTGTGTACCTTTGAGACTATAGTAAACTCAGCTCATCTGAGTTTTACAATTTTACCTGACTTTAAAACATTTTACCATTGTTTGAATCAACTGAATTCCACAGTGCAAAAAAAAAAAAAAAAAAAAACTTGATCCTCAGATTCCACCTGGGCTTGCATATGAAATAAAATTAGATATTTAGCAACAAAATGCAATTTAGCAATTAAGCTAGGTAGTAAAGATTTAGTAATGTAGCAAAATAAAAATCTTTAAATTCTTGTAAAATAACAAACATTTTTATCTTTGTCATGATTGTAGAAAATATTCACAAAATTAGCTTATTTCAGTTTTATAAAACAGTTAGTTTTCATTTTAAGTTCTGATTGGATGAGACTTGTTCGAAGCTGCCGGTAAATGACAATTAAAGCACAACTGTGATTGCACATTCTATTTTAAAGTGGCAAGCTGATATATTGCTTGGCAACCATAATCAGCCTACTTAAGCTAATGAACCATATTACTTGGCAGAATAATTGTGTATTCCAATTACCATTATCAATAATTTTATATTTATTTATTGAACATCGGTGTCTTTTATCATACTACTGTTATTGCCATTTTATAAAAGCCAAAAGCCACTTGAAGCCATGCGTTACAGTGATTTTATCACAGCTTGTAACATAGGGGAGCCAGGGCTAGCTGTCACATGTAGAAATTGTCTAAAGGGTTTATATATATATATATATATATATATATATATATACATCATTTGGAGCCAAAAATCCAATTGTGCAAATGTATGCTTTCTCTAGCAGTGAAATTTCACTATCATCATATATTTGTTATAGCTCTTGGGTAAACAGGAGAACACAATAAAAACCCAGACATACATCAAGTCAAGGCTCAAATAAATTATGAAGGCAGATTTTTACTGATTTGTTAAAATGTGTTCTTAGGGCAAAGATATTTTTCATGAAAGTCAGGTTAGTGTGTGTTGTCACATTTTTATCGGAGCAGGTTATCATATGTATTTTAAATGTCATAAACTGATACAATTTATCAATTACAATATTTGTAGGCCAAAACAATGTTTTGATGTTTTTGTACATAACCTTTTCCATTTTTGTCATTTAATAAATCGGTTAGTACTTCATAATTGTTTTACATTTACAATTTAGCTGAAAAGCCTATAGGCAGTTTAAAGGGGTCATACAATGGAGAATCAAATTTTCCTTGATATTTAGACATTTAAGAGGTAACTGTACTATAAACACATACTGTATATTCCAGAATTCAAAACTTCCTCCCCAGTATAAAAGAGCATTTATAGTTGCAAACCCTGCTGAAACGTCTCATTTTGAAATCTGTCTGTTCATGACATCACGAAGCATTGTTCAAGTCAAGAGGCCTTCTGTGGCTAACTATTCATAACATAACACCAAAAGGGACCCATCTGGCTTATCTTGAATTATTTTGTGTATAAACATGAACTACACAGACTCTTGACTGCTGTCATGTATCTCTGTGTTTTTAAAAGATGCAGTGTCAAGTTACAACTTTGAAAGGGAGAAGCAATTCTCTCATTCAACAGCTGCCTATAACTGTTTTGAGCACAAACACGTCATGGACGCATTCTTTCGCCCACCTGCACTATTTTTAATTGTTGGTGTATGTAATCAGGAGGTCTTTGACGATGGATGTCTTTGACCATTTCTGTGTGTTTTCTGGCAATGTGCACCTCAGTGCGACTACAGTATTTGTGTGCATAATTTCATAGTTCTTTGGACTATGATGTGTTAGTTTTTTTTCGGCTCATGTCAGCATTGATTGTTTGTGAAACAGTCATAATACGATTCAAGTTTTGCAAAGGATGTGGCAGTTAAAACACTTCAAAAACATAAGTAAACCATTTCATTCATGAATATTTCAAATGTCATGACTGTTTGATAGTTTATGGTGCTGAGTGTTAACAGTTGTGCTTAAGAACAGTTTAAAATATTTAGATGCAATGTGTTGGATGTGTGTTATGTGTAAAACCTGAAATTTTGTTTTATAATGTTGAAGGGCTTATTCATTCTCTTCCGATTGAGTTTGCTGAATTTGAGGGACTGCATGATGTTAGCCAATCATAACAGTGGGCATTTACATTGAAGTTTTAAGGAGGCACTTATGCCAAAACCAAGTGTTTCAGACAGA
Organism: Myxocyprinus asiaticus; assembly: GCF_019703515.2. Taxonomy (NCBI): domain Eukaryota; kingdom Metazoa; phylum Chordata; class Actinopteri; order Cypriniformes; family Catostomidae; genus Myxocyprinus; species Myxocyprinus asiaticus. Next base: position 36,258,385 of record NC_059384.1, on the reverse strand, counting down.
GGGCTAAAAACAGGGTGGAAAATGATCATATATTAATCAATTGTGTGCAAAAAAACTTTTATAACATTATCATTGGACCTCAGGGAAAACAATAAAATTATTTTAAAAAATAGCACTTCATGACCCCTTTAATGTAGGTGTAGACTGAAAGAGAGGCTTAGATTTTGTTTGTTTTTTGGTTGTGATGAGGGATGACAGGGTGACGTGTCTCAATTTTTGGGGAAAGTTGATGCAAAAGGTCAACGTGTGTTCATTAAACTGTATCTTTTTTTCCTGCACAATACTGGTTGTCACAGTTATTCACCATTCTGTTCTGTGGACTCTTTATTTTGATATGGTTTTTGTGTCATCCTTCCTTTGTTTCCCCTGGACTACACTTCCCATAATGCACTGCCCTCATCACTGCAATCTGATTCCAATCCTCTTCACCTGTTCTCCGTTCCCTCATCAGCACCTTGTTGTATAAATATCCTCTAGTTTTGCCCATCCTTGTTGGTTGTGTTGTTAAATTGTTGCTTAGTTGATTTATGAATTGTTATGTTCCACTCCAGTGTGATTTATTGTTTGATTCCTTGTATGATATTCGTCCACTCCTGCATCTCCAATTAAAAGATTGAAAGTTAATCTACTCTTGCGTCTCCTCTCTTCCACTCCACGAACCCAATGTTACAGATGAACTGACCTACATATGGACTTAAACAGATTTCTCCTATATTCCTTCACAGTCACCTAAGTCATGGAGCTGACTGGTCCTTTCTTGGAACTATTCAAACAAGACCTTCCTCTCCTGCAATACACTGTAAAGTTCTGTCAACTCGTCTCATCCACCACTATCTCGGACTCCTATCTCAATGCCATCTATGGAATGGGCTTGAACTTCCACCGTCCCACTGCTCTTCCAGAAGTGGAGAATCTTCCCTTCTTGGAATACGTCCGAGCCACGCTTTCATCCATCACCCCTCGCTATCTTCCATTTCCAAGGTAACTCCTCTCCCAGCTTTCTCCCCTCACATTGTGGGTTGTGGTTGGAACCCCGTGCCACCTCCTTGCTCCACGCCTTCCATGGCCCCTGTCTCCACGCCTTCCATGGCCCCTGTCTCCAAGCCTTCCACGGCCCCTGTCCCCAAGCCTTCCACGGCCCCTGTCTCCAAGGTAACTCCTCTCCATACAGTTCCCCTAAATAATTTTTTTGGGGGGGCTCATCCTCTCCAAGCTCCGGTCGTTGATTCCCCACCGCAGTCAGCAGTAGCGACCACGGAGGTTGCATTTGCCCTGTATGCTGTGAATTGTGGCGGGAACCCCGGGCCACAACCTGTGCCCATGCCTGCCATGGTATACGAGCCAGTGCCCATGCCTGCCACGGTATATGAGCCAGTGCCCATGCCTGTAGCCTCGACCATCCCGGAGCCAATGCCTGTAGCCTCGACCATCCCCGTAACCATGCTCCCTGCTGGCCGGAAGAGGAGTAGAAGGAAAAGGACACCTTCTCACCAGTTGCTGCCAATACTCACGACCACGGAGGTCGTTCCCCAGTCTCTGCCCATGTTCACGACCACAGAGGTTGTTCCCCAGTCTCTACCCATGCTCATGACTGCAGAAGTCGACCCCCAGTCTCTACCTGTGCTTTCGACCACAGGAGTCAGTTCCCAGCCTTCCACAGCTCTTAGCCCTGAGCCCTCCATGGCTTTTAGCCCCAAGCCCTCCACGGCCTCATCCCTTGAGCCCTCCATGGCTCTGCCTTTCCTGGCTTCGCCTTCCCCGGCTCCACCTTCCATGGCTTTGCCCCTCGAGCCTCCCATGTCTCCGCCTTCCATGGCTTTGCCCCTCGAGCCTCCCATGGCTCCGCCTTCCATGGCTTTGCCCCTCGAGCCTCTCTCGGCTCCGCTTTCCACGGCTCCACCCTTCGAGCCTCTCAGGGTTGTGCCTTCCATGGCTCTGCCCCTCGAGCCTCTCATAGTTCTGCCTTCCACGGCTTCGCCTGCCTTCGTCGAACCTCTCCTGGCTCCGCCTGCCTTTGTCGAGCCTTTCTCGGCTCAACCTGCTCCGTCGACTCTTCCTTGGCTCAGCCCTCTGTGTCTCCTACAGCTTCGCCCTCAATCCCTGGATCTCTGTGGCCGCCTCCAGGCCCAGTCCCTGTTCTGTGGCCACCTCCTGACCTGGTCCCTGTCCCGCGGCCGCCTCCCAGGCCCCTGGATCCATTCCCAGCCCTGAAGCCGCCCCCCAGGCCCCCGGATCCATTCCCAGCCCTGAAGCCACCACTCAGGCCTTCTGACCATCTTCCTTGGATCCTTCCTCACCTTCTGCATCTAACCCTACCCTCCTCATCCATCTTTGGGGCACCAGGAGTCGCCCTTTAAAGGGGGGGGGGGTAATGTCACAGTTATTCACCGTTCTATTCTGTTTCCCCTGGACTAAACTTCCCATAATGCACTGCCCTCATCACTGCCATCTGTTTCCAATCCTCCTCACCTGTTCTCCGTTCCCTCATCAGCACCTTGTATCCTCTATTTTTGCCCATTCCTTGTCAGTTCTTGTACTGTTACATTGTGTTGTTAAATTGTTGCTGAGTTGATATATGAATTGTTCCACTCCAGCGTGATTTCTTGTTTGACTCCTTGAATGATATTTGTCCAGTCCTGCGTCTCCTCTCTTCCATTCCATGAACGCAACGTTACAACAGTGAAAATGTTCAATACGTTTTTTGTAGAAAAATATATGTGCCAAGGTATGTGCCTATGCATGCATTTTTCTCCTTGATAAATGAGTAATGAATCACAAATCTTAAAAAAATAATAATGATAATAATCATCTCTGACATTGAGAGCATGTAAGTATCTAATGGATATACAAAAACACTCAAAAATTAAATCCACTCCTCAAGCACTCAAAAGTATCTACTACTGCATCTCCAAATCCATGAATGATGAAACACTGGGTGCCACAACAATAATATCTCTATTCTGTGAAGTGAATAAAAGATATAAACTTAAAATCCTGTTCATGAAAAGAAAAGGTGAAGAGAGGAGAAAAGCAGTATCACAACACAATTCAAAGACGCAGTATAGTGAACAGGACAGACTGCAAGAACAGGCATTAAAATCACATGTCCTGCGGCTCAGAACGATGCACACATACATAAAGTAAAGGAGGAAGTGGTTGATTCGGCCTGGGTGTGTTGGTCCTCATCGCAAGGAGCTTCAACAAGCTGTGATTCTCCCCAGGAGAAGTTCAAGTCTCTCTCTCTCTCTCTCTCTCTCTCTCTCTCTCTCTCTCTCTCTCTCTCTGTCATCTCAACCATTCCACGAAGCCATCTAATTAATCTGCTCTGGTAATGAACACTGGATAATGCAACCAAACAAATCAAAGGTGCAAATGAATGAATACAAAAACAACATATTAAAGTATGCTGACTAAAGTTTTTTTTCCAAATAAATTTACTGCTAATAAAATTCATCATTCAGTTTTAGTCAAAAGTCACCACTGACCATAAATAAGAAATATCACATGTCAGATCTCAATCTCATGACAAGTCGTAATAATAGATGGTGAAATCATACAAGTTGGCTCGTACAAAATCATTCGACTTTTACCCCTCTAGAGAAAAACAAATGAACCAGTGAACCATGTTATTGTGATATTTCCTAAGTTTAACCCCTAAACCCTAAACCTAACCATGATATTAATAGGAAAATAACTTTTGTGTACCACTGAAGAAAGATAAAATCAGGGTTTGGAATGAGACAAGGGAAGCATATTACAGGTTATTGACATACATTGGTAATTTGTATTGCTAAAATAAATATGGAATGAGTTCAAATACAGTTTGTTGATTGGTTGGTCTCTATGGGAATAAAGTTGTACCTTTTCGTACGAGCCAAGTCGTACAATATCTCACAATTTTGCCATTATTATGAGTGGTCATGAAAAATGACTGAGATCTCCATTTAAACTCTTAATAGAAAAGAATAGCATTTCAGTTTCAGTTCACTTCAAATATGAGTGACTTTTACTGAATGTATATGTTCACTCTTTCTGCAACTCATGATTGTACTGTAATTTTTCTGACTTTTCAGTGGTAGGAGCTTCAAACCAGTGGTTCAGATGTGTTTTATTTGAGCTAAGCAGACAGTTTGGAAAAGAAAAACATAGTAAAAGAGCACTGCTCTTCTTGCTAGCATGCTAAGAATTTCAAAGCTCTGAGAGACTGTTTTGGTCCATGTTTGAGTTGCACAAATAAATGTAACATCAGATTAAAGTTTAACCTGCTTTTTTTTTTTTTTCAACATAGAAGCATGTACTGTAAGACACTCTGTTCCATCACAAACCCGGACTGTGCATTATCCTGGCAGGAAATAACAGACTATGTGGTAAGACGACAACAGTCTAGACTCTGGAACTGACTAAAGACCCCTGATCCTGCATCCCCCACTGCGCCATGAGTGTGTCATCCCAAAGGAATCTGTCTAATGAATGAGAAGCCTATTAAAACCCAGCAGATCTCAGGACCAAACTACAGCTCTTGTCCTCACTTCCTGTCTGTCCAGGACTGACGCTGAGCAGACGAACCCAATGTCACAGCACTCAGTGTGGGAGAGAAGACAAAGCCCAGCATGGGCTTTACAACAATGAGCATTATAATGTCCAAATAATAACACTGAGCATTATTCATTAATGTCCTTTATGAAATCTTTAATAAATGTGAAAGTTACAAGACATTAGGCCAATTGCTTGTTTATTTTTTCACAGTAATAAAAAATGACTAAAATGTTTCATAGTAATACATTTAAACAATTATTATAATTTAATGTCACTGGAACACTTTTAGGGTACATTTTTGGTAAGACTAAAAGCACATTATAAAACGTATAGTTCCGTTCCTGGATACTGATTGGTCAACAGCTGTGTTTTATTCTTGATAAAGCACAGCTCTGACCTCTTCACGGAACTTCTATTTGTATCACTCCGCAGCACCCCTAGCTGACAGTTATTCTTGTTGCCTAGCAATGTTCTGTTTAAGGTTTACTGCCAGGGATTTTCTGGCGGAAGGATGGCATTTAATGATTTTACTTCAACATATAGCATTTTAATGAACATCTGTGTCTTTCATATTTTTATTATGTGGTGACCATTTTATATAAGCAATAAGGCACTTGAGACAACAACGCCCTTTAGCCGTGACTATTTTCACAATATAGCACGGCCTCTCATGCCTTATTGCTTAAAGAAAAAGCATTGTTTCACTTTGTACGGGACTATGGCCAAGAACCGCCCATTTACACAGTAAGGCACAGTTTGACTGACATGTAATGCTACAAACCCCAGATCATTGTTTTAATGTGCTGTTTAGTGGCAAATTTATTGGAAATAGGCAGTTATACAATAATAATACACTATAACAAACCAAAAATTAAAAATGAGTGAAAATGTGTATATAATTTCTGTCCATCCAAAAATAATATGGTTAATACTTGACATTAATGTTCCCCTTGTTAGGGGTTTATAAAGGGGTTCATCAATCACCAACAATTCATTTACAATTGTATTATAAATCATTTAAATGTGGTTATAACAGCATAAACAGGGTGACTTTCATGCAATACCTTCCAAAAAGTGAGCCATTTTACCATACATGTTATAAAGGATCAATAACACTGATTCAACATTAGTCATCAATGAAAATTGATTTTCAAGCTACAGATATTAAAGACACAATTTGAAGACTCACTAAAAGACACAGAGACAGAGAACGGAGTAAAACAAGAGTGGACATTGGCATCGCATTTACAAGGTGGAGAACACACACACACACCACCACCACCAATGATGAGATCGCTTTGGCAAATGGGAGCGGCAATAATGAGATCGGTACTAACACACCGTCCTTCCGTCAACAACAGCAGTTTCTCCTAGGGTGCCAGAATGGTCAGAAATGGCACAGAAGAACCATCTTATCTCATGTGCTGGATCCACCGCACACCCAGCTGCCGTTCAATTCGGCGATGTTATCGGAGGTCTCGATTCTTCTGCCACGCTTTCTGTCCAGTGTGCATATGTTATAGTGGTCTCATTCATTACCACGTTAAATATTTATCACATTTATTTGTTCAAAGGGAATCAGAGAGTGCGAAAGGGCATGATGAGACTAAGGGGTGTTGGCTAAGGTTGTTTGAAAACATACTTTAGTTTTGTAATTCTGTTTGGTGCCACTAGTAGCGCAGAAATTACACACATCACTTTTAAGGATTATTGACCTCCCAGAGAAAGCAGAGGAACCAGCTGTCGCCTAATTCATGGAAACTGATTTTTTTATTTTTATAAATAAATGAAATAAAAGCAACAAAAGCAAAGCAAAACCAAAAATGCTCAAGCATTTCTACTAACAAAATGTGGTATGTGTGGTTGCGAGCAGTTTGCGGCAAGCAATTTCTTCCATGTCACTCTTGCAGGATAATTGGAAATGGAGGGGCATTAGCTCCAATGGGATTAGAGTGGGGAATTAAATATGTTAATCCCCAAAAAGGTAAATAGCCTTTGCAATACAATAACCAATTTCCAGGATCTCCCCCAAGGACATGCTTGCCTTTGACACAACATAGTCTCGAGTGTTCCAGAAAGTTCCCAAGGTCATCCCTATGGTGCAGACAGCCCTCAAACCCCATGGCCGACTCCTAACCTGTTCTTCAAATGCCTCTGTTTCTCACATCATTATTCGCCATCTCTCCAGAGAGCGCATACTGCCATGTGTTCATCTGCCTCCTAATTATATCACCCAGCAGAATGCATGAGTTTGAGCCTTTACAATGTGCTGCAACAGCAATGTGAGAATGTGACAGGCGCAGCACAAGTGTGTTTGATCAATGTGCATGTCTGTGTCTTTTTTAGATTCCTGGAAGGAAAAACAAAAGTGACTTGGAAAGTCCGACACAATAATTGAAATGATGTTGTAATGCTTGAAGCAACTCTGTAAGTGAATATGTCTTTCCATTGCATATTGCATTAAACAACATTTCTTCATGTTTTGAAAAGACATAAAAGAGTAGTGATGAACTCTGATGTAAATAAAACTCAAAAAGTGAGTCAGAATTGCTTGTGAATCAATTGCCTTACAGACATCAAAGTACATCTTATGTACAATTAGTTTACTACAATTTTAACTGTAACTAATCCATTATGAGAAAAGGAAATGTATGTCAGTTTTGCTGAGAAAAAGAAAATCAAACAACGCTCAAGAGAAATCAGTCGCTGAAGAATGCTATCCATGAATAATTTCAGTCAAATTCCATTAAGTAGTTTTCTTGCAAACCTGCAATTTGTAAAACATATTTTCATGGATGCTCTGAAAGGCAGCACTATCACAGACTCTATATAGAACATAACAGAACAGGGAAAAACATGCAAATAATAAAAAATAAAAAAAAAGATAATAACTAGGGCTGTCAGTAGATTAAAAAAAGCTCATTTATAATAATTCAAATAATTATTAATATAAAGTGGATTTAAATGTTAAAATATTGTTTGTTCTATTTTCATATAATTGAACATAAACCTATTATTGGCAAACTTGCATCTGGTCTATTTTTAATAAAGCACAACATTGTCCACCAACTTTTTCAGCCATCTCGGTTCCGGAAGTATTTTTCCAATTTTTAAAAAAAAACATTTTGCATAGGCTTTTCATAAAATCCTTTATTGTGAGCCATGAACAAAAGCAACCAACTCTGAGGTGAATCACAACATTAAAACATTTGTTTTGAGGCAAAAATGTATTTGAAAATCAGACAAAAAGACAAAGGTACAAGAATGTGTGCTTACCGTCTTTCACAAGGGCACAAACTACAATCCCATGAAGCATTGTGAATTATGTAATAAAATAAATAAAAAAACTATGGGAATATACACTGGTGAGCCAAAACATTATGACCAACTGCCTAATATGCTGTTGGTTCTCCGCGTGCCGCCAAAACAGTGCTGATCTGCCGAAGCTTGGACTCCACAAGACCCCTGAAGGTGTCCTGTGGTATCTGGCACCAAGACATTAGCAGCAGATCCTTCAAGTCCTGTAAGTTGTGAGGTGGAGCCGCTGTGGATCAGACTTGTCGGTCCAGCACATCCCACAGATGCTAAATCAGATTGAGATCTGGGGAATTTGAAGGCCAGAGCAACACCTTGAACTCTTCATCATGTTCCTCAAACCATTCCCAAAAAATGTGTGCAGTATGGCAGAGTACATTATCCTGCTGAAAGAGGCCACTGCCATCAGGGAATACCATTGCCATGAAGGGGTGTGCCTGGTCTGCAATGATGTTTAGGTAGGTGGCACGTGTCAAATTAACATCCACATGAATGGCTGGACCCAGGGTTTCCCAGCAGAACATTGCCCAGAGCATCACACTCCCTCCATCAGCTTGTCATCTTCCCACAGCGCATCCTGGTGCCATCAGTTCCCCAGGTAAACTGTGCACACGTACACGGCCTTCAAGGTGATGTAAAAGAAAATGGGACTCATTGGACCAGGCGACCTTCTTCCACTGCTCCAAGGTCCAGCTCCGATGCTTGCATGCCAATTGTAGACACTTTCGACGGTGGACAGGGGTCATTATGCACATTCCGACTGGTCTGCGGCTACTCAGCCCCATATGCAGCAGGGTACGATGCACTGTGTGTTGTGACACATTCCTCTCGTAATCATCAATAAAATTTTCTGTGACTTCTGCCACAGTAGACCTTCTATTGGTTCAGACCAGACGGGATGCCTTCGTTGCCATCACGCATCCATGAGCCTTGGGCGCCCAACACCCAGTCGCATGTTTGTGGTTTGTCCGTCCTCAGACTACTGTCGGAAGACACTCAACACTACTGACTGGAAGCATCCCACAAGCCTTGCCATTTTGGAGATGCTCAGACCCAGTCGTTTGGCCATAACAATTTGACACTTGTCAAAGTCACTCGGGTCTTTACTCCTGACCATTTCTCCTGCATTCAACACATTGACTACAAGAACTGATTGTTTGATTACCATTTAATCTACCCAGACCTTGACATGTGGCCTTGTTAGGAGATGATCAACGCTATTTGCTTCACCTGTGAGTGGTCACAGTGTTTTGGCTCATCAATGTATAAGTAGTTTTAAGGTTAAGGGAGACCAACTTGGTTGCACCATTCACAGTGCGTCATGGGAGTGTGCGGTCGTTCCTGGGCTTGTTTCGCTGGTAATGTTGGCCACGGATCTCTGATTGGTGAAGCTTTATCTGCTGGACCATGGGTAATGTAGTTGTTTACCAAGAATTAGGCTTTCAAACATGATTTTTAAACAGTGAAGTTGAAATAATGCAGACTAATGGCATAAGCATATACCATCAATGAACAATTTCATTGATGGCTTATGGTAGGTAAGTATTCATTTGGAAATCAATTAGTCTATTGAATTTTTACTTCCAGAACCAGACTTTTGCACTCTATTGTTGGTCTATGTAATCATGTGTCTGATGGACACTTTTGGAGATTCTTACTTTGGTTGTGTCTTATCTCACTAGTTTTCAGCATCTTTACTCATATGCGCTGTGTTTTCAGGACACTGTGTCAAGTTAAATGCTGTGTTAAGTTAAAAATTACTTAAAAGGTGAGCTCCAAACACTTTCCACACCTTTCAGCCTCACAGTGGATGGTAAAGTCTTCAAAGGGAATAGACCATAGAGATGATCACTTCTGAATGGATTGCACCAAGGCTGAGCTTCCTGCTCGTTGGTTTGATGAGGCATGTTGCATGTAGTGTACAGCTGGAGCGGTGACTGCCCCCTACTGCATCAAGGTGGTACATTAAGCTTGAATTGTTCAGATGATAGGAACATTAATCATTACGAAATTTATGTTCAGGTTATTTTTCATATAATTAATCGCAGTGAATTAATGCGTTAAATTGACAGCCCTAATAACAGTTTGCTTTAAAATTCAGGAAATGTAAAATACAATCTAACAGATGAAAAGAATGGATATCATATAATGCATATGTATATACGTGTATATATGTGTCTTTATTTTATTAATTTGTTTCAACTTCGGGCACTTTTAGCACTGTGTACTTCTAGAAAGTTAAGTCATGAAAAAAAATTGTCACTCTATCTCTCTCTCTCTCTCATATATATATATATATATATATATATATATATATATATATATATATATATATATATATATTATTTGTCTACTAACAATGTCCAACGGTGTATGCACATGCGTCACAGGAGATTTATTTCATTTTTGTCATTTCTTCTGAAATTCATGAAAATTCCCACCACATCTCAAATTCTGTTTTGTGTCTAATAGAATTCGGTGGTGGAAATGACACTGATGAAAATGATAGTTTTAATGTTTTTGAAATAAAATGGCTGGCTCCTTTGTCTTTCTGAGGCTAGTTGCATTGCTAAAATGTGATGTATCCTAAATACATTCATTTAAATCAAATGTTTACACTTTTTGCATAATTTGGCAAAATTACAGCTTGGTTTGATGGCCAATAAAAATATTCTGCTCACAAGTTAAATTTACATTACATTTTCTTTGTTTTCTTTAAATATCACTCATATTTCATCTCATGCATCACTGACACATTTCTCGACTAGGTTAAAAGTTAATGTACTAACTTTTGAAAAAACTTTATTAGGGGCAAAATTGTTTGGTGCGGTGGAAATGACTCTACAACAGTGGGCCAGTCGTAATTATGGAAAAATAGATATAAATAATTTTAACACAATAAATTAAGAAATAGTATTAAACATCATATGTTTAAAGGTAATAATATGTTTTTTTATAGTATAATTTTATAGTGAAATATTAAAAGACTAGGTCTGGGACATGATAAAACAGTAAAATCTATACATAAAATACATTTGAAAACTGCCAAAAAGAAATGATGAAGGCTTGCAAAGTTTACCACCAAATCATCAAAAGAAAAAAAAAGAAAAACATTTATTTGAATACCACTCTTTTTTTTTTTTTTTAATCTAGTGATCTTCCTTGCTGTCTACAGCATACATATGATGTTACTATGTAAGCATCTAGGGTCTTTGGCTATTTGGGGCTTAGCCCAGACCTCTGTGGATACATTTGATGAAATATGGAAATATAATACATTTTATAATAAAAGAAAATAGGTTAAAATAGGTACATGAGGACAATTGTTTTGCTAGATTTTCCAATGTTTGCAAGGCTTATGGCGTTGTGTCTTAATAAAAGATTTTTGCCAAAAATGCAAATGCCCTTGTTTCATGACTAAAAGTTTGCACATCTGTATATTTTATGCTTTGTTTCAGGGTTATATATCAAAATATTTGGTACCTACTGCAACTGAATGGACCAACTCAACACAGTTTTCAATATCTCATCAAGACAGGAATGTTGAGCAGACACACTGCTGCAATCACGTGTCGTGAGCACTCTTCTTGCATGCACGCACACACACTGGTGGCCAAAGGTTTGAAATACTGTACAGATTTTGCTGTTTCAGAAGGAAATTGGTACTTTAATTCATCAAAGTGGCATTCAACTGATCACAAAGTATAGTCAGGACATTACTGATGTAAAAAAACAGCACCATCACTCTTTAAAAAAGTCATTTTTGATCAAATCTAGACAGGCCCCATTGCCAGCAGTCATCACTCCAACACCTTATCTTTGAGTAATCATGCTAATTTGGTACTAGAAAATCACTTGTCATTATATCAAACACAGCTGAAAGCTATTTGGTTCATTAAATGAAGCTTAACATTGTCTTTGTGTTTGTTTTTGAGTTGCCACAGTATGCAATAGACTGGCATGTCTTAAGGTCAATATTAGGTCAAAAATGGCAAAAAAGAAATAGCTTTCTCTAGAAACTCGTCAGTCAATCATTGTTTTGAGGAATGAAGGCTATACAATGCTTGAAATTGCCAAAAAACTGAAGATTTCATACAAAGGTGTACACTACAGTCTTCAAAGACAAAGGACAACTGGCTCTAACAAGGACAGAAAGAGATGTGGAAGACCAGATGTACAACTAAACAAGAGGATAAGTACATCAGAGTCTCTAGTTTGAGAAATAGATGCCTCACATGTCGTCAGCTGACAGCTTCATTGAATTCTACCCGCTCAACACCAGTTTCATGTACAACAGTAAAGAGAAGACTCAGGGGTGCAGGCCTTATGGGAAGAATTGCAAATAAAAAGCCACTTTTGAAACAGAAAAACAAAAAGAAAATGTTAGAGTGGGCAAAGAAACACAGACATTGAACAACAGATAATTGGAAAAGAGTGTTATGGATCTTAACCCCATTGAGGTTTGGTGGGGTCAGCTAGACTGTAAGGTGTGTGAGAAGTGCCCGACAAGACAGTCACATCTATGGCAAGTGCTACAGGAAGTGTGGGGTGAAATGTCACCTGAGTATCTAGACAAACTGACAGCTAGAATGCCAAGGATCTGCAAAGCTGTCATTGCTGCACGTGGAGGATTTTTTGATAAGAACTCTTTGAAGTAGTTTAAGAAGTTCTGAAAAAAAAAAAAAAATTCAAATTGTAATAGTAATTTTTCACATTATTAATGTCCTGACTGTATATTGTGATCAGTTGAATGCCACTTTGGTGAATAAAAGTACCAATTTCTTTCCATAAGACCCAAATCTGTACATTATTCCAAACTTTTGGCTGCCAGTATATATTATTCAGTGTTATCAATACTGTAGAAAGACAGGTACCATTAATTTATACATACAATATAACTTAATATTAAAATATATTGTTAAAATATATTGTGACATCACTAAAAGATGATAAAAAAAACATTTGGGGCTTTACGGAAAACATCTGTGGCTAAAGCCTCGGTAGCCCAGCCCTAGTGCAGCTTATGATCATAACCCCTTGAAGTTTCTGAAATGTTCTTCATGTGTGACTGGTTTGAAACACTCTAATAATGTGGAAACTCCATGTGAAACACACAAGAGACATGACTCACAATTGATTTCAACAGTTTGCAGTTAGCATGTTGCTAAGCTAATTACCTGATACTCTAATAAGTATAAACATATTACACACACAAATATTGGGTGCAAATAACTATGTATAACTACTTAAAAACATATATTCAGTATTAAGATTTACAGTATTATAGATGCAATGCTGACATATAATTTAATATAATAACTTTTGCCAAAAGAAAGTATTATAGAAGGTGGTATAATTATGCTATCTATCTTTAGGAACAACCTTCACATTGGGAGCACAGCTATGATGCCTTTAAATGCTGCCTTCATTGGCAGCTAAATAGATTTTGGAACAGAACCATGTTTTTCTATTATTCTTTTCTGACAAATATATTACTGTATAAAATAATCAACAATGCATATGAGGCAATTAAAAAAAAAAAAGATTTATTTTTTTTTACCCCTAAAGCAAAAGAGGAGGCAAAGTTCTGTCTTAAATAACATCACATTTACCACATCATCATATCAGTAAAGTCAGGACAAAAATGATCACTAAAATAATGACAGAAGCAGAGCCATTACACACGTTCTTGCCAAACACTCCAGGCCCCTTTTTTCACTTCTGGCCCCCGTTCCTTTCCAAATTTGTGGCGCATTACCGAGTTTTATTAGTTTTGCTGAAACGCAGCTGAGATAGAGATGGCAGAAGACAATAATGACAGGAAATGAGGATGAGGTAAATAAAGCCCACCAACACCGCTGGAGGTCCCAACAGGAAGTGAACAAGAGTTAACTGGTATGACAGAAGGAGGAAACCGTTCTAGAGTAGTTTAATTGTTTCTGACCAAGAAGACAAACTTCGTACAGTAAGTTTGCTTATATTATTAACCATATATCACCTAAAACACAACGCTTTTGTTTACACTGAACACAAATCTGATTTGGTTTTCAAGTTCATGATTTTGTAATGAAATCTGATCGGTTTGTTCAGACAGTGTAGTCACTATATCCGGTGTATCTACATCAGTTGAGACAGTGATGTTCTAAAGAGAGACAGTAAAGAGAGAGAAGCTTTCACTGTGGAAAGAGAGGACGGAAAATCTGAGGTATTACACATTTATGAATATGCAGTATCCAAAATCACTCACTCATTCACTCATTAACTATTCACTACATTGAAAAAAAAACAAAAAACAAATATATATATATATATATATACACACATACACACACAAAAGGTATATATGTTTTAGATATATAACAATCTAACAATATTATTAATTCAATAAATACACCTAATAATTAGATATTTAAAAGTTAGCATGGTGTGGCTACAGTATCCATAGTTTAAGCATGGAATTTGTAATTAAATCATAGTAACCACAAAACTAACCATGGTTAATATAGTCATGGTTCCTACAATATTACTATTGTAAAACCATGGTTACTATATGGATACTGGAGTATTTATGTAATAAAACTATGGTTAATTTAATCAAAACCATGATTACCATAAAAAATAAAAAAAAATAAATAAAAAAGAGTTACTACAGTCTTGGTTACTACAATATTACTATAGTAAATCCATGGTTACTATATGGAAAATGCAGTTTTACTGTAGTAAAGTTATGGTTAAAGGTTTCAAAACCATGGTTTCTTTCTAAAAACATGGTTACTACAGTCATGGTTATTACAATATTACTATAGTAAAACCATAATTATGACAGTATATGGATACTGCAGTGTTAATGTACTTAAACCATAATGCAGCATTTTGTGAAAATGTAGCGCATAACTTGAAAACCTACAAAATGAGTACACTAGTGCACTATTATTAGCTGCATATCTCAACAAAAAACCAAGCTTTAAACACTTCTTCTTCCAATTAGTAAGTGTGTGCATGATACACTTAACCTCTACTCCCATGATGCACCATTCACAGCTGACATCATCAGATCATTAAAAGATACACACACTGATTAAAGCCAGTGATGGCTCTTTGGTTTGAGCACGTGGAGTGTTAATGGCATATGAGGATAGTGACATGCTAATCGCCATGGGCAGGAGAAGAGTGAAACGTCTCCAAGCGCTAATTTTATTCATTTGGCCGTGTAGCTGTATAATTGTTTCTGTCATCCACTGAGGACAGGCAAACGGATTTCACACCCCCAAAACAGTTACCACGGTACATCCACAGTTGGCTCAGATTCCTCAGAAGGTGATCATGAAAGGTGATATTATTTATCACCTGGTGTAATATTCTCCAGAGTGCAAATTGATTCACACCCCCCACATGCTCTTCATCCGCAGTGTAATTTCCATACCAGATTCAGATGCAGATGAACTAGATTTAAACAGTCCTGATCCATCAGAAGAATACAGAGGACAGTTCGGGGATTATTGGTTGCCCCCTGCCCTCTCTTCAAGAACTGTACACTTCCAGAGTGAGGAAAAAGGCTGATAAAACCACTCTGGACCCCACTCACCCAGCCCACTACCTTTTTGAACTGTTGCCTTCTGGCCGATGCTTCAGAGCTCTGAGCACCAGAACCGTCAGGCACAGGAACAGTTTTTTCCCTCAGGCTATCCATCTCATGAACAGTTAAAACTGCCCCATTGAGCAATAATTATAATAATGTGCAATACACAGCTTAGTCTATTTATATTCATCTAACATATCCTACCTCTTCTGCAATACATTCCCTTGCAGATTTGTATTTGTATATATATATATATATATATATATATATATATATATATATATATATATATATATATATATATATGTGTGTGTGTGTGTGTGTGTGTGTGTGTGTGTGTATGTATATATAGTTTATTTTTTTAATTGTATAATTTCTAATTCTTTAATATTATCAAAGTTCAAGCCCCTCACCACATGCCTAACCCTGAGCATATCCTTTTCCTATAACTTCAAACATGAAAAACTGGCAATTTCTACATTTTGTTTCCTTTTTTTTTTTTTTTATCAAAATGTTACACATAGAGAATATTGTTTTGTTTGTTAATCAATTTATAGTAGGGCTGTGAATTGATAAAAACATTTTAACAAATCAATCGCACAGTTTTCTGTGATTATTCATTTTTACAGGTAAAAATCTTTGATACAAGTATAAGTATACTTGCCATAATATCAGTGGACATGCTGTTATTTAAAGTTGGACAAAATCTTCTGGTGTTTTCCAGTGGACGTTTTTAATAATAGGATCAATTGGGCAGATTAAATTTATATCAAGCTTTACTGGCAAGAGAAACTTAAGTGTACATTGCCAATGCATTACTACATATACAAACCAAAACTGTAAAAAAAAAAAAAAACATTCTTTGACTGCCGTTAAATCTCCATTGTGCACACGCTGGGACTCTCTCATGCGGTTTCGCTTTTGACACTGGTTCAGATGACCAGTTTTCCCGTATCTCTTCCACACCTGGCTCATCACTTGTGGGTGAAGTCTCCATTCTCCATACAGTAAATCCAATCCTGTGTTTATTATGCCCGAGACATGCTTCGCACGTAATGAATAAGCGTGCACTGCTCCACACAGTCAGTGTCTGTTCGTGCAGTCGAGTTGAGTGGGTGCCTCCTGGAACTCTGTATATGGCAATTTTAGCCACAGTAAGTGGGGAAATACATTAGTGAATTTTATGAAGTTAAAAAAAAAAAAAAAAAAGGGATACTGCATTAATTGCGTTAATTTATTTTTAATGTGTTAAACAGTCACCTATTAATCGCAGAAATTAACGCATTAAATTTCCCAGCCTTCATTTATAAATTTCCCTCTGTCCTCAATATGTCTTTCCATTCTGTTAATCTTGTGTAATATTCCATTTACTAGATAAAAGCCATTCCCCTAATTACATCATCCAGCAGAAAGTGACATTATTTGGTGGGAAAACAACGGCCCAAACATCAGTAAGTGTTAGCAATAAATTAATCTTATGGTATTAATTGGTTTGTCTTACTCTAAAGCATTACATCCTATTTGATAAAATTACAGAAACTGGTACGATATCTAAATTTCATATATTGTTTAAAAATGAAAACTTCAAGCTACAGTAAGACTCCGTTTCCATCTGGTATTAAGATGCATTTTGGGTGATCCGATCACATGTGGTCAGCCCTAAATACAGGTCTAAACGGGTTCTTAAATATTTTGTGAAAGCATCACAATAAAAAGTAAAACATACTAATGTGGTCAAAAACGCATGTGACCGCATCACATTTGAGGTGTAAACGCTAATCCGTCCTGTATGCGTCCCAGCAGTGAAGCACCACCATTCACCTGTCAATCAACCGCTCTGCTAAAACAAGAGTTTAAACTTTGCCGTTTATGAAATAACCATCCGAACGGAAAATTAAAAAAAGCAGATACATACACAATCACAAGAGCTTCACAGATCATCTGTAGTGTGTCTGATATCAACATAGATGACAAGCACGAACACCTGAAGCTCCTCTAATACAGGTAATCCACGAAAATAACGGACAATTCTGCTTGACATTTTACATTTGTGCTTACATTAAATTTCAACCGCATCTGAGAGAAACAGGGTGCATTTTTTTTATTTATTTTTTTCACTTTCTTTGACTTTTTGTTGCACTTTATAATCATGCAGTAACACACTGACATAGTGATTGATGTATGTTGTCATGAAATAGAGACCCTCCCCTCAAAATCCGAACACAAGTGATCACAGGAGATGCATTTAAGTGACCAGGTGTAAACAGCGATGTGTCTCACCTGATCACATTTGCTCGGATCACCTGAGATGCATCAAAATACCAAGTAGAAATGGGGATCAACTCTCATTGAGTAATGGCTAACTTTACCTCTTTATTTCCGCACTGTTATTGTCTTGTCATTGTATAGATAATCAAGTTATAATTACTCAAATGAAAGTACCTGAACTTGACTAGAGCATCTTTTTTGAACGCCTGTTAAAACTTTTAACAGAAATTCTTCCTTAAATTACATTGTGCAAATCTAGAATAAATTAAGCAAGAATAATTGGTACCCAAATAGTAAATTTGCTGTGGGTGATGCCAGAATCATTTCTGTATCAGCAAATCTGGTTTTATTTGCATCACAGTAATCTGCTGAAACACTAATGCAACAAGGTGAAATTGCTAAATTAACTGTTAGTAAAACAAGTTTCCCTTACTATGACATCATATAAACAGTGCAATTCAGTATTTTCCATCCTCTAACCAAATTATGTTATTTTCAACATCTCCCCATCACTGTGCAATTAATAATGTTAAAATAACTTTATTGATCTTAATAATTTGACAAATTGGTAAAAATTAGGTAATTTGGAAAACTCAAATTGACTAAAATCAGTAGTGTGATAATTTGTGAGTGTGTCTGTTGGCAGTGTGCTGTGTAGAAGGTTTGTTCTGATAGTTTGACTGAGCTAATGTCACTCGATGCTACAATTTTTAGAGACTGAAAGGATTCCTTTATGGAAGGATGTTACTGATAAGATTGTGAGATGGGCGGATTAAACCCAAAGAAAAGAGCAGGGATAGAGTGTTCTTAAAAAGAGATATTAAAAAAGAGAGAAAAGAGTTAGTAAACTTATATTTTAGATAGAAATTTTATTATTTCTTCTCTTCTGTTCAAGTTTTATTCTTTGTAGTCCTTGCAAAAGCTTTGGCAATACATTTTACACAGTATATTGTGCCATCCCAATAAAGCTCATTTGAATTAAATTGAAATGAGTATTATAAAACTGATAGTTCTTTCCCTAAATTGGATGAGCTTCTTTCAAAGCTGTTGTAAAGGCCCCACATTCTATAAGAATGTGCCAAGTTGCCCAACAACCGTAAGCAGCCTACAGTTACACTATTGATCAAAAGTTTTGAAACACTTGACTGAAATGTTTCTCATGATCATAAAAATCTTTTGATCTGAAGGCATATGCTTAAATGTTTGAAATTAGTTTTGTAGATACAAATATAATTGTGCCATCATATTAATTTATTTCATTATAAAACAAAAATGTTATTAAAAACATAAATACATTTTTGAAATTGATGACTTGGACCAAATAATAAAGAAAAGCAACCACTAAGTGCCCAGCATATAGAAAATGTCAAGAGTACATGTCTGCATATTCTAGGCAAAGGGTGACTACTTTGAAGATGCTAAAATATAACACAGTTTTGATTTATTTTGGATTTTGTTTAGTCACAACATAATTCCCGGATAGTTTTGATGACTTTACTATTATTCTAAAATGTGAAGAGAAAAAATTATAATAATGAATGAGTGTTTCAAAACTTTTGACCGATAGTGTAGTCTTCACACTACTCTACGCAAGTACATGAATCCAGATGCTTCTAGTTATACAAGCTGGAGATTGTCAAAGTTGCTCAGGTCTTTACTCCTGCCCATTTCTCCTGCATTCAACACGTTGATTATGAGAACTGATTGTTCACTTACCATCTAATCTACCCAGATATTGACATGTCCTTTGTAAACGATATTTCAACGTGACAAGGAAAGTGACAACACAAGTGAGTCAAGACATTACAGTAATGAATATAAACACAAAATGCACTGTAGCAAAATGACAATTTAATTTCACATTGAATCTCACCATAACCTCCTGAGACCCTGCGTCCATATGCGTAGACATTACATTTTGGCTTCGCTATAGGCTATGCATAATTTAATTTAATTTATACCGACTGATTTTATTTCAGGAGATGCAAGGCTGTCATTAAAGAGTTAAACTTTCGACGCACCAAATCATGTGACAAAACAAAGTGCTGCCTATCTCAGCTGAACTTATCTTTGGGAGAAATGGCAACAAAACTACATCTGGGAAGAAACCTCATTAGGTTTTTACATT
Source organism: Myxocyprinus asiaticus (assembly GCF_019703515.2). NCBI lineage: Eukaryota > Metazoa > Chordata > Actinopteri > Cypriniformes > Catostomidae > Myxocyprinus > Myxocyprinus asiaticus. The sequence goes on along the minus strand of NC_059384.1, from coordinate 36,238,559 downwards.
AAAACACATTTGAGTCAAAAGAGTAGAGTCTCTAGTTTCATCCGATATGCCATTTTAAAAATGTAATCGATTTATTGCAAAACAGCAGGATTTTAAACACAATGACCACGTACGTGGACTATATGCTCATTTTACTTAAAATATCCTATATTTACTGTGCATTTTCACATTGAGAATCAATGGATGCATACAAAAGCGGAAACATTTTGCTTTCAGAGGCTGTATACGAAGTTGGGATAAAAATAAGGGAGCAAGGAAGCATCCTATACAGTAGCTTCCCTATGAAGCCAAGTGCATTCACTCCTACCATCCTGTCAAAAGTTCAGTTTCAGGCTGCAGATGATGTTTGGACCACTCAACATGTTTGGCAGACATGGGACAATGGTAATCAGTGTAACGATGCTGCTGGCAATGACAAAGACTGATGATGAAGAAGTAAAGAACCCAAGTGCAAATTTATTCCAACAGTGTATCCAAAACCCTAACTACAAACATGAATGAAACAAACATAAACTTGACTTGACATAAGCTTGACTTCACAACCAAAGTTACATTCAACAATCAATACCTCACAATGGACCATGGAAAACATGACGGTTAAATACATTACATAGGAAAACACATGACAAAGATGACCAATAAACACAAAGAACTCTAAACAAGATAACAAGACAATCAACCAATGAAAACAAGACACATGAACATGGCGGAAAACATGAAATCAAATGACAAGGGAACCACATGACATGAAACAGGAACTAGAAATTTCAAAATAAAAGACATGAAAAACATGAACCAACAAAATACACATTACATATCCCCCCCACTAAGTGGCAGCTCCTGATGCCCCAACACATGAACAAACACATAAAACATGGCATAAACTCAAAGTTCTGTAGGGAGTGAGGGGGTCTTGAAGCGTGGCTTAGCAAATCAAGGCGTGGAGCATGGGATCAGGGCAACGTCTGTGGAAGGTGCAGCCATGAGAGACTCAAGGGGCGGAGCCTTGAGAGACTTGAGGGGCAGAGCCGTGAGAGACTTGAAGGGCGACACCATGGAACTTGATGCCCAGTGGGTAGCCGACGACCCAAAGGACCATGGTGGAGCTGGAGGTTTGGAGAACCAAGGTAGCACCCAAGGTTCGGAGGAACCTTGGGCGCTACCTCCGAACCTTGGGCGTTACCTTGGTTCTCCAAACCTCCGGCTCCACCATGGTCCTTTGGGAGAACAGAGGTGGAGCCGGTGGGACTGAGGACCAAGGCGGAGCCGTAGGGAAGGAGGTCCCCGGTGAAGCCGCAGGCTTGGATTGACGAAGCGTAGCTGTGGGATAAGAATGCTCAGGAGGAGCCAGGTGACTGACTGACCAAGATGGAGGTGGAGGGACGTAGGACCAAGGTGGAGCTGAAGGGACATAGAGCCAAGGTGAAACTGAGGGTTCGGAGAACCAAGGCGGAGTCCAGGACTCAGAGGATCTAGGCGAATTGGAGGATCAGAAGTTCCCCTTGTCTGATCCTGAGGAATCGTCCATACGGTGGGTACAAGGGCGGGAACCATCTCCAGGTCCAATAGCTCAGATGTGGCTATGACATGGCATGGAGTAGACTCAGGCATGGCTGTGACATGGCATGGAGCAGGCTGTGGCGTTGCTGTCACATGGCATGGAGCAGGCTGAGGATCCGGGGCAAAAGATGGTGCTAGCTCAGCGACCATGACGAGGAACTCTGGCTCGGCGACCATGATGAGGAACTCTGGTTCGGCGACCGTGATGAGGAACTCTGGCTCGGCGGCCATGACGAGGAACTCTGGCTTGAAGACAATCAACCAATGAAAACAAGACACATGAACATGGAGGGAAACATGAAATCACATGACAAGGGAACTACATGACATGAAACAGGAACTAGAAATTTCAAAATAAAAGACATGAAAAACATGAACCAACAAAATACACATTATAATCAGTACATAGATTCAGAATTTGTCATACAAAATTTTATTTTAACATGGTTGGAAGTGATTGGATGATGCTGGCCAACACTTTGAATCAGAATTATTTATGCTAATTTCTGATGTAATGTCTGAAATTTCTCAAAAACATGAATAACCCACACTCCTGAAAACATAATAAACTATTTGGTAAAAAAAAAAATCTGACTTTCTATAGCTTGGTATTATTTAATTTAGGAAAACTATTTGGTTTAAAAATGTGCTTTTTTATTTTCTGTCATGTTTCTTAGGGGATATGAGTTAACAATCAAAAAGGGGGGGGTGGAAAATGCACACAGCAGTCTCAGGAGGATGATAATAATGCACTTTTTGCTGCATGAATGCACAATAATGCACTTTTTTCTTACTTTTTGCTGCATTGTGACAAATGATAAATTAGGGCATTTTATGTTGTATTTTATTTAGTGTATTTTTTAATGCATTTATAACATGTAAGTTAAAATGATCTCTATTTGGCAAGTATTGCATGAAAGTTGCCTTTTATATTTATTTTGTTACAACTGCATATCAAGTATGAATAATTGTATTTTTTTTAGCGTTTATAACATGTTTATAAGTTCAAATGCTCCCTATTTGGCAAGTATTGCATGAAAGTCACCCTTTATGTAATTATATCTGCATATCAATCACTTTTAATGCATTTGTAAATTAGTTATTTGTCATTAACGAACCCCTTTATAAACATTTAACACAAGGTAACATTAATATTAAGTATTACCTATTTATCTATTTTTATTTATTTGTTTATTTTTAATTGAGTGCATATGTGTGTGTACGTATATATATATATATATATATATATATATATATATATATATATATATATATATATATATATATATGTTACTAATGCAGAGTAAAAAAATGTGTCTAGGCCAAAATTTAATGAATCTGAGAGAGAGAGAGAGAGAGAGAGAGAGAGAGAGAGAGAGAGAGAGAGAGAGAGAGAGAGATGGGATGAGGGTCAGTTTGGAATGAATGGAATGGGGCAGTGGGCAGTCATGCATGCGAATGTCTATCTCTCTGTCTCTCTCTGGCTGTCTTGTGAGTGGGCGAGGACACTTGCGCGGGCCACGAAGCTCAGAGCAACTGCAGCGTGAAATCACAGAAAAGAGCCACTGAAGCAGAAAGAGCTCGAGCTGAGCATTACACAGCACACTGCTGACTTATCCCCCTTAAACACACACTCTCACACACACTCGGCCAGTACTAGACAGGATATGGTGTGCAGTGGGCTGCTCTCTCTCTCTCTCTCTCTCTCTCTCTCTCTCTCACCCAGTTCAAGGGGAGCGTTCACAAAACCTCACACCAGGAAGAACACATTCTTAAACCTATATAGACAATTATGTACTTATACTCTATCACTGTTCTGTTTCCTGTCATTTCAACATAGACAAAATTTTAACAGTCCTGTATAAGCTGAGACATGACTGGTTCTGTCTGTACAGCTAACTAACACAAATGATGTGAAAACAAACCATTTTGGGCAGCATTTGTGGTTGCTGACACATACATCATATCATACCAGTGTCTGAGCTCTCAAATCAACATTTAATGTATGACTTAAATAATAAACATTGCAATGTAAAGAATTATATGCTTAGCAAATGCATTGCTTAGTTGATGTATTGTGCATATAAGGAATGTCTGAAGTGCAGTGAGTCATATTGAAATGTGTGTCTCTTATAACTGCCATCTGCTGTAGAGTCAAACACTGACCTCCCCCCGCTGCCTCGATCTGCACATGATGACTTCACACTGTTCAAAACTCATAACAAACACACACACACATACACACACACACACGTCTCAGCATCTGTCACACATATTTCATTAAATTTTACATATGTATTTCTAATTTCTAAATATTCCTGTATATTTGAGTCATAGTCTTGCATTGTTTTTCATCTTTCCTGCATTTTCACATTTTACTTGCTGCATGTTATGTTCACTTTGATGTGCTTCAAAGTATGTTCACATATTTTTAACTGTACACATCTACATTATACAGTAAAAATCTTTTCCAAAGTAGTTATGCAAATATATATATATATGATCTGTACTGAATGCAGTGCTTTTAAATGTATGCTAAATAATTGATATTAAAGCATTTGATATTTATATAAACATATACTCTATCTATCTATCTATCTATCTATACATCCCACAGAAAATCACGTTTATTAAAAAGAAAAAGAAAAAAGACTTTAACCCCCTGACACCCCAGCATAAAGGTTGATTATTATTAGAATTTATTTTTTTCCTCCTTTTGAATTTTTAGGAAGACATTGATTATTAAAATCTTGATTTTTAAGAATTGTATTTTGTTTTGGGGTGAATTTGGTTTGACTTGAGAAAACATGGATCTATGGGGAAATGTTTGCTTTGAGGTAACGATAGTGTGACTTTAGCAAGCTGTGACACTCAATATGAATTTTTTATCCACCAAAACTGCTTTAAACAAACATTGCAATTCTGCTACACTGGGTCTCTCAGAGTTAAATATATTAATCTTTCTATCTAAATATTTACCTTTATTTGGGGACATCAAGGACATCTTTATTTTAAAAATCGATTTTTAAATAAAACCAATCATGTATATTATTATTATTATCCACACCTAAACAAAACATCTTCACACGAGACACTTGAATCTCAAAACCGGCCATATTGACAATGTGAATACAGAGTGTTTGTATCAGTGTTAATCACTCTTGATATGGCTAAATGGGCTGCGATCCCACTTTGATTAAAATAAACAGAGAGTTAAACCTGTGTGAAACATGTGCAGGGCTCTGTCTGACCCTCAGCTCCTCCATTTACTCATACACTGTGAAATACTGCCATCTATTGGGGCTTCATTAGGCCAAAACACACACACACACACACACACACACACACGCACACACACATTTTATACATTTATTCATTTAGCAGACACTTTTATCCAAAGTGACATACAAATGAGGAATACAGCAAAAGTGTTTGTCAAAAGGAGGCATTAACATGGGACGTGCTGCAATACAAAGTTTCAAATTGCTCAGAGAAGTACAAGTTTGGAGGAAGGTGAGAGTCAGTGCTGAAAGAATAAGATAAGAATAAGTAAGATGATTTTATTCATTTATATATTTACACATATATATGTTTATGAAGAAATAATACATCACGGTGCTGTTTTGCGGCCCTCTTCGTCCAGCGTTTGGCCCTGTTTGTGGCTGGCCCACCGGGAAAAGTCCCGGTTGTCCCTATGGCCAGTCCGCCTCTGGGGTCAAGTGCTCAGAAAAATCCCATTAATGCACACACACACACACACACACACACACAATTAACTGGACTGCACAAGAGGTCACGCATCAGTATTCAGTCACATTTGAGAACAGGTAAAAAGTTTGTGAATTGAACAGTTGAGTATTGAAATGTCACAGTGACTCTCATGAGGGTGAAATAGTATGAAGGCAATAAAGTGGAGATATTTGTAAGTGAATCTCACAAAACCTGTGAAGAAGATCTCCACGTCACATTTTGCCCCAAAAACAAAAGAAAGAAAAACAAATTATATTTTGAAAAAAGTAAATCTTATTTTAGGACTGTTAAGATTTTTTTGCAATGTCATATTATTTTAATTACAATTAAGCACATTTACCCCTAAAATCTCACTCTCATTACTGTGAAAATATTATATATATATATATATATATATATATAATTTAAATTGTAAAGTACACATTGTTGTTGTATTTGATTTACTGCCTAAGAGTCCAATTATGACATAGAAGATGCATTTTTCTTTTCTTTTTTCTCTCCTTGAATTTGTTTTTAGGAAGCCAGTGATTAGAAAAATTCTTGATATATAAGCATATTTTGTTTGGGGGTGACTTTGGTGTGAGTTGAGCAAGCTTTCACATTCAATATGCATTTTCTTCTCACCAAAAATGTTGTGATACATTTCAGTGTCAGCTACTGTAATGGGCATGTTATATATATATATATATATATATATATATATATATATATATATATATATATATATATATATATATATATACTGTTTTTAATTAAAAAAATATATATAATTCACTATTGTTTAATTGCTTCAAACACATTTTGCAATTCTGCTACACTGGGTCTCTGAGGGTTAAAAATCAAAGTATTACAGTATTTTTTAACTATAACAGTTAAATATTACTGTATTATTGTAATGAGAATCACCACTGAGGATAATGAGAACTAGTAAAGAAAGAAAGAAAGAAAGAAAGAACTGAAAAGTAAAACGTCCATATGTATTACAGTATTAGGAATTTGTTGGAAAATATTTTTTATTGTCTTTATGGTTCTTAAAGTAGTCTTCATTATCTTAATGCAGCATATCATTTCTTATTGTTTTTCTTTTGGTGTGAAATGTGAGCTGGATGTGTGTGTGTTGTAACAGTATTCTCATCGTCCAGTTTTAAATTGGAAGTGGAAAAAGTTGATGTGTGAAAATATACTCGGTGCCCACAACTAATCTCTCTTTATCAAGACCATTTCACATCTTACATGTTCATTTATTTGCCTGTCACATGTTTTGTTGCTGCAGTGTCTCTGCTTAGTAAAAATGCCATATCCCTTCGTTTGATTTCATGTGATTTCAGGGGAGCGTTGAATCTGGGTGGACTACTGTTTGCATTTGAACATCCATTTGGTCGATCCCCAGTGGATTCATTTGTTCCACATAGGTCCAATTACCTTACCCTTCAGAAAACGCAGCTTTTTTTCTGTTGCAATTTAAAATATTTTTCCTGTTTATGCAGCATGAGGGTTACCCGCAGAGGTCACACTTTTAATTAGCCACAATTTAAGACCAATAACAAAGTGATTATTTGCTAAATGACTCTTGAAAGCGGAGACGTTTCATGAAGAAAAAAAAAGTCCAAAGCATATTAAAGATCCATTCGCCCCTTATCGCTATGAAAATTGTGCCCAAACTGTGCTGAAACCACAGAATAAATTAACCAGTCCTGCTTTGATTAAACATACTGTGAGGAGACTAGAATTCTTCCCACTGTCTTGAGTTTCCTGACCAATTATTATCTCAAAAACTAGCACTGAATATTTTTCACATAATCCTAACTCTTCAATATATAGCTGCCAAAGGAAAGAAAATTACAAATTAGATCGTCTCAATGGTTTCTCCTAGTCAGCAATGAGATGACATGGAGAGCAAGTGTGAAAAAAAGTCTTAATTTGGGGGAATTTTTGGAGAAACATCTAAGACAAAGTTTATTCTTCAATTAAATGTGGACAAGAGCTCCGTTAAGTCACTTTTAAGCAATAACATGTTCCTCTAGGAAAGCGTGCACAGGATATTTTTTAATGGGATAAATGAACATCAGTGGTGCTGAAGACATCTGTGTCAATTTTCACCAAATGACTGAAGATGCATGCTCATGCAGAGAAATTTTGCATTCTGCTGCAAACGAATGTTCAAGTTTGGTGAACTCTGACCAGCTAATCTATATGACGAGAGGATATGTGACCAATAGATCAGAACGTCACACACTGAAATCATGGCTCAATACAAAGAATATGTTTTTTTTATTGTTGCAGGAAAGTGAGTTGTGAATGTTCCAACGAACATTCACAAATAGCATCAAAAAGTTGTGCAGCTCTTTACCTGTGGTTAGAAGAACAGTACCTTGTTTGTTTGCTGTGTGAACATCATTTGACTTCACCGAGGCTTCTTTATATTTCATTCCATATAGACCTTTCATTTTCAAAGTGCTTTAACTCACACAGTTTCTGTTGGAGAACACTGCTTATGTGTCCTTGTAAGTGAAATTCTTATTTGTTTTTGAAGATTGTGCATGTGCATATGTGCTCAAGTGCTTCAGAGGAACGCCAACATCTAATGTCGAGGGAAACCCCACTATTGCAGCACAATGTAGCCTATTTGTCGCATTACACAATCCACGCTGGTTTTGTGTCATCAGCAGCTTTCTCAGATTAAACGGCATTATGGTGTATATGTAAATAAGCTATTTTATATCAATTTGATCTCTGCTGAAGTTATTACTCCACTCCCTGCGTGATGCCATTATTGATAGCACTATATTGTTGGAAAGATGGATGTGCATTATACTACAGTTTATAGTATGCACATCGTGACAAGCTAGTTTATTTTTCCAGTGATACAATGTACTATGCATGTCACACATCCATAGTTTGAACCATGTTGGTTCAACAATAGAGAGCTGTCACTAATTTAGATGTACATCAGAAGGCTGTTTAATGCACGAAAGCTGCTAAAGACAGGAAAGTGAGATGCACTGTGTAGATACACATTGCAATAGATGGGTTTCGCTCTACATCAAACTTCAGGGTTCCCCGACTCACTTGAGCACATACACACATGTGCACTCTTCAAAAACATATAAATGCCACTTATGCATTAACAAACACATAAAACACCTGTAACGGGTATAGGATGGGCAAGGAGGAGGCAGGACCAGGCAGAACAGTCAACATAACTTTAATGACAAACTCAACTTAAAACAACATAAAACATAAGACACACAGCGGCTGTGTGCATCTCTCTCTCTCAAACTGGCATCTCCGGCTCCCCTTTATCTCACTCTTCCGCTGATCAGTTGACTCGACGCCGGCCGTGCACCCTCACGGCCCGGCCACGCCCTCCTCCTCGTCACAACCCCTAACAGCCTTTAAAAAAATCAGTTATGCATATCGGTTACTGGACATTTAATGAAAAGTATTGTTCATAAAATAAATAATGTCAGTTTTTCTTTTTTTTTTTTTTTTTTTTCATGTCAGTGGTTCTCAACTGGTGGGTTTCAGGTCTGTTTTGTTGGGGTCAAGGACAGCAGGTGAAAAAGCAATGCTAAATGCAAATAATAAAATTCAGCTAACCATATAATCAGTTTTAGCTATGATAGAAAAATAAATATCTTATAAACTTTTCAAATGGAGATGAAAACCTCCACTCTCCACGTTCACTTTTACATATGAAAGTCACATGTGGTACCTGTTTAGTTTCACTTTCACATCTGAAATTGAAAGTGGAGATTTAGAGTAAAAAAGGGACTTATATTTTGATCTGTTTCTCACCCACACCTATCATATCGCTTCTGAAGATATGGATTTAACCACTGGAGTCATATGGATTACTTTTATGTTTCCTTTATGTGATTTTTGGAGCTACAAAGGTCTGAACACCATTCACTTGCGTTGAATGGAACTACAGAGCTGAAATATTCTTCTAAAAACCTTTGTTTGTGTTCTGCTGAAGATAAACAGTCATACACATCTGGGATAGCATGAGGGTGAGTAAATAATGAGAGAATTTAAATTTTTTGGGTGAACAATCCCTTTAAAGCAAAACCACTTGAGAAGCACTGCTTTATACAGTACTAATGGCAACTAGTTTAAATAATTAAAGAGATGTGGTAAAACAATAGTGGCATGTAGAGTCGTACCTCCTGTAACCAGATCCCAGAGATTCAACGGGAGCTTTATCTAATTGAGGAGGGTCACAACCTCTGTTTGCAATGCTTAAAGAGTCTTTTTCAAGCAATGTGTTTCTGATTCCACCTGTCTGACCTGCCAGTGCTTCAGAGCAGGAGAGGACCTGATAGACGCATCGAGATTACAGGGCCTGTGTCTTCTTGCATGTGTCTTTTCAGGAAGTTGAGGTGAGGTGGACTGAAGCGTCTTCCTGTCTGTGCACTCTCATTGAAAACAGCTCATGCTATGTGAGGTTACTCAATCGCTCGCCCAGCCATGACCAATCCAAGCCAGCTGTCCAAAACATGCCGCAAATTCCAATTAAACCATTGAAGCTTTACTTTTTTTACTTCTAAGAACAAGTTCTGCATTCAAAACATTGATTTCTGGGTTATTTTTGTTCTCTTTTATAAAAGGATGTACAGTATGTATAAAATGTGAAGGAGATCGTATGAACTGTGAAAATTACTCTCAAAAGGTTTCAGTGGGTCTATGTAATGTCATTTGAAATAACAATATGTTTTGGTATTATAAACAGGGTTGTCAATCGATTAAAATTTTTAATTGATTTAATTACATGATATGCCAATTAATTAATCAAATTAATCGCATACATAGATATTTGCTGAGAAAGCCCCTCAAATAACAATAATTCAATATACAGTACAATGATTAAATAATTATAAAATTATATTTAAATAATTATAAATAAAATATATATATATATATATTTAAAAAATAATAATAAAAAGTAGCTTTATAATGCTATATATTTTTATTTGCATACTATTGAACATATTCCTATCATTGGTCTACAGTTTACAGCAATCCATTTTGCAACTGAATTCGTCAATCAGCCTGAGATTATTATAAGGGCTTTTCTAAGGACGCGTCAATGTTCACCTGCGTCAGACGAATGCTTTTAGAGTGTGTTAGTTGCGTTGCATCATAAACATATAGTTTTTAGGTGGCTGTGTCAAGTTAAATGAAGTCTGAAACTTAGAAAAACACGTCTTGAGGTCCCTGCCTTCGGATTTGCGCTCTATCAAGCTGTGTCTGAATGCAAGAACGTGTTCTCATCTTGTGTTGTCTGCTCTCGGTAAGTGTGGTTTGTTCTCTGTCTGTTTGAGCTGTGCATTGCCTATACAGTGAGTTTCGCTTACTGCCCCCTGGAGAAAACAGGTGGTACTTCATGCTTGAATTGCTTGTATGGAAGGAATATTCCTTATTACGGTCCAGGGACATGATAAATTGCATTAATTTTTTTAACACATTATTCTTTATCAAATGAATCACAGTGAATTAAAGCGTTAAATCGACAGCCCTAATTATAACTATTTAATAGCCCTATTTGTGTTTGTTAAGGCAAGCATCACTATTCATATTGTTCATACATACTGTAGAGTGCATTTTTCAAACTCTATTACCCTAAGTAGCATCAATGATACCTCAAACCATGTCATTTGTTGAGGAGTGGTGTGACATTTTTTTCTCAGCAACCAGACTAACAATTTTCATCAGATGGATGGCAAAACATCCCAAAACATCAAACTTACATTTAGAGTAAACTGAACCATATCTAGAGACCGGAATATAATAGAGACTTATCAACCGCCTATCAACCAATCAACATCAACATCTAAGCAATGCAACTATCATTCTAAAAACTACTCAGAAAACATTAACAACCACATAGCAGTACTCTGGCAACCACCCAAAACACCTTTGCAATGTTATTTCAAGTTTTACTAGGGCAAGCACCACTCTAAAAATCTAAACAAAGTCACACAAAGACAGGACACTGGAGCATTTGAGCG